>NC_091258.1:27346974-27950724 GCF_042477335.2 Ovis canadensis
ACCTTACCTACAGAAGAGCAAGACTGAGCACCACAGCGATTTCTTGTCAGACTCCAAACAAGCCAGAGGGCGTGGAAAGAACATTTCAGGAGTTAAAACAAGAAGACCCTCACCTAGAAATCAGCAAACTATCCTTCAAGGTGAAGGAAAAGCGAAGACTTCTTTGCAGAAACAGGGAGTTCAACTCAGCAGACCTGCCTTGTGGGAAATTAAGAGGAAGTGCCCCCCTTGGTCTGCTTGTCGGTGACTCACCCACCTCACTGAGCACCTACTGTGTCAGCGTCAGCATTTTTTCAGGCCCTGGGGACATCCCTGAAGTGAGAACCGCACTGTGCCAGCTGAGGAAATTCAGCCAGGAATGGGCTGGGGGTGCAGGGGGCGCTTAGTGGGGACTCCTCAGAGCAGACTTAAAGAAAGGGAGGGAACAAGGGCCCAGGCAGGGGCACAGCAGGTGCAAAGGCCTTGGTGTTCAAGGCAAGTCTGGCCAGAGCAGAGGAGGGAGGCTGGGGGGCAGGGTCAGAGGTCACATGGGGCCTCGGGGCTGGCCAGGGTGAAACCGTTGGTGCCAGGCAGTGGGGAGAGGCCGATTCTGCTGACAGAAGGGCGGGAGCTGGTGTAGGATGATGCCAACTGTGCGGGAGGGTGGGCTTCTCAGAGGAGAGACGGGACGGGGAAGGAGATGAAGGAGATAAAGGAGTTTACTCTGCAGGTTTGGAACCAGAGGGGACATGGGATCCGCAGAGGGAGTGGCCACAGGTGAGAGGAAGAGACCCAGAGCTGTGGGGGCAGCAGAGGCGCTGCAGGAAGGCCGGGTGGCCAAGCATCTCCAGAGAAAGAGGTAGGAGCAAGGGTGGGGGAGGCACAGAGGGGGGTGCTTGGGGAAAAGAGGGGGACAGCAGGTGCCTGGCACAGCCCAAGTGGCCCTCCTCCTCCAGAGCCAGCCCCAGCCCAGTGGCCCATCCTCGCCAGCCTGCTGGCCTTTTGGCCAGGCGGCCCTGGCCTGTTCCCCTGCAGCGGGCTCCCCGAAGTGAGCCCACTCCACTGCTCCAAAGCCTTGCTTACATCCCGGCTGCAAAGCCTTGGCTCTAAAAATAGGTGCCACCTGGGAGTGGAGACAGATGGGAAGCGGTGGCCCTGCCATCAGCATCCTGGCACACAGCTGGCTGGCTTGGCAGCTCCCTCAGCTGGCAGTGGGCCGGGCAGGCCCCAGTGGCTCCCGCGTGGTCCAGCACGTCCCCAAGTGGCAGGGGAGGCTGGCAACGTGGTGTGTGGGCCCCCGGGGTGGCTCCGGCTCACCTCTGCCTTCCACACCCCAAGCCCCTGTCGTGGAGTGTGTCCTGTGCTGGCAGGCCCTGGGCCTCATGCTGGGCCTTCTGCTCACTGGGCACCTTGGACAGGTCCTGGGGCCTGTCTGGTCTGTGTTTCCTGCTCCTTCTCCTGGCAGCACCCACCCCAAGGGCCCGGGCAAGGGTCTGGGAAGTTAAAACACGCTGAACGCCCAGGGCAAGAGGTGCTGTGACCATCACTGTCCCCAGCCCAAGGCCCCTCACCCCTTGGCTTTGCTTGTCTGGTCCCCTCTCCCCTGGCCACCCAAGTCCAGCCTGGAGTCCCGGGGTGTGGCAGGTGGTGCGTCTCTGATGATTCCCTCCCTGGCCTTCCTCTGATGGGATTATCCCTCAGTGTGTACACTTGGGGCATCACTCAGCAACCAGAGGGAGCCCAACACACACACACGCACACACAGTGGGTCCTTGAATTGGTAAGAGCCCGGGAAGGCAGGTACAAAGAGCATGCTTTAGTTAGACAAAGTTCCACAAGCAGCCAAACCAATCTTGTAACAATAGGAGGAGGTCAGTGATTGAATTGAGGGTGACAGGTGTTGATTTTAAGGAGGGGCAACATGATGGAAATATATCCTAGTTGGAGAAACAGTTTACCTGTTGGTTCACACTCAAAAAACTGAAAATATCAGATGTTGGTGGGGCTGTGGAGCAACCAGCAATGCCTCGAGTGTAGACACACCACATCATGACTGTCCACCACCTACACTCTGCGTGGTCACTACTGTGGATGGATGGAGCTGCTGAGGGCATTTTGATTTTTTAAAAATTTTAGTCTTTCTAGCAGGCGAGCAATGATGGGCCGTGAGTCCGCTGGATGCTTTCTCTGGTGGCCAGTGGTGTTGAGCATCTTTTCGTGTGCTTATTGGCCATTTTTGTGTGTCTTCTTTACTGACGTGTCTAAGTATCAGGGCCACATTTTGTTGTTTTATTATGGATCAGTATTCATTTTTATTTGTTTTATGTCTTTGTCTGTGCTGGGTCTTAGCTGTGGCACACAGATGACCAATCCTTGTTGTAATGTGCAGGATCTTTAGTTGTAGTGTGTGGGATCTAGTTCCCTGACCAGGGATTGAACCCGAGGCCTCCTGCATTGAGAGCATGGAGTCTTAGCCATTGGACCACCAGGGCAGTCCAGGAGCTCTCAGGTTTCTTTATAAACATCCATAGGAGCCAACTCCTGAGGACTGGGAGAAAGGTTGCTGCCCTCATGCCCCGAGGAGCTCTCGTCCAGGTGGGGACAGTGTGTGTGTCCTAGGGGGTGGGGTGTCTGAAGGCCTCATGCCCCGAGGGGCTCTCGTCCAGGTGGGGACAGTGTGTGTCCTGGAGGGAGGGAGGGGGCCCTGATGCCTTGATGCCCCAAGGGGCTTTCATCCAGGTGGGGTTGGTGTGTGTGTTCTGGGGGGGAGAGAGAGGAGGCTGAGACAACAGAGATCTACTCCCTCCCCGTTCTGGGGGCCAGCGTCTGAAGCTCAGGTCCACCTCTCTCTCTATTGGCTCTGGGGAAAGTTCCTCCTGCCTTTTCTGGTTCCTGGGGCCCCAGGCGTCCTTGGCTGGTGGCTGCCTCCCTCCCGTCTCAGTCTGTCCCCACGTGGTCTCTGCCTGTGTGTCTGAATCTGTCTCGTGAAGATTTCAGTCTTTGGGTGTAGAACCCCCTCTGCCCAGGCTGGTCTCATGCTGAGAGTCTTCACTCAGTCCACCTGCAAAGGCCCTTGATCCAGGCTTCAGATGTGGATGTGCCTTTTTGGAAGACGCATCAACCCAGACAGAGGCATCTGTGAGACTAAAGCAGGGACCGAAGGGAGCTCAGCCCCCCTGCCCTCCAGCTGCTGGCCCTTTCCGCGAGCTGTTCCACGTGCCGTGTTGGTGAGTTGTGGTGACAGGGGTGTGATCGCATGCTCCATGGATACAGGGAGGCCACGAGTGGGCATCCTCCGTGCCTTCCTGTCCCGCTCAGATGCTCTGGCCCCGGCTCTGCACTTCCTGTCTGTCACGCGTCGCCAGCATGGAGCCAGGTGACAGCCAGTGATAACCTCTCGGAACCTCTGCTTCCTCATCTGGGAGCGGGAGACAATGTCCCTCCAGATCAGTGGGGATGTGAAGGGAGGGAGGCTTGAACCGCCAGCTCCTCAACTGTGACGACCGTGTCTCGGATGGCACCCCCACCAAAGCCTGGGGTCCCCAGGGCCTGTGGGTGGAGTTCCTCATCAGGGACCCCTCATCAAGCTGGGCTGCATGAGGCATGAGGACTTGGTTCTGGAGGGTGCAGATCACTGGGGAAGGATCCCATGGCAGGAGGAGAGGGTGGGAGAGAGGATGGGGGTGTACAGGTGGAGAGTGGGGGTCAGGAGCCCCTCACCCCATCCTCAGCCTTCCTCCCTACTCAGCCAACGGGCAGCAGAAAGATGTCAGTCACCGACAGCCCTGCCTCGTTGCAGAGAAAATATTCCCTGAAAGACATTAAAATGAAGTAAATAAAAGAGATAAAAATGGAACTATCAAGGCAGCAACTTCTTCTCTTCTGATTACAAAGCAGGCGGCGGGCGGCACAGGCCCTTGAAGACGCAGCTGCACAGCCGGGCTGGCCTGATAAGGGCCCGCCGCCTGTGCCCATGAGATAAAGCCGTGGTGCTGCCTGGCTCAATCCTGCCCGGCCATCAGTATTCACACGCAGCCGCTGGCGCTCAGATAGCGCGGAGACGGCTGCCTGCCGCCAAGCCCCTATTAATCCGCTCACAGGCGTTTAGACTCGGTGGAGAGTGCCTGAGTCCATCTCGTCCCTCCTCCCACCCTCCTTCGTGTTGCCTCTGAGTCTGCAGTTCACTGGGAAGTGAAGTTTTCAGCTGCAGGGGAGCGACCAAGAGGGGTGGGGAAGGGGGTCCCTGCACCTGCACACCTTCAGGAGCAGGCAAGGGTAGCCCCCCACCTGCCCCAGACTTGGGGGGCTGCAGTGATTCCGGAAGGAAGTGACTCCTGTTGGTTCCGCAGAGCGAGCCGGTGGCGGGGCTCCGCACCTCCTGATCTTTTGTGTGCTGGGGCCACCCTTTCCTCCCGAGCTGTCAGCAGGCGGCAGGGACCCAGGCCAGCAGAGGAACACACGCAACATGATGACAATGACGGGAAAGGGGCACTTGGGCGTGACAGGAGCCGGGAGGACACCCAGCCAGGCTTGTGCTCATACCGTCGGGGCTCCAGAGGCCTGGCTCCTTCCTGGTTTTCAGAGTGCTGGGCTCACTGAGCTCAGGGTTTCTGCTCATGCACCTGCCTCCCCGAGATGTCCACTGGCCCCTCCTCACAGAGGCCCTCCTGACCACCCTGAGCCTCCTCGCCCCTCCCTCACTGCACTCACAACACAGGGGTCACAGGCACAGCTGTTTGTGCCATTGTGTCCACCGCTGACCCTGGAGCTAGAGCAGTGCTGGCATGCAGAGAGTGTCTGGTGGTGCTTACTGAGAGGAGGAGGGAGGTCAAGTGGGGCATCTGGGTCAGAAGCTGGGAGGGAGATGGGCATGGGAATGTGGATGGACACGTCCAGTGGATGGACGAGCGGAGAGTAGGAGGAAAGACCTGCAGGCAGAGGGACTGCCCTGTGTGAAGGCCTCAAGGTAGAATCTGATGCCGCTGGGGGGTTGCTGAGGCAGGGGATGCAGGTGGCCCAGGAGACACGCCTCGGGCTGAGAAGACTCGGGGGGGGCGGGGGTGGGTTCTTCCCAATATCAACAAGAAAGCTTGTCCAGCTCCTCTGGGCACCCCACACCCCTGGACCCACATCCAGCACACACCCAGCGCCTCCGCACCTGGCCAGGTACTACGGCATCTCCGAATCAGTGATTCTGGTGGAATCCCAGTCCTACTGACTAACCCCAGGAGAGGCCTCAAGCTGCCCTGCACCCCTCCCGTCCCGGGGTGCCCGTCTGGGGCTGCGGCCCCTCCTCAGTGCCCTCTCCCGCCCATGCAGAGAAGAATCTAGATGGATTCTTCCATCAAGTCTTATAATAACCAGGTTTCATGGGGGTGCATCAAGGCAGGAGGGAGCACCTTTCCCCAGAATGAAGCAGGACCCTGGAGGGGGGCTGTGCTCTGCACAGTCTCCTTCCAGGAGGGGTCCTGCCTATGTCAGCAGCAGTGTTTCCTGGAACCGAGGACTGTGGGTTACCTCTGTGGGCGAAGACCACTATTCTAAATATAATTAGGACACATCGCTCATGGAAAGAGCAAACACTGTGAGAGCTGGTTTTGGGGAGATGTGCCCAAGTTTGCCCCTGAGGGTGGGGGCGCCAGTCCGTCCTCCCGGGTGGTGCCGCGGGACCTCCCCTGTGCTGGGAGGGCCTCTGGCGGTGAGATCCCGTGGTGGGCCCTGGCGGCCGACTCGCGTCCCCTCCCCGGGGCGCTTTGAGCCATTCTCCTCGCGGTGGCGCGCGGCCACCCCACCTCCGCCGCCGGTTCCGTGGCGTTCGCCTCCCGTGGCTGCACCCCGTCGGTGCCCCTCTCCGTCTGTCGGTCTGTCCGTCCGCCTCAGTCCGCTCACCATCTGCTGCTCCCCGGGGCCGCGCCCTGGTGTGTCTCGCTTCCCGGGGCCCTCCCCGGCCCCGATCCGTTGCCCGTTTCGCCGCTGCCGTCGCGTGCTGGACAAGGGGGAGCACCGTGACCCCCGTCGCGCCCCTGCTCCGGTGGGGACTGCTCCAGGACTGCTCGCATCCACTCTGGACTCTCCTGCTTTGCACATATGCACTGGTCCAGGCTCATAGCCCGCCCTCACTAACCCTGGTCCACAGCCGAGGTAACCGAGGTGCGGAGCATCTAGCCTGCGTGAGGGCAGCTCAACTTCACAGTGGACAGACGAGGCAGGTGTGCTGGGTGTGTGCTTCCAGTGGGATGCCCCCAGATCAGTCTCCTCTCCTCTCTGAGCCTCCATTTCCTCATCTGTAAATAGGCGCTGCTGCTGTCACTGCACACAGCTCATCCCCACTCCCCCTGCCTCCTCTGGTGCCAGAGGCAGAAGGGACGAGGCCTCACCTCCTGGCTGAGGTCATAGCAGCCAGCTCATCCAAAGGAAAATATATGAAATGCCAAGAGGAAATATTTTAGAAAGTCCAAGGGCACAAGAATAGCCAAACTCCTAATTTTTCTAGTCAACAAAGTGTATATTTAGTCTTGCGAGCCTCCAGGTCTGGGAAGCATCAGTCTTGCATGTGAGGACAGTTATCCTCTGGGCCAAGGCCCTGCCTCCTCCAGCATCTGTGCTCAGAGCTGCCCTTCACCTCCTGAAGGGAGCAATGGCAATGCCAGTGCCATTGCTTTCCCTCCCTTAAGGCCAGGCTGCTTCCGCATCTGGTTTCATTCATAAGCAAATGCCAAGTCACCCAGATCCAGAGCTTCTAGTCAGCTGGAAAGCTCTGTGCAAATTTCAGCATCATTAATAATCACTGATGAGAACTATAAATAAATGAGAATTATAATAGGAAGGTCTTTCTCAATAGTGAGTACCCAGGGAGGCACAGGGAGCCTTGGCTGATGCACCTGGCTCTCCCTGACTCCTCGTCACCAGCTCTGACTCTTGCACCCAGGCCAAGCTGTGGGCTGCTTCTGGGGGTTGCGGCTGTCAATGGTCATCTGAGAGAGACTGACCCCTTCTGTAGCTCCTCTTTCTGGCTCCAATGCACAAGTAACCTCAGTGTTCTCAGGTGTAAGGTGAACGTGGTGGTCAACTGCTATCTAGGATCAGTCAGCATCCTATGTCTGGGTCTGACTCCTGACTCCTCTTCTTTCAAGCTGTGGGACTCGGGGCAAATCACTTCCTGCTCTGAATCTGAGATTCCTCATCTATAAAGTGGACATGACAAGGCTGCCCTCACAGGCAGTTGTGGAGATTAAAACAGTTGACACAAGTGGTTCACACTGCACACCCAGGCACGAACGGAGCCACAGCTTTGGTATTGTGGCCACAGCCCCAACTTCCCTGGATGAGCCTGCACTGATCCTTCTGGAAGTGCTGCTCTGTCCGTGGTCCTGAACCAAGATCTTGTGGGAAAAGTTGCTTCCTCCATCCCAAGATCCAGGCACCCCGTCCAACCTCCCCCATGCAGTCTGTGCCAGGTGAGGGGCAAGAAAGTGTCAGGAAAAGTGAGTTAGCAGAGTAAGGAGAGAGAGGAGAGGAAGAAAGACACAGACAGTGGCAGACAGACAGAGAGGGTCAGTCAGAGGATGCCACCTCCTCTGCAGCAATACATCTTGTGCTAGAAAGTTACCCAGTTTGGGCCTCTACTTCGTTATCATGGATCTCCAGCCATCCACCTATCCTCACACCCACCCATCCAGCCTTTCACCCACCCACCCACCAACCCACCCACTCACTCACTCACCCACCCATCCACATTCACCCGGCTGGACCATGTGCTAAGGTGCTGTGCCAGCCGTTGGGAAGCACAACAATGACAATACCAGGCACCAACCATCAAGCTCCCAATCTAAGTTGGGACTCCAGGCAGGTGTGCACACACCCTGGGGGCTGCAAGGAAGGAGATGTAGGCACCTCTATTTGCATGAATCTGAGCTCATCCCATTATTATTATTTTATAAAACATTTTCTTCTTTTATTTTTGGTTGTGCTGGGTCTTCGTTGCTGCATGTGGGCTTTCTCTAATTGTGGAGCTCGGGCTCAGTAGTTGTGGCACACAGGTTTAATTGCCCTGTGGCATGTGGAATCTTCCTGGACCAGGGATCGAACCTGTATCTCCTGCATAGGCAGGTGGATTCTTTATCACTGAACCACCAGAGAAGTCCCCATCCCATTATTTAAACAACTCCGTCTGTGCCTCTGTTTGCAGGGAGGGTGGTGCTCAGCCTGTGTCTCCTCCGGGGACTGCAGTCAAGGGCGTAGTGACTCAGCCAGATAAGCGTGAACTCAGCAGCTCAGCCTGGAAGAGCCTCTAGAGAGGGCTGTGAAGCTGCAGGACATGCGGTGTCCAGAGACCTAGGAGGTCTCCTAGGAGGAGGTGAGGAAGTGTGGGTCTTGGAGGAAGAGTCTGTGGGGTGGAGAAATTGGTGAAGAACATTCCACAGGCAGAACCAGCACAGCAGGGGCTGGACACTGGCAGGCACCGCAGGACTGCAGAGTGGGCAGCCGCTTGGGCTACTGAGTGTGGAGCTGGGGAGCAGCAGGGGGCAGGGCAGGGTCAGTTCAGCCTTTGATGCCGGTTGGCCAGGCAACTTGAACTCCACCCTAGCAGGTGACAGAAGCTGCTGACGAGGACCTTGGAATCAGATCTCCCATGTCAGCACGTGCGTGAAGCTCTGTGGGGCCCCAAGAGGACAGCGAGGCTGGCACTGCTGGGGGAGATGGGGGGTCAGGCCATGTCTGGGGAGTCAGGTCTGCTTGTTGTGTTGTGTATCAGCTGATTCTTTATTTTAAAAACTATTTATTTGGCTGTGTTGGGTCTTAGTTGTGGCATGTGAGGACTTCATTGCATCATGCAGGATCTTTTGTTGCAGTGCATGCCCTCTAGTTGCGGTGTGTGGGCTTATTTGCTCCCCTGCATGTGGGATCTTAGTTCCCTGGCCAAGGGTCAAACCCATGTCTCCTGCATTGCAAGATGGACTCTCCACCATTGGACCACCAGGGAAGTCACTATCAGCAGAATCTTGCTGTGTAGCAAAGCGCCCCTCATCTAAGTGGCTTCCAACAACAGCAATTGATTGTTTCTTGTGACTGTGGGTTGGTGGCTTCTGCCTGGGTTTATGCTGCAGTTGCTTCAGGTAAAGGATCTCTGGGCTTGACAGGCCACAATAGTATTGCTTACATGCTGGCAGGTGGAGTCAGCTATCCAGGGTCTCAGCCCCCATGAGCTGCCCAACCTCCTCTCATATGGGCTAAGGGTGGCATTCCTAGAGGCTGAAGTGGAGGCCGTGTGACCTCTTAGGGCCCAGGCTCCAAACTCACATGACATCACTTTTACTACGATCTATTGGCTAAAGCAAATCAGAGGCCCACCCAGGCCCGAGGGTGGGGGAGATGCACCACTTCATGGGAGTTTCCACACATCCTTTGCAGGCACATTTCATCATCAGGTATCTCCGTGCCGAGGACTGTGTGTACTAAGTGCTCACAGGTGTTTGCTGAGTACCTGGCTCTGGGATGTTGCAGGAAGGGAGAGGGGAGAGGCACACACCTGCAGAGGTGCAGAGGTGTGAAAGGACAGGTCAAGGGAACCTGGAGGGGCTCTGTGAGCTGGAGCTGCAGATGGAGGTGGATTTGGGGAGGTGGTCAGTTAGGAGCTGGCCAGGTGAGCAATGGGGGAGGCCTGATGTGGGAGGGGTAGTGAGGTTGGGGAGAGCCATGGAGGGAGAGTGAGGGGCCTTAGGGAAGGCTGACATCCACCCATCTGGCTGAGGGAGGGATGCAGGACAGCTCCTGGCTCTGGTCTCCTACTGTGTTTCCAGCTCCCTCTGCTTCTGGCCCACGGGCTCTTCCCAGGTCCTGAGGGAGCCCCAGTTCTGTCTCTTCACTCCCACATGAGCCAAGCATCCAGCCCAGAGAGGAAAAATCCTCAGATCCAGAAACCACCAGGGAGAGCTTTAAAAAATGCAATTAAATGGAAAATAATTAAATCTAATTAAAAATGAACCTTGGGGGGACTCCTGCCACTGCTGTTGGCTGTTTTCCGAGTGAAGGCCCAGACCACCTCCACCCTGTCTTGGTAGCCTTCCCAGTGCTCACCGGGCTGGGTTTTTAAGGTGGAAGGAAGAAGCTGAGATCCCACATGCCAAGGAGCAAGTAAGTCCCTGCCCCCAACACTCAAAATGTGCCTGGTCCTTCCCCTGCTTCTCTGGCTTCCCAAAGCCCACCCCGCCTCTTGCTGGCCACCTGGTGAGCCTGTTTCTCCCGAGTTAGACGCCCACCAAGGAAGTGTCAGAAGTGTATTTGTTCAATGCTGCCCCCAGCCTCTCGGGGTTTGTGATCCTCAGAGCCACCCGGTGTGGTGAAATGCAGATTCACAGGCCCCACCTCACACAGGCTGGTGAATCTCAGGGCTCTGAGTTTACACCAAGCCTCAGGGATTGTGCTGGCCTGTGGCCCTAGTCCAGGGCCTTCCATTCAGAGCAGATTTGTTGGTGGCCCAGAGAGGGAGCCTGGCTGAGGCTCTCAGGATGTATGTGGGTCTGGGAGGATGCACTAGGAGAGATCGAGGGCATCGGCCAGTGGGGGCAGGTGAGGAGGGCAAGGGCGCCCTTTATATCTGTATACCCCACCTAGGAAGCAGCCGGCTGTGATGGGCTTTCTCAGGAATCTGATGAATCCCTCCCCTGCCTCATGCATTCTAGGCAGGGCCACAGCTGTTTGCCAGGTGGGGGCTGAGTCCCAGGCCAAGAGTCCACGAGGCTGTCTCCCCAGGGGCCCAGCAGTCTGTGAGACTGAACTGCTCAGAGTCATCAGCAGGACAGGCTGTGGAGGGGACATCTGGAACCTCTGTCCCCAGAGACCTGGAGGCCAAGATGGAAATCCCATAGAAGGTGGGAGGAGGCCTGTCTGCCCCCAAATAATGCTCCAAGGCCGTCACTGACCAGAAATCCCAGGCTTGGAGGGAGGGCAGAGTCTGGAGAAGGTATCCTTCTTGTTAGAAAACATAATGCAAACGGAGAACACATATGTGCCAAAAGCAACACATGTGTGCGTGCTGTAGTTTCAGTCGTGTCTGACTCTGCGTGACTCTATGGACTATAGCCCACCAGACTCCTCTCTCCATGGGATTCTCCAGGCAAGAAAACTGGAGTGGGTTGCCATGGGTTTCTCCAGGGGATCTTCCCAACCGGGGATCGAACCTATGTCTCTTACGTCTCCTGCATTGGCAGGTGGGTTCTTTACCACTAGTGCCAGAACAAAAGCAAATGACCAGCGAAGTCAGGCAGCTCCCAAGGTGTTCCTTATCCCTAACCCTCCAGGAGACCCCCAGAGAAGACCGACCCAGTGGAGGAATGGAGCTCCAGAGCCAAGGGCAGAATGGCCAGAACCCTGTGAACGGGGTCACTGAAGTTTTGGGGCTCATGACCTGTTCCTCCAGCCGAAGGGCTAGCCGTGGAGGAGAAGCTGGCCTCCATGGTACCCCTGCCATGTGTCGGAAGGATGCTCAGACCCCTGCCCACCATTCTGCAGGCAGCTCACACCCCGGAGGTAAAAGGAACTGGGGCTTGGCTCCGGGTCTCCAGACGGCCAGGTTATCAGTGCCGAGAGTCTCTGGGTTCTGGGTCCCTGTTCCAATCTGTCTCCCTTCCTCTCGCCGCCTGGGATCCCATTAGCACCCTTGGTGGACCCGGACCTCCCCAACGTCCTGCCTTCCAACCCCGCCTGCAAGCCTTCCTTCTCAACACAATGCAGGCATCTTGCTACACTAGGAGGGAGGGCCCTCCAGAGGCAGATCTGTGGACACATGGCTGCTTGCTCTGGATCTCCCTCCTCCACCTGCGCAACAATTTCCCCGCCAAGGTGAGACGGTAACTTCCGTGCTGGCGCAGTGTCTCCCGATACCCACTGGGTCCAGCCCGTGTCAATCATCTACATGGTAGGGGAGGAGCTTAAGCCGACCGGAAGTTGGGCTGGCTGCCGTTGGCTGACGGATCTGAAGGAGCCCATCTCCTCGGGTTGTCGAGGCCGATGAGGCCAGCGGCCAGAGCAAGTTTAGGGCCGAGAGGGACTGGCCTCCCTGGTCTGGGCCACCTGAGGGGCTGGTCCTTCAGTCGCTCCTCCCCTCACCCTACTCCTTTCCCCACAGGAGGTTCCTGGGGGAGGGCCTCAGACGGACTCCGAGAAGCGACTGGGGGTCCAGCTGCCGTGCTAGCGCTGCCTGACAGAGACATCCATGGTGGTGCAGGGCGCGTCCTGGCGAGGGGGCCACGGAGGAAGGCTCCAGGGCCGCCGGCTGGTGACAGCTGGAAAACAGGGACTGGGAGGTCAGGCCCTGCTGGCGCGGGCGCCCAGCCCCAGCGGCTCCTCAGCTCAGGGGCAGCCTGAGTCAGGGCTGACTGCTTCCCTGGGGAGATGGCCCCCCAGTCAGATGCCTTCTGTCTCCAGCAAGCAGAAACGGCCTGGGGGTTCCCCCCTCCTTGGGGCCGGGCCACTGGCTTCGTGACATTCCGGGAGCTGCTTGAGGCTCCCTCCAGAGGGAGGGTCTGGCTGCTGGGGCACGGTGGTGAGGGGAGGTGGCAGAGCCAGCAAAGAGGGCTTTCACGGGCTGAAGTGCAAGCTGCTGTCTCGTCCTGCGGGGCTCACAGGCCCTCCGGATGGACGTCTTCGACAGCAGGTTCAGAAATGGGCATGAGACCCCGCAGAGGGAGACTCCTGGGAAACGTGCTTCTGGCTCTCCAGGGAGGTCCTCGGAGGACCACCACCTTTCGGTCTATATGAGTCACCCATGTCTGCATGTGACACCTGGATCGCCGAGGCTTCTCAGACCAGCCCCAACCACTGTGGGACCTGCAAAGGATCTGAGGGTCATCAGTTACTCCACCCTGGTTTCGAAGATGCTGGCAGGACACTGGCATACTGGACCAGAGCCAGACGGCTGTGTCACCCATGGCACAGTGGGAGCTGGAGTTTCCTCGCAGCCCTGATTTCCCTCCCTGGACATGGTCCAGGTAGGTGTTGTGAGTGTGGGGTGCCTGAGGAATGGTGAGCCGAGGAAACCTGAGAAGATCACGTGGGCTGTAGGCAAATGGTCCTGTTCTTACCTCAGAGAACAAATCACCCTGCCCTCCACTTGGAGGGGTGATTTCTCTGTCAAGGCCGCTTGATGGGCCAAACAGACATCCTTGAAAAGACAGCCTGAGCACAAGGTGCCCGTGGCTGTGCTGGTGAGATGTGCAGATGTGTGCGGGGCCAAGGCGGAGGGGGAACGGGGACTTCCCCGTTCGTGGGCTTCCATTTGGGAGGAGACTTTTCCTTATTGTCTCAATGTGTTTCCGCAACCATCAGCATCAGCGGGGATCCAATTTTCTCTCCATTCAGTTAGTCTTACCTGCTCTTGACAGTGTGACCTGGGCAGGTAATGAAAACTCTGCTTACCATGCTAAGGGGTGCTTAGAGTCCAGTGGAATTTTGTTGGCAAAAGCATTTAGAAAACCACAGATTGTGTCAGGAGACACATGAGTGTCTCCATTTCTTCTTTTTCTTCTGATCAGAGATTGGGATCTGGATTCATTTCCTGGGTGCTTTGTTCCAACAGCTGAGATAAGTGCACAATCAGAGGGAGGAGCCCCTCCTTTCCCGCCATCCCCCCCAACCCTTGGTAGATGTCTGTCAGAGCGGCCCTCGGCCCAGCCGAGGCAGGGGCTGAATGTGGCCATGCAGGCGGAGAATGAATGTGCTGCCAGAGACTGAACACTGTCTTCCCAGATTCGTGTGTTGAGACCCGACCCCTGGTGTGATGGCATTAAGGGGGCCTTTGGGGTGATGAGGTCATGGGGGAGGAGCCCCACATGGGCTCCCTCCCCACTTCCTGCAGGTGAGGGCACCGCGGGAAGGTGCTATCCACAAGCCAGGAAGGGGCTCTTACCAGACCCAGAGTGGACTTCCAGCCGCCAGAACTGGGGGAGCTCCATGGTGGTTGTTTGAGGCCCCCGGTCTGCTGTATTCTTGTCATAGGGGCTAAAACGGGGGATGGGGTGGGGGGTGCTGGGTAGGAGAGAGGTGAAGACCATCCTGGGCACATTTGTGTTCACCACTGGAAGGTGATGCAGGGTTTTGCTGAGCAGTGGCAAGAGGGTGAGCCCCGCAGGGCTAACTGGCGCTATCTTGGTGGGCACAGTGGCATCCCCAAGGCTTCTGTTTGAGTATCGCCCATTTGCAGATCTTCCTTGTACAGATTCTGTCTGATCTGTTGCCTCTTTCCTACTGATGTGTCAGGGTTCTTCATATATCTGAGGAGACAGCTTATTTCACAGCAGTGGGGCAGGAGGCAACATGGGCCACTGTGCACCAGCCTCTCCTACATACACAGTGAGCAGGGGATCACGCAGAGCTCTTGATCACAAGAGGGGCTCCGACATGTTCTGGGGGAACAGACCGGCTCAGCTGTGCTCCACCCAGTGCTGCGCACACTCACTGACCAGCTGTAGGGAATCTGTGAGTGTCCTCAGAAGGCTGTGAGGTGTGTTCTGAGAAATGAGTGGGAAATGCCGACCCAGCCTGGTCCCACCTGGAACAGGACTCATGGACAGGCTCATGCACACGCCACCCACCACACACACACATACACATGCACACAGCACAGACACAGGACGCACGCACGCATACACAACACACACACACCCACACTGAGCCCTCCCTGGCGGCTGCCCTCCAGTGAGCGTCCTGGGGCCCCTCCCCAGGGGCTCAGGGCACCTCTCCTCCTCAGCTCCTCCCCCCGCCCCCCGCCCGAGGCTGGCTCTGCCACGCGTCACGTCCCCTGAGCTCCACGACAGCTGGCTGAGCTTAATGAAGCCCCACAGCGTGCCAGGGTCCACCTGGCGAGGAATTACCAACAATAACAAAATAGCAGACACTCGAGGCGGGGTGAGGAGGCCAGGGGTGGGGCCTCCCCAGTAGCCCTCAGGTCCTGGCTGCACTGACCCACTCAGATACCACATGCCAGCCAGGGTGGTCAGGCTGGGTCTGCAGGCCTTCCATCCTTCACTGTGCGGTGGGGAGGAGGCTGTGGTGCCCATACCTGGGTGCTGCCCAGGGCACAGGCATGTCCCCAGCACACAGGGTCCAGGCAGGATGACATGAGAAGACTGAGGCCTATTTCTGGAGGGGGTAAAAGGGGCTCTAGATTTGTCATGAAAGTGGGAGGCCTCCTTCCACGATGTCTTGGCTTTCCAAGGGAGATCAGGGAAAGGTGGTGCCAGCAGAAGGGGCCCACGGTGGGGGCTGGGAGGAGCAGTGGGGTCCCCTGGATGGCTCATGGCCTTGGACGCCCAGGATCCTTTAGCTGACAGAGCCTGGGCTCTGCAGAGGGCCTCCAGTGGAGGGTGTGGGGATCCTGAGTGCAGCCTGCAAGGCTGGAGCTCCGTTCACTGCCCCCGATGCACCCGCCGGCCCCCCATGATGGAGAGGAGTCTCTTCCTGGCTTCAGACACTGTGTTGACTTGAGAGAGGAGGGCATGGGGAGACCCACCTGGGAAGGCACTTTGTAGGAGCCTCAGTGCTGGGTAGGGCTGGGCAGTGGAGTACGAGGGCCACCTGTGCACCCAGGTTGGTTCCTTTAGAAACTGTATTTATGACGTGCACCCCATCTGCTTCCAAAAGGGTTTTGGGGAAACGAGAAAGCGAGAGACTGTGGAGCAGAAGTGGCGGCTTGACACTCGATCGACTTGGGGTCCTGGCATCTAAGGAAAAGGGGCAGCAAGGATGTGGCAGCTACAGAGTCATGTTTGCGATTCAGATTTCCCAGGAAACTGTATGAGATGGAGTCGCTTTCAAGGGAAAGCCCTGTAAGGCCTGGAGTGGGAACAACACCGTCCACCTGCTCCCCAGGTGGTGGGCGGGCACAGGGCTGATGGCCAGAAGCTCAGTGAAAGCAGTGACATGGCTATCACTGCCGTGGTTATTGTGTCATGTCGGATCCCTGGAGAGCATGGCCGCGTCACAGCTCCTGCTCAGGCTGGTCCTGGTCTGTGCCCGTCTCCTGAGGTGACCACCAGTGGTGCCCCTTTCACTCTCCAGGAGTCTTGGTCTGGTGGATAAATGATAGGGTTACCGTACGTGTGTAGGGCATTTATGTTTCTGCTTTATTAAATAGTGCAGTAATAAAATGGAGCCCCTCACCTCCAGGGGCACTTGCTACCAAAGAATTGACAAGACACAAAGTCCAGAGAGCAAGAAGCAGTGTCGCTGTCAGAGGGGCCTCTGTCCTTGGTCTGGAAGTCGAAGGTGAAATGGAAAGATGCAGGAGCCCAGATTCGGCAGCTCCACGTGGCCTCCCTGCCATGGGCACTGGGAGAGCTCTGCCCATGCTGTGTGACTTTGGCAGGAAATGAAATCTCTCTGAGCCTCTTACCTCTCATTGTGAACCCAGGTTGCCGTGAGGGTGAGCAGTGGTGGGTGAATCCCCAGGTGGTGCCCATGGCAGATGCAGGGGGAAAGCCACAGGCATTGGGCTCACACTGCCATCAGTGTATCAATGCTTCGCCTGTGCCTTCCTCAGCAAAACCCAATGACTCACCTTCCTGGCTCCAAACAGCTTCCAATTATGAAAAGAAAAAAGTTTTATTATTGTTTTTGGCTGCACTGGTCTTGGTTGCTTTTCGGGCTTTTTTCCCTAGTTGTGGCAAATGGGGCGCTACTCTCCAGTTATGGCTTGCGGCTTCTCACTGTGGCTTCTCTTGTGGAGCATGGGCTCTAGAGCACACGGGCTTCGGTAGTTGCAGCATGTGGCCTCAGTGATTGCGGCTCCTAGAGCACAGATTCAGGAGTTGTGGCACAAAGGCCGAGTTGCTCTGTGGCACGTGAGATCTTCTCAGACCAAGGATCAAACCCGTGTCCTCTACACTGGCAGGTGGATACTTCACCACTGAGTCACCAGGGAGTTCCAGCTGCCAGTTTTCGCCATGTGGAGAGGGGTTCAATCATGAATTCATTTTTTAAAAATCAGATATACATCTCTTCAGAGTTTCTGTTTTCTTCTTGTATCAGTTTTAATAATTTGTGTTTTTCAAGGGGTTTGTCCATTTTCTCTGTGTGTCAAATTTATTGGCACAAAGTTTATAATATTCCTTTGTTTTATTTTAATGTCTATAGGATCTGTGATGATACCCTATCTGTAATTCCTAATATTCATAGTTTGTTTCTCTTCTCTCTGTCTCTGTTCCTCTTCCCTTGAGTAATATAACTAAAGTGAAAGTGAAAGTCACTCAGTCGTGTCCGACTCTTTGCAACCCCATGGACTAGACAGTCTATGGAATTCTCCAAGCCAGAATACTGGAGTGGGTAGCCTTTCCCTTCTCCAGGGCATCTTCCCAATCCAGGGATCGAATCCAGGTCTCCCACCATGCAGGTGGATTCTTTACCAGCTGAGCCACCAGGGGAGCTACCAGAGAACCGAACTTTAGATCACTTATTAAAAATCATTCATCTTTTCCAACATAAACATTTAAAGCTATCAGTTCAGTTCAGTCACTCAGTCATGTCCGACTCTTTGCAACCCGATGTACACCAGGCCTCCCTGTTCATCACCAACTCCCGGAGCTTGCTCAAACTCATGTCCATTGAGTCAGTGATGCCATTCAACCATCTCATCCTCTGTCATGCCCTTCTCCTCCTGCCATCAGTTTTCCCCTGCATCACAGTCTTTTCCAATGAGTCAGTTCTTTGCATCAGGTCACCAAAATATCGGAGCTTCAGCTTCAGCATCAGTCCTTCCAATGAATATTCAGGACTGATTTCCTTTATGATTGACTGGTTTGATCTCCTTGCAGTCCAAGGGACTCTCAAGAATCTTCTCCAACACCAAAGTTCAAAAGCATCAATAGTTTTCACTTTAACCACTGCTTCGGCTACAGCCTGCAAATTTTGATGTCATGTTTTTATTGTTATTTAGTTCAACATATTTTCCAGTGTCCTTTGTGATGTTTTATTCATGGGTTATTTAGACGTTTTTAGCTTAATTTCCAAGCAGTTGAGGGCATTTTACAAATATCTTTATCTAATTGATTTCCCACTGTACTAGCCTAGAGAATATATTTCATATGATTTTAGTGGGTTTTTTTTTTTTGGCAATTATTGAGACATCTTTTATGGCGAATAATCCATGTTCATTTGGGGAAAAAAGTGTTTGTTCTGCTCTTGCTTGGTGGAGTGCCCTATAAATGTCACGTAGATCATTTGGTTGATGCTGTTGTTGAAGTCTTTAAACCCCTTGCTGACTTTCTGTCTCCATGGCTGATCACTTACTGAGAGAGGAATGTTAAAATCCCCAGCTGGAGTTGTGGATTTGTCTGCCTTTAGTCTGTTAGTTTTTGCTTCACAAATTTTGAGGCTTCTAAGTGCATACTCACTTACGATTATGATGAATTGAAAATACACTGTATTTCACCTGTGGTTTTAAGGATTTTTTGTGCAAGATATAGACTACCAGGTCTACAGATGTCATTTTTTGGACTATGGACTGCATTATTTTGATGAGGAGTCAACTGTATTTCTCATCCTCGTCTCCTTATGATACGCTGCTTTTTGAAGTGATCCCTGTATATTTGGTTTTAGTATATTCCTAGGTATGAGTAGTTGGGTTTTTTTTTAGTTTATTTTTCTTGGTTTTATTGATTTGTGGGTTGATATTTTTCATCAAATTTGGGAAATTTTCAGTTATTATTTCTTCAAGTGTGTGTGTTTTTTTTTTTTTTTCCTGCTCCATCTCTTCCCTCTCTTTCTGGCACTTCAATTGTTTATATATTGAACTGCTTGATATTGTCCCATAGGTCACTGGGGGTCTTTGTTGGTTTTTTTTAAAAGGCTTTATTTTTCTCTCAGCTTAAATTTGGATTGTTGTTATTGGACCTGTCTTCAAGTTCACACGTCATTTCTTCTGTAGTCAATCTGCTATTAGACTCATCCAGTGAATTTTTCATTTCAGACTTTGTGTTTTTCAGTTCTACCTTTTCCATTAGATTCCTGCCATTACAGTTTCCATTCTGTTGAGAATCTCCTTCTCCACACTCAAGTCTTTCTTTTGTTTTAAATCTTTCTTTTGTAATTCCAACATCTGCGTTATCTCTGGATCTGTTCTACTGACTTCCTTTTCTGGTTACATTTTCTTGCTTCTTTGCATATCTAGTAATTTCTTATTGTGTGCTGGACATTGTGAATCCTATATTGTTGAGGGTCTGGGTCACACTGTGTTCTTTAAAGAGTGTTAAATTTGTTCTGGCAGAGTTATTATACTAGCAGCTTGGCCTGATCTGTCAGTGCTTGGCTTGAGGCTTTTTTAAGGCAGGAGCTCAAGCAACCCTTACCCTCAGGCTGGAATAGCCCTGCTCCTGAGAACTGTCATTCTGGGATGTTCAGCGCACTGCCTCCGCTCAGCTGTCTGGACTGCTCCATGCCTCCTGGCACCATATCAACTCTAGACTCTCCAGTCAACTTGCGGTGTAGTGGTTCTCTGCTGGGTCTTGTGCATCCCCGCCCTGCGAATCTATGGCTGACTATTCAGAGACTCTGAGCCCGTGCAGGCTCCTGGGCCTTCTTTGCACAGCTTCCTCGTCTCTGCATATTGCAGACAGCTCAGCAGCCCCAATTTTACCTCTCTCTCCTCTCTTGTTGAGACATTAAAGTACGTTGGGGCTCTGCTTCAGGAAGCTGGGGTGAATGTAGAGCTATCTGTTGTGCAACATCTGGAGACAGTTTCTGCTTGTATTTTGTGCAGTTCAACAGTTGCTTATAGCAGGAGTGTAAGCCTGTGCCCATTACATGTATCATAACCAGAAACAAGAGCCCACTCTCTCTACTTCTGCAGCCTGTTGCCTTTCATTTGTATTGCACTTCCCAGAGACACCCCCACCTCAGGCCCAACCAAGCCCTTCTTTCCTCTGGACACCATTCAGATGCTGTGTCATCAGTCACACTTCCCTGAGTCTCATCACATCCTCACAGGCCTCTTGTTGGCTGTTTGCCTACCTTCTTCTGGACCATGAGCACCTCGAAGGGACCATGCACTGCACGCTGTAGAAACCATTTGTGGATCCTGGCACAGCACAGCTTCAGTAAATGTGGGGGTTGAATTATTGCTAAAGCAGGGACTCCTCTATCTCTGCTGCTGACCTCTTAGCTGAGCTAGAGTGGATGTGGGTGACAGTTCTCAAGTACAAAGGACCTGTGTCTTCGATTTCTCTATGAGGTATAGGCCCAGAGAAGATTTGTGATGTGTTTCAATGATGTTATTCATTTATTCACCCTTTAACAAAAAGTCATGGAGCACCAACCATACGTGAGGGAGGAGTTTGCGGAGGGGCCAGGGGCTTGGCGGGTAGTGTCCAGGGTGCAGGGTGGGCTCGCCTGGGATTTGGGGTAAGGGCTTCATGGCCAGAATAAGGAGAGTGGATATAATCTGGGTGGCGGTGAGGAGCCATGGGGAGAGGGTGGGCTCAAGGGGGACTGGGAGGTGGATGGGAAGTGCTCACCAAATGCCAGCTGGCTGTCCCCAGGCTGGACCCTGCAGGGTGCCCTGTGTGGACAGACGGGCTCACAGATAGGCAGTGTCTGACCCAGGTCCACGCAGCTGGCCTCCTAATTCCGAGCAAGGGCTTTCCGCACACGCACTCTGGGCATCCACCCTGCACGGCAGGGCTGTGCAGCCACGACTGCACACATGTGCTCACAGGTGCACACCCGCATGAGTGTGCACACGTTCACTCTGAGTGCAGGTGGAGGGGCGTCAGGGGGTTGCCTGGCCCTAACCCTAACCGGTAAGATGTGGCCCTTTGTCCACGTTTCAGGCCAGCCCTCCTGTCAGGCGCTGGCGGGTAAAGGTGCCAGGGCACCGGGCCAGCCCTGCACAAAGGTTGGTGAGATGGAGGTCCCACAGTTGTGCCCTACCCTGTGCTCGTGGGAAAACAACTGTTGTGACTGTGCTCCTCAGTCTTTGGGGCCTGGGGCCACATAGCTTTCCACCAGAGAGGGCTAGGCAGAGCCAGCATACCTCCTCAGCCCATCCTGGCCCCAGGGCGGCTGCACTCTTGGGGTGCAGGGTGTGTCCCTGCAGGGGACATACACCCCGGCAGGTGCCGCCTCTCCCTCACCCCCAAGTTCCTTCTCTTCTTCCCTCGCCTTCTTCCCTGTCTCCCTCCCTGAACACCCTCCCTCTCCTCCTGTAGCAACAAAGAAATCAACTGTCAGCCACCCCCCACCCCACGGTTCACTCCCTCCTGAGAGCTGATGCACAGACCTGGTCATTAACCTGCCGTCTCCCTCCCCTCCTGCGGACAGTCCTCTCTCTTTCTGTCTCTCTTTCCTTCCATCTCTCTCTGTCTCTCCTCATCCCCCTTCCCCACCTCCCCTCTTGAAAAGCAAGAGCAATGGGAGTCAAGATCTTCTCTTGGTGATAATTATTGAAAAGTTCAGTGTAGACAGAAGCGATGCTGTGAGGAGGAGAGGAGGGGAGAATATTAAAATGCATGTGCACAGCTTGGCTTTGCAGCAGATGTTGGCATAATTAGAGAGGAAAAAATTATGAAATTAATTTGTGGTTCAATGTAAATTTCAGCGATGGGGGAAAGCTGGGCTCCAGTCACCTCATGTGCACAGATAGACACGCACACGCATGCACACACACACACGCATGCAGCACACCCCAGCTGCCAGGGAAGTGGTAATTGTCAGAACCCATCCAGGGGGAGAAACTGGCATGAAAGCCAGGGAGGGGGCCGAGGGTGGGATTCGTCTTCTTAAAGGCACAGTGGCTCACTGCAGGAGGAGACTGGAATTGAGCAGGGGCCTTCTGGCTAGTCGGGGTCTGAGCTCAGGCCCCCAATATCACAACAGCCCGAGAACGACCCTCTGACTTCAGCTGAGGACAGATGCACCACGAGGTGCTGGGCCCTCACCCAGTGGGCGTCACTGCTCCCCACATGTGGCCCGTCTTCCAACCGTGGGAGGCGAGGGTGGGCGGTATGGTCACACAGGGCTCCAGATCAGAACAGAGGGTCCCTGCTGGGGGGCAGCAGTCCACCCGGGTCTGTGAGCTCAGGCAGGCAGACTCGGGGATCCCTGAGCAGAGGCAGGGGTGCCAGCTGAGACATTGCTGGAGTGGCACGAGGGAGCCACGGAGAGTTGCTGAGCAGGGGAGGGGTGTGGGAAATGTGAGGCCCCTCTAGCCAAGCCTCCCGGCCTCTCTCTCTTGTACTCTCTGTCCGCCACCATCCCAGTTCCCTCTCACTTGTCAACTTTTCTCTGGGGGCACCCCTTTTCAAGGAGTCGGGGGTGGGGGGTGGCCTTGGGGCAGGTGGTAAGGCAGAGACTCACCTCCTGCGGCACCATGGCCAGGCTGGACCAGCCTTCCCCTCCTCCGCCTACTGTGCTAGACCAGCTGAGAGACCCTCTGGGCCTCGGTGTCCATATCAGCCCAGGGAGGGCTGGCCCAGGCTCTCCATCTGAGTCCTGGGTGCCGCTGCCCTCTGCCTGGCTGCCACCGTGCCCCCGCCCCCCGCCGTGAAGCCTGCCAGTAATGACAAACGATCTCGTGAATGAGGCCCCTGCCGTTTGCTCACTGCATCCCCATGCTGAAGAAGCACCTCCAGCCCAACCTGGGGGCTCCAGCCAGAGCCTCAGACCCCCCCAGGCCTGCATCTCCACTGCTTGGACCCTGAGCCCTCCTGTCGCCCCCCTCAGCTGGGCACATCCCTTCCAGGTGCTCTGGTGCTTGTCCCTAAGGACATTGTGCCCTGTGGCCCTTGTGACCCATTCCTGCCTACAACGGGCCTCCCCACTGGGCCCCCATCACTCCCATCCCCCACCATCTCATCCTCTGCCACCTCATACACTGACCTGGGCCATTTTGGCCCCTGTGTCCCCCTGGTGAGCCCTCCTCCAGGAAGCCCTCGCTGACCATCCTCTGTAGGCATTGTCAGAGATGTCTGGGCCCCTCCCCTCAGGACCACAAGCCTCTTCAAACAACTCCAGGTACACTGCAGGCCCAGAGTGCCTGCCCACAGGCCCCTAGGGGTACCCCCATACTCCTGTGAGCCGTGTCCACACCTCCTAGATTCATCATCAACGTCACTGACCCTCCTTTGACCCTTCTGGGACCTGAGGAGAAGGTTGGCCTCCCCAAGCCTCAAGCATTGGTGTTGATGAGGACCTGCCCGCGGGCGTCAGAGCTGTTTCTGTGGGGCATCCAACAGTGGCTCCAGCACAGTTCCATGGGTGGTCGCTGGTCGCAGAGTTGCCCAGTGGCAGCTTCGTCACAGGGCAGGGCAGAGGGAGCCACCAGCCTCAGACAGGTGCAGAGGAGACAGCTGGATGACCTAGGGGCCCCATGGCTTGTCCAGCCATCATGGCTGGAACCCACATCCATGTGGACAGAGCACCCATGTGTCTGCTGCGTTCTCTGGATGGGGGCAGACCTGGTGCAGGACTCTGGTCAGAGGCCAGAGCCTCTGCTGAGAACCCCAGTGAGTCTGGCCCTGCCTGGGACCAGGGCTCAAAACCCTGGGAAGCCCTCCTCTCACACCTGGACAGCTGGTCAGCTGGTCAGCTTCAGGCTGATGCCACCTCCACACTCAGAGCATGAGGAGAGAGAGGCAGACAGACCAACTCCTGTGCCGTCCTAGCAGGACCGAGCCATGTGGCCCGAGCTGACTGTGCCCCCTGACTGTCTGAGGCCCCCTCAGATCCTGGGAGGCAAAGGGATGATGATGGAGTTGGGCTCCAAGGGCCCAGGTGGAGCGGGTGACTCCCCCTGCCCAACCCCAGCGGGGCTGCCCCCAGTCACAGGCAGGGAGTGCCCAGCCTCCTTGTCGCTCTGTTTCTTTGTTCCAACCTCTAAACTTATATCCTTATTTACAAGATAAGCAAGAAGCGGCAGGGAGGCTGGGGCTTGGTGAGAAATGTCTGTGTCCATTCTGGTGGGATCCTGTAATGTGTGTGCAAGTGGCCGAGGTGGGGGCTGCGTGTGGAGAGTGCTTGTGCAGCGGCCACGGTCTGTGCACCCGTCCTGTGCGTCTGTGTTGTGTGTGGACTTGCCTGCTCTGGGGTTACTCCCAGCAGCCCCCACCCGCTCCCCACCCCAGCTCATTAAGGCTCTCCCATTATTCTGACATTTGTGCGCGTCACGTACCGGCAAGAAGTAATTTACTTAGAAGAAATTAAAAGTTCATTTTAATTGAGCGCACACTGCAGTATGCAAATGAGTGCATTATGCACCCCAAGCAGAAGAAGTAGAAGCAGCACTTAACCCTCCGCTCGCCGGGCTCCTCAGCTCAAGGCTGGGTGCTCCCAGCCTTTCCGAGGCCTCCCGTCCCCAGGTCCCCAGATGGGAGGGAGCCGGCCACACAGGGAGCCATGCGTCCCTCCTGAGCCCTCCGAGAACTTTTTCGATGTAACAGCCACGTGAGCACTGGCGCCCAGGAGCCGCATGAGTGCCAGCACCCTGGGGAGACACCCCAGCTCTGAGCCCATGTGGGCTCAGCCAGGCGCCAGACCCTCTGGGGCAGGGGCTAGTGTCACCCCAGCTCCAAGAGGCCCCGAAACCAGGCTGAGTGCAGCAGAGGATCCCCGAGGCCCGACTGCAGGGGGACCCCAGCATGGTGGGTGATCCTGGCCACCCCAGATCTCTGACCGGGACTGGTGTCCAGCATGCACTCTGACCCTGTGAGCCGAGACCCTAAGAGCTGGCACGTTACCACAGCCCAGGGCCTGGTCAGACAGGGCGAGGGCCAGGCCCCCCACGTAGACCCTTCCCTGTGCCCAGGCCAGACACACACACCCGCCTCCTGCCATTTACAGTTGTGGCCCCCGGGGTTCAAAAGGGTCGAGCAGCTTGTCCAAATGATGAAAGAATCTCGAGAAACAGGGTTAGTGTCCATCCTTGGGGCCTTCTTGAATGCCATTGCGGCCATTTCACCTGGTTAGGGCACCAGGGCCGCCTCTTGGGACCACAGAAAGACACATTGGCTACTTCCCAAGCCCTGGGGACCCCCCCCCCCCGCCATGGGTGCCTCTCTCGCACCCAGAAGGGCAGCAGGCCTGGTCTCCAGCACAGGCCTCTACCAGGAGGTCTGGTGGAGGTCAGAGGCGAGTGTAGAGCTCCAGCTGGGTGCCGGTGGCATGGGGCACCTTGTTTGTCAATGGGGTATGTCAGGCTGCCCACCATGATGTCCAACATCCCGCAAGGCCTGCAAGTGTGGCCTGGGGCTGGTCTCTGCCCCCATTCACGTGCTTTCCTCCTCCATCCCTCCCTCTGCCTTGCTGTCCCCTGTTGTCCAGCCCTAAGGTGGGGATGACAGGTCAACACTTGCACAGAAGAGCAGGGGAGGGCAGAAGCCCAGCTTCCAGAGGGGGCTGGCCGCTGCGCCAGGAGCCGGGCTTCTGCTCGAGCTGTGGTTGGTCCCTAGGCGGTTGTTTTTATGTTGGATTTTCCCTACCTGTCAGACTTGGGATTTTTAATGACAGTGAGAGTGAAGCTGGCTCCCGGGTGTGCACTGACAGCAGCTGCAGGAGGCAGACAGAGCATTTCCCGACCAGCCCGCAACACCCACAGACGCAAACAAAGGTGCCGTTATGGCGCACGTGGACGCGTGGGCACAGCAGGGCTGAGCAGGCTGTTCCTGCTGTCCCCGGGTGTCCGGCTGACTGGGCACAGTCCCTCGGGGCCACTGGCTGCCTGGCTGTAGCCCCTCCTGCCCTGCCGCTCGGTCTGTACCCCCCCACACATGGGAGTCTGTGCTCCCCTCGGTGACGGCCCCTCACCTCTGCCCCGCCTCCCAGTCCAGAGCTGTTTCATCTCACAGGTTCCCTGAAGAGGGAGGTGTAGGAGTGGGAGGCCGCCACCCCCAGGTGAGGCTCTCAGGCCCTGGGTGGCCAATGACACTGGGAGAACCCCACCAATCAGGCAGGGGGACCCTGGAGGATGGGGTGGCTTCACAGGGCTTGGGAGTCTGCATTCCGAACATGTGCCTTGGGAGCAGGTGAGGCTTGCCAGGACCACTGCTAGAAGCCCTGTGAGCTGCTGGCCTGGGGTCCATGGCGAGCTCTCCACCAGCTCACCCCTCTGGGTCACCCTGAGGGTACCCTGGCGGGGGCACAACCAGAAACCCATCGTCACCTTTTCCTGGAGGCTGGAGGAGGGGGCAGTGGTCACGGGCCCGGGAGAGATGGGGGTCAGCCTTGGGGCACCTTCCTTCTGGTTCTGCCAGACACAGTGCTGAGTCCCAGACCCTCCTGAGTTCTCCGGGCCCCTAGTTGGAAGGGTGGCTGGTTTCTCTGTAGCTGCTGGGTTCCTGGTTGTGCCCCCCACCAGGGTACCCCTCAGGGTGACCCAGAGGGACTGGGGGCAGGCAGGCCTGCTGCTCAGGCGGTTCCCACGCCCCAAAGTGCCCATGTCTCCCACCCCAGAGCGGGGAGCTTGGCCCATGGGGGCCCATCTTGAGGGGCCAACCCTGCGGCCTGTTCAACTAGGAGACTGAGAACTTGTCGGGACCACACCATGTGTGGCCAGCTCTCCCCACTTACTGCAACTGCAGCTCCCAGGCGCCGCGGCTTCCGGCCCATTGGTGCACACCCACCACCTGCCTCCCTGCCCGCAGCCGTGTCCTGTGTCCTCGGGCCCCCTGCGCTGGGCAGTGCACACCCGGTGTGCATCACTGTGGCCCTTGCACTGCAGCTCCTGGCACCACAACCTTCCCGTGTGGGCGAATTGAGCTGTCCCGAGCGTGTGCAGTGTGCCCTATGGAGGCATCTCATCTGTGGCCCTGAAGCCTGAGCTCTTGGTCACAGTGCGCAGCTCAGCGGGGATGGAGGGGGCGTGTGGCTGGGGAGCCCCCCCACCCCGAGGCAGAGTGCCGGGCAGACCTCTCACCCCTGCAGGTGCATCTGGCCGCTGTGAGGGAGCTTGGTGGGAGCAGGAAGTTTCCCTTCTGTGCTGGCAGCCATGTGGGCTCCCTGATCCCTGACATGGGGCAGAGACTCACCCTGAGGGTCATCCAGGAGTTCCTCCAGTCCAGGTGGCCAACAGCTGGTGGGCAGCGACTCCCTGGAATTCCCATGGGTGGTGGGAGAGGCTCTGCGATCGGTTAATGACGTTTGCCCTGACTCAGGAAGCGGCCAGGCCTCTCGTCGGGGACAACATGGCCAGCCTGGCCTGAACTCTCCCTGTGGATGCTGGTTTCCGTCTCTGGGGCCAGCCCTTCGCTCGGGTCTCCCAGGTCTTGTGGTTCACAAGCCAGTCCCAATTCTGAAGACGATGAAGTCCTGCGTGGTCCTGCGTGGTTTGGGTGGTGTCTGCACCCGTGGTGAGGAACAGCCTGAGGCAGCTGGTTGCCACCAGGTGTGTGGCAGGGCCCCTCTAGTCCTGCTCACCGTGGGCCGACTGGCCTGCAGCGCACACTGGGCCCCGGGCTGGGAGGTCGGTGTCCCCGGGCTGGGAGGTCGGTGTCCCCGGGCTGGGAGGTCGGTGTCCCTGGGCTGGGAGGTCGGTGTCCCCGGGCTGGGAGGTCGCTGTCCCCGGGCTGCTGCTGTGTAAAGAGCTGGCTTCTGTGAGATGTCACTCCCTGCGTTAGTCGCCCCTGGGGAGCCGGAGCTGCTCGCGTGGCTCTGGTGCATTTTGCCCTTCTGAGCAGATGTGCTGCCGTCCACCTGAGTGGGAAGTGACCACAGCGCGGGGCAGGGTCACCTGAAGACACCAGCCGTGCCGGCCGTGCTGGTCGCACTCAGAGTCTCGTTCTGTCCTGCAACAACATTTGGAATATTGCTGTCTCCCACAGACGAGAGGGGGCTCAGAGCAAAGCAGGTGAATCCAGGCCCTGCTTCTCTCCGTCCATCACTGGGGACCTGCATCATCCCTTCTGGCTCTTGAGACTTCAGGACTCAGCTCCCCAAACATCTCCCTCCTGTGTGCCCCCTGCCCCAGCGCCCTCCACTCACCAGTTCACTCCTACAGGGCCCTCGGCAAATGCCACCTCAGCCTGGAAGCCCTCCCACCCCTCTGTGCATACCAGCTTCTTGCTCTAGTTGGGAGGCAGCTGTGAGTACCCTCCATAGCCCATAGCACTGGGCAAATAAACAGGTGAAGATGGGGGGTGGCTCAGGGGCCCCAGGAATCTCCAGTCCCAGAAAAGCACGGGTCAGGGTCAGTGGGGAGGGAGTTTGAGGTCAGTTCCCGTGTTGTCGGGCCCCTGAGGAGCCCACATGGGCCCTGCAAAGGGAGGAAGCTGCAGCCTGGCATGTGCAGGGGCCACCTGGGGTGGGACACAGGGGAGGCTGGAGGGAGTGGGGGCCTTTGGGGGGCTGGTTGTGCCCCAGGCATGCCCTCCTGGCAAGGCTCCAGACAACAAGCAGGAAAGAGTTAAGTCCTCTGTGAGCGACTGAGAGAAGTGGTAAACAATTTTTCTCTCCCTCGGCTAAATTAATATGCAAATTCCTAAACCCCCTCCACTCCCTTCCCCTGCCTTGAAATTAGCGAGGTAGGATGCTTGGGCTAATTACGCATTCAAACGAGCGGGCTGTTCGGGCGCTGAGAGGATGCTGAAATGATTGTGCGAAGATGGGCGACATTCGAGCGGCCCTCCTGCTGCATCTGGAGCAGCTCTCCTGTGCTGTGTGGGCAGATGCCCCCCAGCAGGGGCCGAGCCCTCAGGAGGGACCCTCCGGAGACCCCACAACCTGTCCCTGCTCCGCCCTCCCCACACCCACAGGCAGGATCGCCCGCAACCCCTGTGGGGCTGGCACCCTGGCTCAGGACCCAGGCTGAGGGGCTGCGGTGATGGCTGCCACACGGCGGCTGGAGGGGGCAGGGCAGTCCACTCTGCTGGTGGACAGGGCCTCCGAGCAGGACAGGCAGGTGGCTGAGCAAGCAGGCCCTCACTTGCAGCCCCTCTCAGCAGGGCTCTCACGAGCTGCTTTATCTACTGTGGCTCTAGGTTCACCTTCATCCCCAGAAGGTGTTTCTCTGCCAAGTGGGCATCTAGACAACAGGAGAGAAGAGGGAACAGGCACCAGAGGTGGACGGTGTGAGCAGGAAGCAGGCAGGCCCAGGAGCTGACAAGGGCCAGAGCCGGGCCACTCTCCTGGTCCTTCCTCTGCCCGCGAGGTTCAGCTCCCTGTCCACCAGCCCAGGCCATCCGCCCCATCCCTGCAGCCTCGACCTCCAAACACCTCCCCTCCCTCTCGGGTGCTCACACAAGACCCCTTCCTGCCTCCTCCCCCACTCCACTTCAGTTACCCCCCAGGGCCCAGCTCCAGAGCTGGTGCCCAAGCCCCCTACGCCCTGGGCCATTTCTCCTGAGAAGCCTCTCAGAGTCTGAGACATTCCCCTCAGTTCGCCTCCAAGCGCTGCAGGATAGCGCCCCATGCTGGGCTCTGTGGCTCTCCTGGTCCTTGGCCCCGGGCTCAGGGCTTATAGATCTGCCCAGAGGTAAGTCGGTGAACAGGCTGACCAGATGCCCTGCTCTGCAGGACCCCAGGAGTCACAGAAGGGAGGGGACACCCATGCAGGGGTTTAGCAACTGCAGCAGGTTAGGAGGAGGCTAGGTGCGGGCAGATGGGTGGGTGGGCACCAGCATCCTTGCCAGGCAGGCAGGACAAGGATCCCCAGGGCCCGGGGGCTGCCCTAGGCTGGACAGCGGTGCAGACCCTCACTTTCCCCACCTGGATGCAGAGGCGGGGCCTGGTTCTGAAGAACACCGGGAAGGGTAATGGAGAGAGCCTGTGCGTGGTAGGCTGGTCAGGTCATGCCCTCCACACTGGCCTGTCTCCCCATCTGGGCTGAATTAGATGCTGTCCTGAGACCTTGCCTGGTATATACTTCTGGACCCAGAACCTCTTATCCCACTCGTTAAGCACTCACCGAAGGCCTCAGGGTGCCCAACACCAACCTTAGCAGAAAACGCCAGGGCAACCCTTCTCCCCGCAGAGGAGAGACAGGAGGCAGAGGGGACCGGCAGGCAGGCAGACACCCCGGCCCTGCACACCTACCCTCTCTCTGCTCATCCCGAGGGCAGCTGGGTTTCCAGAGTTGTTGAGGTGGGGGGGGGTCAAGAAAGCAGGAGCAGGGCTGCAGGGATGGATGGATGGATGGAAGGGTGACATCAAACACTCAGTGGGGGTGGCAAGGATGTGGAGTGTGGTCCGACCTTCCCTGACCCAGAGGTGGTACTCGGTCAGAGGGCGGGGCGGCCGAGGAAGGCAGATCGCCTGTGGGAGGCAGCGCGTCTCAGTGTGGCCGCCTCAGCTGGGAGCTGCAGCTCCGAGCAGTTGCAGCGGTGATACTGCAAGTGGACGGGGACTGATTAGGGGAGAACCCCAGGGGCAGGAGAGCCCAGAGGTGGGATGTCCTCGAGGCCTGAGAATACAGGGTCCAAGGCAGCGCTGGTCACCCACCCCAGCAGGTGTGACCTGGGCTCCTGGAGGAGGGTTTAGGGCTAGGTAAGATGGCCAGCCGCACCTGACCCCAGCCTGGACCCCACTCCTGACACTGTGCTGGACACTGGCTGTCCTGGGCAGGGATCTCCGGGAAGGGGGAGGGGCCAAAAGGCTGATCCTTCGGCTCTCTGGAGCCAGCCTCCTCCTGGAGGTGAGGGCTACCCCTACGGGCCCAGGGGCTTTGTCCCTCTGACGGTGATGCATGGCCCCAGTAACTCCCCAAGCGAGCTTGTGGCTGAGAGTTCTGGCGCAGCTGCTGCCCCCCCCCACCCCCACCCCCAGGCGCTCAGCGATGCCAGGCTGTGGTGCAAATTAACACCATTTGTTCTGCAGAACGTGCTTCATTTCTGTGCTCCACACAGAGCTCATTACCTCACGGCAGCTCTTCCATCCCCAGCCCACCGCCTGCACTGCACGGGGGAGGGTGCTGGGCTGGGTCCTTGGACCGTGAACTGGAAGGCTGGTGGGCTCTGGGAATCACTTCTGGGGGGCTCCCGACCTGACACTCCTGCAGTGTCATTTCTGCACCTCCCAGCCCTGTGGCCTTCAGCGAGTAGGAATAGGGGTGGGATTGATTTGACCTCTGAGTCCCTGCACTGGCCTCCCAGACAATCAGACCACTTGGCCAAACTGGAGCTCAGCTCTCAGGTAAAGTCTTATTTTGTCACTGTGCGTGACAGTTATCAAGGTCAGAGCAGGCAGTTAGACAAAGACTCCACCCAGAGGCCAGGCCAGGCAGGCGAGGCCCCGGGTGGGTTCGGGGAAGGCTGGCAGCCCTGGAGCCCCTGCATGTGGCACAGTGGGTCCAAGAACTGGCCACCTGCCTCTGCCCCTGGGCAGTCTCCAGGATGGGACCCTGAGGGCACTGGAGGGGGCTGGGGGTGAGCACCTGATGCCCAGGGAAGGCCTAGGGGCAGGACTCAGGCCCCAAGGGGCACAGCCACCCTGTGGTCAACACCTGCCATGGGAGCCTGGGGTCTTATGGACCCCCTCACATGGTGACTCTCACCATGGTTCCCTGCTTCCAGGGGGTCTCAGGGCAGCCACTTGCCCCACCAACTCTCTCCAGAGCTAGGAGACTGGGCTAAGCAGAGGGACCCAGCACAGGACGGCGGCTGGACCCCATAGAGGATCTTGTTAAAGACCTGCCCTGCACTGGCTTCCTCAACTTAGACCAGGGCCCACAGAACAGCCTCCCATGGGCCCCATGTGCTGGCCTCACCATTCCTCCACTGGCTTCCTCACCCACCTGCCTTGCCCCGACCTGGAGGCTGGGGTCCCAGGGAGGTTCACCTGGGGGGCTCACACTGTGTGTAGAAACTGCTTGTCCGCAGAGCATCCCCTGACCAGGGCAGCACCCCCTGGGGGCTCCAGAGTTCTGGAGTTCTTTCCCTGATGGCAGTGACATGGAGGCCACTGGGCCAGAAGGTTCAACAGGGCTCCCAGGGCTTCCCTGGTCCATCTTGAGGATGGTCAGGGAGAGAGGCGGCAGGGGTGTGTAGACCCAGGGTGGCCAATGGCAGTGGCTGGCCGTGGCCAACTGGAGCCTGATTCCTGACTGCTGGCTTTTCCTGGGGGCAGTTGAGGTGCAGCACCACCCTTCCATGAACTCAGATTTACAAATGAGAAAGTGGAGGCTCAGAAAGGGCAAAGGTCACACAGCAAGCTGGAAGCCAGACTCAGCATCGAGCACTTTGCCGCCCCCGCCACCTCTGCTCTACCCCCTGCCCCTGATGAGCCAAGGCCAGATGGTACAGGTATCGGTGTGGGGGAGCCACCTGAACCCCAGGCCTGAGCCCCACCCACCTCACCCTTCTCTCCTGTCTGTCCAGCCCCCACTCCGTCACCCAACAACCCAGCCTCCAGCACCAACAGAACCTCGGCTTCAAGCTCAGACACACAGCCTTGTGTCTGAGAGGTGGGAGGAGTGCTGTCCCGCTCAGGAGCCAGCGTCAGATCAGGGAGCAGAGGAGGGGCGCCTAGAGGCAGTCACTGCCCGAGCGGAGCTGCAGAGGTGCTGGCTGCAGGGCTGGGCAGGTGGGGAGAGTGACAGCAATGGGGAGCGTCAGGATGCACCTGGCACTGTGGGAGGGCACCTGCCCAGGGTACCGCTGGCAGGAGGCTCTTGGCAGCCGCCCACGGGTGCTGGCAGTCAGGCAGTCAACACCTGTCCCGAGGGATTTGGCTGGGTTGTTTGGTGCTCCCATTGCGCAGAATGCTACCCTGGGACTGGGGGGCCAGGATCCACGCATGTGGAGCACTTGGCCCATCTGTGAGCAGCGGCTGAGGCCACTCAGGGCCAAGCCCTAGGTCGTGAACCCCCAGTCATCCTGTCCTTGGTCCCACCAGACATGGTTGGGCCAGGGTGCAATGACCATGACCCTGTCCATTGCGACTCAGGGACATGGTGGGGAGACCTGGGGGCCCCCTCACAGGCTGCAGATGGCAGTTAGGGTTCTGTGTGGACTTTGCAAAGGTTTGGGGATGCCCAGTGTGACCAGCATGAGGTAATGTCAGTGTGTGTGGCCCAGAGCATGGGGTCGGGTCCATTTTGCTCCATTATGAAGACCCATCTCCATGCATGGAAGCCAGCACATAGCCGTTCAACTGATATAGAATAAGCAAGTGTAGACAGAGGGACAGATGGACGGGTGGATGGCAGGTGACCGGTGTGGCCACACATGGCAGGTGGGACTTTGTTGGCTGTGCACTGGTCTTGGTGTGAGGCAAGGGGCCGTCAGACACCAGAGCAAATCATCGAGGGGAACTATAGATGCCTTTCTATCTGGGGCCACAGAGCAGGCGGCTTGTCTGCATGGGGCAGCTGGTGCTCACGTGAGGTGGCCAGGATTTGATGCAGTGGGTGGGGGATCTGCCCAGCAGACGCCCGCTCATTCCTGGGACCTTTCTGGGAGGCTAGGTCCCAGGCTCACTTTCTGTGGTGTGGGAAACTGCAGAGGCTGTTCTGTCAAGAAACAGAAAGACTCCATGAATATTTCATTAGGGGGTGCTGTGCTGGCCTCCAGGAATGTCTGGCAGGGTCTCCAGGGAGCTGGGAGCCCCGTGCAGGAAGCAGGACTGTGAGATGCCGGGGGCGGGGCGGGGCTTGGAGACAGTGGGGGATGCCAGCCTCTGCCCCTGCAGGTGGCTCTCATGTCTAGCCGACTGGGATCCTTCATGCTCTGCCTGTCACCGTGCTGGCTTGAGCACCAGCCCATTTCTGTGGACAAAGAAGGGCAGAGGTCCTGGGCCAGCTTCCTCATTGCCCCCAGCACAGCTCCCACGGCCCACACCCTGCCCCATCCAGGCCTATGGCCAGGTCAGAGCTGCTTAGAGGGCAGGGGACCCCAGAGAGGGGCAAGACCTGGTGAGGCCATAGAGCTGGAGCAGCACTGGGACCAGAGTACCCAGAAAGGCTTGATGGAGAGGTGGGCTGTGGTTGGGGGGGCCCCTGCACCCATCACTCGGGGCACAGTGGATGGGCACAGTTGCCCAAAGACCCTGGTGTTCCGAAATCCTCTGCTGGGTGCTCAGACTAGGACTCGCCTCTGCCTGATCAGCACCTGCCCTGCTGGCTGGAGTGTCAGGGAGGGCGATGGAGAGACCTGGGGCTAGACAGGTGACCTCTCAGCCTCAAAGACCCAGCCAACCCACAGAGCGGGGAAGCCTCTCCACAGGGCCCCGCTGTCCCACTGGCAACTCACCCAGGGAGCTGCCCACTGAGGCCAGGAGCCCTTGCTCTCCTGCTGCTTCCAGGAGCCCCCAGAGTGCTACCCACCCAGTGCACTGAGGCTGCTGGCCCAGTTCCCAGAGATGGCGGCTGGGCTGGGTGCCTCCTTCAGACCCCCATTACCCGCCCCATTACCTGCCCAGCGAGGGGGACAGCCTGCCACTGGGAGCCCCTTCTCTCTGCCCAAGTGACTGCCCGAAGCCCAGACCCCTCTCTGCCCCCCAAAGCCAGGCCCCTCCATCCCCGCCAGACCCTGCACTTGGCTTTTCAGGCTCTTCCTGACTTGGCAACGCTGGGACCAGCCGTTGCCCCGGCTGCAGGCACCAAGGGGGAACCACCACACCCTGCCCCGCCACACCCCCCATACACCTTCTGTCTGGGTCTATACCAGGTGCTCTGAGCGTCAAGGAGAACAGCGTCCAGCCCAGGGGTCCCCGGGGTGGCAGCAGTGTCCTGTCTGCTCCTGTGCCCCCAGCCAAAACCTGCATCCCTGTGCCCCTCGACCGAGGTGCTCAGGGGCCGCCCCCCGCCCACCACCACCACGGGTCTTGCCTAGGGAGGGGTGGCCAGGCTCCTGCAGGGCTTTGTCCAGGGAGCCTCTGACATGAGTCCTCCCCAGCCAGGCGGCTCACCCCCACCCCATGCCCTCGACAGCTGGGCTCCTTGGCACCGCCATCTGAGCTCCTGTGATGGGCACGCTTGGCCGTGGTCCCGCGGGTCTGCACACAGTCCTGCTGCACTAGGCAGGCGGTGGGGCTTGGGGCAGACGGGAGGAGGGGAGTCTCGGGATCTCCCAGCCCCTCCAGGTGTCGCCCTCCAACCACCTTTCCCAACCCTGCCTGATTTCCCCAGGTTGGTCTCCAAGAAGAAACAGACATTCAAGGACGGTTTGGGGATGTTCCAAAACGGGGGACGGAGAGGACCTGGTCCTGAGAGCCGCAGGGCTTCTCGGAGTGGAGATGATGCAGCCACAGGACCCTGGAGGGAGGCCTGAGCACCAGGGCAGGCGGCGCTGCCACGCGGAGCCAGGGACCCGGGCACAGCTACTGGCCGCTTCATTCTCTGCTGCAGCGGCGACCGACCCACTCCCGCACCCAGGACAGCGCTTGGGGAGCCTGGGGCTGAGAGAGCCAACTGCGCTGGCCCAGATATGGAGGGCCCAGACCCCCACCGGTCCCCAAAAGCTGGTGCCGTGTCATCTGCGCCCAGGCCAAGACCCGGCCACCTGCCGGATGAGCCCCACGCGGCTGTTACCTGTGCTGCGCTGGCCGCCTGCTCCCAGCCGGTCCTCCGTGGCTCCTCTGCCAAGCGGCTGCTGCCTTCAGGACGGGCTGCCAGCAATTTGCCGCGGGTTTTGTTTGTGAGTATCGGCCCCGCGCGCCCGCTGGCACCCAAGAGGCCCCGGCCCTGCCGCTCTTCGTGGCAAGTGTCCATCCTCCCCTCCTCGGCGGTCCCTCACCTCACCCTCCTCCCGTCCCCACCGCACCAGCTCGGCCGGAGCCGGCCAGCCTCTTGCAGCTGAGTGCAGCCACGCTTCCTTTTTCCGTATTTTAAACGCACACACATGCTCTGGCACATGCACACGCGCACACGCCAGGCCCCCGCCCCTGACGACACGCATCCCGTCTGTCGGGAGCAGCTCCAGCCAAGACAGCCCGACAGTGGGCGGTGAAGACCCAGCTTCTGCACGCCTCCTCTCGCCATCATCTCCCTCTTCCGCCAACCACCGGGAAGGAGATGGGCCTGAGTCACGCCACCCTTCAGAGACCCCACACAGGTCCACCTGGTCAGCAGTCTGGTTCCTCCACACCCCGCCCGGTCCCGTCCCACTGTCCTGCTGTCCCAGTGATCACGCCCGCTCCCCATCCTTCCCTGAGGGGTGCTCATTTGCGGTGGGCCGACCGCGGGGCTCGTGCTGGGCAGCCAGCTGGGCAAGCGTGGGGCCAGCCTCCTGGAGCCGACAGTGTAGCAGACATGGTGAAGTGTGGCTCTGGGGACACACGTGGGCTGCGTGGGGGTGACTGAGTCTGCCTGAGAGGCCAGGGCAGGGCCCCAAGTGGGCGTGAGTGTCTGGACGGACCTCAAACCAGGACCAGAGAAGCAGGAAGAGGGGCCTCACTCCAGGGAGAGGACGGCAGGGTAGCTACCCTGCTGCCAGCTCTGAGCCCGCCCTGGGTCACTCCTGGAACCCGACGTGGTCAGCACTTAGCTACATCTGACCCAGGAGTTGGCTGCGGCCGCCTGAGGCAGGGGATATGGGCAGGTGCAGCTCCCATCTCGACCTCAGGACACAGAGCAAGGAGCTGGGCCTTAGTGACTCCCCAGCAGCTCTTTCCCCTGGACCTCCTGCCTCCCTCCTACCACCGAGAAAACAACCCCTGCTGGACCAAGTCCCTAGCCACAGTCTCAGGGAACCTGCAGATACCACCTTGCCTACAGATGCAGGTGGGAGGCAGGCAGCTCTTAAGATTGTTCCTGCCCTTCTCTGGCTGGGGGTCTGTTTGGGTCAAAGATCACCCAAGGAAACACCTGCCCTCCCTAAGCACCTGGCCTTGCCAGAAACCTCTCTGATCTTCTGTCTCCAGGCCTCACTTTGCCCTTCTGTCTATGAATTCTTTTCCTACCAATTATTCTAAGCACTAGAAAACTGTAATTGGCTTCAAAACTCCTTGAAGAGCCCCAAGTAGTCAAGAAGGAGAAGTTGCTGCCAGACAGTCCTTCTCTGTGGGGCTGAGGCCCAACGGCCCCTTTGCTCTGCCTGGGTCTGGCCCTCCACACCATCCAGGTGGCTCCAAGGTAACCTCCAGGGCAACCTCTGACCTTGAGCTCACTGGGTCTCCCTCTATGTAGCGTGGGCCCAGGCCCCACTCCCCACCCTCGTTCTCTGGAACATTCCAGCAGCTCCTACTGAGGTACCCCTCTTCCCTCCCTCCTAAGGGCCCTGTTTTAAATTGTGTTCAAACGCTCATACAAGTCACCACTGAAACCACCTGGGAGAGCAGAGATCAGTGGTGTCCGACTGGTCCCCAGGCTGTGCGGCCACCATCTCTGTCCAGTTCCAGAAAGTTCCGTCTCTGACCCCAGCCCGGCCATGTCTCCTTCCTGCCTGGGGTTCCCCACACAGGGTACCACCCACACACGGCTCCCCTCTGGGCGCTTTGAGGCTGCTCCTCACCGTGGCCTGCAGCGAGCCGCCTTCCTGTGGGGCTGACTTGGCTCCTCCTTCAGTGGCCCTGTCTCCTCCTGTGCATCTGGTGGCCCCATCCACAGTGACCACAGGGTACGACCCGGTGGGGCTGTGACGAGAATGAAGCTTTTTAGTGACTCAGGATGGCTCTTAGCCTGGTGGGATAGGAGGAGGCACGATTCCCTGAAAACAAGCCCATCTGTCTCAGTCAGGTTGAGGGTCACCCTGCCCCACCCCACCCCCCGCCCCTTGGATGAGGTCATGAGACTGTGCTCTATGTTCGACTGGGTGCGCCCAGCCCCAGGGCCTGAGGCCCACGGCCACCCTAGCGTCCGCCCCTGTGGGGCGAAACAGCTGCCATCTGTGCATGGTTGTGGGAGCCAGGTCCCATGGAATTGAAGAAGCAAAGGTTCCAGACGTCCTGCTGACCGCTGAGCGGGGAGAGCAGGTGTGGCCGCAGGATGATGAGTCCATCATGGGCCTGAGGCTGGTGTGCTCAGGGCAAGGTCAACAAGAGGGCAGCCCATCAGGAAGGTGGACTGGCAGCCTTGGTCTGACCACCGAACTGCACCGGCAGAATGGCCCCAAGCCCAGCGTCCTGGGGATGCCTGTGTGTGCAGCTCCCCAAGGCCCAGCCTCCCCCCAAGGCCCAGCCCCAACTCGCCGGGGCTCCATCTGTCACACTGATGGATGGGCTGAGTCAGGGGACCTCCAGCTGGGGTCAGTGCCCTGCTGCCTGTGGGACTCATGCCTCATCCATCACCAGGGGCTCCTGGCAGGCTGGGCGGGGCAGCTGCACGAGTGCCCAGCACGTGCCTTCAGAGGCTGCCAAGTGGGCCCCTCCTCCCCAGCCAGGGAGGGTGGGTGTGTGGCCAGCCCCACACCTGCCTCCCTCAGCCTCCGGAACCCTGGCCAGGCACCACCTGGCACTGCCTGCCATGGCAGAGAGGCTTCTGGCAGCCTGGCTACAGGAGGGGTGTGTGCAGTGGGTCTGTGCAGTGGGCAGAGCCAGGAGCTGGGGAGGCTGCCTGCAGCCGCACCTGGTGACTGCACACGCGAGACGCAACCAGCAGCCTCGGTCCAGGTTCAGCTCTCCAGGTGCAGCCTCGCAGCGTCTGGGCCTTGGCCTCCAGGCGGCTCTGACAGCGCTGCTGCTGAGGCCTCCTGAGGCTGAGGAGAGCTTGGACAGAAGGGGACCACATGCAGTTGCAGTCTGCCTGCCTGTGAGTGCTGTGGACACACTGAGCACGTGGGCTCCAGGTGTGCGTGAACCCACAGGCTGTGTCTGTGAGTGGGACAGGTCCTGAGTCCTTCCATGGCCCCCTTTCCACCACCGGGCTCCCCAGGGCTGGAAGTGATCTCGGGGTCAGCCTGTCCAGCCTTGCAGCCCGTCCTGAGTCCTGGGTCCCCCACGGCCCTCTCAGCTCTGCAAGGCTGACCAGCAGCACGCAATTAGATGCTGACACCAAGGCCTTGATACGTCTCTCCCACCCTTGTTGGTTCAAGTTGGCCTGGCTGGGTGGTCTTGTGTCTGGTTCTGTCCTGATTTGCCCTTGGCCTAAGGGAACATCAAGCACCGTGAATCCTGGAAGCAAATGGCAGGCGTTTCGTCTCCTTTCATGCCTTCTCCTGCTGGCCCCTCCAGCCTCCCTGCTCTTCCTGGAGCTCGCACTGGCTCCTGCCCCAGAACTTCTGCACTGTGGCTCCATCAGCCTGGAAGTCACTTCCTCACCAGGCTTCCTGAGGAGCCTCCAAGAATTTTTCACATACCCACACCCCCTGGACTTTCTTCGAGGTGCTGCTGCTGAGAAGCGCAATGTTACTGACCCCCAAGAGACTGGCAACTCCATGAGGGCAGGTGCCTGGCCGCAGACCGAGCCACAGCTGGTAGCTGAATGAGGCAGTGGATGGGAGGGCGCTCCCTGCCCATCCATCAGCTGTCCATCAGCTTCCCTCTGATGCTGGAGGCCTCTGGCTCCCACTGAGGGTGCCCTGGGACTTGCTGGGATGAGGCCCAGAAGTTACCCCTCGGGGCCTGCACTGAGGCCTGGTTGGGCAGTGGCTCTGACCATCTGAGGGCTCCCTGTGTGCCAGGCCCCACAGGTGAGCATCACCTGCAGTCGCTTCCCCAGCAGCCTGGGATGCCCACACAGCCTTCTCCACTTAGACGAGGAAACCCAGGCTTGGACATGAAGTGCCCACAACTCAAACTCCAGGGGCCTGATAGTGACATGCACAGCCCCCTGCCCCACCTTTGTGGGTGAATAGGTGGGACCTCCCACACCCTGTCCCCCAGCTAGGGGCGTGGGCATCTCTGCACATGTGCTGGGCCATGTGAGCTGTGCTGGGGAGTGTGCAAGTAGTCAGGCTGCCAAGGACCACCAGGTGCTGCTTGGCGGTCCTGCCAGTTTCTAAGACATCTGTCCTCCCACCTGGCAGACATCCGGCCTGCTTGTGAGATCACTGGACTCAGGGTGGGGAGACAGTCAGTTGGTGCTGGGAGTTTGATTTTCACTAAGGAAGGAGGTGACATAGATGTTTTGAGGGGTAAGAAAGCATTGTGTCTGCAACTTCATGATAATGTAGAGACAATGGTAAAGAAACATCAAATATTAATAATTGGAACCAGGAAAAGGTGTGTGACATTTTTCCTATGATTCCCCCAAATTTTCTGTCAGTTTGAAATTGTTTCAAAATGAAAAGTTACAAAATAACAAACATGATAACATTATCAAGTGGGATTTTCTCCTCTGATGTGTTGATGTGAGGAATTCCAAAACCAGGTCCCACGTGGAACTACCCTGGAGTTTCTGAACCGACCACACTTGGAAAAGTGCAATGTTCTTTCAAATACCATGAGATTCAATCTCGAGTATTTGTTTTCAGCATGTTGCTTTCAAAGCTATAGTCAGAGCAATCTGTATTTCCTCTTCTTTCTGTGTTATCTTTATTTGGTTTTGCTATCAGGGTGAAGCAATCCTTGTAAAATAAATTGGGAATCAGTTTACCTTGACTATTTAGAAGAACTTGCCTGTAAAGCCTTCTGAGCCTAAGGCCCTCCTCAGAATAACCTTTAAATTATTTTTTCAGTTTCTTCTTTGGTTGTGTTTATTGGCTTATTTGGATTTTCTACTTCTTTAGAACTCTTGCCTGGAGAATCCCATGGGCGGAGGAGCCTGGGGGGCTGCAGTCCTTGGGGTTGCTAAGAGTTGGACACGACTGAAGCGACTTAGCAGTAGCAATAGGTCAGTTTTGATCACATACATTTCTAGAAAATTATGTATTTCAGTAATACTTAGAATATATTGGTATAGAATTGTGCCTGTTCTCTTGTAACTTTTAAAGTTTTCTCATTGGTTATTATGCCCCCTTTCTTAGGCTTCACTCTGTGTTCCAGTTTCTTGTTTTCTGGATCAGATTAAGTTGAAGTTAAGATACTTTATTGTTTGCTTGCTTAATCAAGAAATATCTCTCAGTAAAAGTAAAAATATAAAAATTAAAAAAAAAATCTCAAAATCTCAAATTCAAATAGTTGAATCTATCAGTATGCATTTTTCTGTCTCCCAATTTATTTTTTTCTGCCTTATCTTTCTTTTATTGATACTTTCTTTGGGTTTATTTTTCTCTTTTCTAACTTTTGATCTGAATGCCTCATACCCCATGTGTAATAAGGAAAATATTTAATAATAATGAAAATATTTCAAGTGATGTGCCTTTCTTGTCTGGAGAATTCCCATGGGCAGAGGAGCCTCCCGGGCTACAGTCCATGGGGTTGCAAAGAGTCGGACTTGACTGACCAACTCAGCATATATGCCTTTAAGTTCAGCTTGAACTGTATCCCACAGGTATAAAACTGTAAGAATTTCATTGTCATTTTCTAGATACGCTGTGATTATAGTTTTGCTTTTCTTTTTGTTAAAGTAGTCAATTAGGTTATGTTTTAAATTCTAATAGGGAATTGTAACAAACATTTAATTATCAATTTTAATGTGTTGTGGTCTCTGGATTCTGTCTGAATAGTATCTGGGTGTCCAGCCATACTGGTTTTCTTGGGACTGAGGGGCTTCCTTTGACGCCAAGCCAACCAGGGTGAGCTGGTTTCCCTAGCCACCACGGCTTTCTTTGTTGTCAAAAATGTGACTTGTATTAGTACTTGCTACAAAGGAACTTGTGAAGAACATGTTTCCGGATTGTAGGGTGCAAAATTTAAATTTAGATCTACTTAATTAACTTAATTAATAATATTTCTCAGTTCCTCAATATCTATTTTTTTGCTAATTTGATTAGTCAAAAATTAACAGAAGTGCATTAAAGTATATCACCACTGCTGTTGTATCTGTCAATTTTTTCAAACATGCTTCACCTTATAGATTTCACTGCCATTATTTTTCACAGAAAAGTTTATTATCACAAAATTGATAAACCCCTAGCAAGACTGACGAAACTAAAATGAAGAAGACTCAAATCACCAGTATCAGGAATGAACCAGGGGACTTCCCTGGTGGTCCAGTGGCTAGGAATCCATCTGCCAGTGCAGGGGACATGGGTTTAATCCCCGCTCCAGGAAGATTCCTCATGCCGCGTGACGACTAAGCTCGTGCACTACAACTACTAAGTCTGTGCTCTAGAGCCTGCAAGTGGCAGCTGCTGAGGCCCGAGCACCTAGAGCCCATGCTCCGCAACAGGAGAACACCGCAGTGAGAAGCCGCACAGCACAGCTAGAGAACATCCACGCACAGCAATGAAGACACAGCACAGGCAAAAATAAATACACGATAAGTTTTAAGAAAGGAAAATGGGAAAAAGACATGAAGAGACATTTCCCCAAAGAGGAGATGGCAAATAAGCACCTGAGAAGATACTCAAATCTTTAGTCTTAGGGAAATGAACCCTAGAATCACCACACGTGTACATATCCCGTATCTGTCAGAGTGATTAAAATAAGTAATGACCACACCAAACGCTGGTGAGGATGCAGAGAACGTGGACCTCTTCAACGTTGCTGCCCTGGGAGCGGGTCATGGTGCAGCCTCTCAGGAGGGCAGTGTGGCAGCCTCCCACGAAACAGTATGAGCAGCTTCCACATGACCTGGCAGCTGCACTCTCCAGCATTTACTGCAGAGAAATGAAGACTTACATTCACACTAAAACCTGTCCATGCATATTCACAGCAGCTTTATTTGCAACAGCAGAAAACGGAGAACCCCGATGTCCACTGACCGGTGAATGGTTAAACCAAGTGAGGTACAGCCGCACCAGGGAACACCCCTCGGCAAAGGAAGGAACAAGCCATGTGTGCATGCAGCACCCCGGGTGGCTGCCAACAGTACCGAGAGGTTGCATACCGTGGGGTCCATTTGTGCCCCATCCCGGAAATGACTTGCCAGGAGTCACAGAGAAAGGGGGCGGGAGGGGGGCTACCAAGGGCAACAGGACGACTCCCCGCCAGGGTGGGGATGTTCTGGGTCCTGAGTGCACTGTGCCAGCACCCCAGTGGTGACGTTTTTATGTAGTCTTGCATGATGGGATAAAGGCCACACAGGGTCTCTGTGTTATCCCTTACAGCTGCATGTGACTCTCTAATTACCTAAAAATAATAATAATTTAGGCAAAAAAAAAATGACTTTAAGGACTAGAAAACCTTGGGAATAGGCCATCTGTGATGGTTTGAGGACTCTGCCATTAGGACTTAGACACAGGTATGTGGTCCGTACAACTCGTTTGTCCATTTGCTACGTATCAGTTAGCGCCTTTGAAAGGATTACTGCTGTGGTTTATACACTTCATCAATAAGAAGTGGGCTTAGCTGCCCCAGGGCATGTGAGATCTTAGGTCCCTGACCAGGGATCAAACTGAGTTCCCTGCACTGGAAGGCAGATTCTTAACCACTGGACCACCAGGGACATCCCAGCACTGAAACTTTTATCGCCTTTGCTCTGCACTTGCTGGCCCGTCCTGTCTCACGTAAATTTAACCTTTCTGATTTCCTTTCTTTCAGATATTGTCTTACAGCATTCAACCGTATATAATTTTTTAAAACCAAATCTAAGCTCCTTTGTTTCCCTGGTGTCTCAGACAGTAAAGAATCTGCCTGCAATGCAGGTTCGGTCGCTGGGTTGGGAAGATTCCCCGGAGGTGGGAATGGCAGCCCACTCCAGTATTCTTGCCAGAGAATTCCAAAGACAGAGGAGCCTGGTGGGCTACAGCCCATGGAGTTGCAAAGAGTCAGACACAACTGAGAGACTAAAACACACACACACACACACACACACTCTCTCTCTCTCTCTCTCTCTCTCTCTCTTTCTCTCTCTCTCCTTTGTCTTTTTTAAGAAGCACCAGGTCTGTTTCTGGTTATTGATACACAAGCCAGTGGCACGTTCGTCGCTTCTCCTTCACCCCACCTCGGGGTACTTGTTCTGGTGTTCTTGTCACCGTGTGTGCGTGTGAATGCACGTGTTTGCAGATTGACTATATTTAATTTATTTTCAGTAGTTGCTTGGGAGTTATTCCTCCTGTTCTTAATGTTCTTGCAGTTACTGTATTTAAAAAAACACATTTGACCTCCTGTGTTTCTGTTCGCTGCATCGGTTATGAATCCTCTCTGGGTGGTTTGAGGAAATTCGCCCACATCGCTGCCCACTCCTGCCCCCTTGCACTAACCCCACCCTTCCTTGTTTTTACTGGCACATTAGGCAAAGGAGGCCGCGATGGCGGACAATATTTGTTTTACCGTGTTACGTTTTCTTTTTGAGTCATTTCTGGCAATTTTATCCTGTTTTTGTTTTTTAAGCCACATTGTAATGGTGACCTGGATTTGCCTCCAAGTGTAGGTGTCCGTTGCTCAGTCTTCCTTATTCTGATGGGTGTCCCACCTCACCTCTCACTGGACTCTGGTCACCTGGGGCATCATTTTGGAGCTTTTGCATGAGTGGAAATGTCTTTCTGCTGCCACCACAATGGGGAACACCTTGGTTTTACATAAAATCTTGGACTAGAATCATTTTCTCTGTGAGCTCTCACAGTGTACTGCCTATTCTCAGAATTTATTATTTTGAGGAAGTGATGAATTTAACATAATCTTTTTTCTGCCTAGAAGTTAACAGAATTATTCTTTACTCTCAAGACTTAATGTTTTTTTTTCTTTTTGAGAATCACCTAAGGCTTTTCCTTTCATTAGTTTCACCAGCTGCAAGACTTGGGGCTCCGCTTTGATGGGAGGTTACCCCATCACGTGACACACGCTCTTCTGCCCCCACTCTCGGTCCTTCCATGGATGGCAGCCCCCTGCCCACCCCCAGCATCCTCCGCCCCTCCCTCACTGTCCTCCTGGCGCCCCAGCTGCCTCTCCTTGCTGCCCAGGCACTGAAACCACTTTTTAAACAGCTTTATTGGGACATAATTGACCCAGGATGAACTGTACACATTTAAAAGGTACGATTTAAGTTTTGACATTTGCATCCAGTTGAGACCATCACCACAACCGAGATCATCACCCACCAAGCTTCCTGTGCACCTTGGGGACCCGGGAGCCAGGGAAGAGGAGGCTATGGAGGGGATGAGGAGAGGGTCCTGAGAGTCCAGGGCACAGAAAGTCCCAGAGGTGGGCACCACAGGGGTGCCGTGGACACAGCCAGGTGGGACCCTCAGGACAGAGGGTCCCCCTCCCCGTGTGTGGTCACTGGGGCCATGATGGCCAAGCAGCCCCAGAAGGTCCAGGATAGGTAGGTAGAGGAGGGGCCGGGGGGCTTCCTGGCACAAAGGCCGTAAGATGCTTTGCAGGAGTCCGTCTGTCCTTTGGTGTCACAGTGCTCCCGGCCGCTCTGACCTAAGGACAGACCCAGGACCCCTACCATAACGGTTAGCTCCCCACACCTGATGGGCCCTTCTGGGCCAGCCCCCCTGGGTGGAGGAAGACCACCGGCCTAAGGGCTGGAGATGCTGGAGGCTATTGGGATGCAGGAGTAAAGCCCAGCCCGCCAAGGAGCACAACGCGGAACCCGGAGGCCCAGCCCCTGGCCCGGTGGTACCTTCTCTGTGGGTCACCAGTGCCCGCAATAAGGCCACCCCAAGCCCCACGCTGTTTGAGCTGGGTCATTGTTGGGCCGCTCACTGGCCGTGTGGCTGGAGGCCAGCACTGGGCCGATGAGGAGCACAGGGGTCTCTGAGGGAGCCTCACCTCACACCCCCTCCTTTTGGGAGGAGGCTGCTGGCTCTTGGGCCTTGGGGTGCGGGGGCGTCCACAGGAGGAGGCACAGTGGGCAGGGCCGGAGCCCAGGTGTCCGACCAGGCCAGGCCAGAGGAAAGAGGAAGGCAGGCGGGCACGGGGAGTTTCCCAGCCACACAGCCAACCCCTTAGACGCTTCCGGGGACCCAGAAACACGGGCTGGCCTTCAGTCAAGCCGAGCTCGTGATCCACCCCCGCCGACCGGCCCTAGACCATGCGATGGCAGGACAGGCTGGGGCCACGTGTCACCTAGGGAAGGGAGGCCACCCCAAAGCCCTCATGTGGACGTGGGATGCCACAGTCTGCTCACCGAGGGACCTGGGGAAGGAAGGGACCGGGGGGCTCCCCTGAGACTTGGAGTCCAGTTGTTCATATCAGGCCCCAAAGTAGGCCCTGAGCAGGGCAGGGCCCAACTGGACAGGTGATGGTTGGAGTCCAAGACCTGCCGCTCGCTGGCTGCATGTGTTCCTCTCTGAATTCCAGTCTCTTCGTCTGCTGGCTGGGAGTAGGGGTACCTAACACAGCTGGCCCATCTGAGAGGACCCCCATGCTAGTTCCTGTTCCTTCCCTGACCCGCACAGCCTTCATTTCAGGGCATGAGAAGCTGTCCTTTCTCACCCAAGAGTGAACTCCCTTTGGGGGGCCATGTGGTGATTCTGGAAGACACTGAGTAAGTGTCTCCTAGGCCTGCTACCTGTGACCCTTGGAGCCTTACAAGCATTTGAGTGTCAGGGCTATGCAGTGTCGTGGGTGTTATTCCTAAGACACCCACGCAGAGGCCTTTTAGTGGCCTCCCCTTTGCCAAGACCCCTCTGGCCTCTGCAGGATCAGAGTCCCAAAGCCTGGGTGAGTTGACCACTGGGTGGACACTCAGTTCTGAGGATCCTTGATCCTGTGGGAACAGCAGAAGCAAAGACTGGCTCCAGGGGGTCAACCGCTGCCCCCTGGGCCTCCAGGACTGATCAAGGCAGCCATCCCACAGGGAGTCAGGCCCCTGCTGCCCTCTGCCATCGTCCTGGCGACCTGGAGAGGTGTTTGTACTTGTCCCAGCAGGTGTGCGGCCACATCTGACTGGGACCAGGCTTGCCTGTCACATAAGAGTTTCCTTCCATCTGTCCCAGGAGGCCCTTCCAGCGGCCAGGAGGACACAGAGGCTGCAGGAATTACCCTGAAGAGCCCAAGATAGCAAAGTCCTGTGGAAGGGCTCAGCTCTGGCCACACTGCTTGGCTGCTGCTTCTGGAAGTTTCCATGAACTGAGGCATGTTAAAATGAACCGTTTTCCTGTCTGATCACATACTGACCCTGCTGCAAGGAGGGTGTGCCAGGCCTAGGGCCTGGTTTGGAGGCCCCGGCCACCCCTCCCCCAGCACGGCCCTTCTGCAGCTGGTCCTGGCCCTGGGGAGTGACCATCTATGCGGCTGCAGCCGCACAGACCTGTGACAGTGGAGGGGCAAGCCGGCCAGCCCACGTGCTGGCAGCCGTTCCATCAGGCGCCTTGGGCTCCGAGGCCCGCGCCCCAGCTGCACCTGCGCGGATGCGGGCGCTGCGTGGGCGCAGGGATGTTCCGCCCGCTGCGCCCCGCCCACCCGCACTGGGAAGTGAAATTGCTGGGTGGGCGGGCGAGGGGCCGGCGAGCGGCCAGCTAGGGATGGGAAGGTCCACAGGCGAGGCTGCCAAGGCGTCGTGGGAGGCTGGTCTTCTGCCCAGGCACAGGGGTGGACTCCGGTGTCCTCCGCACAGGATCTGCAGGCGATGGACCGCTAGGAGAGTGGGAAAGAGACCCCCGCCCTGCCGACATGCCTCTGACCACCGACCAGCCCAACACAGGGAGAAGAGGTGATTGTGCAGCCAGATCCACAGTGCCCATGCACATGGGTGGCCTGTGGGTCCCGCGTCCCACGTGGCCGGTCTGGGGGAGACGGTCCACCTGGCCTCATCACCCATCACAGCCCGGAAGTGGCGTAGTTATCCACGTCCTCCCCTTGTGTAGATAAGTAGTCAGAACCAGACCCAGGGCTGGCTGCCTCCTCCGTGCAGCCCATGGAAAATGAAAATTCAGGCCCTTGTCTAAAAAGTATGAAGCATTTCAAGACGTTAACAGCTGAGTGAGTCTTAACCAAGTGCAGGCGCTCCTGACCCTTGCAGAGGGCCATGGGCTCGCTCCTGCACAGCCCCCAGCAGGCCAGTGCCACCTCCAGGAGCTCCCAGGCCAAGCTGGGGGTCTGAAGCAGCCTAGTCCAGGCACTCTCAAACTGGGTTCCCTAGGGAATCAGTTCCCATGGGCCTCCCAGAGGTTGCCCTAGGCGGTGGCCAAGCAAAACCTCTAACTTCCACCACTGGACCCCCAGGAACTCCAATTCTAGCTTAAGTATTTGTGGTCAGTATTGTTTTTTTGGAGGAAAGATGGTTCAAAGAGTTATATGTGTTAAAAATGTAAAACATGCAGAGAAAGCAATAGCACCCCACTCCAGTCCTCTTGTCTGGAAAATCCCATGGACGGAGAAGCCTGGTGGGCCGCAGTCCATGGGGTCACTAAGAGTTGGACACGACTGAGCGACTTCACTTTCCCTTTTCACTTTCATGCATTGGAGAAGGAAATGGTAACCCACTCCAGTGTTCTTGCCTGGAGAATCCCAGGGACAGAGGAGCCTAGTGAGCTGCCGTCTATGAGGTCACACAGAGTTGGACACGACTGAAGCGACTTAGCAGCAGCAGCAGCAGTATGGGCTACCAGGGCCCTGGTGCACTGTGTGTCCCCCAGCTGCAGGTCGAAGAGCCTGTTTTAATTTAAATCCCAGACTTTTTTTTTTTCTTTTTCTGCTAAGCTTCTGCATTCTGTTCGTAGTTGGGTTTTAGTTCTGGGATGTTTTTTTTTCCCCCACAAGGAGTTCATGTTTTACAACTGTTAGGGTTTTCTTTGTTTCGATTTTCTTTTTCTTTGCAGTTAACACTCTGGTTCAAACCTGAGTTAACCCAAATATTTCTGCCGACTTTATAATTGTACAGTTTTGTATAAAACATTTATGAAGTTATTAATTTAAATAAAAATCATTTAGCTTATAGTTTATATTGTAGTTAATAATAAATGCTATTTTCATTAAGAGTTGCTTTTTCAACTATTTTACTCAAATTGCCTATTGAAGTTTCCAGCAATTATTTATTTTCAATAAATTCTGTGTTGTGATTAGAAGGAAATTCTTTCAAAGATGAGTTGGGTGTCAAAAATACAATTTGCTGTAATGTTTGATGTGAATGGTTTCAGTCAACGGGTTTATATTGACACAATATTTTATTGTTGTAAAAGAGTTAAAAGGTTTAAATAAAACATTTTTCCAAAAAAAAAAGTGTAAAACATGGATTTCATCCAAGCCCTGATTTCAACGTGAAGGAAACTGAGGCCCCAAGAGTTAGTGGGAGCTCCTGCAGGGCTGACCCAGGGTCCAGGTCCCCTGCCTAGTCACTCAGAGCTGCTTGGACAGGCTGGGAGCCAGTCCCCTGAGTCGGGTCTGGGGGTCTCCTTGCTGACTGGAGGGCTTCTCTTGTGGCTCAGCAGGTAAAGAATCTGCCTGCAATACAGGAGACCTAGGTTTGATCCCTGGGTTGGGAAGATCCCCTGGAGCAGGGAAAGGCTACCCACTCCAGTATTCTGCCCTGGAGAATTCCATGGACTGTATAGCCCATTCACAAAGAGTCAGACACAACTGAGCGACTTTCACTTTTACTTGCTGGCCGGAGGTACTTCAGGACTCCCAACGCCATTTGCAGCACGTCTACATCCACACACGAGACTGTTGCTCAAGGTCCCTTCTGGTGGGATTGTGTCACTCTATCTTGAGATGCCTGCCCCCCTGTCGGGGAGCAGGACCCATGTGTGGAATTGCCTCGGTTGTGGAGGGGCAGGTAACAGGAGGCCAGCCCGTCCTCACAGCTGGCTGCGGGCCCCATCCCCACCAGCCCAGGAACAGGGGCAGCGACAGTAAAGGGAGGCCCAGCAGGTGCAGGCCAGAGGAGTTGGGGCAGGGGGAACAGGAGGGCACACCCTACCAAAGAGACCAAACTTTCCAGACGCCACTGTGTCCTGGCCAGGCAGCGAGTGTGGCCAGGTCTGCGGTTCAGGCCCCCGCCCCCAAGCCTTGCAGGCCCTCCTTCCAGTATGTGGGGATGTGGGCACACCCCACCCGCCTCATCGCTGCCAGCAGCAAGTACCAGCTGTGCAGCTGTGGGCCCCTGCCCTGGGGGTCAGAGCTGGGATCCCACTCTGCAAGGGGCCTGCTGTGTGGCCCTGGCAAGCTGGTGGGCCTCTCTGAGCTTCAGTGTCCCCGCCTGTAAAATGGGCAGTATGCTCAGAGCGAATGAGTGGATCACACATGTGAAAGGCTGGCCCAGGGGAGGCTCATTCAAGAGGCATTTTGCTTGGGTTTTTTTTAAGAGTAAGTGTCTCCTGTGAGCCTCGCAGCTAAAGAAAGATGAGGGGTGGGCAGGGGATGGCCTCTTGGGGAAATGTGGGTGCTGACCAGGTCATGTCAGTGGTGCCAAAGCAGTGCCCAGCCTCTGGACTCTAGCTGCCATGGAGGCTGGCTGTCATCTGGTGTGCACCTCCAGTGCCGGGGTCTGGTCTTGGGGCTATGGCAAGGGCCCTGTGTGCCCGGGCAGATGTGTGGCAGGCTGCCAGTCAGCCCTGCCCCATCACTGTGGCTCTTGTCTGAAGAGTGTGTTGCCCAGAGTGGCCAGGCCTCCCTGTGGCAGCCCTGCCCTGATCGTGATGCCCAGGGCTGCAGGCCAAGCTTTAGTGGGCAGCTGCAGCCCTTACCTGTTCTGTCCTCTACTGGGGCTGCCAGGTCCCCTCCCATGCAGGAACTGCCTGCCACTTATGCAGCTCAATGTGCTGACCAGTGAGGAGTGATCACCGAGTCCCAGGTGCCATGGGAGACCCGGGGGCAGGGGGTTGGCCCCGTCCCAACACTGAGCTTGTGCAGGGCTCTCACCTGGAGCACTTAAGTCCCACTGCCCAGGCTCAGCCAGACCAACCCATCAGAACCCCCATCAGCCAGTGCCTGGCATCACTGACATGCACTCTGAACTGAGACAGAGCGATGAAAAGACAGTTAGGAAGGGATGTGAACAGAGTCCAGTCCTGGCCAGTCCCAGGGTGGTCTTCCAGGTCCACCACCCACCAGCTCCAAGGCCTTAGCAGATCCCTGCCTTCCCTAGTCCTCAGTTTCCCCATCTGTAAAACAGACGGGAGTACTTTCACCCTCCTGGGTTCTTGGGAAGATCGGACGAGAAGTCAGCCACCTGATGTGTACTGTGGTGTCATCTGCAGAGGCCAGAGGCTTTGATCCTCACAGCTACCTGAGAACAGAGGCATTGTTACTGCCACTTACAGGAAAGGGGACAGCGCAGCGGCTCAGCAGTTCACAGTTCATGAAGCCATGCAGCCAGGAGAGAAGGGAGCTAGAGATTCAACCAGGATGATGATGGTGACAGCGGTGACGATGGTAGTGGTCGTGGTCGTGATATGTAACACGTGCGTGTGTGCTAAGTCCTTCAGTCGTGTATGACTCTTTGTAACCCTATGCACTATAGCCCGCCAGGCAGGCTCCTCTGTCCATGGGATTCTCCAGGCAAGAATACTGGAGTGAGTTGCCATGCCATCCTGCAGGGGATCTTCCCGACCCAGGGATGGAACCTGCATCTCTTCTGTCTCCTGCATTGGCAAGCAGGTTCTTTACCACTAGCGCCACCTGGGAAGCCCCTGTAACACTTCAAAAGCATTTACTCCACACCCGCCACTGTTCTTAGCAATTTATACATGTTAACTCCTTTAATTCTCACAGCCAACCAATGATCATCTCCAGTTTACAGGTGAGGACAGGGAGGCATAAAGAGGGGAAGTAAATCACCTGCTTAAAGCTGCACAGCCAGGAAGTGACAGAGCAGGGATTCAGAGCAACAGGATTTGTAGTGTGTCAGGAGCTCCCCCATGAAGCTCTCCTGCCTCCCACAAAGGCACCCAGTGAGAACAGCACGGGGCTGAGCCTGGAGCTGAGTGAGAACCCCGTGGGGGGGTGGGGGGCCAGGGTTGTGCAGGAGATAAGGTTTGAGCTGGGTTTTGAGGGATGCATATAGGGGCTAGGTGGGAGGGTCTGCCCGGTATGGGCGGGGCTCTCCCATGGACCCTCACAGAGGGAGTCCCGCTCCAGGGAGCCTCAGCCCCCGAGTCACTCACCCCGCTGACCAGGAGGCTCCCCCCTGGGCTTGGGGCTTAGGGCCTCTCCACCTCAACCCTCCTGCCCACCTGGAGTCTTGCCTTCAGACCTGATCCAGGCCACACCTGGTGCCAGATGCCCTGGAAGTTACTGGACTCAGGCAGGGACAGTGGGCTCCTGAGGGGGCACCACCAGCAGGCGCAGGCCTCGGAGCCCCTGCCTCCAGAGCCTTCGCTTCCCACCTCCTCCCCGCGTCTCACTGCTCCCTTGGCCACACCGCAGGACACAGCCAGAAAACCCCAGACTTGGAAGAAACCTGGACTCCTCGCCCCCCACCTCAGTTCCTTTTCCCGGATATACACCAGCATTCGGCAAACACCACTGGCTGTCTCATTCTCCCTCAGCAACACGGCCCAGATCTGCCCCCTGGAGTGACCACCCTGGCTCAGGTGGCAGTGTGGCCGCCAGCCCACCTGGCTGTTGGCAGAACTGTTTGGCAGCAAGGCCTGGGGTGTCCACTGGGGGTTTCCATCTCTACTTCTGCCAGGGGGCCCTCTGGGGAGGTCAGCTGCTCTGGGTGAGGGGCAGAACAGGTTCCCAACTCTTGGCTCTTAGGCCGGTTAGTCAGGCTTTCGGCTGCTTGCACCCATGGCCACCCCATCACCTTCTTGTCCCAAAGATCAGTGGGATAGGGGTGGGACACCTGTGTTTGCTGGGAGGCGGGGCCCTTGGGCTCCTTCCTGAGTTCCTCTTTTCCAGTGGGACTCTACTCGAGAGACAGAAGGAGACAGAAGCAACGTCTGTCGGCCAAGCCTGCCTCTTCAATGTTCTCACTCAATCCCCCCCACCCCTCTGGAGGTCAGTGCCTCTGCTCAACCCATTTTACAGATGAGCACATTGAGGCTCAGGGAGGCTCGGTGGTAAGTGATGGAACCTGGACCCTCATGCCTGTGTCTCTCCTCTGCTGCCCCTCACAGTTCCTGAGGCTGCTTTCCCTTCTGCTGGGGCCCCAGCTGCAGCTATTTCTGCTCGGCACCCCCTTCCCTCACCCCATGGGGCCTGTCTGTGCTCGAACGCAGTGGTGTGTTTATCCATACCTCCATAAGGAGGACAGTCTCCGCTGCCTGTCACTCGCCACGTGTGGCCCCCCAACCCCTCTCTGCTTCCTGGGCTGATCTGCACTGGGCAGTTTTGTGGCCTATGCTGGCCCTGAGGAGAGCTTGGTGAGTTACTCGTGTCTCCACTTCCACCTCACCATCGAGACCACCCTGCCTTGTTTCTGCAGGGCCTTAAAGGCTCAGTCCATCGTGCTCTGGACCGTCAGATGATGGCCTCCTATGCCAAAAATCAGTCTGACCTGTGGCCTCTCCCGAGCCCAGGTACCCAGGGAGCAGCTCCCATCTGAGGAGACAGGACGGGGTCCTGCACAGGAACCATCTGGTCCAGCATCTGGCCCTCCGGGCGGGGAACAGAGGCATCAAGGGGCGGTGGCACAGCAGGCAAGGGAGTGAGGATAGGATGGCTGTGCTGCAGGCTGGCTCGCCCGGAGCCCACTCTGGGACGGCCTGGGGCGAGGGGCCCAGGGCACTCAGCTGTCATTCTGATTACATCAGACGCCCCTCCCATCGGTGCATGCGTGTCCTGGGAGCATTTAAATGAAAAGCACAAGGATCGAGAAGTGTTTCTAGGAACCGCGTGGGGCTTGGGGAGGGGCGAGCAGGCTGTGGGGTCTCCAATGCTCGCCCCTGGCCAATGGTCCTGGGCAGGGAGGTCCTCCCGCCTCTGCCCACTGCTTCCAGCCACTAGAACAGCCCATACCTGCTTGGCAGGAGCTGGGCAGGTGTTGAGCATGGGCCCGGGGCCACCTGGCTCCCCTAAGGCCGCCCAGGGCGATGCCTGGGTGGAGCATGGCCCACTTGTTCTGAAGCCTCTGCCCTGGGTCTGGAAATGGGGCATTGAGCCCAAAGTGACCTGAATTCAATTATTCCGACAGAGAAGAGCAGAGGAGACCAGGAGCGGAGGCTAAGTCCAGGCCCCAGGATGGGGAACTTGAGGCCAGGCCCCAGCAGGTGCAGCATGTCGGCAGCCGCTCAGAGCCGGTGCTTGCTGAAGGATGGGACGGGGCCAGGCCCGGTGGGAGGGGAGGGGCCTCGTGGGGGAGGGTCCTCATCGGAGGGGAGGGGCCTCGTGGGAGGTGTGGGGCCTGCTGGGCTAAGGCTATGATCTGCACTCAGGGGACCTCCTGCTCCAGGCTCGTCCTGTCATACAATATGGACGTGAGCCGGGCAGGACCCCGGTCCAGAGCCACCTGCTGAGTCCAGACTATGGCAGAGCTGGGCCCTAGACTGGTCTGGAACCTTGTCAGAACGTGGTTTTCCCAACAATAAACTGCTCTAAGGAGCTGGGGTGACCCTAGAGCCCAAGTGACCACTCAGCCTCTCATCCCCATGGCTCTGCCCTGGGAAACCCAACATCTTGCTGGACCTGGGGACACTGTGAACGAATCCCTCAGCTGCTGGCTTCAGGGGTAGCTCTGAGCTTGTGCCTGATGTAGAAAGACCCATGGGGGAATCCAGGTGCATTGTCTGGTTCACTACTGCCCCTCCGCCTCACTCTTCCTCCCCTCTCCATCCTCCACCAACTCCTAGCACCGCTCACCTTGCTGACACCTGACACCTCCGTCCCTGCAGCTGCCCAGACTCCACCTTCTTACTCTTGAGTGAGAAGCTGAAACTCAGATTGACTTACTTGCTATCACTATAACTAGTGGAAGCAGGGTAGTGGCTTTCTGTTACTATGTTCAAATCATCCCACACTTAGCAGCCGCCATGGCACACACTAATCTCACCGTTTCTGTGGGTCCAGAGCCCAGAAGTGGCTTGGCCTTGAGTGAGGCTGTGTCTCACCTGGAGGCTCGATCAGGGCTGGAGGCCCGATTCCTGGGAAGCTCCTCCCTCGGCTGTGGGTGGGGTCTCAGTTCCTCCCACGTGGATTCTCCTCGAGCTGCCTGAGCGCCCTCACTACGTGGCTCCTCGGGTAAGCAATCTGAGAGTTAGGAGGAAGTTCAGGGCCTGTCATGACTGTGCCCAGAGCCACTCACAGTCCTGCCCAGGTCAGCCGTCTTCAGCTGAGACAGGCGGTACATGGCAGGGACACCAGGAGGTGGGTCCAGTGGGACTGGATCTCCCGTCTTGGAGGCTGGTGGCCACAGACAGGGTGGAAATCCAGGCCTTGCCTGACTCTAACCCCAGCTGCTGACCGGTCTGTCCTCTGTGTGTCCAGGGCCCTCTTGGCGCCCTCGAACCTGTTCCCCACATGACAGCCGTCCCTCTGCAGTGGGAGGCTCCATGCTCAAAATCTGCAAATGTTCCCCTCCTGAGAACGCTGCTGCCAGCACATCTGTGTTTTGCTTTAATCAAGTGAAAAGGTGTGACCCGACGCCCCCAGCAGTTTGGGCTCATTAAGCTGGAGGTGTGAACAGAACCGGTGGAGGAAAAGCCTGCTGCCTGGTCTCCTGGGGCCCGGGGTGCTCCAGCTGGAAGGGTTTCCCCAGGGGAAAGCTGAAGGTCAAGAATGGAGGGGGCCTCAGGGCAAGCTTCAGGTGGGGAGGCTCCAGTCTCAGTTGCCCTCTGTGGAAGCATCCCATTCATTCCACTCCCACTGACTGAGCACCTGCATGGGGTCTCTGTTGAGGGGCGGGCAAGATGCTGGTGACGCCAGTAGCAGAAAGTGTCCACAGTTAGCACTGATGAACAGCTCTAAGTGTCCCGGCTCCTGGATCCTCCCAGCAGGATTGAACCAGGAAGGAAGGTGGGAGCTGCCACGATCTGTATTCATAGACCGTAGAGTGGGGATGCCAGCAGCACCACCACACGTCCTTGGGGCTCTCAGTTGGAGGCAGGTGCAGACTGAATGGCCAGTGCCCCACACCCCTGCTGAGGCTGCCCCCACCAATCCTTACCCCAGGGCACTTCTCCCAGGGTCAGATCCAAGACCAGCTCAGGTCTGGAACAGCTGGACTCCTGCAGATGCCCCAGGAGCAGGGAGGCGCTCATCTTCTGTGGCCTCCCAGCTCCAAGGGGCTGCCATGCAAGGTGGCCCCCAGCCCTGCACACAAAGGGATGGCCCCCTCCTGACCACATCAGCGACCATGGGGAGATCATAGTGGCCAAGATCCCAGCAGCCTCTCTCTTCCTCTTTCCAGCCACCCCATCCTTCAGGGCGTGTCCACGTACTCAGCGAGACACCTAGTGCACATGGTTTTGTGTTCCAGTTTTTAAGTGTTAGTATCTAGCAGTTATTTTATGCTATTGGTATCCAGCCAGCTATGGCTGTGAGCAAGTCTAGCATTTCTCTGTGGCTTCACTGCTGTAGTTTGCATGGCCCTTCATCTTGCTGTTTTCCTCTCTCCTGACTCAGCGTGCCCCAGGCAGTACTTAGCTTGTTTCCTGGTTGTGGAAGCAACACCTTTTGAGGACACAGCTGTGGAGACCACTCATTCTTGATGGAAGGAGCTGTCTTGCGCTGTGTGGGGAAGACTTTGATTTTAAGTACAGCAACACATGCCTGCTCATTCACTCAAGAATCTCACAGCCACTAAGAGACTAGAGGCCCAAGACAGGGGGCAGAGCTCTGTCACTTGGTCAGAGGGAGTGTGGACACTGGAAGCCTCAGTTTCCTCATTTGTAAACTAGGGACGACGCAGTCCTGGTGTCACGTGGCCCTCAGACCCCCCGCCTGGTAGTGTACCCCTCCCAGGGCCCTGGGACCTCTGTGTCTGCAAGCCCCCATGGCCTTGCCTGACTTGATTTTGGTCCAGGTCACTGTCTGTCTTGGCTCGGACGGCCTGTTTCTCACACTTCTGGAGGCTGGACATGTGAGACCCCGTGCCTGATGAGAACTCATTTCATGGCCTCTTCTCACTGTGTCCTCACCGGCTGGACAGCAGAGGAGCAGGCTCTCTCGTGACTAATCCCATCCTGGGGCTCCACCCTCATACCTCAAATAACCCCGTCTCCCAAAGACCCTGCTTCTTAGCACTGTCACACAAGGGATAGGGTTTCAACATGTGCATTGGGTGGAGGAGATTCACTCTATAACATTATCAATGGCGTATGACTTGTCTAACTATTCCCTTTTCTTCTCCCGGTGATCATGTTAAGTGACAGGAGGGCAAGGGCTCTGTTTACATCCTCAGTAGCCAGACCATACCTGGGGACACAGGGTCACCGGCACAACCACCCACTGGCCTGTTGTGAGCTGTGGGAGGCCGTGGAGTCCTGTGTTGCTTAGCTGAGGTGGTGGCGTGATGATAAGAATTTGCGATGGCTGCTGATCAGGCTCCTTTTCCCCTTGCGTGCCTGGTGGAAAGGAAACCCTGGCAATCCTAGAAGTGTTTTGAGAACAGGAGGTGAGAGTGCAGCCATGGAGATTCAATGATGCTGCCTGGAGATGGAGAGGGGCCACGTTCTCGTGGGCATTCTTAAAGCGTTTCCCTGTCCCCTCCCCATTTAAAAGTTACTTTTTAGTCTAGTTGAACTTTTATCTTTATCACAGGCATACGCAGCAATCCATCCACACAGTTTAAGAAACCACCCTTCCCTTCTCAGTCACCAGAGGCACGACTTTTGGCTGATTCCTTGATATTTACCACCACGAGTCCAAAGAGCCTCCAAGGTTACCCTGTTACAGTTTGCTTCTGCGATGGAAACCTGGCTTCAATCTGTCCCTCCATCCTACCCCCTTCCTGTGTCCCCATCACTCCAAGGCAGGCTGGGGGGGAACTGCCTAAAAGCAGATAGATCAGTGTCAATGTTTGCATTATTTGTTGTCATTCAGTTGCTCAGTCATGTCTGACTCTTTGCAACCCTGTGGACTGGAGCATGCCAGGCTTCCCTGTCCTTCACCATTTTCCGGAGACTGCTCAAACTCATCCACTGAGTTAATGATGCCATCCAACCATCTCGTCCTCCATCGCACCTTCTCCTCCTGCCTTCAATCTTTCCCAGCATCACGGTCTTTTCCAATGAGTCAGCACTTCTCATCAGGTGGCCAAAGTGTTGGAGCTTCAGCTTCAGCATCAGTCCTTCCAGTGAATATTCAGGATTGACTTCCTTTAGGATTGACTGGTTTGATCTCCTTGCTGTCCAAGGGACTCTCAAGAATCTTCTCCAGAACCACAGTTTGAAAGCATCAGTTCTTCAGTGCTCAGCCTTTATTGCAGTTCTGCAAATGCTGTCTGAACCAAGCCTCCTAGAGCCACAGGATACTTTGCCTTTACTGCTGTTTTCCCAGTATTTAATTATCACCTATTTCCTCTTGACCAGTTTTCTACGTATTTATCCTTCTTCTACCCCCAAACTCTCCCTCGATGCTTCAGATCTTCTCTCAGTAGAGCAAATGCACCCATTATTGCCCCAGCTTCACCTTCCTGAGGATGACTGGTCCTGTCTGTCTGGTGGGAGACCCAGAGTCCAGGATGCTAGGATCTGACTCAAGTGGTCACTGGACCACTCCAGTTGCTGTGCTGGGAACAGACTGAGGGAGTTGGGTGTGCAAGCAGGGAAGCCAGGAGGAGGCTATTTTAGTAAGTGGGGTATAGAACCAGGCTCCCCCTCCTCTGTGGTTGCAGTGCTGGTGGTTGGAAGTGGCTGGACTCTGAAAGATGCTGAAGGAGAAACCAGCAGAACTGCATGTGAGGTGGGAAGGAAGGAGAGGAGAGGAGTGTGCCTGACCCCACAAATGATCGATGCAACAGGATCACTGATTAACGTCCTCAGGCAGGGGCAAGTTCTAGTCCATCCACACTGTTATAACAGATGGCGCAGGCTGGGGGGGTGGGGTGGGGAATGGGGATAGTTATTCCAGTTATGGATGCTAGAAGTCCAAGGTCAAGGTGCCAGCAGACTCTGTGTCTGGTGAGAGCCCCTTCCAGGTTCATGGAACAGGTCCTCTCACTGTGCCCTCACCTGGAGAAGAGGTGAGGGAGCCCTGTGGGGGTCTCTTTTCTAGGAATCCATTCATGGAACCCCTGCCCTAATGACCTAATCACGTCCCTGAAGGCCCCCCTTCCTGACACCATCACATTGAGGGGTCCGAGCTTCAACACACGAATTTGTTCAGGCACAGACATTCAGGTCATAGCAAGGAAGATGCCAAGTTCAGGTGGGGCCACGTCCACGTGGCTGTCAGGTCAAGTGGGCGGTTAGGATCGTCCCCACCCCCAGGCTCGGAAACAGCCCCGTTGTTCGCCCAAAGGCTGTGGGTCTACTGCCACTCACTCCCACCAGGAGGTTCTGCTGATTTTCTTGAATTTCGTCGGTGACTCCTCCTTTGTCTTGTCTGCGGTCCCTTCCTGAAACTATTACACTTTTCTTACTGGACCGCTCAGAGGCCCGGGGATCTTGTCATTTTTCCTCTCCATCGCAGTCGTTCTGCTGCTCCTGGGAGATTCCCAGCCTCTCTTCCCTCAGGCTCCTGTCTTCAGCCCCCCGGGGATTCACGACCCTGAGGGTGCAGCGGCCCAGCCCTGGATCGGCCCGACCCGCGCCGCGGGGCCCGGGGAGGAGGGCGGGAATCACGCTGGCTCTAACCGTGTGTCTGCAGCCCCACAGAGTGCGTGTTTATTGATTTGTTACTTAGGAGAAGTCTCACGTTTCGGTCAAGTGGACTTCGTGCCCAGCTCCGCCCCACAGGGAGTTAGCACACCTGCGGCGCCTGATTCCCAGCCCGCTTTGAGTCCGGGAGTGGGCGCCGACCCCCTGAGGGGAACGTTCGCGCCCGGAACCCTCGCCGCCGTGCCCCGTCGCACCGGGGGAATGCGCTTGGGTGCGGGACGCGCGGTGCGCGGGTACCGCGGTTCCTGTTCCGGCTTTGATTCGGCTAGGAGGAGGTGCGCGATCCCGGCCTGCGGAGGTAGAGCCCGCCCCCTCACCCCTCACCCTTCACCCCTCTCACCCCGCCCACCGCGTCCCGTCCCGTCCCACCGCTCCCCCTCCCACGCAAGGGCCGCGTCACGTGGGGACCCTGCCTGGCCTTCTCGGCTCTGAGGCGACGTCCAGGCCCTAGGGTGTGGGAGGGAGTCGACTTCAAGTTCAGCCAGGGTTGGAGGGGAATTTGCTCTGTTGTGACGGAAGTAGATCCATTTCCTTCCTCGTTGGCCGCTGGAATCCTCCTCGAAGCATCCCCATACAGTCATTTACACTAAAGAGGAGGTGGTAGTGAGGGGTACTCTGAAGGATGATTAGGAGTTTACCGAAAAGGGGAAGGATGACAACGCAGAGGTGGGAAGAGGAATCACGTGTTGGGAAGTCTAGGTTTCCAGCGCGGGGAGGGACGATGTTTGTCTGGAGGCCTAGGCAGGGACATTTAGGGGTAGGGGCCACCGGTGCTGAGCCCAGGAGCACACAGGTCCACAATGGGCTTCCGAGGGCCCCTGGCGGTTCCGATGTGAAACGTGACAGACCAGCAAGTCTAGCGACCTTTCCTCAGCCCCTGCTGGGGCTGGGCAGCATGCGGAAGATCCACTCTTCAAAGCAGACAAATTAAATCACGGGCTAGGGGTCATAAGCTTCTTCACTCCAGCTGGCATCTTTAAAATGGTATTTTATGTCCAAATATGGATATAGGTTTAAGCATTTGTTTTCTTCCTTTTTTTTTTTTTTTTTAATACGGTGTGAATGTCTGTTACTTAAAAATGTAACTTTGAAAACAGCTCCCAAACCGCAGGTGGCGTGCTGAAACAAGTGTTCCACCCCAAAGGGAGAGTGTGGTCCCCTCTCCTGCCCCACACCTCCACCCAGGCCTCAAGACAGCAGGAAGGAGGATGGGGGGGAAGGTGGTGCTGACCCATCAGGTGCCATTTTACTCATTTCGAAACCAGCCGCCTTCATTTGAATGCAAGTATCATTCTTATCGAGTAATTTTTGTCACACGGCTCGGTGGTGAGCAAGGTGCTGAGCATGGCTGGTCCACTAGCCTCCCCCCTCTGTGGGTTCTCACAGGAACTGAAGGCTCAGACAGGTGAGGAAAACTCAGAAGAACCAGTGAATGTTTCAGTCTGGGTCTGTTTTGACTAAAATCTGTGCTGTCAACCAGCACCCTGGTTAGGACACGACAGATGTTATCATCTTCCAGGTGTCGGGCTTGTGTCCTGAGAGGGCCGTGCACCTCAGTGCTCTCACCCGAGCACTCTCTGATGGTCAGAGCACCGGGTGGCCTCTGCCGCGTCTCTGCTGGGCTCCAGCCGCCTGGCAGAATCTGAACACAGGGTGGCCTTCCCAGGAGCAGGTGTCTGGCTCACCACAGTTCAGGTTTCCGTGCTGTTGGCTGGGATCCTTTTCTGTTGCACACCGTGATGGTGGTCTCGTGATGTCGTTGACTGAGACGGAATATTCCTGGCCATGTTGCACGGCAGCATCACTCCAGCCTGTACCACGGTGGGTGAGGGCAGCCCATGACCAAGCGCACCTGTGGTTAGGAGGCAGGGCTCTTCCTGAGGCAGCTGCTCTGTCTGGACCTGGACCTGCTCAGGACACAGTCCTCTGGCCTGACCTGGTGCTTTTTGCTGCTCCCCATGACCTTGGACATGTCTGTGACCATGGACGGAAGAGCCTGGCTTGCTATAGTCCATGGGGTCGCAAGAGTCGGGCACGACTTAGCAACTAAACCACCACTATGACCTTGGAGGTTTTAGCTCTATTGAACAACTGGAAGATGAGTGGCTTCAGGAGCACATGAAGCTGTTCTGAAGGGGTGACCCCTGTCCCCACACATTTGGCCGGAGAATAAGTTAGTGCAGCCTCTCTGGAGGCCACTTGGGCCGTATTTACAGTAAAAGTCACTGTTGTTGCGAGGCTCAAGGGTGAGTAGGAGGGGTCCTTCTCAGCCTCTGCTTCACAAACACCCCTGGGTGAGCACAGCTAAATGTCCCCCAGCTTTCTTCCCTGCAGGCTGATGTGACAGGCTCCCTGTCTCCCCAGCTCCAGCCACCTGCCCCACTGTGCCACAGAACACCCATCTCCACACGGAGCCAGCTGATCTCGCCACCTCCGAACCCTGGGACACTGGGGTCAGGTCACTGCTGCTGGATACTGCCTGGCGGTGCTCTGAGCGCCAGTGTAGCAGGCCTTCCAACTGACTTGATAACTGACTTCTTCATTCTCCATGTGAGACTTCCGTGAACTGCTAGCCTTAATTAAGAGAAGGCCGTGTCTCATTTTTATTTGCTTCTGTCATTTTGAGAAATTAAAGAGTTATTGACAATTACAAACACCCTGTAGATATACCATCCAGAACACATAATTTTAATATTTTCCTGTTTCTTTTATGTATCAATATGTGCTGGGGTTGAAATAGCTCCATTTTAAAATATAAGCATCATTTACTAAATTTTTATTTTCTTGGGCTCCAAAATCACTGCAGCCATGAAATTAAAAGATGCTTGCTCCTTGGAAGAAAAGCTATGACCAACCTAGACAGTGTATTAAAAAGCAGAGACAGTACTTTGCCACCAAAGGTGTGTACAGTCAAAGCTATGGTTTTTCCAGTAGTCACGTATGAATGTGAGAGTTGGACCATAAAGAAGGCTGAGCGCTGAAGAATTGATGCTTTTGAACTGTGGCATTGGAGAAGACTCTTGAGAGTCCCTTGGACAGCAAGGAGATCCAACCAGTCTATCCTCAGGGAAATCAGTCCTGAATATTCACGGGAAGGACTGAAGCTCCAATACTTTGGCCACCTGGTGCGAAGAGCTGAAGCCCCTGATGCTGGGAAAGATTGAAGGCAGGAGGAGAAGGGGATGACAGAGGACAAGATGGCTGTATGGCATCACCAACTTGATGGACATGAGGTTGAGCAAGCTCCAGGAGATGGTGCAGGACAGAGAAGCCTGGAGTGTTGCAGTTCATGGGGTCACAAAGAGTTGGACACAACTGAGAGACTGAACAACAGGTAGACTTTTAAAATCTGATCACAAAAGTCATACATGCTCATTGCATAAAAACTGCAGAGAGTGGAGAATCACGAAGAAGAAAACAAAAGCCACCTGCCACCTGGAGGCTCACCTTCCCGTCCCTGGGTGGGATGTCCCTCCCCTGGGCCTCACTGAGGGGGCCTGTGTGGTCAGGCTGTGGCCCAGCCCCACACACACGTGTGTGCCCTGCTCCCCTCAGATCTTCCGGATCACCCAGGTCAGCCCTAGTTTTTCAGTATCAGAAATAATGCTGCAGTGAAGACCTATGGTGAACCTTCACATACATTGCTAATTATTTCCTTAGGACGCATTTGAAAAACAGCCGTAGGAACAGAGGGCTTGCATTTCCTATTTTTGTGCTTCATCTTGAAGGGACTATTGAATGTCCACTGGGATGGCTGAGCCGAGGCCCCAGGCCTCACTAGGCTGGGGGCGCAGGCCAGTTAATGTGCGGTATCTCTTGGGGCAGCTCACAGCATGGTCTTGACCTTCCTCGCCCAAGGCCTTTCTCACCACTCACGGTGTCGCAGAGTGGTCAGGGCCTGCGGGCAGCCGGGCCTGGGTCTGGGGGCTGCTTTTTCTGCACCTCTCTGGCCCTGGGCAGGTGGCTTCACCTCTCTGTCTTCCTTGGAGGCAGTGCTCTGGCTGCTGGCTCACTGCATCCGTTTCCGCCTGCCCCATGTGCAGTCAGAGGTCAGCTAGCCCTCCTGCCCTGGCTGGGGTGGGGGGGTGGGCAGGGAAAGTGGTGTTCAGCCCTCTTTTTTCCAGTTCAAGTCCTAGAAGCCCAGCTTTTCGCTGGGGTGGTGCAGCCCGATTCCCCAGAAGAAGCAGGCAGATGGCTCGCCCCTCGGCCCCTTGTGGTGGTAGAGGAAGGCTGCTCCAGTGGTCTCGCTGGCAGCAGTGTGACACTGCCTGTGCCGCCCTGTGGGGCCTGGTAGGTAGATGGGTGGGAGCAGCAGCCACTCCTGACCGTCCGTCTGCTCCTCTGCACCCCAGAAAATGCTGCCGCTTCAGCAGGCATCCCTGAATATCTCTCTTGCATTGTCACCAGCAAAAGTCAGGCCTCGGGCCATAACCCAGAAACAGGCGGTACGTTTTCTGTTTACGGTTTCCCTTTGTTTTCGTTTCTCTGCCCTTAAAGCAAATAGAGAAGGATTTGCTAGAAGTGAGAAGGGGAAGCACTGAACCCCTGCTTTGCTTTTCAGTGGCTCACTTTCTCTCTGAATCTGTCACATCCCACATGTTCGTCACATTTCTTGTTTTCTCTGGTCCAGCCGAGCTGTTTTCTTAGAACTTGTCATGTTTCTTTATGGTAACAAAAATCCAGAGGTGTGAACAGCTATGAGCCCACCTCTGAACCCTGCATAGAGGGTAAGCCATAAGACACTCCGGCTTTTGGTCGCTGCCTCTGAAAGGGGCGTGGGCCACGTGCCCTGGAGGGGCCATGGTGATGGAGGCCTGGAGCCTTCCGGAGCAGCTGCCGACTGGGCAGGCGTCTCCCCTGTTCCAGGCTTCTGCCTGCTGGGCCTGGAGGCTGGCAGACCTTGTGTCAGGAGCCCCTGCTGCGGGGAGCAGGTGGCCGGCAGGCTGCACAAGGAGGGGCTCAGGACAGGCCTTTACTGCTGGGGGCTGTGTTTGTTTTGTTAGGTAATTATAAAGTGCTGTGTGTAATCTTGTTTTAAATGAAAAACAGAGGGCAAAACTGTTTGGTACGTATACCAAACACAACACATTCTCTTTCTCCTGGAGCACGTTAGTGACAGAGAAAGTGAGGTTTGTCAGGAATGGGATAACTGAATCCAGAGCAGGGTGTGGGGGCTGGGGTGGGGGGCAAGCCACCGAGCCGTGGGTGAGGGGCCACCTGCTCATTTTAGCCTCTGACATTCAGAAGAGCCCTCTGGGGTCCCTGCACCTGTCCTCTGTCCCTCAAACACAGAGAGATGCTTCCCCCGACAGTGCAGCCAGGATCAGGCCATTTCCTTGTGCTCTCATGGACGAGGAGGACGTGGGGTCTGGCATGGTGGCTGATGGGGAACGATGGCTGGGGGTGAAAGGCTGTGGCTGGCTCTGGGCTCTGATTTAGGAACAGGCCGACTTGGAAGTTTCTCATGGGTGAGATAGGGTTACCAAAGGTTGCCCTATTTCTTGAACAAGGCAGTTAAAGATGAAAACACATCATGATATATAAAGTGTAGTATTGCTGTCAAATAACACTTGTTAAAAATCCTCTAAGAGAACTTCCCTCGTGGTCCTGTGGCTAAGACTCCGCTCCCAGTGTAGGAGGCCTGGGTTCAACCCCTGATCAGGGAATTAGATCCTACATGCTACAACTAACACCCACTGCAGCCAATTAAATATTTTTTAAAATCCTTCGGGAACAACTCAGAAAGCTGGTCTACCCATCATCTCCTGGTCAGGGATGCTGCTCTGGCCAAGAGCATCGAGGTGGAAGAGGTGGGCCTTGAGACAGGGCAGGCAGTGGTCTGTGGACCTTGCAGGCCGCCCTATTGCTGGGAGGGAACCATCTTCAGTGGTACTGGGTGGCAGGCGGGTTCCTGACTGCTCCAGTTGTGGGGAGGTGTGGAGAGGGTGTGCCCAGGTCCCTGACCACCCAGGGTGGGTGGGGTCCTAGGGCAGGGCACAGAGTCGGGCTAGCCCTCCCCCAGGCTTTGTCCTCTGAAGCAGTCTGAAGAATTCCAGGTGCATGTGGCGGGTCACGGTCCTCCTCCTGGCTGTGTTGGTCGTTGTTTTGTCATCAGGTTGTGGGGGAGAAGGAGGGAGTTCTGTTCTAGCTTAAAGAACAGATGCACAGACTGTTGAGTGTGCTGCCTTTGAGGGTCTGCTCTGCTTTAGACAAGTTCCTGGGTGACCTCAGCGGGGTGAGTGTCCGGAGCAGAAGTGAGCCCTGTGTCTGTATCCGGCTCGCTGGAGCCTCCAGGCCCCTGCTGAGGGCGAGGGAGCATAGTTTGGGGGCTGGGGTACGGGTTAAGGCACCAACCCCACACAGCTAGAAATCCAAGTAACCTCACAGTCAGCCCTCCTGTGCATCCTCAGTCTCCATGTTCATGTCGTGGAAGGACGTAAGTAGCTCTGTTTCTCCTTGACTTGCCTAGTTTAGTTCATTGTTTTAGAATCTTGTATGTTTTTAAAATCCTTACCATAATGAGATTAAATTAAAAGCCATTTAAGTTCCAAAGGCATGCATTGAGAGGGCGTTAGTGTTTCCTGTCTTGGGACGACCCCCGACTGGAGGTGAGGCCGCCTCTCCTGGCCACCATGGGAGTCAGGCCAGGGCAGGCTGTGACCTCAGTGCCCTCTTTTCCCTCCCAGGTACTGCCAGCTGGCGTCTGCTGCCACGATGCCATCGCCACACGTGGGGATGGCCCTCCGGCGCCTGGCCTGGGCCATGGCTTCCCGCCGGCTGGCCCCCTGGACATGTAGAGCGAGTGGCCTCCTGCACACGGCCCTGGCCGCATGCTCGGACTGCAGTGCCCCGGTCTTCAGCCGCGCCCCAGCCTTCAGGGACAGGCTCGCCCTCGTCGACCAGCACGGCCACCACACGTACAAGGACCTCTATTCGCGCAGCCTCCACCTGTCCCGGGAGATCTGCCAGCTCCGCGCTCGTGCTGATGGGGACCTCCAGGAGGAGCGGGTCTCTCTCCTGTGCTCCAACGATGTCTCCTTCGTGGTGGCGCAGTGGGCCACGTGGATGAGCGGCGGCGTGGCCGTCCCCCTCTACAAGAAGCACCCCCGGGCCCAGCTGGAGTACTTCATCCAGGACTCGCGCAGCTCCGTGGTCCTTGCCAGCCCGGAGCACGTGGAGCTCCTAAGCCCAGTGGCCCAGAAGCTCGGAGTTCCGCTCCTGCCTCTCCCGCCCACAGTCTACCATGGGGTGGCCGAGGACCCTGAAGAGGGCCTGGTGCCAGAGCGGGACTGGAGAGACCGGGGCGCCATGATCATCTACACCAGTGGGACCACGGGGAGGCCCAAGGGCGTCCTGAGCACCCACGACAACATCAGGGCTGTGGTGAGTGACTGGGCCACCACCTTCAAGAGGGGTGAGCTGGGTCCCTGCAGTCAGTCCCTGCAACAGCCATGCCCAGACAAGTGCCTTCCTGGTGGCCTTCTCTTCACAGGCCCGTGACAGCTTTCACCATCACCCCCACCCTGCTGGAAGCACCCAGACATGTAGGGCCAGGGCCGTGGGACCACCAGCCCCATTGGCCATGTAGGGGCGCTGTGCCAAGGTGCCAGGGTTATGGGCCCCTCAGGCTCCTCCAGCACAAGATGGGCCACTGTACATGGGGGAAGGTTTTCAAAGAAACCAGCTGCCAGTGAGTACCAGGATGGTGCCCTCAGCACCTTGAAGCGCGGCTTCTTTGGGAAGCAAGAGAGCAGGAGGTGCGTGCCACGGCTCAGGTATTACAAATCTGCATACTTAGTTACCGTCTTTGTAAAGCTCCGCAGCTGCTTTATTCATCTGTAGTTTATACTCTTCTTGCTTCCAAAAAGTATATGCGTGTACAGCAGGAGTGGGAAATAGAAGCTCAGATCCACCAGAGGGAGGCCAGAGATCTGGCTAATTCAGTCCGTAAGTCAGCGTGAACCGAGTTGGGCTGGCAGCAGGCCAAGCGAGATTACAGACTGTCCCTGTCTCCCAGAAGAGGCCATCTCTGGGCCAGTATTTCTGGGGGGGTCGCAGTCACCGCAGCATGCACGAGGATGGGCTCGGCAGTGACTTAGGAGTTTTTGGTGGAACTGGGGAGAAAGAGGTGCTGGAATCAGCAGGGTCAGACTGGCAGCTGGATTCAAGCCTGGGCTTGAATCTACAGGAAGCACTTGTAGATTCTCTGACCGCCTTGGGGGAGAGCTGCCCAGAGCTTCTGCAGAGGTCTTAGGACTCCAAATCTAAGGTCCTTTTAAACTGGCTGAAACCCCTGACTGCATGCAGCCCTGCTCTCCAACAGAAGGGTTGGTGGCTGGACGGACAGCCCCAGGTCAGACGCCAGGTCATTTCGTTATCAGCTCCCCGGGATGTGCCAAGGGCGGGCCAGTGGATCTCCCTCTCCCCACCTTGGCTAGGGAGGCCAGCCCTCCTGCCCTGAGGCTGTGCTGTCATCCTGCAGGTGACGGGGCTGGTCCACAAGTGGGCCTGGACAAAGGACGACGTGATCCTCCACGTCCTCCCGCTGCACCACGTCCATGGCGTGGTCAACAAGCTGCTGTGCCCACTCTGGGTAGGGGCCACCTGTGTGATGCTGCCCGAGTTCAGTGCTCAGTTGGTAAGTTGGGGATGAGCTCTCAGTGTTGCCGGCTGGGCCCCTATGGGCCCAGCACCTCCTGGGGGGGTGCAGGCACCCAACGGGGAGTTTCCTGTTGCTGCTGGAGCCAGAGATCCCGAGTCAGAGCTTCAGGCAGCACAAGTTATTCTGTCAGTTCTGGAAGTCCAAGTCCAGAAGGGTCTCACAGAGCTGGGGTCCAGGTGTCTCGGGCCTGATTCTGTCTAGAGGCCCCAGCAGGATCTGCTCCTGCTTCTCCCAGATCGTGGAGGCACCTGCATCACGCTAGCCTCTGCTTCTGTGTCCTCGTGGCCGCCGTCCCTTCTGTGGTCAGACCTCCTCCCGTAAGAACCATGTGATTGCATCGGGCCCACCCAGCGTCTGGTCTGGTGGAGTACGTCCCCGTGGTGTCGTCTAGTGTGTCTCGCTGTCCCTTCTACTTCTAGAGATGTGATGCCAAACTGTTTCCCAGAGTGGCGGTAGTGTTCACGTTCTCACCAACAGTGCGTGAGGACTCCAGCTCCCCCCATTCTCACCAGCATTCGTTATCTCACTGTGGTTTAAGTTTGCATTTCCCTGATGACCGAGGATAGTGAGCATTTTTTTCATGGTCTTATTGGCATCTGTGTTTCTTTGGTGAACTGTCTATTCAGATGTTTTGCCCATTTTAAAGTCAGGTTGTTTGACTTCTTAAGTTTGTTTATTCTGGATGCTGGTTCCTCATCACATAGGTGGTTTTGCAGGTATTTTCTCCCATTTTGGCTTGTCTTCTCATTTTCTTAATGACATCTTTTGCAGCACACATGCTTTTAATTTTTTTGATGAAATCCATTTTATCCATTTTTTTCATTTCTTAGATCATGTTTTTGCTGCCATACCTAAGAAATCTTCGCCTAACCAAAAGTCATGAAGATTTTCTCCTACGTTTTTTCCTTGACGTTTTATGGTTTTAGCTGATACATTTAGGTCTCTGACCCACTTTGGGTTGATTCTTAGGTATGGTGAGAAATGGGTCTAGAATTCCTCTTTTTGGATGTGGATATTCAGTTGTCTCTGCACTGTTGGTCGGAAAGATTGTCCTGCTGGAGTGATCTGGTGCCCCTGTCACAGATCAGTTGGCCGTCATCGTATCGATTGTTTCTGGAATCTCGTCTGCTCCAATGGTCTGTGTATCTGACCTTAAACCAGCGTCACATGCTGTTGAATGTAGCGCTCTGGAGTCAGTTTGGGGGCATTCTTCACTTTCCTCCCTCCATTCCACATTTGTTTTGACTCCTCCGAGTGCTCTACCTTTCTCTGTAAATTGTAGGGTCAGCCTGTTGATTTCTGCAAATCAGAGTGCGCTGGGGTTTGGGGAGAACTGCTGTCTTAGCAACACTGGGTCTTCCCATCCGTGGACGTGGATGCATCTCTACTGACCGAGCACACTGTCTCTCCTGACGTGTCATGCTGTGTCATCTCGTCCTACACGTGGTGACACTCTTCTTTTTCCTCTTCTCTCCTGTATGTATTTCTGTTTGGATCGTTTCCATTGACTTGTGCCTGACTTCTGTCTTTTCTCTGCTGCGTCTAGTCTGTTAGTGTTTGCAGTGAATTCCTAGTTTCACATAATGTACTTTCCAGCTTATAATGGTTCTCTTGTATTTCTACTTCTCTGATGAAATCCTTGATCATCCCCCAATTCATTCCTCTTCTCCAAATTTCTTAACCTATTTAATAATTTCTACTCCTTGCCATAATTTCAACATGTGTATTCTGAGGGTCTGCTCCTGTTGACTTTTCTTCTTTTCATACAGGCTTTATAAAGGGGCGAGGTTGTCTGTAAAAGAACGATACAGTTCTCTCCCTATAGAGGCATGCCTTTCCTGTGGAGTAGCTCGGGTGAGGAGCTAGCTACTAGCATCTGATTAGGAGCCGGGGTAGGGGCTGCCTGTGGGAGCGGCTATCTGTGTAGGGTGTGCTGAACCCCTGTCCCACCCTGACCAGGTGCTGGCGCAGTGGCTCCATGGGAATGAGGGTGAGCACACGCGAGCACTTTGCCAGTGTGAGCTGAAAAACTGGAAGCATCTCTATATTAAAACAAGAAACATCTGTCAAAGAGAGTAAAATACAAAATTGACGTGACTTCTTCGGATACAACAGTACCACCCTCTGCCCCCATCGTGCGTGGTCTGTGCTACACTCCAGCCTGCATGGCCCCTTGCCCAGCTGCATCCACGCTCGTCTGCATGGCTGGAAAAGTCTGAGGTGCCACCTCTCGCCTGATGGTGGATCTGAGGCCAATCCCTGAGCCAGGACCCATCCCCTGCCAAACCCCGCCCCCCCCAATCCTCTTCCACCTCAGACCAGACGCCAGGGTCCCCTGCACAGTGACTCCACAAGGGCCAGGAGCTTCTGTCACCCTGTGAAAGTGAGACCCTCTGGCACTTGAGAAAAGGGGGTCCTCTGTTAAGAGCACTATTCCTGGAACTGAAGGCCCACACACCTGTCTGTGCAGGTGTGTCTTCTAGTCTTTTTGCTGTCTGCGTCCTTTTCTCTTCTTAGGTTTGGGAGAAGTTCTTAAGTTCTGAAGCTCCCCGGATTAATGTATTTATGGCAGTGCCTACCATCTACAGCAAGTTGATGGATTATTATGAAAAGCATTTTACCCAGCCTCATGTCCAGGATTTCATGCGTGCAGTTTGTGAAGAAAAAATCAGGTCAGTGAATATAGTCCACCTTCCCATCTGGAAAGTCCTAAAGATCAATAAATGTAACTCACTTTTAGTGAGTCAGTTCCACTAAGTTTTAGGAAGCACTGTGTTCTTTGTACTTTAAAATGTGTCTCTACGTCTCTCTCAACACACCTGTATTCCCAGCACAGCTGCCTGGGTTCTGCATCCGTGTCTTTGTTCTGTCTCTGGGTCCCTCTGTCCGTCTATCTCTGTCTGCCCACCCGTCTTCCAGTGGAGCCTGAAGGATGAGGGTGAGAATGTCCTATCTGAGCCCACATCTGCAGGCTCTCAGCAGCCTCCCAACCGCCCCCCCCCCCCCGCCCCCGCCTCGCAGATACCCTTCCTAACAGACATGCTAGCTCTTCGGCCCCATCTGTGGCGCGTTTGGTCTCCATGTTGCCACGAGTCTGCAGACCACGGCTCCTCTCCGTTTGTAGTTGCTCGGTTCACCTGGGGGTGCAGGTACGGAAGTGACTAGTTTGGCAGGTCTTTACAGGTCTGATGACATGTGCACCGAGAGCCCGGACAGCCGTGAACTTCACACCCTCTGTGTATATGATTCCTGGTTCTTACGAGGAGCTCAGGAAGGGTTTCCTGGAGAGAGTTCCCAACTGCCCGAGATGAATATCTGATCTGGGCCTTCTGCTCCCGTTTAACCGGTCTCTGCTCCTCTTCTGTAAGATGCTTGGTGGAACTGGTGCCCTCTGTGAGGGTGCCACCCTCCCACGAGGCACTGCTTTGGGGCCCCCAGGACAAGGATGGCATGCACTGTGCTGAAGCAGCCGTATGCTCCTGAGAGACTGAGATGCTTGTGGTTATGCTGGGCAGGTTGATGGTCTCGGGCTCTGCTGCGCTGCCCCTGCCAGTGCTGGAGAAATGGAAGGGCATCACCGGCCACACTCTGCTGGAGAGGTACGGGATGACGGAGATTGGCATGGCCCTGTCCAACCCCCTGACCGCAGCTCGCCTGCCAGGTATGAGCAGCACCCGCCATCTGTGTCCTCCCTCTGCTCTGGGTCCTTGGGTGGACCAGTCTACAGGCGATGCTGCCCTGCTGGGTTAGGGGAGCCTTCCCAGGTGACCCTGGATTCCACGTGACCCGGAAGCCATGTGCTTGGGTAGAGCACCCCCAGGCTGAGTGCTGCATCCTCCAGACCAGGTCACCTGTGGCCCAGAGCCTCCCATCCAGGTGCCCTGAGCCACACAAGGGCAATGGCAACAGAGGAGATGGTGGGTGTGGGGGGCAAGGGAGGAAGGGCCCCCACCTGTGCTTGGTGACCTGCATGCCTCTGGATGGCCTGCTGCTCTGGGAGGCCTCCTGCCCTTTGGTCTTCCTGTCCCTCCTTCTCTAGGGCATTCCACACAAACAGCCTTCAGATCTCGGATCCCTGAGAGGGAACCTTAGGGCAGAGTCCGAAGCCTGAGACGTGAGCCTGTTTTGTTCTGGGCTCTTTTCCAGCCCTCTTGGCCTGTCTCCTCCAATTTGTCCAAAACACAGGAGGAGTCTCAGAAATAAATCTAAGGTGATTCTGTGCCTGTACTTCTGTCTGTCCATTCACTTGTCTTACATGGACAGTAAAAGGCACCCTTCTTGGGGGGTGGTCTGTGAGTTCTCAGTATGTCCACCATCACTGTCAGGTAGACGACTCTGAGTCACCTCAAGAGCCTCCCCACTTTGTGGTCAGCACCTCCCCCCTGGCCAGCGAGCAGGTCCCTGGTTGCACTCTCTGTAGCTGTGCATCTCCTGGACCGTCACACAGACTCAGCCTCTGGACCTGCCTTTGGGGTCTGTCTTCTCTCACGTGGTAGGACGAGTCTGAGACACATCCTGTGCCAAGCATCATCTATGGTGTTTATGGGCTGCCTTTTGCTAACCTGTCCACCACTGATGGATACTGGATTATGTCCAGTCTTGGACAGTTACTAGTCAGGCTGTTGTGAAGGTTTGTGTGCAGGCTGCTGTGTGAACATGTCCTTACATCTTATGGGCAGATGCCTCAGAATGCAACTGCTAGGTCACAAGGTGGGTGTGAACTGTGCACAGAACAGTCCCGAAGCAGACAGATGCTTCGACAGATGAGGACCCTGAGGCTTGAGCAGGTGTTCATGCTCTGTTGCCACCAAAGACAGCCGGGTCTGGGGTAAGAGAGGGGCCAAGAGGTGGGCAGGGAATCTCCGGTCAAGACCAAGAGCAAGCTCAGGCTGGGAGCTGGGACCAGGGCCAGGATAGGATTCAGCAGCACAGGGCCACTCGGGCGTCTGCAGGAAGGTTTGGGGCACGCTTGGGGTAGAGGCAAAGGCCAGGGACAGAGGGACCTGCGCCAGCGCCCTCCTAGGGTGAGGTTCCGGGGGTGACCTGGACACGCACTGACGGGAGGCTGCCAGCACTTACTGGGCCCGGCCAAACAGGCACCCCAGGACCCAGTGCAGCACGGCCTCCAGCCCCAGAAGCCAGGAGGGGACATAAGACAAAGTTACCCGGACACAGCTAACACCCATTTTAAAGGGAAGCAGAAGGATGACGTGACCCTGACCACAGCCAGCATGCTCCTTGGTGGACACGACCATGCAGTGTGGGAGGGGCTACGTCACAAGGCAAAGAACAGGGCTACGCCTCCATGTTGTGGGAGGGGCCGCATCCCCGCTCTGTGGGAGGGGTCATGCCCCTCTCTGTGGGCGGGGCTGTGTCAGGCAGTGCGGGAGAGGTCACGTTCCATGTTGTGGGTGGGGCCGTGTCAAAACAGTGTGGGAGGAGTCACGTCCCATAGGATGAGAGGGGTTGTATCACGCACTGTGGGCGGGGCCACATCAGTGCAGCGTGGGAGGGCTTTGTCACACGAAAGGGAAAGGGCTGCATCACACACTGTGGGCAGGCCGGTCATGTTCACGGCATGTGGGAGGGGCCACATCAACATCGTGTGGGACAGGTTTCTTTCTGGGCTGACAGAAAGTTCTGGAACTAGATAGGGGTGCTGCTTGCACAACATCGTGAATGTGCTAAGTGCCACTAGTTCTATGCCTTATACTAAATAACTGCATCATATATAGATTTTGCTTCAGTTTTAAAACCTTTAGGAGCAAAAGAGGAGGAGGCCCCTAAAACCTTAAAAGACAGGCGGAAATGAACAAGACGTCACCATCTAGCAAACTGAGACCCGGTCACAGACTCTCCCAAGAGTGTGGATCCCAGAATACTGAGCAGCTCGTTGACTTTGCCTACTGGGTTTCCTGGGGGTTTTTCAGTTCAGTTCAATCACTCAATCGTGTCCGACTATTTGTGACCCCATGGACTGCAGCACGCCAGGCTGCCCTGTCCATCACCAACTCCTGGAGTCCACCCAAACCCGTGTCCATTGAGTCAGTAATGCCATCCAACCTCATCATCTATCGTCCCCTTCTCCTCCCGCCTTCAATCTTTCCCAGGATCAGGTCTTGGCATCAGGTGGCCAAAGTATTGGAGTTTCATCTTCAACATCAGTCCTTCCAATGAACACCCAGGACTGATCTCCTTTAGGATGGACTGGTTGGATCTCCTTGCAGTCCACGGGAGTCTCAAGAGTCTTCTCCAACACCGCAGTTCAAAAGCATCAATTGTCCTGCGCTCAGCTTTCTTTATAGTCCAACTCTCACATGACTCCATACATGGTCATGACTCCATACATGACCACTGGAAAAACCATAGCCTTGACTAGATGGACCTTTGTTGACAAAGTAATGTCTCTGCTTTTCAATATGCTGTCTAGGTTGGTCATAACTTTCCTTCCAAGGAGTAAGCATCTTTTAATTTCATGACTGCAGTTACCATCTGCAATGATTTTGGAGCCCAGAAAAATAGTCTGACACTGTTTCCACTGATTCCCCATCTATTTGCCATGAAGTGGGTTTTTATCCTGTGACAAATGTTAAAATAAAGGGCCTGAAACCTTGAAGTGAAGGCTCAGACACCAGGCCTCTGGCCCTGGAGGCTCTGTCCCGCCTCAGTTGTTCATTACAGTGTCGTCGCGGCCACCACCTGCCCTCGCTTTTGCAAGTTCAAAAGTTGATTGTAACTGTGGAGGAATGCACTGAGCAAACTACAGGGATCTAATAAGTGAGCCAGGATGCTAGCTGCATCACTCCTGCTGTGAGGATGCCCACTGCCCCCGCCCCACACCTGTTCCACTCTTGCTCCTCACCAGAGACAAATTACAGTCACTTAGGCCCTGACTACCCAGACAGGTGCTCAGTGAGGCAGACGTACCCTGTATCCAGCTCTGGGTGCTGGGCGACCACCAAGGTGACCTGAAGACCTTCTGGGGCATTTGGAGCCCCAGCTGCTGCTCTGTGGTTCTACCTAAGGCTCTGCTCTTGGCTGCTGGTGCTTTGCCCCTCGGTGTGCACCTGACCCTAGGTGGGATCCTCCTGTCTGTGCACGAGACGGTCCACGGGTCTCCCCCCACCCCACCCCAGTGTGCCCACATGACGTCAGGCAGCTCCCAGCACCTCCGCATGCGGGCACTCTCCAGAATCCTACTGACCACCTCTGTTACTTGTGCCTTCCCGCCCCTTGCAGGCTCTGTGGGGACCCCGCTGCCCGGCGTCGAGGTGCGCATTGTGTCAGAAAACCCACAGAAGGACGGCTCCCCCTACATTATCCATGCAGAGGGAAATGAGGAGGACACCAAGGTGAGTCTATTCGCACTGGTGGCACGTGGGCATTGCACGGCCATTACCACCCAGCAGGCCAGGGGCAGAGGCAAAGTCCCTGCTGCACGGGGCAGCCCCTGGACCACAGCAGTGCTGGTGGGCCTTGACTCCAGGCACTGCTGGTGTTTAGGGCGCTGCCCGCCATGCAGACAGTGCAGAGCAGAGTGAAGCCAGGTTTCTCCCCAGCTCCTTCCTCTGAGCCATGTTGAGGGGGGTCAGGAGGACCTCAGCTAGGACAGCCTGAGCTGATGGTGAGACTGGCCCCCCAGCCTAACAGTCACCCCTTTGGAAAAAATTCATTGGAAACGGAGATTCCTGCTTGGGAAGCCACTGTCTGCTGTCTGTGTTGTTCTAAGATCCGGAGGTGAAGGGAAGCAAGGACTGTGGTCTCGTTTCAGTGAGGACTGTCACAGCTACAGGCCTGCTGGTCACCAGTGATCAGGATCACAGAAGAGGTCGGGATTGATGGGAAGTGGAATTTTTAAGAGATTGTTTTATGTACAGCAGCTCTTTATACTGTGGACTTCTGTTAAAGCTGAAAGTACCAGGGGTTCCTCATTTCAGCATTTTTTTTCTTCCTGCCCATACTCTAGCGTCACTCCCCGTGCCCCCCACCCCACCCCTCACCTGTGCCTGGAGGGGCCCAGGCATCCCTGCCCTTGTGGACCTCAATCTCATCATGGGAGATGGCAGCATCCAGGAGATGGTTGTTGAATGTCTGAGATCGAGCACGTTGGGGGAACTTGGGTGGTTTTTACTGTGATTTTATGAAAAATGACATCAATGCTGTGGCCTGGGCATGGGTTGGAAAAAAATTTTCGAGCAAGAGGCAGAATGAGAGGAGAATGGAGTTTATTAGGATGGGAGACAGTGAGCTGAGACCTTTCGTGGGCTAGTAGCCAGTGTTTACAACCTCAAAACAAAGGTCCTGCTGAAAGAGTGGCATTAGGTGATTGGTTAGGGTGCTATAAGGTGGGTATTTTTAGCTAATGTGAGGTCAGGGAGCTGCTGGTTTAGATCCTGGGGGCTCATGGCAATGGTTGCTATGGGACTCGGTTGTTCTGGAGATGACCTTGGTATAGGACTCCACAATCAAGAAGTATGTGTTCCTTTAACGCAAGAACCTCTCACCTGGGTTGCTTTTGCTGGGCTCGTGCCCTCTAGGCCTCTCCTCCCAGGCGTAACGGGCCTCTAGACCAGCCTTGTTCACGTCCACAGTGTGTGGGCAGCTTTCAGGGTGGCCTAGAGCTCCCCGGCCCTGGTCATCACTCCCTGACCATGCTCTGCCTGGGCTCTAGCGTCAGCCCAGCTGGTTCAGGGCCGACAGCCACACTCACATCCCAGGATCCTTTTCTGGCTCTTGGCCTGTTCCCTGAGGTCCCCTCTGCCTCCTCATGGACTCCTGCCCACACCCAAGTCACCTGCCCCAGCATCGAGCCCTCCCTGCAGTATCAGGGCAGCTTCCCCCCGCACCCTTCTCCCCGCACCCCGCCTCGGACGCTCAGCCCACCCCCCATTTTTGGTGTTTTTCCAGGGACCCCGCACTGGAGGAGGTCTCCCCAGCAGAGGAACTGTGTGGGTAGCTGGGCCCATAGGCACCAGCAGCACAGACAGCATGGGGGCCCTTGCACCACCCTCCTCCAGGTGCCTGAACACCTTTCTGCGAGATATCTCAAGACCTGATGGAGAGAAGGCGGGGTGGGGAGCAGGTCCCTTCTCAGTCACAGCCAAGCCTAATGACTTTGTCCCTGTGGGGCGAGCAGCCCACCCCCTCCGCCAGCTCCTGCTCCAGCCTGTAGGGCCCTCCTCACTGAAACATGCTCAGAATAGGAGGCTCCAAAGCGGCAGCCCGGGCCCTGAGCACCTTGATAGTCAGAGAAGGAAGCGAGTGGTCCACAGAAGTGGGGGCTCCAGGGCCCTGGGGACAGCAGAGGTGAGGAAGCTTGGGACTTGGAGCTCTAAGTGGCGTGCTCGGAGCGTTTCCAGTTCAGTCGAAGGGCCCGTGGGAATGCAGCTGTCTGGATGGCTCACCAACAGGTCTTTTGCCCCCTCTGCCACGCATCCCTCCCCCATGCTTGTGCTCACGAGAGGGGTGGCAGCGCCCCCATTCCGAGGCTGGGTGGGACTTGGGGTACTTCTCACTGCCCTGCCCCTGTAGGGACCCTGTAGAGAGAATAAAGTGAGTCTCCACGCAGGGGCAAAACCTGCATGGAGCCTACGCCCAGCTTTCCATGCTTAGTGGGACAAAGCGGCCATGGTGAGGCCCAGAGGCATGGCACCCGGGCTCAGGCCTTGCTGGGGGGAGCTGGACGCAGGTACTGTGCACTGCTGATGGCGGTAGAGGAGGACACGGGCTCCTAGGTGCGCATCTGGTTTGAACACGTTGCTGAAAAGTACTGGTTATGTCCCTGACCCGGGACTCGCAGCAAAACCCTCCAGCTCTCATCTGATGGCTGCCCGCACTCCACACAGTCCAGACAGGAGGGACTGTAATGTTCGGAAGTCAGGGGACCTACTGGTGTTGTGGTTCAGGGGTTTTGTTAATACCTAATTGAAAATCACTTCAAACTTATAGGAAAGTTGCAAAAATACTTGAGTCAGGAAAGCCCACTGGCCTGTGCCCAGTGCACCTGTCCTTCCCCACGCATGCGGGCTCACCCTCCTGACGGTGGGCCCAGGCGGGCGTCCACTCCTGCCGGTCCTTGGCTCACTGCCTGCACACCCCACCACCCCACCTCCGTGCAGTGACACCATGTGACAACTTCCTCCCCTGCAGGCTCATCAGGGGTCTTATTTTTTCCATATGGAGATCTAGTTGTTCATATGCTATTTGCTGAGAAGACAACTCTTTCTTGTTTGTAAAGTATATACCTGTGGATCACAATAAACTGTGGAAAATTCTGAAAGAGATGGGAATACCAGACCACCTGCCTGCCTCTTGAGAAACCTATATGCAGGTCAGGAAGCAACAGTTAGAACTGGACATGGAACAACAGACTGGTTCCAAATAGGAAAAGGAGTACGTCAAGGCTGTGTATTGTCACCCTGCTTATTTAACTTATATGCAGAGTACATCATGAGAAACGCTGGGCTGGAAGAAGCACAAGCTGGAATCAAGATTGCCGGGAGAAATATCAATAACCTCAGATATGCAGATGACACCACCCTTATGGCAGAAAGTAAAGAGAAACTAAAAAGCCTCTTGATGAAAGTGAAAGAGGAGAGTGAAAAAGTTGGCTTAAAGCTCAACATTCAGGAAACAGAGATCATGGCATCTGGTCCCATCACGTCATAGGAAATAGATGGGGAAACACTGGAAACAGTGTTTATTTTGGGGGGGGTCCAAAATCACTGCAGCCATGAAATTAAAAGATGCTTACTCCTTGGAAGAAAAGTTATGACCAACCTAGATAGAATATTTAAAAGCAGAGACGTTACTTTGCCAACAAAGGTCCATCTAGTCAAGGCTATCGTTTTTCCTGTGGTCATGTATGGATGTGAGAGTTGGACTGTGAAGAAAGCTGAGCGCAGGAGAATTGATGCTTTTGAACTGTGGTGTTGGAGAAGACTCTTGAAACTCCCTTGGACTGCAAGGAGATCCAACCAGTCCATTCTAAAGGAGATGAGTCCTGGGATTTCTTTGGAGGGAATGATGCTGAAGCTGAAACTCCAGTACTTTGGCTACCTCATGTGAAGAGTTGACTCATTGGAAAAGACCCTGATGCTTGGAGGGATTGGGGGCAGGAGGAGAAGGGGATGACAGAGGATGAGATGGCTGGATGGCATCACTGACTCGATGGACATGAGTCTGAATGAACTCCGGGAGTTGGTGATGGACAGGGAGGCCTGGCATGCTGCGATTCATGGGGTCGCAGAGTCAGACACGGCTGAGCGACTGAACTGAACTTATATACCTATTTGAATATATGTGTTGTTGTTTAGTTGCTCAGTCCTGTCTGATTCTTTTGCACCCCAAGGGTAGCCTGCCAGGCTCCTCTGTCCATCTCCTCTGGGATTTCCCAGGCAAGAATACTAGAGTGGGCTGCCATTTCCTTCTCTAGCAGATCTTCAACACCCAGGGACCGAACCCACGACTACTGCATTGCAGATGAATTCTTTACTGCTGAGACTCCAGATATATTTTCTTCCATTGATATGTGTATCTGTTCTTCTGCAGTACCACAGTCTTGACCACTGTGACTTTATAGTAAATCTCAAAATTGTAGTGTTAATCTAGCAACTTTATTCTTATTCAAAGTTTTTTTTTGCTGTTCTAGTTCTTTTGCTTGCCCATACCATTTTAGAAATAGTTTGCCTATATCTACAAAAAATTCTTTTGGGAGCTTGGTGAAAATTGCATTCAACTATATATCAGTTTGGGGAGAGTTGACATCTCTACTCTAAGGATTCTTTTAATCTGTAAATGTGGTACACCTCCCCATTTACTTAGTTCTGCTTTGGCAGGGGTTGTGTGAGTGCGATCTTCAGCATGCTGCTGCTGTACATGTTCTGTTAGATTCATACCTGAATATTTCCTCCTTTCTCCATCCCTTACTCCTTTTTCTCTTTTTCAGTGATTGTAAGTGCAGAATTTTTTTTTGGTTTTTGTTTCTAATTATTTATCCCTAGTATATAGAAATAGGATTGATTCAAGCTATTCACTTTGTATCTTGGTAAATTCATTTTTTAACTTTCAGTTCAGTCGCTCAGTTGTGTCTGACTCTTTGCAACCCCATGGACTGCACCACGCCAGGCCTCCCTGTCCATCACCAACTCCTGGAGTTCACTCAAACTCATGTCCATTGAGTTGGTGATGCCATCCAACCATCTCATCCTCTGTCCTCCCCTTTTCCTCCCACCTTCAATCTTTCCCAGCATCAGGGTCTTTTTCAACTGAGTCAGTTCTTCGCATCAGGTGGCCAAAGTATTGGCGTTTCAGCTTCAGCATCAGTCCTTCCAATGAATATTCAGGACTGGTCTCCTTTAGGATGGACTGATTGGATCTCCTTGCAGTCCAAGGGAGTCTCAGGAGTCTTCTCCAACACCACAGTTCAAAAGCATCAATTCTTTGGCACTCAGCTTTCTTTATGGTCTAACTCTCACATCCATACATGACCACTGGAAAAACCATAGCTTTGCCTAGACAGTCCTTTGTTGGCAAAGTAATGTCTCTACTTTTTAATATGCTGTCTTGGTTGGTCATAGCTTTTCTTCCAAGGAGCAAGCGTCTTTTAATTTCATGGCTACAGTCACCATCTGCAGTGATTTGGGAGCCCCCCAAAATAAAGTCTGTCACTGTTTCCATTGTTTCCCCATCTATTTGCCACGAAGTGATGGAACCAGATGCCATCATCTTAGTTTTCTGAATGCTGAGCTTTAAGACAACTTTTTCACTCTCTTCTTTCACTTTCATCAAGAGGCTCTTTGGTTCTTCTTCTCTTTCTGCCATAAGGGTGGTGTCATCTGCATATCTGAGGTTATTGATATTTCTCCTGGCAGTCTTGATTCCAGCTTGTGGTTCATCCAATCCAGTATTTCTCAGGATGTACTCTGCATATAAGTTAAATAAGCAGTGTGACAATATACAGCCTTTATGTACTCCTTTCCCGATTAGGAACCAGTCTGTTGTTCCATATCCAGTTCCAACTCTTGCCTCTTGACCTGCATACAGCTTTCTCAGGATACAGGTCAGGTGCTCTGGTATTCCCATCTCTTTAAGAATTTTCCACAATTTGTTGTGATCCACACAAGGCAAAGGCTTTGGCATAGTCAATAAAGCAGAAATAGATGTTTTTCTGGAAATCTCTTGCTTTTTTGATGATCCAACAGATGTTGGCAATTTAATCTCTGGTTCCTCTGCCTTTTCTAAATCCAGCTTGAACATCTGGAAGTTCATGGTTCATGTATTGTTGAAGCCTGGCTTGGAGAATTTTGAGGACTACTTTCCTAGTTGTGAGATGAGTGCAATTTTGCAGTAGTTTGAGCATTCTTTGGCATTGCCTTTCTTTGGGATTGGAATGAAAACGGACCTTTTCCAGTCCTGTGGCCACTGCTGAGTTTTCCAAATTTGCTGGCATATTGAGTGCAGCACTTTCACAGCATCGTCTTTCAGGATTTGAAATAGCTCCACTGGAATTCTATCACCTCCACTAGCTTTGTTCATAGTGATGCTTTCTAAGGCCCACTTGACTTCACATTCCAGGATGTCTGGCTCTGGGTGAGTGATCACACCATTGTGATTATCTGGGTCACAAAGATCTTTTTTGTATAGTTCTATGTATTCTTGCCACCTCTTCTTAATATCTTCTGCTTCTATTAGGTCCATACCATTTCTGTCCTTTATTGAGCCCATCCCTGCTTGAAATATTCCCTTAGTATCTCTAATTTTCTTGAAGAGATCTCTAGTCTTTCCCATTCTATTGTTTTCCTCTATTTCTTTGATTGATCACTTAGGAAGACTTTCTTATCTCTCCTTGCTAGTCTTGTGAACTCTGCATTCAATTGGGTATATCTTTTCTTTTCTCCTTTGCCTTTTGCTTCTCTCCTCAGACAACCATTTTGCCTTTTTACATTTCTTTTTCTTGGGGATAGTCTTGATCACTGCCTCCTGTACAATGTCATGAACCTCCGTCCATAGTTCATCAGGTACTCTGTCAGTCAGATCTAACCGCCTGAATCTATTTCTCACTTCCACTATATAATTGAAAGGAATTTGATTTAGGTCATACCTGAATGGTCTAGTGATTTTCCCTACTTTCTTCAATTTAAGTCTGAATTTGGCAATAAGGAGTTCATGATCTGAGCCACAGTCAGATTATATTCTTTGGCTGCAAAGAATACAATCAGTCTGATTTTGGTGTTGCGGATCTGGTGATGTCCATGTGAACTCTTCTCTGGTGTTGTTGGAAGAGGGTATTTGCTATGACCACTGCGTTCTCTTGGCAAAACTCTATTAACCTTTGCCCTCCTTCATTCTGTACTCCAAGGCCAAAAATGCTTGTTACTCCAGGTATTTCTTGACTTCCTACTTTTTGGCTTTAGGACTTTTTAAAAATTATTTTTCCTTGAGATTTTCTACATACGCAGTTGCAAATAGAACAAATTTATTTCTTCTTTTCCAATCTGTATCCCTCAATTCTTTTTCTTGACTTATTGCCCTGACTAGGATTTCCTGTATGATGTCAAATAGGAGTAGTGAGAGTGAATGTCCTTTACCTATTTCTGATCTTATAGGGAAGGTATTTGCTCTTTCACTGGTAAGCATGACAGTAGCTAGACTTTTTGTAGATCCCATTCCGTTTTTGATATGCTGAGAGTTTTTTCTCATGAATGGATATTTTCAAATATCTTTTCTGTGTTAATTTCTTCTTCCTTATTTGGCCGCTAATATGATGGGTTATGGCCTACCCTAGTGGTTCAGACAGTAAAGAATCTGCCTGCAATGCAGAAAACCCGAGTTCAATCCCTGAGTTGGGAAGATCCCCTTGAGAAGCGAATGGCAGCCCATGCCAGTATTCTTGCCTGGAGAATCCCTTGGACAGAGGAACCTGGCAGGCTGCAGTCCATGGGGTCGGACACAACTGAGCAACTAACTCACATGGTGATTGCACTGAATGATTTTTCTTTTTTTAACATTTACTTATTCGTTTGGCTGTATTGGGTCTGAGTTGTGGCACTCGGAATCTTGGTTGCCTCATGCGACAGTCTCTCACTGTGCTGCGCGGGCTCTCTGGCTACAGCCCCATGAACTGTAGCCCACATGTGGCACCTTAGTTCCCCAACCAGGGATCAAACCCTTGTCCCTTGCATTGCACAGTGGATTCTTAACCACTGGACTACCAGAGAAGTCCCTGCATGATTTTTCTAATATTGAACCAGCCCTGCATTTCCAGGACACACCCCACTTAGTTATGGTATATCATTCTTTCTATATAGTATTGGATTTGCTTTACTGATATTTGTTGAGGATTTTGGCATCTGTATTCATGAGGGATTTTAGTCTGTAGTTTTCTTGTACTTTTTTCTGTGTTGTATATGAAGGTAATGCTAGCATCATAAAATTATTTGGGAGGTGTTCCCTCTTTTATTTTCTAGGGAGGATTGCATGTAATTGGTGTTATGTATTTTATAGAATTTCTACCTATCCGTCAGGCCTAGTGGTTTCTATTTTTTATTTTTGGAAGGTTTTAACTATGAATTTAGTTTCTCTAATAGTTATAGACGACTCAGATCATCTCTTACATTTGGGGTGAGTTTTGGTAGATTGTGGTTTTTGAAAAATTGAATACTTTATGCATAAAGTTTTTCACAGTATTCCTTTATTGACCTTTTAATGTCTGCTTAGTATAAAGTGATATCCTTCTCACAACACATATTGATAATTTGTCTCTTCTATTAATTTTTTTCTTTGTTATTCTTGCTAGAATTTTATCCATTTTTAAAATGTTTTTTTAAAAAAATTCACTTCAGGATTCCTTGATTTTTCTCTATTTCTTTTCTCTTTGCAATTTTAATTGGTTTCAGTTTTTATCTATATTGTTTCTTCTGCTTGCTTTTGACTTACTTTTCTCTTTTTCTATTTTCTTAAGGTAAAACTTTAGGTTATCGATTTGAGACTCCTTTTTTTCTAATATATGCATTTAATGATATGAACTTCCCTCTAAACGTTGCTTTAGCTTTGATGGTCTAGTTGCTAAGTCAGGTTTCCTTCTCCAAGAGATCTTCTCAACCCAGGGATCGAACCCATGACTGCTGCATTGCAGTTGAATACCACTGAGCCACCAGGGAAGCCTTACTTCTGAAATTTTGATACATTGTATTTTAATTTTCATTATATTCAAAATATTTTCTAATTTCCCTTAAAACTTTTTCTTTGACTGATGGATAAGTTAGAAGTATGTTGTTTATTTTCCAAGTTTTAAAATTGTTTCTTTTATTGATTTCTAATTTAATTCCCCTGCAGTCAGAAATGGAGAAGGAAATGGCAACCCACTCCAGTACTCTTGCCTGGAAAATCCCATGGACAGAGGAGCCTGGTAGGCTACAGTCCCTGGAGTCATGAAGAGTCGGACACGACTGAGTGACTTCACTTTCACTTTTCACTTTCATGCATTGGAGAAGGAAGTGGCAACCCATTCCAGTGTTCTTGCCTGGAGAATCCCAGGGATGGAGGGGCCTGGTCGGCTGCCGTCTATGGGGTCGCACAGAGTCGGACACGACTGAAGCGACTTAGTGGCACCCGCAGCAGCAGTCAGAAAACATACTCGGTATTATTTCAGTTTTTATAAATTTGTTGAGATGTGTTTTATGACTCAGAATGTGGTCTTTCTTGGTGACTGTTCTGGTACACTTGAACAGTGTGTATTGTGCTGATTTGGTTGGCGTGTAAATGTCCCTTAGATGAAAATGGTTGATGATGGTGTTCAGGTCTCTCTGATATCTGTGCTGGTGAAGAGGAACTAAAGAGCCTCTTGATGAGGGTGAAAGAGGGGAGTATAAAGGCTGGCTTAAAACTCAACATTCAAAAACTGAGGTCGTGGCATCTGATCCCATCACTTCATGGCAAATATAAGGGGGAAAAGTGGAAGCAGTGACAGATTTTCTTTCCTTGGGCTCCAAAATCACTGCAGATGGTGATTGCAGCCATGAAATTCAAAGACGCTTGCTCCTTGGAAGGAAAGCTGTGACAAACCTAGACAGGGTATTATAAAGCAGAGACATCACTTTGCTGACAAAGGTCCATTTAGTCAAAGCTATGGTTTTTCCAGCAGTCACGTGTGGATGTGAGAGGTGGGCCATAAAGAAGGCTGAGCACTGAAGAATTGATGCTTTCAAATTGTGGTGCTGGAGAAGACTCTTGAGAGTCCCTTGGACTGTAAGAAGATCAAACCAGTCAATCCAAAGGGAAATCAATCCTGAGGATTCACTGGAAGGACTAATGCTAAAGCTAAAGCTCCAATGCTTTGGCCACATGATGCAAAGAGTCGAATTATTGGAAAAGACCCTGATGCTGGGAAAGATTGAAGGCAAAAGGAGAAGGGGGCAGCAGAAGATGAGATGGTTAGATATTATCACTGACTTAATGGACATGAATTAGAGCAAACTCCAGGAGATAGTGGAGGACAGAGGAGCCTGGCCTTCTACAATCCATGGGGTTGCAAGAGTTGGACACAACTTGGTGACTGAACAACTGTGAAGCTGCTGGTAACATTCTGCTGTTAAATTTATTTTGTTTGTATTAATATAGACGCTTCCTGATCTATGGCTTGGTTTCTTCTGACTGGTGTTTGCATGGCATATATTGTTCTATCCCTTTGCTCCTAACCTGCCATGCAACTGTATTTGAAGTGAGTTTCCGATAGATGGCACATGTGTGTGTTAGTCGCTCAGTCATGTCTGACTCTTTGCGACCCCATAGACTGTAACCCGCCAGGCTCCTTTGTCCATGGAATTCTCTAGGCAAGAATACTGGAGTGGGTTGCCATGCCCTCTTCCAGGAGATCTTCCCGACCCAGGGACTGAACCAGATTCTCCTGCATTGCAGGCAGACTCTTTACCTTCTGAGCCACCAGGGAAGCCGTGTAGATAGCACATAGTTGGATCATGTATGTCTTTTAATCTAATTTGAAGTTTGTCTTCTAATTGTTATATTTAGACCACCATGTACATTTAATGTGACTGTTGATATGTTTGAATTTAAGCCTCTCATTTGTTATTTGCTTACTGTTCTGGCCCTCAGTTTCTCATTGCTTGGCTTTCCTGCAACTGCCCTGTTTGGGGTCAATTTTTTTAGTCTTCCATTTTAATTTGCCTGGTGAGTTTTTGAACATACATCTTACAGTTTTTAGTAATTGGTCTAAGGACTACAAAATACATGGTTCACTGCTTGAGATCTACTTAAACTCAACATTGTGACACTTCCAGCAGGACACAGAACTCCTACTACTGCCAAAGAAAAGGTAATCATTGCTCGTGTGAAGTGCTGAGGCTGACAAGGACCCAAATGATGGGCATAGGGACCCCTCGTGGGATAGGCAGAAGGCAGAGAGACTGGGCTCAGCCCTGAAAAGAGCATCAGCAAGAGGGGGTGACAGCCAAGGAGCCGTGGGGGTCACTGGATGGAAGTTTACCAAGATGAAACCTCATGGGTCAGGGGGATCCTGGCTAAACAGGATCCTAACAGGATTTGTACTGAAGGCCAGCTGGATGGGTGGTCAGCCATCACCAGCGAGGTGGCAGGGGATGAGGCACTGGACAGATAGGAGGGTAAGCAGATATCCGAGTGGAGGGGCGTCTCACTAAACTGACTTAGCTGAGTTCTTGCTAAAACTGGCTTTCTTAGGAAGTACACTTTAGCTCAGTTGGTAAAGAATCTGCCTGCAATGCAGGAGACTGCGATTTGATTCCTGGGTTGGGAAGATCTACTGGAAAAGGGTGAGGCTACCCACTCCAGTATTCTTGGGCTTCCCTTGTGGTTCAGCTAGTAAAGAATCCACCTGCAGTGCAGGAGACCTGGGTTTGATCCCTGGATTGGGAAGATCCCCTGGAGAAGGGAAAGGCTACCCACTCCAGTATTCTGGCCTGGAGAATTCCATGGACTGTATGGGGTTGCAAAGAGTCGGACACGACTGAGCGGCTTTCACTTTCACACTGATGGGCCTAGGAGAGGTTTAGGAGGCTGACCGCTGTTGAATGGAGCAGAGGGTCTTTGTCATTCGCTTGGGTCACTGTGCCTTCTCCCTTTTAGGTTGTCGTTGTCATACATAATGGTGCCGTGTATGGCAAGCTTCCTTAGTGGTACAATTTTTGCTTTCAGTGGTCAAAAATTCACAAGGAAAAGAGTCAGTTTTGTTCAGCCAAATATTTACCAATTCTGTTGCTTTTCCTTTACTTCTGATCTTCCAGGTTCATTCTGACTGAGGAATTTTGTAGTAACTTTTTTAGGTCAGATCTGCTGATGAAAGATTCTTTTATTTCTTTCTTCATCTAAGACTGTCTTTACTTTATCTTCATTCTTGAAAGTTAGTTTCACTGGATTTGGAATTCTGGGTTGTCAATTATTTCAATGCCTAAAACATGTTATTCTGTTTTGTTTTGTTTTGTTTTTTCTGGTCTCCACTGTTTCTGCAGAGAAGTAATTAGTTGTTTGAATGCCTCAAAGTTATACCCTGATGTCAAGAGTTTTGTCTTTCTTTTTAGTTTTCAGTGACTGGATTATGATATGTCTTGGCTTGTATTTCTTTGAGCTTATTTGGGGCTCATGGAGCTTCTTGAGTCTTGAATCTTGAGCCTCTTGAATACATTTCTATATTTCACCAAACTTAAGGGATTTTAAGCCAAATTTTATCAAATATCTTTGTGTCCCTAGCTTTTCCTCTTCTGGGAATCCGATATCATGACTGTTAGCTATTGTGATACTGGTCTTGGCTTCTCATTACTGGTTTATTTTTTCCAGTAGTTTTTTCTCCTGTTCAGGTTCAGTAATATCTATTGCTGTTTCTTCAGGTTCTACGATTCTTTCAGTTTTGCTACTGAGCCCATTCAGTGTTAGTGTTAGTCACTTCAGTTCAGTCGCTCAGTCGTGTCCAACTCTTTGCGACCCCATGAATCACAGCACCCAGGCCTCCCTGTCCATCACCAACTCCCAGAGTTCACTCAAACTCATGTCCATCGAGTCGGTGATGCCATCCATCCAGCCATCTCATCCTCTGTCATCCCCTCCTCTTCCTGCCCCCAATCCCTCCCAGCATCAGGGTCTTTTCCAGTGAGTCAACTCTTCACATGAGGTGGCCAAAGTACTGGAGTTTCAGCTTTAGCATCAGTCCTTCCAATGGACACCCAGGACTGATCTCCTTTAGGATGGACTGGTTGGATCTCCTTGCAGTCCACGGGAGTCTCAAGAGTCTTCTCCAACACCACAGTTCAAAAGCATCAATTCTTCAGTGCTCAGCTTTCTTCACAGTCCAGCTCTCACATCCATACATGACCACTGGAAAAACCATAGCCTTGACTAGATGGACATTTGTTGGCAAAGTAATATCTCTGCTTTTCAATATACTATCTAGGTTGGTCATAACTTTCCTTCTAAGGAGTAAGCATCTTTTAATTTCATGGCTACAATCACCATCTGCAGTGATTTTGGAGCCCCAAAACAAAGTCTGATGCTGTTTCTGCTGTTTCCCCATCTATTTCCTATGAAGTGATGGGACCAGATGCCATGATCTTCGCTTCCTGAATGTTGAGCTTTAAGCCAACTTTTTCACTCTCCTCTTTCACTTTCATCAAGAGGCTTTTTAGTTCCTCTTCACTTTCTGCCATAAGGGTGGTGTCATCTGCATATCTGAGGTTATTGATATTTCTCCCGGCAATCTTGATTCCAGCTTGTGCTTCTTCCAGCCCAGCGTTTCTCATGATGTACTCTGCATATAAGTTAAATAAGCAGGGTGATAATATACAGCCTTGATGTACTCCTTTTCCTACTTGGAACCAGTCTGTTGTTCCATGTCCAGTTCTAACTGTTGCTTCCTGACCTGCATATAGGTTTCTCAAAGGGCAGGTCAGGTGGTCTGATATTCCCATCTCTCTCAGAATTTTCTACAGTTTATTGTGATCCACATAGTCAGAGGCTTTGGCATAGTCAATAAAGCAGAAATAGATGTTTTTCTGGAACTCTTGTGCTTTTTCTATGATCCATTGGATGTTGGCAATTTGATCTCTGGTTCCTCTGCCTTTTCTAAAACCAGCTTGAACATCTGAAAGTTCATGGTTGATGTAGTGCTGAAGCCTGGCTTGGAAAATTTTGAGCATTACTTTGCTAGCGTGTGAGATGAGTGCAATTGTGTGGTAGTTTGAGCATTCTTTGGCATTGCCTTTCTTTGGGATTGGAATGAAAACAGACCTTTTCCAGTCCTGTGGCCACTGCTGAGTTTTCCAAATTTGCTGGCATATTGAGTGCAGCACTTTCACAGCATCATCTTTCAGGATTTGAAATAGCTCCACTGGAATTCTATCACCTCCACTAGCTCTGTTTGTAGTGATGCTTTCTAAGGCCCACTTGACTTCACATTCCAGGATGTCTAGCTCTAGGTGAGTGATCACACCATCATGATTATCTGTGTCGTGAAGCTCTTTTTTATACAGTTCTGTGTATTCTTGCCACCTCTTCTTATATCTTCTACTTCTGTTAGGTCCATACCATTTCTGTCCTTTATCAAGCCCACCTTTGCATGAAATGTTCCCTTAGTATCTCTAATTTTCTTGAAGAGATCTCTAGTCTTTCCCATTCTGTTGTTTGGCTCTATTTCTGTGCATTGATCACTGAGGAAGGCTTTCTTATCTCTCCTTGCTATTCTTTAGAACTCTGCATTCAGATGCTTATATCTTTCCTTTTCTCCTTTGCTTTTTGCTTCTCTTCTTTTCACAGCTATTTGTAAGGCCTCCTCAGACAGCCATTTTGCTTTTTTGCATTTCTTTTCCATGAGGATGGTCTTGATCCCTGTATCCTGTACAGTGTCATGAACCTCTGTCCATAGTTCATCAGGCACTCTGTCTATCTGATCTAGTCCCTTAAATCTGTTTCTCACTTCCACTGTATAATCATAAAGGATTTGATTTAGGTCATACCTGAATGGTCTAATGATTTTCCCCACTTTCTTCAATTTGAGTCTGAATTTGGTAATAAGGAGTTCATGACCTGAGCCACAGTCAGCTCCTGGTCTTGTTTTTGTTGACTGTATAGAGCTTCTCCATCTTTGGCTACAAAGAATATAATCAATCTGATTTCAGTGTTGACCATCTGGTGATGTCCATGTGTAGAGTCTTCTCTTGTGTTGTTGGAAGAGAGTATTTGTTATGACCAGTGCGTTCTCTTGGCAAAACTCTATTAGCCTTTGTCCTGCTTCATTCCGTACTCCAAGACCAAGTTTGCCTGTTACTCCAGGTGTTTCTTTACTTCCTACTTTCGCATTCCAGTCCCCTATAATGAAAAGGACATCTTTTGGTGTGTTAGTTCTAAAAGGTCTTGTAGGTCTTCATAGAACCATTCAACTTCAGCTTCTTCAACATTACTGGTTGGGGCGTAGGTTTAATTACCGTGATATTGAATGGTTTGCCTTGGAAACGAACAGAGATCATTCTGTTGTTTTTGAGACTGCATCCAAGTACTGCATTTCGGACTCTTTTGTTGACCATGATGGCTACTCCATTTCTTCTATGGGATTCCTGCCCACAGTAGTAGATATAATGGTCATCTGAGTTAAATTCACCCATTCCAGTCCATTTTAGTTCGCTGATTTCTAGAATGTCGACGTTCACTCTTGCCATCTCCTGTTTGACCACTTCCAATTTGCTTTGATTCATGGACCTGACATTCCAGGTTCCTGTGCAATGCTGCTCTTTACAGCATCGGACGTTGCTTCTATCACCAGTCACATCCACAACTGGGTATTGTTTTTGCTTTTGCTCCATCCCTTCATTCTTTCTGGATTTATTTCTCCACTGACCTCCAGTAGCATATTGGGCACCTACCGACCCGGGGAGTTCCTCTTTCAGTATCCTGTCATTTTGCTTTTTCATACTGTTCATGGGTTCTCAAGGCAAGAATACTGAAGTGGTTTGCCATTCCCTTCTGCAGTGGACCACATTCTGTCAGACCTCTCCACCATGACCCTCCTGTCTTGGGTGGCCCCATACAGCATGGCTTAGTTTCATTGAGTTAGACAAGGCTGTGGTCCGTGTGATCAGATTGGCTAGTTTTCTGTGAGTGTGGTTTCAGTGTGTCTGCCCTGTGATGCCCTGTCGCAACACCTACCATCTTACTTGGGTTTCTCTTACCTTGGACGTGGGTATCTCTTCATGGCTGCTCCAGCAAAGCGCAGCTGCTGCTCCTTACCTTGGACGAAGGGTACCTCCTCACGGCCGCTCCTCCTGACCTTGGACGTGGAATAGCTCCTCTCAGCCCTCCCACCTCTCCTTGGATGTGGGGTTGCTCCTCTCAGCCACCTCCCCTGACCTCAGGCCTGTGGTAGCTCCTCTCGGCCGCCATTAGTCACTTAGTTGTGTCCAACTCTTTGAGATCCCATGACTGTAGCCCACCAGGCTTCTCTGTCTGTGGGATTTCCCAGGCAAGAATACTAGAGTGGGTTGCCATTTCCTTCTCCAAGGGATCTTCCCAACCCAGGGATTGAACCCCGGTCTCTGACACTGCAGGCAGCTTCTTTGCCATCTGAGCCACCAGGGAGCCCATTCAGTAAGTTTTCCTTGTTTCTGTTGTTGTAGTTTTAGTTCTAAAATTTCCATTTGGTTCTGCCCTGTGTCTTTTATTTCTCTGCTGAAACTGTGTATTCCCACGTATTTGCAGTGTTTGCCCTTACCTGTTGGAGCATGTTGATAACTTGTGCTTTAGCGTCTGTCTTAGGCGCACCCAGCACCTCTGCCATCTGGTGCTGTCCCATACTGATGCCCTTTTCTCATAAGAGTTGGTACTTTCTTGGCATTTCACGTGCTGAGTTAACTTTGTATTGTGTCCTAGACACTCTGAGTGTTGTGTCATGAGACTCTGGATCTTGTTCACGTCCAATGGAGGGGTCGGTATTTTTCTGTTACTGTTATTTAGTTGGTCTAAGTCTGCAACCTGCCATCTCTAAGGTCAGTTTCCATGTCAGTTTCATTTTCACGGCCTCTGCTTTACTGTGCATACCTGCCCTGCAGACATGGCACCCCATGGTCAGGCTGACGTTAGCAGTGCAGCAGATGAAAGATGGCAGTGGGAAAAATGGTGAAATTCAAATAAAGTCTGTGGTGTAACTGAAAAAACAAACACCTCCTCTGAGCAGACGGGGTGGCAGAAGCCCTGCTGGCCTGGAACATGCAGCCCAGTCCCCCTGGGTGACATCACTCCTGCGTGGGAGCCAGGCGGTGGGGAGGGTCCCCTCGCTGTCCACCCACTGTGTCGGTCCCAGGGGCATTCAGCTTTCCATCCAGGCCTCAGACAACTCAGACTATTTTACAGCACATTTCCAAGGGTGTCTTTTCTTTAAAATAGGGGGATGTTCTCCCCACCGAAAAGTTCATCCCAGGTGGGAGCTGATGAGCTGAGCGGGGTTTTCCTGGGGCACTTGGTCTCATGGGTCATAGTTACATTGTTGGCAGCTGAGCCATGAGCGCAAAGCCAGCGAGGCTTTACTGAACGTGGTTCCACCTTTGCTCTGTCCTTTTCCGGCATCACAGACCCCAACTCCATGTCTTAGAACACTCAGCCCCCTTCCACCCTCACCCTGCCCACAGCAGGAAGACTCTAGGGTCCCTGCTTATGACCACCTGGCTCTCCCAGGCACCCAGCTTCTCCCCCTGTAACCCCCGTGGGCCCCCTTCCTGCCCTGCACAGCTGCCAACCCCAGGCTCTTCCTAGGAGCCATGGCAGATGTGGGCAGCTGCCCACTTCTCCCATGTCTGAGGTCGGTCTAAGAGACACCCTGAAGACAGTTTCACAGGAGCATGGCCCTCAGAAGTGGACAGACAGGCCAATCATGCTGGGCTGTGAGCTCTAGGACAGGGTGGGCACAGAGGCCTCGGGCAGCGTTTCTGAGGGGGGCATGAAAGCTAGTTGGTGCTTCCCATCAAAGCATCTAATCTCAGGAGAGTGTGTGGGCCTCGGGAGGAGCTGGGGTAGAGACCAGCCTGAAGGGGTGAACTCTGACACCTACCTTTCTCTCTTACCACAGGTGACCCCAGGGTTCGAGGAGAAGGAGGGTGAACTCCTGGTCAGGGGGCCCTCCGTGTTCCGAGAATACTGGGACAAGCCGGAGGAAACGAAAGCCGCCTTCACCTCAGATGGCTGGTTCAAAACAGGTAGGCGGGTGGGTCCAGAGGGGACGAAGGGAAGTCAGTACCACTGCAGCAGGACACCCCCAGAATCCTCCCTGGAGAGGGGAAGAGGGCACTTTGCATCTCCTGTCTTTAAAGCTGCACCCCTGACACTGTACCCTAGTCCCCCGCAGCCTCTGGAAAGAAGATCCTAAGACTGTGGGCCTCGGGCCAGCTTCCCCCAGCCCTGAAGCCAGACTCTGGCCCTGTCCCTTGCCCGGCCGCCCTGCACGTGGTGATCTGTCTGTCCCTCAAGGTCAGGATTCCCCTCCCGAGGGACCGCTGCTCTCCACATCAGAGACCCTCCCTGCCTTCCCATCCCCACTCCCCCTGCTTCGTAACCCCTTCCCCACCCCCCCAGAAGGAGTTTGCTTGCGGTTTGGTTTGGTCCCCTGAAGTCTGCTCCCTGTCACCTGCCTGCACAGTGTGTAGCCAGAGCCTGGGGCCCTGTGCAAGGGCAGGCAGGGGTTGCCCGATGTCCACGCACCCAGAGACTGCTCTGAGGTGCCTCACCCCTGCCGCCGTCCTCCATGCCCGTCTCCTTGGTCCCAGTGGTCCCGTTGAGTGTGAGGCCGATTCAGCAGATACTGGGAGTGTTTGAGTTTGTAGCTGCATGGGATTTACTGGTGTGTGCTCGCACAGGACACTCCCAGCAGTTCCTGACATCCAGGAGAGGTGCTCCGGGCATTTGCCCTTTGCTTGTTGCCTGTCTGAATTTCTAAAACTTGCATGCTGAGCACGCATTATGTCACAATTATCTTAATAATCTTAAAGCAATATTTTCCCAAAAGAAAGGCCTGCTCCTCTGTTATCGTGAGACAGCCTCCTAATTAGAAACACATCTCTTGGAAGCTCCTCTGTGGGCAGCAGAGCTGAGGAGAGAGTGATGCACAGCCGTGAGGGCACACTGGTGCGTCTAGGGGTGGGAGAGGCGGTGGGTGTGCCCTTGGCCTGGTGACCCCCTGGGAACCACTCCTGGCCGAGGCACACACGTGAGTCTTCATGGGCTCAGGCAGCGTGGGTTCTCAGGGTAGAATTCACTCTCCAGTCTGCCACCATCATGGGCCTCAGGTCACCGGGTGACAGAGCAGGGCCATGTGCATACCCCCCAGCAGTCCTGGGGTGCTGGGGCCCTGTCAGGTGGGGCTCAAGGGAGAGGGGGCAGATGAGAGTTCCCTGGAGCAGAGCAGAGGCCTGCTCCGGGGGCCCTGGCTGGTGCCGGCAGAGGGCTCAGTGGTTGGGCCCCAGGGCCGGGACAGCTGTTCATGCATTCCAGCTTCCCTTTGTAAACGTTGAATTCATACAGGCCAGCCTGGTGGCAACAAGATTACTGCTGCCCTTGAAAGGCAGGGTTTAAGAAATACAACTTTAGGCTCATCCTGCTTTTGTGTGTCCCTCCTGGAGCCCTCTGAGCATCCTGACTTGGAAATCTGACTTCTTTGTGGCCATCTTCCTTTATTTTTAAACTCAGCTAAAGCTGCAGTCTTTTTCTTTAAAAGCACGGGAACCAAAGCCCTGTGGACTTTGCCAATAGCAGGGCTCGTGCACGCCGGGCCGGCAGCGTGCAGTGAGGGGCAGTCAGCATAACACGTCTCAGTCCCTGGTCGTGATGAATATTTCAGTTGAAAGGAATAGCATGCATTAATTATCGTAAAGAGATGTCTTTAGGAGAAAATGATTTTGAAATTCAGTTTAATTTCATTGTAATGCGCAGCAAACAGGAAGGGAGTCTGTGTGTTTAATTGGCTCTCGGGGGTGAGGCCTGGAAGCCGCGTGCCTTTGTCACAGGCCATTAGTGATACAGGCTGTATAATGTGCGCGGCAATCAGCTCACAGCTGCCGCTCCTGCGGGGCAAGCGAGTGGGATATTAAGTAGAAATCAGGATGAATTAAACTTAACCCTTTCCCCGACCAGCCCTCCTGCCACACACATTCTGGCCCAGGCTGCAGGGGGCTGCGTCCAGGACTTCTCAGAGGATGAGGGGAGAGAGGCCGCCCTCCCCAGCCTGCACAGAGCCCAGTTTCTATTGCCTGGAGCTCCCTGCCAGCCCCTGGGGTCCTGGCTGCTGCTCAGGCAGGAAATCAGAGCCCTCCCTCCTGGAGCGCCCCCAATGATGACCCTAAATGCGTCCCACCTTCCACACGTGCGTGTGCACGGGCTCAGTGCTGGCCCCGGGTTGGGAAACGGTGATGCTAGAACTCCCTCCTCAGGGCTTTACACTGACCCCACTGTCGAAAACGAGGATGTGGGACAGACGAATGTAAGGACACAGGATGAAGCTAAAGAGAGAGATGAGGACACAGACAGCCCGGAACAGATGATGACCGAGGCAGAGCCGAGGACACGGGACAGATGTGGGGACGCAGCACGCATGTGGGAACGCAGAACTGAGCCGAGCCAGTGCTGCGATCGTCCTGCCCTCTGGACTCAGTAGAGCAACTGGCCACTGAACAAGGAAACAGAAACGTCACCTCTGCCTTATTCTAGAGAAGGTCTTCTGGGGCTTCTCTGGTGGCCCGGGAGTAAAGAATCTGCCTGCCAGCAGAGACACGGGTCCATCCCTGACTCGGGAGGATCCCACGGGCCATGGAGGCACTGAGCCATGTACCACAACCACTGAGCCCGTGTGCCCGCCCTAGAGCCCAGGCTCTGCAGGAAGAGAGGCCACCACAGTGAGAGGTCCGCTCGCTCGCCACAGCTAGAGAAAAGCCTGCCCACTAGCCAAGACCCAGCACAGCCAAAGTTAAACATGAAAAAAGAGACAAAGTCTCTACCCTTTAAAGGTCTCCTCACACAGTGTGCTGTTAGTGACATAGGAGATTGAACATCCCTGATGATAAATCCACACATTTGTAGGAGAAGCTCAGGTAGCTGGGGAAGGGTGTGTAGGAAGCCCACCAGAATGTAACAGGGTACCTTGGCACTGAATTGATGATCCCTTTTTCTTCTGTTAACGAGCACACAATGATATTACCAGAGAAAAACCTTAAAGGGTATTTATCTAAAAAAGAAGAAGATTCACCAGCAGAAAACAGAAGGGAGCCATTCCGTGGCCCTGCGCATACTTGGCTGAGCGTGGAGTCCACTGAGAGGTTGGGGAGCCCAGGACATGAGGGCTGACCCAGGCCAAGAGCATGGCCCCCTGCGCCCAGAGCCCAGGAGGGAAATAAGGCCATAGGCAAGTGGAGGGGAAGTGCGATCGGCCATAAAAATGCAGAAACTGTTTCACTTCCCAGTGGTGAAAGGCAAGTATGGAGACAGACTCCATCCACCAAACTGGCAGAGACTCTTCTGGAGCTGACGCTCAGTGCTGCAAGGTGGGTGCTTGGCTCCCACGGGCGGGGTGTGTGTCAGGAGGGCTCCTGGGAATCCATTCACAGATAGAGGTGTAGGCTCCGATGTTTATAGACCCCTCATTTGCTGCTGGGTTCATGGACCCCTTGGGTGCGTCCAACCCGCAGAGGATCGCGAGCCTTCTGCATCCATAGCCCTAGTGACCCCGGCCTCAGGGAGCCCTGCTGGCATGTGCCACACACGCGTGTCCGCGGGCATGCGCGGCCGTCATAGACGGGTTTGCGCACCATGCGCAGGACACTAACTGCTGTCTCTACATGATTCCCTCTAGTCCTTTGTTTCTCTCGGCAGAATTTCCTGGGTGAGCTCCACCGCCACACGTGAAGGTGAGATGCTCTCAGTTGTCTGAGACAAAGGCCCCCCTGCCTGGCGCTCACCCTGTGCCAGGCTCTCCTGCCCTGTGCTCACCTGCCCAGTGCTCACCCACTGCACACTGAGCTCTGACACATTTTTTCCATAACCTGTGCATCCATTGTGACCAACAACAGTCAGGAATCAGGCAGCGTATTGAAAAGAGGGGGTTTCTTGTTAGGGTGTGACAGCACGTGTAGCTGGAGGATGTCGAACCCTTCACATCTGCTGACCGTGAATGACTAGCACATGCCCGCCCCCCGGCAGGGCCCTCCAGACCCCCAGGACGTGCGGTGTGGGCAGGCTGCTGACCTACTGGCCCCGCCACCCCATGGGGCACAGCCTGTGCGGCGGACTGTGGTGCAGCCTGGCGGCGTCCCTTTATGTGGGCTTTACTTTGTGTCTTGCATGAAACCCTTTGTTCCCCAGTGGTTGCCGTGATCTGCTTCTCTGTGTTCTTCTGGCACACCCCACTTTGCTTCACCTGGCACAGCTCCTGTGCGGACAGTGGGTCTCATCCGGTCTCGCTCCTGCTGGGCCTCTGTGCTGCCCTTTGGCCTCCGTGTCTGCCCAGGCCGGCCCAGGCCTCTGGGCAGAAGGTCCTTGTTTTCATCAAGGTCCCATACGGGCAGCTGGGAGACTCCAGCCATCTGTCAGATTTGGGGAGGAGCCCTCATACCCCAGCTTTGTCCACGCTGGCAGCTGGAGGCCACCTAGGGACTGCCAGATACTCATGGACACACTGTTCGGGGCTTCCTGAGTTGGGGTGCTGGTCTGTCCAGCCCCCACAAGAGATCCCCCAGTGCTCCCCCTCCGCCACACCAGCATACAGCTCCCACCCACCTCCTCCTTCCTCCAGGATCACGTCTGTCCCTGCACCCCTGTGTCATCCTCCTCAACTTGGACCATGTTCCCAGGAGCCTCTGAAGCGGGCAGCAGCAGGTGCGCTCCAGAGAGCTGTGTCCACCAGCATACTCGTCTGGCTGGGCCGGGCCGGGCCAGAGCTTCTGGGGGCGCTGCTGGCTGCAGCCGTGTTGCTCCTGGTGCATCGTGACCTTTCCTCTCTCTCGAGTCCCTTTGCCCTGGGAGCCCTTTGGTCGACAAGCCCCGTGTCTCCGGGGCTCTGACTGTCCTCGTCTCACTAGTGCGCTTGATGGCTGAGTTCTCTCCGATGTCCAGCGGGGGTCGGGGGCTGAGAGCAGGAGGAGGGTTGGGGCTGGGCTCTGTGCTGCCGTCCACCCACTCTGTCCCCAGAGCACAGGCAGCGGCCGTGCACTGAGGGCCAGTGCCCCTGCGCCCTGCTCTCAGCTGCCCTCCATGCCTCCCCCAGGGCACCTGCCAGCCCGGCCGTAAATGGCCCGCAGAGTCTGTCTCCCTGCCTCCCAGCTGCCTGTCTTCTCCTCAGCATGCCCTCTCCCGTCCCCTCTGCATAGCTTTGGTGCCTTAAAAAAGCCAGTTGCTGTTGACTTTATTCCAAGAGGGAGCGATCTGAGCTGTGTGTTGAGGCCCTGCTCAAGGGAGGTGTCGTGTGTCCACTTTCCTTCTGTTCTCCTTGGCCTCCTGCTGGGCCACACCGAGGGGCACAGACCCTCCGGCACCTTCTGCCTCCATCCTCATGTTCTGCGTCCATCTGTCTCAAATCTCTGTCTTCTTCCCTCTTATGAGGGTGTTGTGACCAATTTGAGGCCACTGGGTAATCGAGGACCTCCATGACTTGTATCCTTACTTCCTGCCTGACGGTGACCCCAGGGAGTAGCAGGGCCTCCTTCACTCAGCACACAGACCTGGGACCTCCCCCAGTCTGGCATCCCTGTGTCCTTCACCAGCCCTGCCATCTTGGGGCTGGCTTTGCTCAAAGACCCTAGTCTCACTGCTCTTCATGTGGCTGGAGGAGGTCAGTAAGTGAGTGGACCACTGGTGTGCAGGGTCGAGGGGGTGGCAGGCAGCTGGTGAGGCCACGGTGGTGATGTCTGAGCGGAGTGGCGGACAGGTGGAGAAGCAGATACTACAGGTGGGCAGTGGGTGGTAGGTGTGAGCGCCCCCGGGCGAGGGGCATGGCTGGGGGTCTGCTGGAGGATGTGGGTGCGGCCGTTGGGAGCTTTCGCCCTGGGTTTAGTTGATATCAGAGCAAGGAGGGTGCAGGTGTTGTGGCTAGGAGCCCTGAGGCCACCTTAGCCTTGGTGTGGGCATTGGGGGTGTCCCTGGCAGGACCAAGTGTGGGACGCAGAGCCCAGGGCAGGGCAGTGACCCCCACATCCCAGGTCTCTGGCAGGTAGAGGCCAGTGGGAGCCAGGTCTGGAAGCCGCAGGAGGGACCACCCTGGGCTGGGGTTGATACTCAGGGATGGAGAAGCTGTCCAGTGTGGAGGGGACACGGCCAGAGCCAGAGCCGCATAGCCAGGGCCCTGGTGGGCCTCGGGGGATGGGGCACCCTGTGTCCTGTCCCTGCAACCTGCCTGTCACTCCTGTCACATGTGTCCTTCCCCGCCATCCATCACCCATCCGGGGGCTGCGGTGGCTCCCAGGGCCTCCCCTTCATCCTGCTTCATGTTGGGCAGGAGGGCCCCCAACTCAGGAGCCCAGCTCCCGCCGCGGCCAGCCGGGCACAGCCATTCATCTTGTTTAATAGGCTGGAGCGCCCCGCGCGGCTGGGCTCCGGGAGAGCGAGCTGATGGATGGGCCTCCTGCGTTGGACGGCAGTGTATCATGAAATATTGATTTATTCCAGCTAATCACCCGCGTGAAGTGTGTGAGAGCAGACGGTGGTGCATCAGTGCGGCTCTCAGAGCACAGGCAGGCATTCCCACGTGCCCAGTCTCACACATGCATGCACACTTGTGTGAGCGCGTTCACCCTCAGCCCTGCTCCCCCTGTGCCCACGATGCCCCAGCGGGCATGTGTCCCAAACCCTTGCTGGGGTGGGAAGCACCCACACTGAGCGTGGCAGGGGGGTCCCTTCCTCCTGCCAGATCCTCCACGTGACACCACGTGTGGCCCACGCCCTGTCGGGAAGGGTCTACCCTGATGCCCACGCCAGGCCCTTCTGTGGCTGGAACCCAGGGAGGCCCTGTGGGTTGTATCTCCTGCCTCTGTGGTCCTGGGAAGCTGTGGGCTATTTCACGATGGTCCTTGTGGGATGTGGCCACAGAGGCGTCTGTGTGGGCATCACACAAGGTCCCCAGCTGTCCACATTGCACTGGCTGGCTTGTTCCAGAGAGATGTAGACACCCCGAGTCACAGGGCCATACCCAACCAGCTGACCCAGGCCTCTCCCCAGGTGACACAGCAGTGTTCAAGGACGGCAGCTACTGGATCCGTGGCCGCACCTCTGTGGATATCATCAAGAGCGGCGGCTACAAGGTCAGCGCCCTGGAGGTGGAGCGGCACCTGTTGGCCCACCCCAGCATCACCGGTGAGTGGCCCTGTGGCCCTGCCCTTCAGCTGGCGCAGCTGCCCTTGGCTTCCCGGGCCGTCTTGGGACCGGTCCACATGTGGCTTCCTGTGTGTGTCGGGGCACACCTTCAGGTCCTCTGCTCCCCTCCCCGCTCCCTGTCTCAGGTCCAGGCTGGCCAGTGCAGGCCGTGACCCCGTGGTCAGGAGTGGTGGTGTCCTGGGCTGTCCTGACACCCCAGGGTGCCCTGTGCCCCCGTTTCTGGCCACTCAGGCTTCTCTGGGTCCTTCCCGCGGCCTTCGGTGCTCGTCCTCTTGTGTCCTGAGATCCCTCCCTCTGCTTCCTCCACAGACGTGGCTGTGATTGGAGTTCCAGACATGACATGGGGCCAGCGGGTTACCGCAGTGGTGACCCTTCAAGAGGGCCACTCGCTGTCCCACCGGGAGCTCAAGGAGTGGGCCAGGTGAGGGCTGAGCTATGTGGTCCTTATGGCAGCTGCTTCGCGCCCTGCCATACACACAGACACTTGTGGTGTGAAGGACCCCAAGACAGCTGTGTAGTGATGGCTAGGGGGCACCGTGGTCCTTACAGGAGCTGCCCCCACATACATAGACATAAGGTGTGAAGCTAGTCCTTAAGGAGCTGCTCCCTCCCCCACAAAGACACATGTGAGGCGTGAAGGAACCCAAGAAGACTGAGTTGTGATGGCAGGAGCAGATGTAGGACCCTGACCCCTGACTCAGGTCTGAGCTTCAAGGCAGGTTCTGAGGCAGACGGGAGACCCATATGCGCCTGTGTCCTCTCCTGGGTGTAGGAGGGACCTCGTCAGGGAAGGTCCATTCGCAGAGCCCAGCTCAGAGGACGCTGGGGCAGGCTGAGCAGGCTGGGGGCACCGCTGAGCTCAGGGCATCGCAGGGGCCTGTGGGTGCTCGCTGCCGGCTGAGCTCAGAAAGAAGCTGTTAGTTCTGTCCCCAGGTTCTTTATCTTAGATGTAGGAGGCTCCTCCCTCTCCCCTCCCCACCCGCCCCTTCTGCTGCCTCCTCGACACCGAAGATACTTGTGGCTCTCCCAGCGGGATCTTGGGAGCAGTCGGAGTCCTTGTTTATCGGGCAGCACAGCTGGGCCATTAGATTCCCCTGGATTTGCAGAATCACAGCTGGAACATTATAGTTTTACAAAGGCGTGAGCAGGATTCTAGTTGGCTTTGCTGCTTTGGTTAAACAGTTGCTTTGTTAAAAGGCAGAGCTCACCATCCTGTGTTGAGAGCATGTCTCCCGGCATTAAAGCTGCCCCTTGTCGCCCCAGACTCCCGGCATCCCTCCACGGGGTCTGCTGCCTGCCGAGAGCTTGGGGTCCTGGGAGATGCTCCCCGCAGGGTGGACCTGGGGCAGCTGGGACCCTGGGCTTTGTGTCCTCACATGAGGCAGCCATGGATAGTGACCCCGCAACTGCCCACCCCGTGGAGGGAGGGCAAAGGTCCTCCTCTCAGAGGGCAGGACCAGCTCCAGGTTTGTCTACACCCCTGGTGGGGGAGTATGGAGGAGGGGCCTCACTCCAGTCCTTCTTGACACTGGCTCAGTGAAGCTGCTGTTTCTATGTCATGTCTGTTGCCATATAAGGGTCTTTTTTAAAGGTTATTTTAGAATAATGTTTTCCCTTCCACTGCTGTTTTTTCATTCCTGAAGATTCTTGCCTCACAGTCTGTCTGCCCCCCAGTAAAGGTCCATCCTGCCCCTTCCCCCAGACTGCTGTGCTCCTAGCGGAGTTGGGGGAAGCTGGCAGCCATCCCCTCCCAGCTCAGGCACTGTGACACTAGGGGTGCATGTGGCTTGGGGCTGGGCAGCAGCGCCACATTCCCGGGTCTGGACATGGCCTGCCCATCACACTGTCCAGTCACAGAAACCCATGTGGGGCTTACACCCTCTGGGCAGGGGCGGGGGGTTAGTTCAGGAATCCTGTGCCCAGATGGAGCTCTGCGGGATCAGGTATTGAGCAGGGACGGTGCTCCCAAGGGGCTGAACAGTGGGGATTTCCCCTCAGGGAAGCTCTGAACAAACAGCTCAGCTCTGCGGGGTTCCCACTCAGGCAGCACTTTGCCCTGACCGGTTCCTCCCAGACCACTTGCTGAGCTGATGCTCTCCAGAGGAGAATGGATCTGTTCTCAGAAATGGCGAGCTCACAGGCTTTTAGACTGCTCCTCTCCATGCCTGCGACTTCTGTTCCCGTTGTGGTGACTATGGGTTGGGGTTCAGGCTATGCGTCCTGCCTCTGTTGCCCCCCTGCCCCAGGCAGCACCTGTGCTTCTGCTGGTCTCTTACAAAGGGGCCCGAGTGCGGCCAGGGCGCAGGGAGCTCTGCTCAGGATAGCCGTGGTGCCTGTAGCCTCGGCGTGGGGTTCAGAGCTGACCGGGGCTGTTCACAGGAGGATACCTCATCAACTGGGCCCCTCCCACTTTGTGGGTGTCAGCTCTGGTGTGGGTGGGGCGGTGCTGGCCGGTGTGCATGCATGGTCAGGACACCCAAGGGTGTGCGAGGTGCCAACCACCCCCCTCCAGTAACCTCCCACTGGAGAAAGGTGCCAACCATCCCCACGGCCCCTGCACTCAGGCCCCTTGTCTCTGCAGAGGCGTCCTGGCCCCGTACGCTGTGCCCTCGGAGCTGTTGCTGGTGGAGGAGATTCCGCGGAACCAGATGGGGAAGGTCAACAAGCGAGACCTCGTCCGGCAGCTTTACCCGCCTGAGAAGGGCACCCCCGAGGCCGGGAACCAGTGAGCCAGCCTCCCACGTAGCCAGAATGAAACCACCGTAAACCCTGCAATGGCACTGTGGCTGCAGCCACATCCCACAGTTCAATATGCTCTGCACCCCTAACCCCCAGGTCCCTGTATGTCCAGGTGTCTCGGGGAAGCTGGTCTCCCTGGAAACTCATTAAAGGCCTCGCAGAGAAGCCAGTGCCTGTCCGGCAGTCCTGCCTGGGTCTGTGTGGTCCGTGCCCTCGCATGGGGAGGGCGTGGTCCGCACGTGTGTGCACACTGCGGGGCAGGGTGGATGGCGGCCCTGGGAGGGCGTTTCCTGCAAGAGTGGGTGGCTGTGGAGTGTCCAGCACCTGTGGCCCTGGCTGAGGCTCACTAGGCCTTCAGGGCCAGGGCTGTGGCTCAGGTGACCAGAGGGCAGGGAATGCCTGACTCTTGGCCCCTAGTGGCCACCTAGACCAGGTCGGGCTGGGGGCTTTTCTGGGGCTCTGGGGCCACTTGTTCCAAGTCGTGGCTGCAGCCTGGATCCCACCATCCTCAGGGTCCAGAGTGCTCAGTTGCCAGAGGTTGGCCACGAATGGCCCCACTACTGCACCCCTGACCCTTGACCCCTTCCTTCCCCTGTACTGTTCCTCTGCAACACCCTAAGCCCACTCCGGTCTTTGTCTGGATGTCTCTGTCCTTCCCAGACACCCACTGGCCCCTGCTGCCTGGCCCCAGGCCCCCCTGCCCTCCCAAGCCAAAGGCAGAGGTGCCTTGGGAGGCCCAAGGGTCATGGGGAGGCTGAGCGGGAACGAGGACCGAGCCGAGGCCCAGATGGGGAGCATGTGGGGCCAGGGCCCCTGCCCCACCCTGTGTGTGCAGCCCGAGACTGCCCGAGGCCAGCCCCGGGCACATCCACCTCAGCACCCTCCTGCGAGAGGCCTGGCCATGCACAGCCACTGCCTATGCAGCAGGCTGGCCTCCCCGGCTGGGCGCTGGCTGGTGGCCAGTTCTCTTGGGCGGCACTGGACCTCTGGCTCCTGCTGTTCTCATGTCGCCGGCTCTTCACCTGATCCCGCTGGCTGACTCTGGCTGAGGGGACTGCGGGGTAAGAGCTAGTTGCTCTTTAGTGCTTACTTCTTTTTTGTCCAGGAAAAGTATCAGCAGGTTGGACAAGGCATGGTGTCCACTCAGGAGAGTGTGAATCAGGAGTCAGTTTCGGCTGCCTAGTGATGCCACCCCTATAATTAGGTTCTTGTAAGGTTATAGGGGGAGAGAGCTGCCTTCACCATGCCAAACCTGCCACAGACACCTGGAGATGGGGTCCCCACGCACTGGCCAGGGGTCTCACTTAGGGCTCTGAGGGAGGGTGAGGCTGGCCCAAGACCCCCAGGGCCAGTGGTCTCCCCGGTCGGCCTGGGCTGTCTTTGGTGATGGATTTGGGCTCTTCAGGGGTTACGGGTTTATTCAGATATGTTACTTCCATTTAATGACCTGAATCTGCTATAAAGCTGTTTACTTAATCCAGGTTTCAGACCTACTGGCACGAAGTCCCTCTCCAGTCTTGCTGGTGCATCTGGTTGGCTCTCCTTTTTGTTGGCTCACCCTCCTCCTGGTTTCTTCTGTTTCTTTAGCGTCTCTTTTCCTGGTGGCTGACTGGACCTGCCCTCACTGTCTTCACCTGGCTGTTCTCCTAGCCCCTAACTGGGCGCCTCCCTCCCCACCCGGGCGCCTCCCTCCCCACCCAGCTCCAAACTCTGGGTCACTTCTGCTTTGATTTTTTTTCCTTAATTTTTTAAAATTGGCTTTGTTTTTGGCTGCACCGGGTCTTCATTGCTGCGTGCAGGGTTTCTTTAGTTTCGGCGAGCCAGGGCAACTCTCTAGTTGTGGTGTGTGGGCTTCTCGTGGCGGCAGCTTCTCTCATTGCGATGCACGGGCTTGAGAGCACAGACTCAGTAGTTGGGGCTCCCGGGCTTAGCTACTCCACAGCCCGTGGAATCCTCCTTTAACCAGGGATCGAGCCGATTTTTAATCACTGGACCACCAGGGAAGTCTGCTGCTTTGATTTACTCTCTTAACCCACGAGTGATGAAAGCACATCCTGTGTCCACTGTTTCCCCACTGGTCTCTGCAGTGACCCTGAGAATGTGGGCCACGGGGCTCCATTCCTTTGGAGTTCCTGGTACTCCTGTGCCCCCTTAACAGCAGCAACTTCTGTCCCTTCAGGAGGCTGCTCTTCTGACTTGTTTCAGCAGTAGGTGCTTAGCCCCTGGTCATACCCCATTATTACATATCAGTTCAATTCAGTCGCTCAGTCATATGACTGACTCTGCGACCCCATGGACTGCAGCACGCCAGGCGCCTACTCCCGGAGCTTGCTCAAACTCATGTCCGTCAAGTCGGTGATGCCATCCAACCATCTCACCCTCTGTCGTCCCCTTTTCTTCCTGCCTTCAATCTTCCCCAGCATCAGGGTCTTTTCCAACGAGTCCGTTTTTTGCATCAGGTGGCCAAAGTATTGGAGCTTCAGTTTCAGCATCAGTCCTTTCAATGAATATTCAGGACTGATTTCCTTTAGGATTGACTGGTTTGATCTCCACAGTCCAAGGGACTCATAAGAGTCTTCTCCAACACCACATTTCAAATTACATATGGAGTCTCTCTTTATCTCTGTTTGAGATTCCCTGTTAAGTCACAAAAACTGTCTGAGTTCAGTACTGCTGTCCGGCTTCTGGGGTTGGTGTTTGTTCTGTCCCTGGGCTCCTTCGCATCCCACCCCCATGTAGCTGTGCTGTCTTGTGAGCAGCGCATCTAGGTCTGATGTTTTTCCTCCAGTGTCTTCTTTAGTGAAAAAGTGCAGTGCATTTATTGTTACTGTTGATGTCTTTGGATTTATCTCCACAATCCCTAGTTGTGTTCTCTGCCGCCACCTTAGGGGTGTGGGGTTGCTGTTTTGCCTTCTCTTTCATTGGAGTAATAAACTTCTCTACTTTTCTCTCTTTGTTTGGAAATTATAAACTAAAGTTCTGTTTTTTGAGTACCCTTAAGACATTTAAATCAGAGAAGGCAATGGCACCCCACTCTAGTACTCTTGCCTGGAAAATCCCATGGACAGAGGAGCCTGGTGGGCTGCCATCTATGGGGTCACACAGAGTCAGTCACGACTGAAGCAACTTAGCAGCAAGATGTTTAAATACTTGCTAACATTAAAAAGCAGAGACATTACTTTGCCAACAAAGGTCTGATAGTCAAAGCTATGGTTTTTCCAGTAGTCATGTATGGATGAGAGAGTTGGACTATAAAGAAAGCTGAGCACCAAAGAATTGATGCTTTTGAACTGTGGTGTTGGAGAAGACTACTGAGAGTCCCTTGGACAGCAAGGAGATCCAACCAGTCCATCCTAAAGGAAATCAGTCCTGAATATTCATTGGAAGGACTGATGCTGAAACTGAAGCTCCAATACTTTCACCATCTGATGCGAAGTACTGACTCATTTGAAAAGACCCTGATGCTGGGAAAGATTGAAGGCAGGAGGAGAAGGGGATGACAGAGGGGAGATGGTTGGATGGTGTCACCGACTCTATGGACATGAGTTTGAACAAGTTCGGAGAGTTGGTGATGGACAGGGAAGCCTGGCGTGCTGCAGTCCATGGGGTTGCAGAGTCGGACACGACTGAGCAAGTGAACTGATAAAGTCTGAGTTCTTCACAGTTATGCAGCACAGGGCTTCCCCGTGGCCAGGATGATGTCTGCCTGTACCTGCCCCACTGCCATCTCAATAGGTTTCTATAACAGTTCAGTTTTGTTTTTGATACAGAAATTAATAGGCTTCAGGGCTTCCCTGGTTGTCCAGTGGTAAAGAGTCCACCTGCCAATGCAGGGGCATGGGTTTGATCCCTGGATCACTGGACTGAGAAGATCGCACAGGCCTAGAGGCAACTAAGCCTGTGTGCCACAACTATTGAGCTTGAGCTCTGGATCCTGAGAGCTGCAACTACTGAGGCTGCACACCTTGAGAAGCCACAGCAATGAGAAGTCTGCACACCACAGCTGGAGAGTAGCCCCGCCCCCTGTGACTAGAGAAAAGTCAATGCAGCAGGGAAGACCAGCGCAGACAAAAGTAAATAAAAAATTTTTAATTACTATACTTTTCCATAGTCATTAAATTTACTGAAATTTTATCCACTCTTGGCTCAATGGGATTTCATTTTAACCCGAAACTCTCTGCAGTTGTTTCAGTAACGTGGCTGAGGGTGTATACAAGTCTCTACTTTTCCTCACTCGAATGATGAACGGGCTGTCTGCTCCTCTGGTGCCAAAAAGGTTTTCCTTGTCCTGGACACCAGTAAGTGTCTGCCTCACTCACGCCTAGGATGGAGCCCTGAGGGCCTGGGTGGGGGCAGGTCCAGAGGACTGGCAGGAGGGGAGCCACAGGGCACGACAGTCTGGGAAGTTCCGGTCCCCAGAACGTGTGGGGAAAGGGGCGGAGGTGGGGCTGGGATACCTGCCAGGTGCTCACAGGCTCCCAGCTTTTAGGAGCAAGCAGGACTTCAGGACCAAGGAGAGTGGCTGGAATGTACGACTCTTCTCCATTAGAGGCTACAAGGCTGCTAGCTGGGCGCTGCTCTGTAGGGCCCTGACCTGCAGCTCCAACCAGTGCAGGTCTGTCCCTGGACATCCTGCCAGGCTCCTGTGTCTGGTGGAGAAAGGCCAACAGGAAGGGCTAATGTCCCCAAGCCCACCCAGCCTGCATCTTCCTCCTCAGGTGGGTCCCAGGAGAGGGACACGAAGGGCCCCAGACCCGCCCAAGGGGGGGCCGCGCCTGCTGAGTGGGCGGGGCATGAGCTCCCGCCCTTGGGGAGTGGGCAGGGCGGTGCACTTCCCTGCCTTCAGTTTGGGCAGGGCGGAGTCCTCTTACAGTGGCTGATTTAATCTGAATGGCAGTTAATGTGGTTTATGTGGCAGTTTGGGATCCTTTGCTCCCAAGTTTGTCACTAGTCCTCTCTGTATTGATTGAGAAAAAGTGTCACTGGTGCCCAGTTGGGCAGGCTGGGGATGGGGGGAGAGAGTCTGCCTGGGCAGACGGGAACCCCGTGTTCCTTCTGGAGGTCCCTCCTGGTGCACCGCATGTCCCCCTCCCATGCCAGCACCCCTCCATTCCTCCTGGCCCTCACCAGCTCTGACTGGGGAGGTACCAAGGAGCAGCTGCACTGGCGGCATCTCTGGAACACCTGGGAAGAGCTGAGAGGCAGATGAAAGGACTGGTACCCTACAGCCCAGGGAGCCTGTGGTGCCCGTGGCACCCAGGAACAGCCCCTGACCTCCCCTCCCCTCTCCCAAGGCCAGAAGGACCAGCCACTGAGCGGCCTCATTTGCCAGAGCCCATCACTGGATCATAGAGAAAGCGAGGGTATTCCAGAAAAACATCTGCTTCACTGACTACACAAAAAATCTTTATGTGGATCACAACAAACTGTAGGAAATTCTTAAAGAGATGGGAATACCAGACCGCCTTACCTGCCTCCTGAAAAACCTGTATGCAGGTCAAGAAACAACAGTTAGAACCAGACATGGAACAATAGACTAGTTCAAAATTGGGAAAGGGGTATGACAAGACTATATATTGTCACCCTGCTTATTTAACTTATGTGCAGAGTACATCCTGCAAAATGCTGGGCTGGATGAGTCACAACCTAGAATCAAGATTGCCAGGAGAAATACCAACAACCCCAGATTTGTAGATGATACCACTCTTGTGGTAGAAATCGAAGAGGAACTAAAGAGCCTCTTGATGAGGGTGCAAGAAGAGATGCTTCTGCTATGGCCCCAGGAGCTCCACATTGGAACCAAGAGCCCCAGGCAGCACCACGGGTTTCTCCTGACGTTTTCTTCATGCTCCACCAGGAGCACAAAAAGAAAGTGAAAAACCTGGCTTAAAACCCAACATTCAAAAAACTAAGGTCATGGCATCTGATCCTGTTATTTTGTGGCAAATAGAAGGGGGAAAGTGGATGCAGTGACAGATTTTCTTTTCTTGGGCTCCAAAATCACTGGGGACAGTGACTGCAGCCACGAAATCAAAAGGTGCTTGCTCGTTGGAAGAAAAACTGTGACAAACCTAGACCACGTATTAAAAAGCAGAGACATCACTTGGCCAACAAATGTCCATATAGTCAATGGTTTTCCCATATGGTTTTTCCAGTAGTCGTGTATGGATGTGACAGTGGACTGCAAAGAAGGCTGAGCACTGAAGAACTGATGCTGTCAAATGGTGGTGCTGGAGGAGACTCTTGAGAGTCCCTGGACTGCAAGGAGAGAAAACCAGTCAATCCTAAAGGAAATCAACCCTGAATATTCATTGTAAGGACTAATGCTGAAGCTCCAATACTTTGGTCACCTGATGCAAAGAGCCCACTTGTTGGAAATGACCCTGATACTAGGAAGGATTGAATGCAAAAGAAGGGGGTGACAGAGGATGAGATGGTTAGATGGCATCACCAACTCAATGGACATGAATCTGAGCAAACTCCAGGAGATAGTGGAGGACAGGGAAGCCTGGCATGCTGCAGTCCATGGGACCCCACAGATTTGGACAGGACTTAAATCTGGAAAACTTAGCAGTGGCCACAGGACTGGAAAAGGTCAGTTTTCATTCCAATCCCAAAGAAAGGCAATGCCAAAGAATGCTCAAACTACCACACAATTGCACTCATCTCACATGCTAGTAAAGTAATGCTCAAAATTCTCCAAGCCAGGCTTCAGCAATACATGAACCATGAACTTCCTGATGGTCAAGCTGATTTTAGAAAAGGCAGAGGAACCAGAGATCAAATTGCCAACATCCGCTGGTTCATGAAAAAAGCAAGAGAGTTCCAGAAAAACATCTATTTCTGCTTCATTGACTATGCCAAAGCCTTTACCTGTGTGGATCACAATAAACTGTGGAAAATTCTGAGAGAGATGGGAATACCAGACCACCTGCCTGCCTCTTGAGAAATCTGTATGCAGGTCAGGAAACAACAGTTAGAACTGGACATGGAACAACAGACTGGTTCCAAATAGGAAAAGGAGTACGTCAAGGCTGTATATTGTCACCCTGCTTGTTTAACTTCTATGCAGAGTACATTATGAGAAACGCTGGACTGGAAGAAACACAAGCTGGAATCAAGATTGCCGGGAGAAATATCAATCACCTCAGATATGCAGATGACACCACCCTTATGGCAGAAAGTGAAGAGGAACTAAAAAGCCTCTTGATGAAAGTGAAAGAGGAGAGTGAAAAAGTTGGCTTAAGGCTCAACATTCAGAAAAGGAAGATCATGGCATCCAGTCCCATCACTTCATGGGAAATGGATGGGGAAACAGTGGAAACAGTGTCAGACTTTATTTTGGGGGGCTCCCAAATCACTGCAGATGGTGACTAGCCATGAAATTAAAAGACGCTTACTCCTTGGAAGAAAATTTATGACCAACCTAGATAGCATACTGAAAAGCAGAGACATTACTTTGCCGACTAAGGTCCGTCTAGTCAAGGCTATGGTTTTTCCAGTAGTCATGTATGGATGTGAGAGTTGGACTGTGAAGAAGGCTGAGTGCCAAAGAATTGATGCTTTTGAACTGTGGTGTTGGAGAAGACTCTTGAAACTCCCTTGGACGGCAAGGAGATCCAACCAGTCCATTCTGATCAGCCCTGGGATTTCTTTGGAAGGAATGATGCTAAAGCTGAAACTCCAGTACTTTGGCCACCTCATGTGAAGAGCTGACTCATTGGAAAAGACTCTGATGCTGGGAGGGATTGGGGGCAGGAGGAGAAGGGGACAACAGAGGATGAGATGGCTGGATGGCATCACCGACTCGATGGACGTGAGTCTGAATGAACTCCGGGAGTTGGTGATGGACAGGGAGGCCTGGCGTGCTGCGATTCATGGGGTCGCAAAGAGTCGGACACGACTGAGCAACTGAACTGAACTGAACTAGTGACTAAACAACAACATCCCCCCGGTTTCTTCCAGACGAGGACCCTCTCCAGCCCAGGCTGGCCCCAGGTGCACATGACATGCACAGGACGTGGCTTGTGAGGGCTGTGACATGACGTGCGTGCAGGACACAGGCTCACTGAGGCCTCTGAGTGAGCAGGACAGAGGAGTGCACTCCTGCCCTGGAGTCTGAGGGTGCAGGGGTGCCCTGGCCCTGCCCACTTGGTCAAGGTTTTTACTGGAGTGGGTTTTTCCATGAGAGCCACCCTCTGGGGGTGCCAGTTATGTTTACAAATTGCTTTCAAGCTTGACCATTTGAGCCCAGAGACCTCTGTTCTCTGGCCTGTCCTGCACTGCGTCAGTGTGGCCGGGCCTGCTGCCCTGGACCTTGCAGGTCCTTGCTGTGGCCTGAGGCTCAGGCTGGCCTCAGGAGCTTGGGATTCTGGCGGGGCAGCCTGGCTCGGTCCTTAAAGATGCCACTTGGCAGAGGCCATGCCCCCCAGACTCAAGGCCGGCCCCTTCAGGGAGGACCAGACAACCGCCTCCACCTTACCTGGAGCCACACTGCCCTCTGCTGGTGTTTCTGGGCATAGCAGGGATAGATAGAGGAGGGATCCCTGCTCTCCTCGTGCTCTAGTACCTGCTGGGACCCTTCATCCCTTGTGTCAGGGCTGCTGGGCAGGAAGGACCCTGGTCCCAGAAGCTGGGGGGTGGGGGGTTGGGGCTGGGGTAATTTGAAACTCAGAGACACCTGGAGATGGCTGGGACAGAGCCTGCCACCCCAGGGCCTCTAGCCCGGCTCCCATTTTCTCAGGGCTGTAGGGCCAGTGGGAGCTGCCAGTACCCCCAGCTCCTGCTCTGTCTTCTGTCTCTGTCCATTTGTTTGTCCAAAGTCTTCTATGGACCCAAGACTTTAGAAACAGTTTGAGAATGACCATTCAATGTGTGTTTGGGAACCGTGACTGGGCTCCAGAATAGGCAAGGCCCCCCCAAAACATGCCTGCAGACACTCATACCTGTGTGGTCCTGGGAGGCCATGCCTGGCTGTGGTGTGGCCGCCAGGGGGTGTGCACAGTCTGGACGGCGTAGTGACACCCTGCGCTCCCCACGCTCCAGCCCACCCCGCTGTCATCTCTGACCCTGGGCCCCATTTAAGGGACAGGAAGCCCACTGCAGGGCCCCACTGCTGTATCCTGGCCGTGGCAGCAGTTCAGGACCCTCCCAGATCTGCCCCACTGTTTGCCTGGCTCCACTGAAGACCGCCCCCCGCCTCCCGCAACACTCATGCTGCCTCACCACATTGGGATCTGTTGGTGCCTAACTTCCTAGGGAGGGCAGCCTTGTGACAGCTGATGCCCCAGAGCCTGGAAGGGGCCTGGCATGGGAAACTGCACAGTGGGAGGGTTGGGGTGGGGAGACAGGGAGGGAGGAAGAGCGGAGGGAGTGTCTGCCTCCACGCAGCCTCCAGACCAGGCTTGAACTTGAAAGGGGCGAGGACCTTGCAGCCTGTTGCCTGGGCTCCTTCCCAGACCCCACCAGGACTGGCTGTGTCACCTTGGCCTCTGGGTCCTTGCCTGTAAAACGGGGCCCCAGGGGGGCCAGCCACTGTGGGGTGAGATCAGCGCCTGGCCCCCCCGGAGCAACACTGCCCTTGACGGTTGTTACCAACAGCTGCCCCTGGGCACCTCCACCTGGATGACCACAGGCACTCCGTTCATGTCCACAAGGAACCTGTCCTCTCCCAGGTCAGTGCCTGGTGTCCAGGTCACCTCCTTTCTGTCCAATTCTCTTGAACCCCCAGGCATTCTCCCTCCCCTCTGTGTCCCCATTCTGGACACAGAGACTGAACCCTGAGTGGGTGGGTGGGCACCGCTCTGTGCAGCCCCAGGAGCTAGTCACCTGGCCATCTGTCCCCTTGCCGCACGACCCTAGTTGACCCTCTCTTGCAGGATGGGCATGTGCACCATGGAGCCCTGGGCAGACTGGGCCGAGGGTGGGGGCATGAAGTTATCCCAGGGAGCCCAGCAAACAAATGCCCACTGAACACCAGCCGTGCAACCCAGTTACACACCCGACTACATTGCCTGAAAGTTACTGTAAACTTAGCAGCTGAAACAACTCTATAACCTCACTGTTTTATTCTTTTACACGTAATAATAATCCTTGTTGCACTATCATTACATTATTATTGATATAACTACATAATTTTTTAAAGTTATAGGAGCTTCACTTCCCTGCTGAAAGCCTCATTGCCTCTCTTTTATCAAGAGAAAGCTGCAAATCCCTAAACAGGTGGATGAACCTCCCAAGGTTTGACCCCCCACCTCCCACACCCCCTCCCCCAAGGCTCCCCCTAGTGGAGCCTCTGCCCTCCTCCCAGTTCACAGGTGCCCAAGCCCCACCAGAATCAGGGGAGACCACCCAGGGAAGGGGGTCCCATGGGTGAGGACACCCATGCCTCAGGCCCCCCCGGCATTGACACAGGACCCCAGAGAGGGTCTGCTGGTGGTGAAGGGTTAAACCCTGGGGTTGGCAGCCTGGGGCCTGCAGAGTTGAGAAGGAGAGGGGATGCCCAGAGGGTCAGTAGCCTTGAGTCCACTGGGAAAAAGGCCAGCTAGCCCTGGCACCCTGGGGTGGACCAGTGCTGGATAGGCCCTCGAGGCTCAGATACAAGCAGTCAGTGGAGAGAACTTCCTGTGCAAGGGCCAAAGTTGGACTGGGCCCCAGGCTTCTGCATCTCTTGGGCCACCCCCCAACCCCGGACCAGGTCCAGCTCATCTCTCCCTGGAGCCCCCATCCCCAGAGGTTGTTGAAGAGACAGATGGCGCAGAGCAGGGATGGACTAGTGAGAGGAGAGGGTGCCTGAGGGTAATCAGGGGACTTGGGCACTCAGCGCCCCCCTTACCCCCTTCTACCTCACCTATGGGGGCAGAAACTCAAAAACATTCAGAGGGCTCCTCCATCCGGGTTTGGGGTCCCTGACCTCAGAGGCAGGATGGTGGTCTCCAGGAACTATTTAGCATCAGGGCCTTGGAGCCTGCAGATGGAAGGGACTCCCGCCCTCCACCCCCACCTTGGAGCCCTGAGTGCCAGGGATACAGTCACTGCCGGAGCCCCCGCCCCACCCCGGCAGCCTGGCCTCCTTCCAAGCAGGCTACAGGCACAGATGGTGCTGCACCTGCTCAATCTAGAGAGGAGGGCAGAGGCCCCATGCCTGCTTCTGCCACGGAGACCAGCTCCCACACAGGACACTCCTCACTCCCCTGCTCGAGGTCCGCAGGGCACCCCCTACCTCCCTACCCCTTGCCCTCCCTGGTTCTGAGCGACACACCAGGAGGTAGGGGCTGGGAGGGGAGAGACAGCCTGCCCCTTCCACCCAGGGGTTTCCAACCGACGAGGAAGGAAAGGAGGCAGCAGGCAGGGCTGGGCTTTCTTTCCTGTATGCTGTCCCTAGGGGGCAGCAAGGGTCAACCCGCCCTGAGGAGCTCCACCCACAGCGGGAACACTATATGAACACGGCAAAAGTGATCGGGCCCTCAAGGCGCCAAGCGCCTTGCCTTGGGACTGGAGCCTGACGGCAGTCTGGGTAAAGATATGGCCAGTGCAAAGGCCCTGAGGCAGGAGCACGAAGGTGCTCAGTGTGAAGGAGAATGTTCGCAGCCTTTCTGACAGGCATCCTCTCCACCGCCTGACCCAGAGCCCAGCTTTCGGCTCCGCCCTGGACACGTGCTGTCACTCAGCCGCAGGCCCCGCCCCGCCCCGCCCCCGCACACGTGCTGTCACTCCTTCGCCAGTACACTTGTGCTGTCACTCAGCCGGGTCCTGTCCCAGCAGAAGGCGCCGCTCCCGCTGCCCGACACTCTGCCTGCCGCCTGCTACCGGCCCATGGACGCCGCGCTCCTCCTCGCCCTCGGGCTGCTGGCCCAGGTAAGGCCGGGGGCCGCGCGGGGGTCGCTGGCCCCTGTGCTAAGCGCCGCGTCTCAGAGTGGGGCAGCCCGGCCTCCGGCCTCCTGCCTCCGGGACCGCTGGCTCTGGGCTCCCGTGGGCGGCTGTGAGCTGAGGGGCCCGGGGTAGGCTCTGGGTGGGGCAGCTCTGTCCAGGGCTCTGTGCCCCTGGGGGAGAGTAGTCTAACCGCCCCCAGTGAACAGGACGGGGAGCCAAGTTCAGGGACTGCCAGAAGAGAGGACCCAGAAGGCCACCCTCACGCTGGAGGTGCTGGCCTCAGCCCTAGAGTCGGGGGGTATTCAGTCTTATGGGGTGCATGGGGAGAGGGGGCATCAGGAGCACCCCTGGCTGGAAAGCCTGGAGGCCAGGTTCCGGCCATGTCGACCCCCCATGAGTTGGCAGCTGACCCGCCTAGCTGGATGGGGCAGCTCTGCCCTCCAGAAACCCATTCTCCCTGGGGAGCCCCATGCCCAGTAGAGACAGGTCCCAGCACACATAACCTCTGCCTCCACACTTCCTGCCAGCCCCCCAACCCCCACACCCTGAGGTCTCTGCAGCCTGGGAGCCAGCAGGTGGGGGGAAGCACAGAGCCCCCACTCTGCACATGGGCACCCTTAGATTCGACCACATCCTCAAACCCCTTAGCTAATGGGCAGGCACTGGGCTGGGCCCAGGAGTGCCGTGCGTGAGCCAGTGCCACTGGTGAGGCCAGAGGGGATGCCTCGGGCCTCTTAGACTGGACAGGTGATGATCACGGGGGCGATGAGCCATGCTTAGGACCCGTTGCTTGTTGTTACACTTCCACACCCACCAGGGCTTCCCCTCTCATCCCCACAGACCCTCCCACAGTTCCGGTGTGCCAGCTTGGGTTTCAGCCCCTGGCAGCTAAGTGCCTGTCATCTGGACCCTCCAGCGGCTGGCCCCTCAGGCCTCCAGCCCCACAGCTCCAGCCACCTCCACGCCTGCCTTTGGGCCCTTTCACTGACACCCCCACCCCCTGTAGACCATGCTCCCCACTCCCCACTGTTGTGTCTAGCTAGCTCAGAGAGGCCATGATCACCCTCTGCCCAGCACAGCCCAGCTGCCCACGACCTGCGCCCCTCAACCCCCTGCTAGGAGCTCATTGGGTGCAATGGGCTCTCTGCTCCTCCCAAGCGAGGCCCAGATGCCCCACACGCTCCAGAAGGCTCTACTCGCTCCAGAAACAGCGCTCCAGCCCCTGGTTCCCAGGGACCCACTCCTTTGAGACTGAGGGTATCATCCTCAGACCAGGTCCCAGGGGAGGGGAGGAGAGCTCAGATTCCTCTCCCCTCCCGCAGGGCTAGAATGCACCCCCTCCCAGACAGCTGGGACTGCAAGGATTCTCGGGGGGCGGGAGTGGGGGGTGGACCAGTCAGCGAGCCTGGCTGCTCACGTTCCTGCACTCAGCCCAGCTCAGATCAGCACCCAAACGAGGGGAGCGTCCCCTGGACCAGCCCTCCCCAACCCAGTTCAGCTTTCAGACTTTTGTCCCTTCCTATCCAGCCATAGGGGTCCTGTGGCCACTTCCTGGACACACCTTCCTTCCCCTCCAAGAGGCCCTGAGCAGCGCTGTCTGGGGTGGGCCCCTGGGGTAGGGTCTGTTGACCAGACTCTGTGTACCCATTGCCAGCTTGGTGGGCTTGACGGAGGCTCACCTTCCCCCTGCCTGTGTCCCCTGAAATCTCAGCCAGGGGGCTTTGCTTGTGTCTCTTCAGAGCCGGCCTCTGTCAGTCCCTCCTCTGTGCCCATAGTGTCCCCAGTAACTGGGTCCATACTGGGACCCCACCCTGGGACCCTGCCCCGCCTGCGGGTAGGGAGCAGATAGTTCGGAGCCAACCCACACACTGCTGGAAGGGGCCCCCAGCTCCAGTGACCTTGCACTTGTGTGTGGGGACACCCCTCCAACATCACTTCCAAGCCTGGGTTCCTCAAATTCTAGGGACCAGGTGGAGGCCTGGAGCTTTGGGTCATGTGGGTGCGGTTTGCCTGGGCCAGGGAGAGGCCGAGGTACATTGTGGGCAAAACGTTCCCAGTCTGGTTTCCCCCGCAAGCTTCCCAGGCCTGAGCCCCTTCCCCCCACCTCCTCGGCTGGAATCCAGGCCACCCCTTTCCTGGACGGCCTGGCAGGCATCAGGCATGCCAGGAATGGAGCCAGCTGTCCGCCTGGCCCAGAGGCCCTGTGGTTCTCCCTTGAGCCTCCCTCCAGCTGTTGCAGGCCTCAGTGGAGGGACAGGATGGTGAGGCAGAGGACAGCTGTTCCCCCCACCCCCACTGGGGCAAGCACCATGCTCCCCGCTGTCCCGCCCACGGTGCTAGGGCGGCACCTCAGCTTCCCTCCCTGCAGCCCTGCTTACTGTCACGCTGATGTGGGGCTGATCCCCTGGCCTGCTCTGGAGGAGACCATGTGTCTGCTGTGGGGGCTGCCCTGTACCAGGACTTTCCTGTTGCCAGGGGGTCTTCAGAGTCTGCAGAGCCCCCGGGAGCATGGCTGAGGTTTCCTCCCAGAGGCCACGTGACTCAGCAGAGCCCCAGAACCCCTTCCACTGTCCGTGGCGGCCTCTGATTGCACCAGGCAGGGAGATTGAAAACACCTGTCTGTCAGCCAAGACACATGGGGGTCCCCTGCTCACCACTCACAGGGGCCTCTGGAGGCCACAGGGCCGGGAGCTGAAGCAGGCTCTCACTGCTGTCCCACTGGCTGCCCTGGTCACCAGTGTCTCTACCCAGCATGGAAGAGTGTCCAACTCTTTTCCCCGGGCCCCTGGGAGACAGCCTGCCTCGTAATTCTTTGTTCTGAACCCGAGGGTTGGTGAAGACAGCAAAGAGCTCTATGGGCTGCTCCAGGCCCCCGGGCAGGCCCCCGGGCAGAGCTCCCGGGCAGGATGGACCCCAGCGGAGGTCAAGGGCAGCTGACTGCCCCTCTGGGGCTCTGGCACTGTTTTACTTCTGTACAGTCGATGGTAGGGATGGATCCACCAGGGACCCCAACGCCACCCCACACGCAGACCTTCTGAGAGGTGGGGTGGAGCCTGGTCCCAGTCTCCCAGTCCTACCTCTCAGCCCCGTGCCTGCCTGGATTCCCAACTCAGTAGGTCTGGGGTGAACTGGTGGAATCTGTCCATAATGCTTACCATCCTGGTTGGTTCTGATGACAAGTCAAGCTGAAGTAGCCCAGCCACACGGTGGCGGCCAGGTGGAGAAGGCACCCCACAGGTCCCAGGGGATGAGCGGTCCTGAGCCAGAAAGGCCCCAACAAGGAAGTTTCGACCTCGGGGCCTGGCCCTTGGTAGCCTGCAGCTGGACAGTGTCACCTACTCCAGACCTTGCCTGGTCTGGGGTGGGCAAGACCGTTCTGCCCTTGTTGCTGGTTTGTGGGGTGCTCACCACACGGCTGGGCTCCATGAACTCCAAATGCGGTGGGGAGCTCTTTTACTCAGGAGCCTTGGGGTTGGGGGCCCAACAGCAGGGCAGGGGCGTGGCATCTCTAGGGGTTCCAGGTGTTGTCTTCAGCTCTTGGTTAAGGGTGGGGCTGAGGATAAGCTTTGGGGAGCTGCTGGACCCCCACTGGGGGAAGGAGGTCCCTGACACCCATTGCTTCTTAGTGGCACGGGGGCTTTGGTGAGCTTCTTCCGATCAATGTCCACAGTTCTGTCCACGTGGCTTCATCCCGGCCCCAATGTTTTGTGATGCCTAGGCAGCTCCTAGGCCTTCACTGACCACCAGTGTCTCTGGAAAGGGGATGCTGGGAGAACAAAGGACAAACTGAGACACATTCCCAGAGTGGGAAATGGGCTGCAGCGCAGCCCAGGCCCCCACCCCTTGCAGCCTCTCATCTGGGGGAGGGGCCCTTGCCAAGGCTCCACGGCTTCTGCTGACCTTGTCACCTTGGGCTGGGGAGAGTCTGGTGGCCAGGACTCCCAGAGCCCACCCAGGCCACTTGCCCTGTGCCAAGTTGGTGGGCATCACGGGGTGTCGCCAAGGCCAGGGGTGGGCAGGGGTCAGCCAGAGGCTCGATGGGGAGCTGCAGGGGGCTAAGGGCCAGTGCAGGTGTGGACAGGGCAAAGTGTGTCCCTCAGGGTCCCTCCAAGAGCCTGAGGTCAAGAAGTACCTGCAGACTGTCCCCCACACCTGCCCAGCCCAGCCCTCCACCACGCTGAGGTCAAGGCAGGGCCTCTGTGTCACTGGGCAGCTCAGAAACACTCCTCTTGACAGAGGTTCCAGCATTGGTGGTCCTGGGGCTCCCAGCTCTGCTGCTCCCTGAGGGCCATCAAGAGGGGCAGGCAGGGTGGGGTGGGGGGGCAAAGGAGCTGCTGCCTTGAGATGCCTGGGAAACAGACACCGTCCCCCGAGCCTGTGACAAAGGCCAGCAGGTCCTCGCCTGGCAGGAGTGCCACACTGGCTTGTGCTTGGTGAGAGGCCAGCAGCCAGGGAGCTTGGAAGCTTCGCAGCCATCTGTCAGGCCGCGGGGAGCTTGGGGGCCTGGTGAAACGCCTGGTCCTCTCCCCTAACCGAGTTTGCTACTTTCTGGACCGCAGGCTCCTGGCACTTCAGGTGAGAGGGGAGGATGGGCACTCAGAAGTGTGGAGGTGGCCTGGGGCCCCTGGGGAGGCTGGCCTTAGTCCAGGTGTTGCTGTGGTTCTGTAAGCAAAGTGTGTGAGGACCCAGCTGGGCAGAACAGGGAGGCTGTGCTGGGGAGCAGGGCATGGGCCAGAGGTTGCCCAGAACAGCAGCCTCCTGGCTGAGGGGCTTCTCCTCCCTCTCAGCCCCCACCCCGAGACCCCGCACTCACCAGTCACCTCACCCTCCTTTCCTGAAGCCACCAGCCCAGTTGGGGGGCTCATAACAATGGCACATTGCTCACATTCTGCTATAGCCACGCCAAGCTGGGTCCCAGCAGTGCCCCCATCCCACCCCATCTCGGGCCGTGACAGCCCTCATCCAAGTCCAGCCAGGCTCCGTGTCCCCCAGGACTGCACCAGCCTCAGCCCCACTCACCACTCGGGGAGTGTGGAGGACCCCTAATATCTCTATGCTCAGCCGGCCACAGTGCCTGAGCCCAGGCTCAGACCAGCCGCTGCCTGATCAAGGAGCGGACACAGAAACCGCATGCTTCAACCAGGCCTCAGGAAGCTCTGGGCATTAGCTGGGGCTGCTGTCAGCTCTACCTCAACCCCCAACCGGGTTCCTTCTCTGGGCCTCAGCTTCCTTGTCTGAGTGTGGCAGAGGAGTGAGCTCACGGTGGGTCTGGGAGCATTTTGGCTGGTGCTCTGTCTCCCACCAGGCTCCTTAGTGGCGCGGTTCTGAACCCAGAGCTCAGTAGGTGACAACCAGGCAGGGCCTGGGAGGTGGTGATGTGCCCACTCCTGCCTGTTGGGTAGACTTGGGGGAGCATGGTAGCCTTACACAGCAGCCCCACCCGCTGTCCTGCCTCCCCTGGCCTGATTCCTGGAGGAAAAGGCCTGTGCAGGGGGGACCCTGCACCCTCCCCAGTCTGGCAGAGGAGGCCTGTGGTGTGCACAGCTACCCTGGGTGTGGGACGGATGCCCCTGACCCCTCCTCTTAGGACAGAAGCGTTGGCCTGGTCAATCTCGATCAACCCTCAAGAACTCAAACTGTGGTGAGGCCTGGGATGGCCGTGTGTCACCCCCACTGTCCCCGGCCAGAAGCACCACAGTCACCTCTGGCAGATCAGCCATGTGGGGGGAGGCTGATCTCTTCCTGCCCCTCCACCCCGTTATCTGCACTATTTACCCACAAAGTAGGGGGAGGCATGGGAGGGCTGCCCAGCTTGGCCCAGCTGTCTTTTCTGGACAATCCACCTCCCCCACCCGCTGTCTCCCCAGGATCCTGGGAGCCAGGCCACCTTCTGTCCTCCTGAGTTCCCCATGCCACCCAAGTCCTGGCGCCATAGCCTCCCCTAGCCACACCAGGGAGGACCTGAAGTCCAGGGTCGGGATGTCCAGCCCTGGCGAGGGAACACTGGGCACTGCTGTGCTGGTGACCGCCGTTCTCCTTCGTTGCAGAGCTTATGCCCCTCAGCGGGGGTCCCCAGACTGAGGCGGCCCCGCACCCTGTACCCCTGGCGCCGGGCACCCACGCTAGGTCGTGTTCGGAGAGCCTGGGTCATCCCTCCCATCAGCGTGTCTGAGAACCACAAGCGCCTCCCTTTCCCCCTGGTGCAGGTGAGGGGCCAAGTGGAGGGGGGCGCTGAGGGCATATGCTTTAGGAAGGGAAAACCCTGGGGCCACAGGCCGAGCGAATTCGTCCCAGCTGGGGGAGGGGCAGAGAACTAGGGGAGAGACCCCCTCCCCTGGGGGCACCTCCGCAGCCCGTTTCCTGGCCCGCAGATCAAGTCGGACAAGCAGCAGCTGGGTAGCGTCATCTACAGTATCCAGGGGCCCGGTGTGGACGAGGAGCCGCGAGGCGTCTTCTCCATAGACAAGTTCACGGGGAAAGTGTCCCTGAACGCGATGCTGGACCGGGAGAAGACCGACCGCTTCAGGGTGGGCCCCGCGCCGCCCCGCCCCGCCCCGCCCCGCCCCGCCCATTCCCGCCGGGGCCCCGCCCACACCTCCGCCTGCAAGACTAGCGTCCTTAGTTGGGGGGCGCGAGCAGGTGTTCAGGGTCGCTCGCCCATTGGACAGATGCGTGTGAGCAGGCTGCGTCCTGCCCGGGAGGAATGGGCAGCCGGCAGCAGGGTGGGCGTCAGCTTTCCCAGGTGTGGAGGGTTCTCCCCCCAGCCTGCTAAGTGTGGCGGGGACGGGACGCCGTTGGGGAATCCCACGGAACTGGCCACCCACAACGCAGCTGCCCCATAGTGACCGTCAGGGTCGGGTGGGTGGCATGGGACCTGCCCCTTGGAGGTGTTGGGATTGTGGAGCCTGAGAGGAAGGGCGCGGGGAAGGGAGTCAGGACTGGGTGAGCCAGGTGTGGAAGAGGGGAACCTGGAACTCACCCGAGTCTCTTGTAAACAGAAGCTCAGCCCCCCAGCCTGGCCTAGGGAGGGAACTTCAGACTTTGTTTTCATGTGCCCTGAGTCGTCGCCAGACTTTGCGAGGCTGGTTCCCTTACGCTGAGTCAGAGAGCGTATTTCCCTGGAAGTTGTATCAAGTCCATCCTCCAAAGGGACAGGAGGTGGCTTAATTTAAAATTTCACGTGTGGAGAGGAAACTTCAAAAGCAGCCAAAACCATTTACAGAAAAAGGGCCCCGAGACCAGGAGCACTTAGGAAGCGTTCCAGCCACACTTAACACAAGGCTGGCAGGCTTGGTGGCCGGCCGGCCTGCGGGGAGGACGCAGGCGCCCCCTGGTGAGGAAATCCCGCCTGCCCAGCACTGCCGGGCCGCGGGCCGCTTCTCACCTGTTTGCTGCAGGAAGCAAAATCGGCTCTCACTGTCCCTGTCGCCCTCGTGGGAGCTACTGGAAATTGGGGGCCACAGTGCCAGCCCTTGCTGTCTGCTTCACTAGCTCAGGGCCTTTGCTCTGGACCTGGGGGGGTCCACCCTGGAGGAGCCCACGGACCTGGAGATCGTGGTTGTGGACCAGAACGACAACCGGCCTGTCTTCAGGCAAGAAGTGTTCACTGGCCGGGTGCTGGAGGGTGCTGTCCCAGGTGAGCCGGGAGGGGTCCCGGTGGGGGAGGGGGCTTTGCCATGGGCACTGGTGGGTCAGAAGTCCAGGATTTCCCGTCAGTGAGAACTTGAGAGGTCCTTCAGAGAGTCTCCAAGATGGAGGGAATTTCCACAGGTCAACTCAAGTCACTTTCTGTTGCAATATAAATTTCAATGCCCCAGTCTTCCAAAATGCAGAGATGGCAGGTCCTGGATGGCAAACCTCTGGTGGTTTCTGTTGCACTCCCCTCCCGCTTCTGCCTCCTGCCCTTCCTCTCCCCCCAACCCCTCCTTCCTCTTCCCCATTTCTCCTTCTAAATAGAAGTGAATTCACATAACGTAAAAGTACACATTTTGAAGTGAACATTCAGTGGTGTTTACCACATTCACAGTCTTCTGAAACCAGCACCTCTGTTCCTTCCAAAACAGTCTCAGGCCCCAGAGGAGAACCCCTGATCATTATCATCACTGCCTTTACTGCTTATTAATTCTACACTTTGATTGCAGAACACTCCACCCTCTATCCCTCATGAGTCTATCCCCCTGATTCTGTTCCAAGGAAGACAGACATTGCAGACAGCAGTCTACCCCTGCCCCTCCCACCCTGGTCCCAGGGGCTCCAGTCTGATCCCCAGCCAGTCGTGCTGCAGAGGTGGGAAGGCTCAGGGTCGCCACCGAGGCATGCCCCTCCTTTGCCACATGTGTGTGTGTGTGTGTGTTTAATCTGACTGTGCCTGGTCTTAGTTGCAGCATACAGGGTCTTCAGTTTCCGCACTGAACTCTTACTTGTGGCACATGGGATCTAGTTCCCCAACCAGGGATTGAACCCGGGGCCCCTGCTTTGTGAGCCGAGAGTCTTAGCCACTGGACCACCAGAGAAGTCCCCACGTGTGTTTATTTCATCCCATTTTGTGCTTTTCAAGACTTAAAATGACAACAATTTCTTTTTTTGTACTTCTAATTTCTCCTTCTGACATGGTTTCAAAGTTTGGGGAAAGTTGCCCCAAATCCCTCTATAGGCCTCAGAGAGGTGCACTGTGTATCATGTTTGCTTCAAGCACTGTTTAATTGTTTCCCATCCTTCCTGTCTGGACCTGGTTACAGACATGAGGCCTTCAGAGCACACACTTCCTGACTTAGTGTCGCAGTCATCAGGAGGGCGACACTGACACGGTAACATCTCGCCTACAGCCTCAGTGGGTGCATGGGGAAGGGCTCAGCCCCCTGCGTGGGCACCAGTGGCTGCGGCGACCTCGGCCCCTCTTCCTGCTTCCATGGGGCACTCCTCCTGCTGTACCAGGGGAGCCCCTGTGTGTTCACCTCCCTGGGGGCCACTCCCTGGGGAATGGTGTCCCACCGTCTGGCATGCTCACACAGGGGTGATCTTGAAGATTCCCCCTTGTTCTGGTTGTGGGGCAAGACTGATGCCCCCACCTGCTCATGCGCCCTTGTTGGGGACAGTTCCTGGGTCACTAGTCTTCACAACGCTGCCTTTTGTTTTGCAAACTTTTATTGTAGCAAAATGCATGTAAGAAAATTTACCCTCATAACCATTTCTAAGTGGCTTTAAGTCCATTCACATAGCTGTGCAACTACTACCACCATAGAATTTTCTCATTTTCCCAAACCAAAACTCTGTCTCCATTAAATACTAGCTCTCCATTTCCCCCTCTTCAGCCCCTGGCACCTACTGGCTACTTGTTCGTGCATGACTTGACTGTGTATGGGTGAAATCACACAGCATGTGTCCGTCTGTGTCTGGCCTATTTCACGGAGTGTCACGTCCTCAAGGTTCGTCAGTGTGGTGCCCAGGTCAGCATTACCTTCCTTTTCAATCCTGAATAATACTCGCTGGATGTTTGTACTACATTTTGCTGATCTGCTTATTCTTCAGTGGACACTGGGGTTGCTTTCACTTTTTAGCTCTTGTGAGTAGTGCCGTACTGGACATGGGTGTGCAAATATGTCTTTGAGACCCTGCTTTCAATTCCTTTGGGTACGTACCCAGGTGGGATTTCTGGATCATGTAGCAGTTCTATTTTTAACTTTTTGAGGATCTTCCATAGTGTTCTCCGTCATGGCTGCACCATTTTTCATTCCCACCAACAGTGTAGGAGGGTCCCAGTTTCTGCACATCCTCACCAGCACCTGCTGTTTTCTGTTTTGTTGTTGTGTTGTTAGCAGCCATCCTGTGAGGCTGCTAACAAAGCAGGGGCCCCAAGTTCAACCCCTGGTTGTGTGGCTGGTGTGAGGGGGTATCTCATGTGGTTCTCATTTGCTTTTCCCCAGTGATTAGTCATGTTGAACATTTGTTAATGTGTTTATTGACCATTTGTACATCTTCCTTGGAGAAAGGACTGTTCAGTCTTTTGCCCATTTTTGAATAGGGTTGTTTGTTTTTTGTGTGGTTGAGTTTTACGGGTTCTCTACATATCCTGGATATCAGATCCCTTATCCCTGATCAGATAGATGATTTGAAAATGTTCTGTAGATCTCACAGGTTGTCCTCTCGCTCTGTCGATGTGTCTTTTGATGCGTTTCTGATGCATCATGAAGTCCAATTCATCTGTTTTTGTTGCTGTTGACTGTGTCTTTGTTGTCGTAAACAAGAAATCATCGCCAAATCCAGCGTTGTAAAGCTTTTGCCCTGTGTTTTCTTCTAGGAGTTTTATAGTTTGGGTTGTACATTTAGACTTGATCCACTTTGAGTTGTTTTTCGTATGTGGTGGTAAGTAATTCCAGGTCCAGCTCCATCCTTCTGCAGGGGGATATTCAACTTTCACAGCACCGTTTGCTGGGAGACAGCCTGCTCCCTGTTGAGCAGTCCTGGCGTCTTGTGTAGCCTCACCTGCCCAGGGGGGTGAGGCTTATTCTTGGGGTCTCAGTTCTGTTCCACTGGTCTGTGTGTCTGTCTTGAGGGCAGATGTGCACGGATTACTGTACCTGTGGAGAAAGCTTTGAAATCAGGAAGTATGTCCTCTTAACTTTGTTCTTTTTTCAAGATTGTTTTGGCTGCTCAGGGTCCCTTGAGTTAGACAGGAACTTTAGAATGATTTTTTTTTTAATGTCAAGGAAACATCCTTGGGATTTTGAGAGGGCTTGCATTGAATCTGTAGGTCACTCTGGATGGTACTGACAACTTGGCAGCAAGTCTTCCAACCCATGATCATGGGCTGAGTGTCCATTTATTTATGTTTTCTCCAACTTCTCTCACCGACGTTTTGTAGTTTTCATTGTGGAAAGTCTCTCGCCTCATTAGTCACAACACTGACATCCTGAGGCATGTGTAGTCACTGTGAACCTTGTCTCTGAATGGGGCTGTGTGGCTGGACCCCCTCAGGAGACACATAGGTCCTGTTCCCAGAGATGCCCGACTTTGGCCACTAGTGAGGAGGGTGTCTGCCAGGCGTCTCTGCTGTGATTGTTGTACTTTTCGTGGAGATCCTTTGAGATGGCGCAGGTGGCCCCTCACGCTGAAGCAGCAGCTTTGGTGTCCCTGAGGCTCCTGCCTGCCAGGTATTAACTGTCCTGATGGTTGGGAAGTGACGGGGTACTAGTTCCATCTTTTCCTCTTTGTCATCACTTGGCTTTCTATTATGTGATAGAACTTTCAGTCCTCCCTTTATGAATGTATGTGTTTATGTGTCACCCACCAAGGTGCTTGGCCTCCTTAATCAATAGAAGTTATTCAAAGGCCAGGCAAGAAATTCAGGCAAGGCTTTACTGAGGCTCCTGCAGCTGCAGGAGGCGGGCAAATACAAGAAACAGGTTTCCTTGCTCACTCCCCAAGTGGGGCCAAGCTTGTTCCTTATATGGGGTGAGGGGAGGGGTATCCAGGGTTCAGGGGCCAGGCGGGAGGTTGTGGCTTAAATGGTTTGCCCACCCCTTAATGGGTGTTGAGTGCAGGGGGCATGTACAGTACCCTGCTTTTGCTTCCAACCCCTTTTTTGCTTTTCAGAAGTGGTAGTGGCGGTGGGGTGTGGGGGGGGGTTGGTCTTTTAAAAATCTTGTCCATAATTTGACCCACTGCGCATGCACACAGGCATGCAGCTACTTTCAGTCCCTTATAGCTTCTTTGTGTTTGTTGATCAAGGAGAAGTCTGTCCAGATGCAAGCACTGCAGCACTGGGTCCCAGGTCCCAGCCTGTCCCATATGTATTTTGTTTTTATATGTCGGTCTGCCTTTTTGGAGCCTCACTTCATTTAGTGAGTTATAATTCTTTGCACCATTATTTTGAAGCTGAAAGCTTCACTGATAGAAACTCATCGAAGCAGCCCAGGCCCTTTCAGCAACCGGAGCTGCTCGTGTATACAGAGTCTAGAGTGTGCGTTCTTGGATGTGTGTTTGTGCATATATGTGTGCTCACTCACAGCCATGTTTGTACATGTTTCTACCTTCACAATTACAAGTCACGAGTCCTCCCTGGCACTTCTTCTTCCAGTCCAACTCTGCGGGATCCCTTCTGGGTCCCCTTCTCTGATGGTGAGAAGCTGGGCTCCTTTTGCAAGTTTGCTCACTTGCTCGATCATAGAGAGCATGGCAAGTGCTTTAGGAAGCACTCACTTGCACCGCAGTGCCTGTTCTAAGCGTTCTTTTTGGCTTCAGCCTGGGGTCCAACATTGTGCCTGGAGTTACCTGGTTGGTAGCCCCCCACCTCTAAGGCTAGGCCAGTGGTTGGGTCATTACTGCTCATCAGACACCAGAGTGACTCTCAGATGACCTGACAGGGCCCAGGAGGGTCTGCAGCGAGCCCAGTCACGGGTTGGCGGGCAGCTCCCCAGATGGCTGAAGGCCAGCCCACCTAACTGGGTTCACTTAGTACACCTGAGCTGGGGTGGGGGTCAGGCCTGAATTGCTGCAGAGGAAAAGCAAGGTGGGCACAGGTGCTGAGATGTCTCCAGGGCCTGGCGGACCGCCCCCCACCCCCCGAGATTGGGAACACAGGTGGACACAGGTGCCGAGTGCCTGGGGGGCCCATGTGCCCCTCTCTCCTGAGATGTGGGGCCATGTTTGCTCCAGAGTACAGGCACAACCTGGGCACTGCTTCACTCTGCATGTGGGGCTGAGGTCAGGGCCTGCTCAGTGGCGGGTGCACCGGCTACCTCCCCAGGGGCTGGTTCCCAGTGAGCTCGCCTGGTCCATCTTGGGACCCTATGGGAGACAGGTGTCAGCTGTGTGCACTGGACACCCCGCCTCCTCCCCCACAAGCATCACAAGCCAGGATGCTGGGATGTTCGTGTGTGCACAGGTTGACCGAGGGCCTGGAACTGGCACAGTTGCATGCCGCAGGGGAGCGGGCGACCCACCCTGGAGCTGGAGGCTGGCACCCCTGGGCATCACCCCTGCATGTCCCTGCCCTTCACAGGCACCTACGTGACCAGGGCTGAAGCCACGGATGCGGACGATCCGGAGACAGACAATGCAGCGCTGCGGTACTCCATCCTGGAACAGGGCGGCCCCCAGCTCTTCAGCATCGACCCACTCACGGGGGAGATCCGCACGGTGCAAGTGGGCCTGGACCGCGAGGTGAGGCCACATGGCTGTGCCTCGACAGCTGGACAGGGCGGTCCAGACTAGGGGCCTAACTGCCGCAGACACTCCCAGTTGCCCTGAGCTCCTGCAGACCTGCCCCGTGGGTGGTTGTGTAGTTGGATGCAGAGACAGTATGAGGGGCCCTCAGCTTGTTTCTGTTAAAAAATCTCCCTCACCCCACTGCCTGCAAAGCAGTTGGGCTCCCTGGCCTGAGTTAGGTCCACCAAAGGAGCCCTTCACCTCTTGGGCCCCACAGTGTCTGCTTATTCTCTGTGGGCCCCCTGCCGCCCCCTGCTGCCTGGCTTCTGTGTGGCTTTGGCACCTCCAGGAAATCCTCCTTGGTTTCCCCAGGGCCAGTCACTATGTTATCTGATCTCTGTCCTCTCTTGGCCATTGCTGCTGTCTCTCCAGGGTGGAGACCCACCCCCCATATGCAGCACGTGTCCTCCAAGCGTTTATCCGATTCGACAGCTGACCTCTTGCCTACTCACAGGCTGGGGCAGGGTCTGGGGTCAGCAGTGGTGCCGTCCAACCCTGAGAGGACAGGCAGCCTGTTTTGCTCCAGAGCTTGGGAGCAGGACAGGAGCTGGAGCCTTCTGGAGTATGCCTGCCCTTCCCCCCGGGCCCTAAGGTGGCCAACCAGCCTTGCCCTTCGCTCCACCTGGGTCTCCTGACCCTCTGTCACTGTGCCCCCAGGTGGTCGCCGTGTACAATCTGACTTTGCAGGTGGCGGACATGTCTGGAGACGGCCTTACCGCCACCGCCTCGGCCATCATCACGCTGGAGGACATCAATGACAATGCCCCTGAGTTCACCGGGGACCAGGTGCCACCTCTACCTGCTGTTGCCCGGGGCTGCCCTCCCCCCATCCTGGTTGTCGGAGGACGGGGAGGCTGGGTGCTCAGAGGAGGCACCCTGAGTGGGTTGTGCAGGACCCCCGGCTAGAGGCCAGCATGGGGCCTGTGAGCATATCAGGAGCTGGAGGGCCCTAGAGGGAAGCCACCGAGACTCTGGGTTAGGATGTGTCCCCAGTTCCTCCTGGGTGGCGGTGGGGGCAGCTCTGCCCCCTGGGGAAGATGCGCCCAGGGCATGGCTGAGCCTGGAGGGGGCTCCCTGGGTCCTGGACTCCCAGAAAGTAGGTAGCAGGAGGGTGAGCCCCCAGGGGACCATTACCCACCCCTGCCTGCCAGTGAATAATGGGGCTGGGTTCCCACAGTTCTTCATGGAGGCTGCAGAGGCTGTCAGCGGAGTGGACGTGGGGAGGCTTGAGGTGGAAGACCGGGACCTGCCCGGCTCCCCCAACTGGGCAGCCCGGTTCACCATCCTGGAGGGTGACCCCGACGGGCAGTTCACCATCCGCACCGACCCCAGGACCAACGAGGGTGTGCTGTCCGTGGTGAAGGTGAGCTGAGGAGGGTGCCTCTCGTCACACTCTGGAAGCCTGTTTGGACCCTCTATGCATCCTAAGAAGGGAGCCGAAGGGACTGGGAACACGGACTGTGGGCTGGGGCCATGCTGACCGCACAGGGCTGGGGCTGGAAGGAGTGGGAAGCCCCCAAGCCCGTGTGTTATTTCTGGTATTTTGCCTCTTAATGCAAGTGATCCATGTGCACAAGTACAGACCTCACGTGTCAGCCAACCAGAGACAAAACCGGCAGAAGGTACATGTGCACACATGCACATACACACCCCTGCCTACAAACATGTGCCTATACACATCTGCAGAGAGACACAGATGTAGTTGTCGACATGTGAAGACCTTTCTTGTAAGAGACTGACTCGAGCTGGCCAGCCAGGTTGTTGTGAGGGCAGCTGATGAGTCCAGAGTCTGCAGGGCTGCAAGAAGCTGCAGAGTCAGGAGCTGAGGCTGTGTCAGAGGCAGGATCCCACTTTCCCAGAGAAAACCTCAGGCTTGCTCTCAGAGATTTACCCACACATGAGACCCACCCAGGTTCTCCAGGATCATCTTTATTTACAGTCAGCTGGTCGTACAGGTCAGTTCAACCACATCCATCAAATACCTTCTTAGCAATAAGACCCAGATCACTGCTTGAGTCACTGAGGAGGAAGCCTGGCCAGGGGATGGAAACTGACCTCACAATACCTTACAGAGGCATTTGAGTGTCAAGAGTATTTTCCTGTTATTCTCTCTTTATAGTTTTTATCTTTCCAAAGCTACAAAGAAGAAGGAAAGAAGGTGCTCCGAGGACAGGCCAGGAGGGGTCGGCCTATAGCTGCCTATGGGTGCCCTGAATGTGGGGTCCAGAGTCCTGATGGGCTGCCACCCTGCTTCCCCCTACAGCCCCTGGATTACGAGAGTCGGGAGCGGTATGACCTCAAAGTGGCCGTGCAGAATGAGGCCCCCCTGCAGGCAGCTGCCCCCAAGGCCGAGCGGGGCCAGGCCAGGGTCAGCGTGCAGGTGCGGGATGTCAATGAAGCGCCTGTGTTCCAGGAGAACCCTCTGCGGACCAGTTTAGCTGAGGGGGCCGCCCCAGGAACGCCTGTGGCCACCTTCTCTGCCTGGGACCCTGACACACAACAGCCACAGAGGCTCAGGTAAGGGCCCACCCCTCTGCATCCTAGCCAGGCTAGGAGCACAGCTAAGGGTAGGCAGCCCTGTGTCCTGAGGATTCTCTTCCCATGAGAGACCCAGTCCCAGGGCGGAGGGCTTCTCTGCGTGGTCACTGAGGGCTCAGGGGCTCTCAAGGGCCTGTGTGCTTGTTCACACGACCTCGTCCTATAGGCAGGGCTGGGCTCCATATGGCACACACCTACACAGCCAGTCTGTGTTGGCCAGCCTCTGGGTGTCTGGCCCTGTCCATTCCAGGGAGCCCTTGCTCCCTGGGACTGGCTGTCACTGTGTTGGATTTCACCCCTTGCCCTGGCCCTGTTCATCTGTGTCTGTCTCCATTGTGCCCACCACTGTGTCTTGGCTGTCACCTGTGGCCATGGGGCCCTGGGAAGCTCCCTTGCCCTCCCCAAGCCTCAGTTTCTTCGTCTGTTGATTGGGACGGAAAACACCAGCTTAAGGCTGTGGGAGGACTATCCTTAAAGGGGTGTGTGTGTGTGTGTGAGTGTGTGTGTGTGTGTGTGTGAGTATGCGCCCATCTACACATGACCACTCACCTCTGGGAGTCGTGCTCAGGCTCTGGGCCATTCTGCACCCTCCTCCCCTCCTCGCCAACAGCTACTCCAAGGACTATGACCCCGAGGACTGGCTGCAGGTGGACGGGGCCACCGGCCGGGTCCAGACCCAGCGAGTGCTCAGCCCCTCATCCCCGTTCCTCAAGGATGGCTGGTACAGGGCCATCATCCTGGCCAGAGATGATGGTGAGTGGGGAGCCCAGCCTGGTTCCTGGGCTCCCTAATCCAAGTTGCCCAGGGGCTGAGAGTCGGGCGCTCCTCTCAGCAGACTTACAGGGTGGGTGGGGGCTCCACAGGGGCCAGGGGCCCACTAGGCCTCTCCCACCCGCAGCCTCCCCACCCAGCACGGCCACTGGGACCCTCTCCATTGAGATCCTGGAGGTCAACGACCACGCCCCTGAGCTGTCTCCGCCGTGGGGCAGCCTGTGCAGCACACCAGACCGGGGTTCCGGCCTTCTCTTGGGGGCCACGGATGAGGACCTGCCCCCCCACGGGGCTCCTTTCCACTTCCAGCTGAGCCCCAGGGTCCCAGAGCTGGCCCGGAACTGGAGCCTCAGCCAGGTTAATGGTGAGCCCCCCACACACACCCCTGGGGTTCAGAGTCTGGGGGAGGTTCCCGCTGGTGCCACATCAGTGCACCCTCAGGCCCGGCAGGGATTGGTTATCAGACTCAGAAAACGGATGGGGAAACCGAGGCCTAGCATGCCAGGAGCGCCGCCCAGTCGGCTGCTGCCCAGTGCACGGACACAGAGAGGTACGGCTGCCCCCGGCCCCTGCTTGACCGCAAGCGCCCTCCGCAGTGAGCCACGCGCGCCTGCGGCCGAGGCTCCGGGTCCCGGAGGGGCTGCACCGCCTCAGCCTGCTGCTCCAGGACTCCGGACAGCCGCCCCAGCAGCGCGAGCAGCCCCTGAACGTGACCGTGTGCCGCTGCGGCCAGGACGGCGCCTGCCTGCCTGGAGCCGCTGCACTGCGGGCAGGTGGCGCGGGCATCAGCCTAGGTGCCCTGGTCATCATGCTGGCCAGCGTTATCCTGCTGCTCTGTGAGTGCCCGCAGGCCCTTGCCCTTGGACCCCAGCTTCTTGGCAGCCCCACCCGCCCTCAAGCCCCGCCTCCTGGCAGCCCCACCCACCCTCCGGCCCCGCCCTCCACCCTCGCGCTCCACCCCGACCCGACACCGACCTCCGCCCCAACCCCCCACCCAGTGCTCGCCCTGCTGGTGGCCCTCCTGGCGCGGTTCCGGCAGCAGTCCTGGGACAAGAGGCTTCTGCACGGACTGCAGGACGACCTCCGGGACAACATCCTTAACTACGACGAGCAGGGGGGCGGGGAGGAGGACCAGGTGAGGGAGCCGGGGCGACTTACAAGTGCTGAGGGTAGGGCCAGGGGCCCCAGCTGGCCCGCAGCCTCCCGACCCGCGACGATTGCGGCTGACCCGAACGCGCTCCATCCGCCCTCAGGACGCCTACGACATGGACCAGCTGCGCCACCCAGCAGAACTGGTGGCCTTTGGCGCCCCCTCGGGACGGCCGCCGCTGCGCAGAGACGCACCATTCGGCCGAGCGCGCCCCCAGGGGACCCGTGCGCTGCCCACCAGCCCCGCAGACATCGCTGACTTCATCAACGACGTAGGTGCCCCGAGGGCGCCCCGTGCCCCCTCCTCCGAAGCCTGAGGCATCGCTCTGGAGCGGGACAGGGAGGTGGTGGCTACAGACTAAGGGAAGAGAAATGCCCAGAGGAAGCCTTGCCTCTAACCACCTTCTGGGGCAGGGGCAGCGCAGGGCTCAGAGCTGCTCCGAGTACCCTCGGCCTCCACTTAGGCCTTCTCTGCCCCCTCCCCTTCCCAGTTCCAGGCCTCGCCCCACCGGGTGGCGGAGGTCACCAAGCTGGCATGTGCTGGTCCTGAGACCCTGGCCTCTCCACAGGGTTTGGAGGCCGCAGACAGTGACCCCAGCGTCCCCCCCTATGACACGGCTCTCATCTATGATTATGAGGGGGACGGCTCCGTGGCGGGGACACTGAGCTCCATCCTGTCCAGCCTGGACGATGAGGACCAGGACTACAGCTGCCTCCGGGAATGGGGCCCCCGCTTCTCCCGCCTGGCTGACTTGTACGGGCCCCCATGAGGGCGCCAGAGAAGGGCTTTCTGATGGGGACCTACACTGCCCTGTGGAGGTCACAGCCTCCTGGACACAGAGGGCAGACCTCAGGGGCAAGAGCGGACACGCCTAACTAGGCTGTGCCTGGGAATTCCAGCGGACCTCCATCAAGGTGGAAGATGGCTCTGGGCCCGACCCTGGCTCCTTGGTCAGTCTGGTTTCCCCCAGGGGAGGTCAAGGTTCGGAGCTGGAGTGGAGTGGCCAGAAGGAGGCACCCCTTCTGCCCCCGTCAGTCACCTAGCATGGGGTCAGGCCCAGTTCCCAGCTGTGCCTCCCACCCACACTGACCTTATCTCTGTGTGAAAGGACACAGCCCGGGGGCAAATGTGAATTAAAAGTGTGCTTCTCTCTTCCTTGTACAGTTGGCCTCCCCCACCTCAGTTCCACCAGAGCTGTGGCAGCTGGCTGGTCCCTGGCTGCTCCTGGGGTGGGGGGCTGTGGGAGTGGATGTGGATGCCAGAAGCCCCTTTCAGCCAAGAGTGGAAGCCAAGAGGGAAGAGCCAGAGAGGAAGCCAAGTTCCACGCACACCTTTATCTTTCCCACTTGGAGGGGGGCCAGGGACCCTGGAAATAGGCGGGCTCCCCACCACCCTCCCAAGACCCTTCCACCAGCACTGGTGGATGGCAGTGTCTCTACAGCCTGGTCACCCCTCCTAGACCAGCTGTGTTCCTGCCCCAGGGAGGGAGGCTGGCAGCAGGGGCAGGAGGTCTTGGCGTGAGCAGCCCCGGAGGAGCGGGGAGCGGCACAGGCGGTCAGCATCCTGCAGTGATTGGGGCAGCGTGCGGCCGCGGCTCTCCGGCAGCAGCAGGACACACAGCAGGGCGAGGAGGGCAAAAGATGTGAAAAGCACGTGTTGCAGGAAGAAGCCATGCCGGCCGTGCATTTTGGTGAGCGGGGCGGCTGCCTGGCCCAGGAACCCAGCTGCCAGCACCAGGCCCAGCCCGGCCCCCCTGCAAGAGAGGGCGGTAGGACATGGCTCCACAGGGCGCCCAGTGCTCCCAGGGTGGGTACCCTTAGTGGGGGCCAAGGTGTGGGGGCCCCAGGAAAACACCTGAAAAGTCTGGGGGAAAGCTGGCCAGGAACCAAAGTTGTCCTTTCATTAGAAAATCCAGTCAATTTTCCCCTGGAATCCCACCCTCTCTGGCGGCTCTCATCTCTGACCACCCTGTCCTCCACTCCCGAGCTGATGGGCAGACCATTCTGTGCCCAGCGTTCCCCTCACCACCCAGGAAGAGACAGCTGAACACCCCTCCCAATGGCATGAAGCTGGGGAGTGTGGAGGGCATTGGGGTGTGCTGGCAGGGCCTGCTTACCTGATCACTGTGGGGAAGACCTCAGCCGAAAAGAGGCTGCTGAGGGCGGACACGGTCTGGGAGGCCAAGAGCCCCAGGACAGCGAGGAACAGCACTGTCCAGCTGGGCAGGTCTGGGGAGGAGGAGAGTCTCCCATGCTGCCCACACGCCCTCCCTCCCCTCACTGTGTCTCAGGGCTCTGGGCCTCACCAGCCTTCCCTCTCTGCTCCTGCACTTGGAAGTTGGGGGTCATAGGCTGCCCTCGTTCCAAATTGTTAGTTGATCAATTGTGCCCAATTCTGCAACCCCATGGACCGTAACCTGCCAGGCTCCTCTGTCCATGGGATTCTCCAGGCAAGAATACTGGAGTGGGTTGCCATTCCCTTCTCCCAACCTAGGGATTGAACCAGGTCCCTTGCGTTGGAGGCAGATTCTTTACCATCTGAGCCACCAGGGAAGCCCTCGTTCAATCCAAACCCTTACATTAAACCCCTTCTACTGAATCATTTTGGCCCTCAACTCTTTCGGCCTCAGTTTCTCTGAGTGCACAGTGGGGAGATGATGGATGGGGTGAACAGCAACATCATCCTGCCTCCCCAGCTCTGGGAGGGGGCTCATCTCAGGACTGCCCCCCGACACACACATTGGGCAAACCCCTGGCCAAACATGACAGCCCTGCCAGCCTGCAGGGCCCCACACTCACACTGGGCCCCTGCAAGGAGCAGCAGGGATGCCAGGCCCAGGACCAAGGTGCTCAGCAGCAGGACTGAGCGGCGCCCCCAGAGATCCGCTGTCAGGAGCAGGAAGACGGTGGCTGCTGCCTCCAGGCCAGCTGCCAGGAAGTAGGGCCAATAAAAGCTGGGCTCACTCGGGACAAGGCTGTGCAGGAAGCTGGCTCTGATGCCCCCACTGATGAGCCTGGGAGGGATGCAAAGCTACAAGCCCAGCCAGAGCCAGGTATCTCACCCAGGGAGAAGGTGAAGACCCCTCCCTCCCTCCCTTAGCCCACCCACACCCCCCCTCCTCACGAACTGAAGCCCAGGATGAGTGCGTTCTTCCAGGTGACATGTGTATGCCGGAGCTCCAGGACTGAGTGGTGCCGGGGTTGGGGGTGTCCTGCGCACAGCACATCCAGCTCTGTGGACCAGGGGACATAATGGGGCACCAGTGAGGGGATGACAACCTTCCTTCTTCCTCTAGCACCCAGGTCTCTCTTCTCCCTGGCTAGTCCGTTACCCATAGCCAGGGAACTCTCCTCCTCTGTGCTGTCCTCGGGGTCCACACCGCTGGCTTTGGCAAAGTGCCACAAGATCGTCCTGGCTCGGGCTGGCTGCCCTGTGGCCAGCAGCCAGCAGGGAGACTCAGGGAACACGGCTGGAAACCTGCAGGGGTTGGGTGAGGATGCTGCAGGACCTCCCCGTAGGGCAGGACCCAGTGGGGATACATAGCATATGATTCTTCGTGTCCCTGTCCCGTGCCCACCTGCATGGTGCTGAATGGTCAGAGGGAAGCAATACACATGGCCTCCACAGCGGACACGACCCCAGGTCACTCACCCCCAAAAGAGCAGCAGCAGTCCCGTCGCCAGGGCGCTCAGTCCCTGCAAGAGTTGCCAGTCCTGGGCGAGCAGGGCCAGGCTGGGCAGCAGCAGTGTGCCCACCACTGAGAAGAGGCCAGCCCCCATGGAGAATGCCAGGCGGTTCGGGGGGTCACACAGCTCCAGGCCTGACCAGACAGGGAGAGCCTGAGGCCCAGGCCTCTCAGGAGGACTGCTTTGTCCAGGGAGGTGAGGGCCAGTGGCTGGAGGACCAGGACCTGGACATCTGAGGCCAATGTGTGGCCCGTTCTGTCACCCAGGCCTGGCCACAAAAAGCAGAGCCCACAGGGTAAACAGCATCTCTCCTGCCTTCTGGAGAAGGGCCCTCAACTGGAGTGCCGGAAAGGCACCCTCTGAAGGGTCAGAAGCCTAGCCTGAGTGGGCGCCTCCCAGGGCCCCCCATGGTACTCACGAGCCACATAGAGGGCGAGGGAGGCCCCTGCCAAGGCCCCCCCTCGAAGCAGCCGCAGAGTCAGCAGGGCGGGAAAGCTGGCAACCAGGGCCTCACCGACCCCCAGGCCTGTGGCCAGCACCAGGGAGCCCACAAACACAGCCCGGCGGCCAAACCTGGTGGGCGGCAGGGGACAGCCATCAGTTCCGTCAGGAGAGCTCAGGGGAGGGCTGTCTGAGCAGGAGGGAAGGGGCAGCGCCTTACCAGTCACAGCCCAGGCCCAGGAGGACACAGCCCAGCAACCAGCCCAGGAGGTGGTCCACCTGCTCCAGGGGCACCTTCCAGCCATCCTCACACACAAGGTTCCTCTGTAGGAGACACCAGCTACCTGTGAGCTAGCCAAGACCCTCCTCTTCCTCTCCTGCCAGAGTTCCCTGAATGTCAGGGTGGAAAGGACACTAGAGGTCCTGCCCCAATGCCTCCCTGGGCAGGGCTGCACCTGCTTTCTCCAGCCATCACCCTCCCCCAGGCTGGCCCCAAGGCCTCTCCTGCACCTCCCCTGCCCTCTGCACTTCAAGAGCCACTTCCAGAACAGGCTGTGGGGCCTTGCTCACTGGCTTTTCCTGGCCAAGGGCCCTTGACCTCAGCTTTGCAGCTCTCTGCCTACCCTGTTCCTTCTCCCTAAGCTTATTATTTTGGGTCACACTACATCAGAGATTTTGTTTTAAAATCTGACTGCTTGTGAAAGCTGGTAGACAAGAATCTCTCACCACACCAAACAGGTGGGCAGGAAGAGGAGGCCCAGAGGGTTCAGGGCCCCAGAAGAGCCTGAGCAGGAATGTGGCAACCCTGTCCCAGTTTCCAGGCAGGTGCCCTTCCTCCCAAGGCTGGGGTGTGGCTGCGGAGCATAGGCTGCCAAGAGGGAGGCAGGGGCGGGCAGGCCTTAGCTGGGAGAGGGGTGAGGGGGTGGGAGTTGTGGGGTGTGTGAGTGGGGGTTGGGGGTGGGAGGTCCCAGTCACCCTCTCCCAGAGTCCTGGGATGTCTCCATGGCACCCCTACCTCTAGGCCAGCCTGCACACACCTCACAGTGGGGAGACCTGCTCTTCAAAACGGAACTGACCAAATCACTCCTTTGATTCAAAGTCTTGGGAACCCAGTCTGGACACCTACACAGCCCCAAAGTCACAGGCGGCTGGAATGTTCATGGCACTGCTGACCACTGTGAACTCACCGGCTCAGCTTCAGTTTACTGCCTCCACCTCCCCAGACCACCTGCCTACCTGGGCAGCCCCCAGCCTCAGACTCTGCCTTTAGGCCTGGCACCCTGCCTACTTAGACATCTGCTACACCATCAGACAGGAAGGGGCTGACCCCCCAATCAAAAGCCCCAGGATGACAGTCCCTGTCGACCGAAGGCAGAAGAACGGGGAGAACCCGAGGAGGGGACAGAGGGCAGGGGGACGGAGGGTCGGGGAGACAGAGCAGGGAAGCAGAGGACGAGGGACAGAGGGGCAGAAGACCTGGGTGACCGGGCTGCGCAGCAGGTCGGCGGCGGGCTGCGCGTAGTACCAGCCGCGTGAGCAGGGCCGAGCGCCGTCGGAACCCGCGCGGGGCACGGACTCGGGGTAGCTTAGCGGCAGGCAGGTGCTCCGGGCGCGCGCAGGGTCTGAGCCGCAGTGGTGCGCCGGCAGCGCAGTGAGCAAGAGCTCCGAGCTCAGCGCCAACCCCAGCGCCACGCACGGCAACCACGAAGCGACGGCCAGGAGGCACCGGGCCCGGCCGAAGCCGCCAGCCAAGCGCAGAACCCGCACCTCGGGCTCCATCCGAGGCCTCTGCGCTCTGTGGCGGTGGCAGCGGGGCTTGAGAGGGACAGAGTGTGAGGGGCGGGGCCTTATAGGGGCGGTGTCGGCAGGGCGGGGTTTGAGAGGGACTGTGTCTGCGGAGCAGGGCCCGATGGGGCGGTGTCTGAGCTCTGGCCGTTAGCGGGGAGGGACCTGGGCGGGGCACGGAGAGAGGTGGGGCGGGGCCTTGGACTGCAAAGACGGCCTGGGCGGAACCTGTGGGGAAGGCCCGGGTGAAGGGCGGGGCGGATGGGGGTGTGGCCTGGAGTTGACTGGGGCGGGGCCCTCGAGGACTTGGCAGGTGAGGGGCTTGGGCCCGAGGTCGCGGGGGCGTGGTCAGCGAGACTTCCTGGCGCGGAGCGTGGTTTGGGGCGTGGCCAGAGGGGCACTCACGTGCGCGCGAGGTCGGACCGGTGTGAGGCAGCAGGCGACTCCCGAGGCGGCTTCTCCGTCGACCCCACGGACCCGGGGCGGACGCTCCCTCAGGAGGCTCCGAGCTTGGGCGACGTGCGGGGGTCGCGGGCCAGATACTTCCTGGACCCCGTGCCGACATGAGACCAGGCCTGCAGAGCGCGGGCCACCACTGCTCCCCGGCGGCCGGCCGCGGCGCTGCAGCGTGCGAGCGAGTGGCTCCTGCCGTCCAGCGCGGACCGTCCAGCTCCTGTGGCTTGCTCTGACCTTCCTTCGTGGCCACCAGGCTGCGAGCCCGGGGGAGCGTGGTGTCCGGAAGGGAGGGACCCCGCTCGGTGCTGTTCGCCCTCAGAAGTTTGAAACTTACTGAAGGCTTATTGAGCAGATTTTCACGAGCGGAACGAGCTCGTTCGTCCGGTGCTGGGCTTCCCTTGAGATGGGCTGGTATTCGCTGCGCTTCGGCTTCTCCCGTCCCGGGAACAAGGTAAGTCGAGTTGGCTTTTCATTTTCCTTTTTTCACAGGGCGGAAAGTTAAAACAGGGTCTATAGATTAAGCTTAAATATTTTTTTTTTCTCCTGAGGAGAAATTCACGTCACATAAAACTAACCATGTTTGGTACCGCTACCTTTCTCACCACAGAATAAAACCTGGTACCAATTAAGTAACGGCGGAGTAATCACCGCTATCCCAGCGCCTCCAGCCACCTGGCGACCGCCCGCCATCCCGCGCGTGGCCTTTGGGGTCTGGCTGCTTTCACTTAGAATAATGTTTTCCTGGTTCACCCACAGTGTCTCAGGTATCAGGACTTCATTCCCTTTTATGGCTGCATAATATTCCATTATGTAGATTCGTCACAGTGTGCATGTCCATTCATCCTTTGGCAGACATTCAGGCTGTTTCCACTATTTGTTGTGACTAGTATTGCTGTGTGTACAAGTGTTTGAGTCCCTATTTTCACTTCTTTCAGGTGTATATACCTTGGAGTGGAATGGCTGGGCCCTGTAGTGAGTCTGTATTTAATTTTTTGAGGAACCACCAGGCCATTTTCCACAGTGGTTGCATATTTTGCATTCCCACCTGCGATATATGAGGGTTCCAAGTTGTCCACCTCCTTGCCAACACCTGTTTGCTCTTAAAAAAAAAAAATCTACATCCTGGTTGATGTGAGATATTTCAGTGCGGTGTGTGTTTTTATTTTTTGTTTTGGCCCTACCGCAAAGCTTGCGGGGGTCGTTTCCCCAACCAGCGATCAACCTTGGGCCCTGGCAGTGAAAGCTCACTGAGGTTTTTCACTTTTTAAAGTTTATTTATTTATTTTTGCTACGCTGGGTCTCTGTTGCTGCAGGCAGGCTTTCTCTAGCTGCAGCAAGTGGGGGTTACTCTCTAGTTCCGATGTACGGGCTTCTTATTTCGGTGACTTCTTAGCTGTGCGGCGCCGGCTCTAGGGCGCAGGCTCAGCAGTTGTGGTGCCCGGGCTTGGTTGCCCCGCGGCATGTGGAATCTTCTTGGGCCAGGGATCGAACCCGTTTCTCTGGCACTGACAGGCAGATTCTTAACCACTGGACCACCAGGAAAGTCCCTGTTCTTGTTTCTAAATATTTATTTATTTGGCTGTCCCCAGGCTTAGTTGTGGCATGTGGGATCTGGTTTCCTGACCAAGATGGAACCTGGGTGCACTCTGTTGGGAGCAGTCTTAGCCACTGAACCACCAGGGAAGTCCCTCAGGGAGGTTTTGATTTACATTTTCCTAATGGCTAGTGACGTTGAACAGATTTTCATACTCTTGTTGGATGTTTGTCTTTGGAGAAGTCACTGCTGAAATGTTTTGCCCATTTTTTACTTGGAGTGCCTGCCTTTTTGTTGTTGAGTTGTATGAGTTCTTTACATATTATCCTGAATCCTGGCATCACTAGATATATGATGTGCAAATATTTTCTCCCATTCTGTAGGTTATCTTTCCACTTTCTTTATTGTGTCTTTTGATGTACATATGTTTTTAATGCTGATGAGCTTCAATTATTTTTTTCTTTATGCTCATGCTTGTAGTGTCATATGTAAGAAACCATTACCAAATTCAAGACCATGAAGACTTATGACTTCTGTTTTATAGTTTCTGCTGTTGATTTAGGGCTTTAATCTAAATTAACTTAATTTTATATATGTGATAAGGGTCCAACTTCATTATTTGGCATATGAATATCCAGACTTCCAGGCATCATTTGTTGAAAGATGTATTTTTTTCCCATTGCATCTTGTTGGCACCCTTGATTAAACCAGTCATGTAGTTAATATATGGACTCTGAATTTTATTCCATTGATCTATGTCTGACCTCATGTCAGAAACATAATGTTTTACAAACTGGAGCTTTGTGCTACAATTTTGAAATTGAGAAGTGTGGGCCCACCAATGCTTTTTTTTAAAGATGATTTTGACAGTTTGACTATTTATCACTAGCAACTCCATATGAATTTTATGATCACATTTTCTGCTTCTGCAAAAAAGAATGTTGGGGAATCTGTAGAATGCTTGGGGAATATTGCCCTCTTAACCATATGAAGTTTCACAAGATGTCTTTTCCTTCATTTAAGTTGTCTTTAGTTTCTTTCAGAAGGGTTTTATGGTTTTGGTATATAAATCTTGGGCATGATTAAATTTATTCCTATTTTTTTTTGTTTTTTATGCTATTGTAAGTGAGAGGTTATCTGATAAATTTCCTTTTCCGATTGCTTACTGCTTGTGTATGGGCTTCCCAGGTGGCGCTAGTGGTAAAGAATTCACTTGCTAATGCAGGAGGTGCAAAAGATGTGGCTTGGATCCCTGGGTCAGGAAGATGCCCTGGAGAAAGGAACGGCAACCCACTCCAGTATTCTTGCCTGGAGAATTCCGTGGACAGAGGAGCCTGGCCGGCTACAGTCCATAGGATCGCAGAGAGTCAGATACGACCAAGCACAAAGCACAACAAGTGTATAGAAATGCAAGTCATTAAAAAAAAAAAAAACCTCATCTGGTATCCAACAGATGAACTTCTTTATCAGGACTTTCTATTAATAAATGTGACACCAAGTCATCTGCCTGTCAGTTCAGTCGCTCAGTTGTGTCCTGCTCTTTGCGACCCCATGAATCGCAGCACACCAGGCCTCCCTGTCCATCACCAACTCCCGGAGTTCATTCAGACTCATGTCCATTGAGTCAGTGATGCCATGCAGCCATCTTATCCTCTCTTGTCCCCTTCTCCTCCTGCCCCCAATCCCTCCCAGCATCAGAGTCTTTTCCAATGAGTCAACTCTTCGCATGAGGTGGCCAAAGTACTGGAATTTCAGCTTCAGCATCATTCCTTCCAAAGAAATCCCAGGGCTGATCTCCTTCAGAATGGACTGGTTGGATCTCCTTGCAGTCCAAGGAACTCTCAAGAGTCTTCTCTAACACCACAGTTCAAAAGCATCAATTCTCCTGCGCTCAGCTTTCTTCACAGTCCAACTCTCACATCCGTACATGACCACAGGAAAAACCATAGCCTTGACTAGACAGACCTTTGTTGGCAAAGTAATATCTCTACTTTTCAATATGCTATCTAGGTTGCTCAACTTTTCTTCCAAGGAGTAAGCGTCTTTTAATTTCATGGCTGCAGTCATCACCTGCAGTGATTTTGGAGCCCCCCAAAATAAAGTCTGACACTGTTCCCAGTATTTCCCCATCTATTTCCCATGAAGTGATGGGACCAGATGCCATGATCTTCCTTTCCTGAATGTTGAGCCTTAAGCCAACTTTTTCACTCTCCTCTTTCACTTTCATCAAGAGGCTTTTTAGTTCCTCTTCACTTTCTGCCATAAGGGTGGTATCATCTGCATATCTGAGGTTATTGATATTTCTCCCGCAGTCTTGATTCCAGCTTGTGCTTCATCCAGTCCAGCGTTTCTCATGATGTACTCTGCATATAAGTTAAATAAGCAGGGTGACAATATACAGCCTTGACGTACTCCTTTTCCTATTTGGAACCAGTCTGTTGTTCCATGTCCAGTTCTAACTGTTGCTTCCTGACCTGCATACAGATTTCTCAAGAGGCAGGTCAGGTGGTCTGGTATTCCCATCTCTCTCAGAATTTTCCACAGTTTATTGTGATCCACACAGTCAAAGGCTTTGGCATAGTCAATAAAGCAGAAATAGATGTTTTTCTGGAACTCTCTTGCTTTTTTCATGAACCAGCGGATGTTGGCAATTTGATCTCTGGTTCCTCTGCCTTTTCTAAAATCAGCTTGAGCATCTGGAAGTTCACGATTCACGTATTGCTGAAGCCTGGCTTGGAGAATTTTGAGCATTACTTTATAGAGTGTGAGATGAGTGCAATTGTGTGGTAGTTTGAGCATTCTTTGGCATTGCCTTTCTTTGGGATTGGAATGAAAACTGACCTTTTCCAGTCCTGTGGCCACTGCTGAGTTTTCCAAATTTGCTGGCATATTGAGTGCAGCACGTCCACAGCATCATCTTTCAGGATTTGAAACAGCTCTACTGGAATTCCATCACCTCCACTAGCTTTGTTCGTAGTGATACTTTCTAAGGCCCACTTGACTTCACATTCCAGGATGTCTAGCTCTAGGTGAGTGATCCCACCATCATGATTACCTGGGTCGTGAAAATCTTTTTTGTACAGTTCTTCTGTGTATTCTTGCCACCTCTTCTTAATATCTTCTGCTTCTGTTAGATCCATACCATACCATTTCTGTCCTTTGTCTGCCTATAGAGACAGTTTTACTTCTTCCTATCTAATTTGGATGCCTTTTATTTCTTTCTCTGACTAGAATTTCTGTTACAGTGTTGAATGTGTGTGTGTTAGTTGTTCAGTTGTGTTTGACTGTTTGTGACCACAGGGCCTGTAGCCTGCCAGGCCCCTCTGTCCATGGAATTATCCAGGCAAGAATACTGGAGTGGGTTGCCATTCTCTTCTCCAGAGGATCTTCCCCACCCAGGGATCGAACCCAGGTCTCCTGTATTATAGGCAGATCCTTTACCGTCTGAGCCACCAGGAAATAGAAGTGGTGAAAGCAGTCCTCCTTGTCTTGCACCAGATCTCAGAGGGAAAGTTTTCCATCTCTCATCACTAATTATTATATTAGCTTTGGGTATTTGGGATGTTAGCTTGGGGACATGTTGAGGTGCTCTCCTTCTATTCCTGCTTTGAAAAGTGTTTTATCATGAAATGATGCTGGATTTTATTGAATGTCTTTTCTGTATTAATTGAGGTGATCATGTGGTTTTTTCTTCCTTCTATTCATGCGATGTATTACGTTGACTGATTTTTGCGTGTGGAACCACTCTTCTATTCCTTGGCTAAGTCCCTCGTGATCATAGTGTGTAATCATTTTCATGCTCTAGTGAATTCAACTAGTATTTTCTTTCTTTTTTAAAAGAATTTTATTTACAGATGAGTTACAGTGTTGTGTTAGTTTCAGTGTACAGCAAAGTGTTTCAGTTATACATATATCCATTTTTCAGATTATTTTCTCATAGAGGTTGTCACAGAATATTGAGTAGAGCTCTCTCTGCTATACAGTAGGTCCTTGTTGATTATTTATGTTATACATGGTAATTTTTGTATCTTAATCCCAAGACCCTGAGTTATCCCCACCCCCTGTCTCCCCTTATTTCACTGATAATGAAATGAAATGAAATATGGTAATCTCTAGTTGCATCCATGTTGTAGCAAATGGTATTATCTCACTATTTTTGTGGCTGAGCGATATTCTGTTGTGTATATTTGCACCTCATCTTCTTTATCCACTCGTCTGTCAGTGGACTTGAAGGTGTCTCCATGTCTGGCGGTTGTGAGTAGCGCCGTATGGACATAAGGGGCACGCCTCTTTCTGTGTGATCGTTCTCTCCGGGTGTGCGGCAGCAGTGGGATTGGGTCACATGGAGACTGATTTTGCTTTGTTTTAAGGGACCTTCATCCTGTTTTCTGTAGTAGCTGCACCAGCTTACATTCCCACCAACAGGGCACAAGGGCTCTCTTTCCTCCACACCTTCTCCAGCATTTGTTACTTGTAGACGTTTTCATGATGGCCATTCTGATTGATTTGAGGTTGTATCTCATTGTAGTTTTGATTTGCATTTCTCTCATCACTAGTAATGTTGAGCATCTTTTCATGTGCCTATTGGCCATCTGTATTTCTTCTTTGGAGAAATGTCTACTTAGGTCTTCAGCCATTTTTCAACTGGGTTGTTTGTTTGTTTGTTTTGTTATTGAGTTGTATGGATTGTCTGTATATTTTGGAATTAAGCTCTTGTGGGTTGCATCATCTACAGATATTTTCTCCCATTCTGTAGTTGTCTTTTCGTTTTGTTTATGGTTTCCTTTGCAGTGCAGAAGCTTGTTAAGTTTGATTAAGTCTCATTTGTTTATTTTTGTTTTTATTTCTATTGCTTTAGGAGACTGACCAAAGAAACCATTGGTACAATTTATGTCAGAGAGTGTTTTGCCTGTGTTCTCTCCTTGAAGTTTCATGGTGTCATGTCTTCTATTTAAGTCTAAGTCATTTTGAGTTTTATTTTGGGTAGGGCATGAGGGAGTGTTCTAACTGCGTTGACTTACATTTAGCTGTCCGACTTTCTCTCATGCTGCTTTCAGTATTGTCTTTGTCTTGCCACAATTTGATTATAATGTGTGGTGGGCTGACTGAGTTTACCCTGCTTGCAGTTCATTGCGTTTCTTGGACACATGTACTCATTTGTTTACTCAAAGTTGGGAATTGGGGGCCATTTCTGTAATATTTTTTCTTCTTGCTCCTCTTTCAGGAATTCCTGTACTGCATGTGTTGTTATGCTTCATGGTGTCTACGTGACACCAAGGCTGTTGTGTTCATTTTCTTTCCTTCTTTCTTTCTTTCTTTTCGGCTGTCCTAAACAGCATGTGGGAGCTTAGTTCCCCGACTAGGGATTGAGCCTGTGCCCCCTGCAGTGGAAGCAGGGGGTCTTAACCACTGGGTGGCCAGGGAAGTGCCACCAAGACTCTTCACGTTAACTCATGCTTTTTTCTTTCTGCTCCTCAGACTGAATAATTTCGGTCAACTCCAAGATTGCTGAGTCTTCTGTCTCCCCAAATTTGCTGGTGAGCCACTTAGGTGAGTTACTCTTTTAGTTATTTGATTGTACTGTTTGGTTTCAGAGTTTGGTTCCATTTGTAGTTTCTGTATTTTTATTCATGTTTTGATTTTATTACTATGTTGTGTTCCTGCTTTACTGTAGTTCTTTGTGATTTTCTTCAGTTCATCAAACATTTAACACAATATATTTAATATCTATGACTAATAATTCCAGTGTCTGGGCTTCCTCAGGGATGGCTTCTGTCAAAAATTTTCCCCTTTGAATTTGACATATTTTCCTGTTTCTGTGTTTTATACTTTTTTCTTGAGAATGGGTTTTTTTGGGTAATATGTTGTGGCAACTTCGAAAATCATTCTTATTCCTCAGGGATTACTGAATTTTTCAGGGCTGGTTTTATTAATTGTGACTTTTCCAAACTATTTCTGTACATTTCTTGTAGTGTACAGCCACTAGAATCTCTGTTCCATGATCTCTGTAGTCAGCCAATGACCTGACAAAGATCCCCTTAAATGTTTGCCTCTCAAAAGGGGGGAACGCCAGCAAAAATACACTGTCCCTTGACCTCTCCAAGAATCCACCTCAGCCCATGGAAGTAAACAGTGTCCAGTGTCCTCTGTTCTGGCCCCTTAGTCATCAAAAGCAGCGGTTAGCAACCAGAACCTAGAACCCCTGTATGCAGAGAAAAGGTTTTTCTTGCTCTTTCTGGCTCTGACAGGCTCCTCCAGAAACATGGGCTGCTGCCTGCATGGCAGGGGTGGGAGATAGCAGCTGCTTTCACGCCACAGGCTGGAATTTACCTAAATATACCCACTTTTTCATCCAGCTCTGCTGCACACGTACACACAGAACAGTCACAGTGCCAGACAGTTTCTGCCAGCTAATACTTAGGTGGAGGGGAGTTCCTGGAGCTTTCTGCTCTTCTGTGCTGTTACCAGAGTTTAGCAGCTTATTTCTGCATTAAGCATCCCCAGGTATTGAAAATTTTCAGTTACTTTCCAGAGATCTGTAAAGGTTAAGTCTGACATTATTTTTATCCTCTTAATTGTTGCTTTTAACAGAGGGATGGGATTTTGGACTTCCTGCTCCACCAGTTTTAGTGATCTCACGCCTGTGTTATCTTTTTAAGAAACTGTTTTGCAAGTAGTTGTGCCGTTTTGCATCTTCATCATAAGTATACCAGAATGCTGGTTCTGCCATGTCCTCGCCAGTTTGTAGTATGTTCAGGGAGTGTGTGGGCCTTAAATTGGAAAGACATCGCATCATTCTAGTTTGCACGTCCAGTTGTATGCTGGTGGTGGTGGTTCGGTTGCTCAGTCATGTCTGACTCTCTGTGACCCCATGGACTGCAGCACACCAGGCTCCTTTGTCCTTCACTGTCTCCTGGAGTTTGCTCAAATTCATGGCTGTCGACTCGGTGATGCTATTTACCCATCTCATCCTTTGCTGCACCCTTCTCCTTTTGCCTTCAATCTTTCCCAGCGTCAGAGTCTTTTCCAGAGCTGTCTCTTCACATCAGGTGGCCAAAGTATTGGAGCTTAAGCTTTGGCATCAGTCCTGCCAATGAACATTCAAGGTTGATCTCTTTTAGGATTGACTGGTTTGATCTCCTTGCAGTCCAGGGACTCTTCAAGAGTCTTCTCCAGCACTACAATTCGAAAGCATCAGTTCTTTGGCACTCAGCCTTCTTTATGGTCCACCTGTCACATCTGAACATGACTATTGGAAAAACTATAGCTTTGACTATGTGGACCTTTGTCAGCAAAGTGATGTCTCTGCTTTTTAATATGCTGTGTAGGTTTGTCATATTTTTTCTTCCAAGGAGCAGGCGTCTTTTAGTTTCATGGCTGCAGTCCCTATTCACTGTGATTTTGGAGCCCAAGAAAATAAAGTCTGTCACTGTTCCCCGTCTATTTGCCATGAAATAGCAAATAGATGGGCCTGGATGCCATGATCTTAGTTTTTTGAATGTTGAGGATTAAGCCAGCTTTTTCACTCTCCTTTTTCACCTTCATCAAGAGTGTCTTTAGTTCGTCTTCACTTTCTGCCATTAGAGTGATATCATCTGTATATCTGAGGTTGTTGATATTTCTCCCAGCAACCTTAATTCTAACTTGTGATTCATCCAGCCCAGCATTTCACATGATGTACTTCATGTAAGTTAAATAAACAAGGTGACAATATACAGCCTTAATGTACTCCTTTCCCAATATTGAACCAGTCCATTGTTCCATGTCTTGTTCTGTTTCTTCTTGACCTGCATACAGGTTTCTCAGGAGACAAGTAAGGTGGTCTAGTATTCCTGTCTCTTTAAGAATTCTCCAGTTTGTTGTGATCCACACAATCAAAGGCTTTAGAATAGTCAGTGAAGCAGAAGTAGATGTTTTTTTAAATTCTCTTGTTTTTTTTCTGTGATCCAAGAGATGTTGGCAGTTTGATCTCTGGTTCCTCTGCCTTTTCTAAATCCAGCTTGAACATCTGGAAGTCCTCAGTTCACAAACTGTTGAAGCCTAACTTGAAGGATTTTGAGCATTACCTCCCTAGCATGTGAAATGAGCACAATTGTGAAGTAGTTTGAACATTCTTTGGCATTGCCCCTCTTCAGATTGGAATGAAAACTGAACCTTTTCCATTCCTGTGGCCACTGCTGAATTTTTCAAATTTGCTGGCATACTGAGTGCATCACTTTAACAGCATCATTTTTAGGATTTGAAATAGCTCAGCTTTAATTCCATCACCTCAACTTTGTAATAATGCTTCCTAAGGCCCACTTGACTTCACATTCTAGGATGTCTGGCTCTAGGTGAGTGACCACACCATCGCTATTATCGGGATCATTAAGACCTTTTTTGTATAGTTCTGTGTATTCTTGCCACTTCTTAATCTCTTCTGCTTCTGTTAGATCCTTGCTGTTTCTGTCTTGTATTGTGCCCTTCTTTGCATGAAATGTTCCCTTGGTATCTCTAATTTTCTTAAAGACATCTCTTTATCTTTTCCATTCTATTGTTTTCCTCTATTTCTTTGCATTGTTCACTTAAGGCTTTCTTATTTCTCCTTGCTATTCTCTGGAACTCTGCTTTCAGTTGGATTTATCTTTCCCTTTATCCTTTGCCTTTTGCTTCTCTTTTCTCAGCTATTTGTAAGGCGGCCTCAGACAACCGCTTTTCCTTCTTTTGTTTCTTTTTCTTGGGGATGGTTTTGGTCACCACTTCCTGTACAGTGTTATAAACCTCTGTCCATAGTTCTTCAGGTACTCTGTCTACCAGGTCTGATCCCTTGAATCTCTTTATCATCTCCACTGTGTAATCATAAGGGATTTGATCTGAATGGTTTAGTGGTTTTCTCTACTTTATTCAATTTAAGCCTGAATTTTGCAATAAGGAGCTCATGATCTGAGCCACAGTCAGCTCCAGGTCTTGTTTTTGCTGACTGTATAAGAGCTTCTCCATTTTTGAGTGCAAAGAATATAATCAGTTTGATTTCAGTATTGACCATTTGTTGACATCCATGTGTAGAGTCGTCTCTTGTGTTGTTGGAAGAGGGTATTTGCTATGACCAGTGTGTTCTCTTGACAAAACTCTGTTAGCCTTTGCCCTGCTTCATTTTGTACTTCCAAGGCCAAACTTGTCTGTTACTCCAGGTATCTCTTGACTTCCTACTTTTGCGTTCCAGTCTCCTATGATAAAAAGAACATCTTTTGGGGGTGTTAATTCTAGAAGGTCTTATTAGGTCTTCATAGAATCATTCAACTTCAGCTTCTTCAGCATTAGTGATTGGGGCATAGACTTGGATTACTGTGATGATGAACGGTTTGCCTTGGAAATGAACAAAGATCATTCTGTTGTATTTGAGACTGCACCCAGGTACTGTATTTTGGACTCTTGTTGACTATGAGGGGTACTCCATTTCTTCTAAGGGATTCTTGCCCACTGTAGTAGATATAATATTCATCTGAATTAATTTCTCTTATTCCTATCCATTTTAGTTACTGGTTCCTAAAATGTCAGTGTTGGCTCTTGTCATCTCCTGTTTGACCATGTCCAATTTACCTTATTTCACGGACCTAACGTTCCAGGTTCCCGTGAAATTTTGTTCTTTACAGCATCAGACTTTTACTGTGTTCACCACCAGGCACGTCCACAACTGAGCGTTTTTCCACTTTGACCCAGATGCTTCATTCCTTCTCTACTCTTCATAGTTACTCTCCACTCTTCCGCAGTAGCATATTGGACACCTTCCGACCTGGGAGGGCTCCTCTTCCCATGTCATCCCTTTTAGCTTTTTCATACTGTTCATGGGGTTCTTGAGGAAAGAATGCTGACGTGGTTTGCCATTCCCTCCTCCAGTGGACCACATCTTGTCAGAACTCTCCACCATGACCCGTCCGTCTTGGGTGGCCTTGCACAGCATGGCTCATACACTCATTGAGTTATGCAAGACTGTGATCCGTTTGATCATTTTGGTTAGCTTTCGGTGATTGTGGTTTTTGTTCTGGAGGCTGTGAGATTATAGTTCTTACTTTTTCTTTCTGCCATCTGATGGATGAGAAAAGCTTGTGCAGGCTTCCTGATGGAAGGGACTGACCGTGGGAAAAACTGGGTCTTGCTCTGGTGGGCAAGGCAGTGCTCAGTAAATCTTTAATCCAATTGTCTGCTGATGGGTGGGGCTACGCCTCCTCCCTGTTAGTTGTTTGGCCTGAATGGCAACCCAGTCCAGTATTCTTGTCTGGAGAATCCCATGGACAAAGGAGCCTCTTGGGCTATGGTCCTTAGGATTATAGAATCAGACACAACTGAATCGACTTAGCACGACCCAGGCCTGGAATCTACAGGCTGTATGGTAGGGCTACTGAAGGCCTCCAAGAGGACGTATGCCAACATGCCACGACTCCCTAGGCCTGCTGAAGCCAGCACCCCTGTCCCTGCAGCAGGACCCTTCCAACCCACGCCTCCACAGGAGACCCTCAGTCACAGGCAGGTCTGGCTCAGTCTTGCAGGGTCAGTGTTCCTTTCTCCTGGGTCCTGGTGTGCACAAGATTTTGTTTGTGCTCTCCAAGAATCTGTTTCCCCCAGATCTGTGGGAGTTCTGTAGTCAAATCCCACTGTCCTTCAAAGTCAGATTCCCTGGGGCTTCCAGTCCCTTTGCCAGACCCCCAGTTTGGAAAGTCTGATGTGGGGCCTAGAACCTTTGCAGTAGTGTGAGAATTTATTTGGTATTATTGTTCTCCAATTTGTGGATTGCCCACCCAGCTGGTGTGGGATTTGATTTTACTGTGATTGAGCCCCTCCTACCAGCCTATTGGAGCTTCTCCTTTGTCCTTCGCTGTGGGGTATCTTCTTGATGGTTCCAACTTCCTCCTGTCAGTGGTTGTTCAACAGCTAGTTGCAGTTTGGGTGTTCTTGCAGAATTTGAGCACACATCCTTTTACTCTGACATCTTGATAACAGCTATTGACTTCTCAAATACTTAGAGATTTTGAAAGAATCTTTCTGTTGCTGGTTTCTCATGTCCATTACAAGTGAGAACACACAGTTGACCCTTGAACAACTTGGATCTGAACTGTTCAGGTTCACTGCTGTGCAGGATTTTTAATCGGAGATCCCATAGAACTACACGATCCACAGTTGGTCGGATTCATGCGTGTGGAGCTGCCCATCCAGTGGAGCCTGATACGGGGCTGGGCTGTAAGTCACACGTGGACTTACTAAGGCTGGTGTGTCGGCATCCTTCACGCCTGTGTTGTGCAGGGTCAGCTGTATTTTGTATGACTTGAATCCTTTCTATTTTTTGATACTTGTTTTGTGATCAAAGTAGAGTATACCTTTGATGAATGCCCATTGTAGTTCAGAATTATCTGTATTCTGCTTTTGTTGTGTAGTGTTCTGTAAATGTTAATGTAATGCAATATAAAAATGTCAGTGTTAATGGTTTTGTTCAAATTTACTGTGTCCTTGCTGGTTTTCTGCCTAGTTACTCTGTTATTGAGAGAGGTATTCATATCTTTGACTAAAATTATGGATTTGTTTATTTCTTCTTGCAGGTTAATCAGTCTTTGCTAAATGTATTTTAAAAATTGCCATTAGGTACGTAGACACCAACAACTGTTACTGACTGCTTTATTATTATGAAGTGATCTGCCTTATTCCTACTAATAATCTTTCCTGAAATCTACCTTGTCTCATAGGAGAATAGCCTAGATTCTAACTTACTTCCCTTTTTTGTAAACAAACTGTATTTCATGATTTGCACAGGTGAGAAATGTGGTATATGTTCATGTAAAAGTAATTGTGGTTTTGGATCATGAACTGTAAATCATTATTACTAGGCTCAAACACATCTTTATTAATCAAAATAGGAACTATTACAGTCAACACACTTTTGCCAAAAAAAATGTTGGCTTATTCCTGTAGCATAAAAATCCGTGTTTCGGTATTTGATGAACTCTTAGAAAGCATTTTCTGTATCCTGCTGGTTGTGGAAGTTTTTCCCAGCAAACAGTTGTCGAGATGCTTGAAAAAGTGGTTGTCGGGTCGGGTGAATATGGCGGAGGAGACAAAGCTTTGTAGCCCAATTTGTTCAGTTTTTGAAGCGTTGGTCATGCAACATTGTGGTCGGGCGTTGTCGTGGAGAATAAGTGGGCCCTTTCTGCCGTGGCCAGCACAAGCAAGAGTCGCACCTGCACAGGGAGAGAACGGAGCGTCCCCGCTAAGAAAAATAAGAGAGAGACAAAAGATGGGGTTGAGAGGATCAGCCCAAAATGGCTGATACCTTGCTTTATTGTGCTGCAGTATATATAGGGTAAAGTACGTGACTTATGACATTCACAAGGTTGTTTTTAATCTGAAGATACAATCACCAGACCCTTACCATTGTATACATAATAAGATAATCTATCTTCTAGGACATGTTGCAGGAACTGGACGTCTTGAAGCCTTAAGGGCTATAAAAATTCTTGAGGGTGGCGGGACAAGGAGCTTAGGAACATGTCCTAGGGCTCGGCATACCTGCCGAGGAGCTCCCAAGACTTAACCCTTCACGGGTCGTCCCCCGCAACTCCCCTCTCTTTATTTTTTAAAAGCTCCATAAGATGCCGGTGCTGCAACATGTTTTTATGTATTAAGACTCTCATATGTAAAAATTCTTTAACAATGCTACGAATAAGACAAGGAGCTAGACAAATTATGATAAGTACAACAGTCAGAACCGCGCCCACAGCAATTATGCTTCGCCACAGTGAATGAAGGCTAGGGAAGTTAGAAAATAAATTTTGTAAAAAATTATCGACAGTATCAGCTATATTCAGAGTAGCTTTTGGAGAATTTTCAATATTAAGAATTTCATTATGCAATTGCAAAAGATCTAGAGAAACATTAGTATTAAACCAAATTCCTTGCAGATGTTTTTTTCACCTTATCCCACGGAAAGTCAGATGCATTGTAAGCCTTTTTCGTAACACAAATCCACTTATAATCAGCATGGCATTGAATTTTCATGCGAAATGTTTTACTATTATAACTTGTTCTCCTTTGGCAACACCTCTAATGCAATTAGTAAGTATGCAATTAGAACAATTTAAATGATAAATATTCAATGACAATGTTATTTCTGCATGGCCTTGTAACAACATGAATGGGTAAGGAACACAAGCTCGGGGATATAAAAACCCCGTAACTCCTACATTACCATATTTACTCCAACTAATATTGGGTTGTAAATATAGACTATTGCCATGACCAAAAGCAGCCAAAAGTTTCCACAGTTCTGTTTGATATATATGAGCAGTGTTTACAGAGAGAATGGGTGGATGCTGTCCTCGATATTCGGGGAAATCAGGCGTTCCCCCAGGTGCCCAGTCCCATAAAAGGGTGGCATTGGCATTGTTGATGTTGTACACCGATGCGACCCGTGCTCGACATAAAGTCCAAGGAGTGTCTATTCCTATGCCGATGCTTAAATGTTTGTCGCAAAACGGAATGTCGAGAGGTCCGGTTCCGTCACGGTACGATCTTTTTCCGGTTTTTTCATCAATGCCAGAAATAGTCACTCGAGGGTAGGATATATCAGCTGACACCTGTATAAAGTGAGGATGCTGTGATTGATAAGAAAAGCACATAGGATATTGCGTAGTAAGACCATAAAAGGAGATATTGGCTTGCTGAGGAGAAATATGAATATCTGATTTTCCTCCTAAAAGACTTGTATCATTGACATATACAGGTACTATTTCTTTATCCCATCCTAAGGATTGAATCATAGGCGGATCGGGAATGTATGCCCAAAAAGCCGCAGCCCCCCGTTTTATATCTGCTGTAACAATAATAATAACATGATCAGTATATTTGTAGGCATCACTGGAGGTTGTACATGAGCCTCATTCCAAGCATATCGCATCAACACCTCAATCTGCCTCTGGGTAGGCAGCTCACTCGTGGGCTCGCTCAGTGTCATGCGATGCATTTGATATGTCAGGGAGTTCCTCCGTCGCGCGTACCAGCCTTTCCGGAATCCAGCGCGGCGCTTCGGCATCCTGTGGAAAAACACAAACATGCCCCCGTCCCCATATCAATACAGGATCTGGCCCATACCACAGATTGGTAAGTGGATCCTTCCATCGTACAAGTGGTTTTTTGCATGAGGACCGTTCTCCCCAAAAACGCTGGGCTGCTGAATTGCCTTCTGTGTCTAAAGTTAAAAAGTTTAGAACATAAAGAGCATGATTTAAGGCGTTATGCGGTGAGGGGCTATACAGTTCATTCCCCTTTTTTAGTTTTAATAATTGATGTTTAAGGCGTTGATGGGCTCGTTCCACAATACCTTGTCCCTGTGGATTGTATGGAATTCCTGTTTTATGATGAATTTGGAAAGAAAGACAAAAACGTTGAAAAGAACGGCTAGTATAACCAGGTCCATTATCTCTTTTAAGGGTTTGTGGGATTCCTGAAATAGAAAAGCAAAACAGCAAATGTTGAATACAGTGACGAGTTGATTCTCCGGTGTGAAGGGAGGCCATGAGAAAATTGGAAAAAGTGTCAATAGAGACATGAACATATTTAAGACGCCCAAATTGAGGAATGTGAGTGACATCTGTTTGCCAGAGATGATTAGGGCGTAGACCTCGAGGGTTGACACCATATTGAGGGAGAACAAAGAATTGAGGACAGGTAGAACAAGATTTAACAATTTGCCGTGCAGCTTCACGGGAAATTTTAAATTGCAACCGTAAAGAATGACTATTCTGGTGATGTAAGTCATGGGATTTTCGGGCTGCATCGATAGCTGATTGAAAAAACACTTGTTTAGTAAGAACGTCCGCAGTGTGATTGCCTTGTACCAGGGCACCAGGAAGGGTGGAATGTGCGCGAATATGCCCAAAGAAACACGGGTGTTGGCGACAGTGGAGAACCTGTTGAATCAATGTAAATAAGTTAAGAACTTCAGGAGAGGTTGTGCCGATAATTGGAACAGTTTCAATCATCTGTAAAGCACCGACCACATAGGAGCTGTCTGTAAATAAATTGAAGGAAGTGGGTACAGTCAGCAATGCTTGATGGACTGCAAATAATTCCACGACCTGAGCAGAAGAGAAATTGGTATGTGCATAGTAGGTTTGATGGTTAATAATTAAAGCTGCAGTTCCATTAGAAGATCCATCTGTAAATATAAGTGTTGCTTCGGGAATAGGTTGTCGGCGAACTATTTTTGGAAAAATAAAGGCATGAAAGCTAGCAAATTGTAACAATTTATCAGAAGGGTAATGATGAGTAATCCGTCCCGGGTAATTTGCGAAAGCTATAGACCAATTATCTGAAAATTGAAAAAGCCAATCTTGTTGTTCTAAAGCATAAGGAACACAAATGAAGGGGGGTTCCATACCAAAATATTGGATGGCCTCATGACGTCCTTTTGCTACAGTTTTTGCAACAAGCTCATAGTAAGGGAGCAGATTTTTAGTTGGAGTAGCAGATAGATATATCCATCGCAAAGGTTTATCTTGATAGAGAACCCCCGTGGGTGCTCGAGGGGTAGGAAGTATATACAAACCCCATGATCGTTGGTAATCACAATAAGTAATCTGTTGTTGTCTAATAGCTTCTTCTATTGATTGTAAGGCTGATCGTCCTTCTAAAGAAAGTGTTCGGGGTGACGCAGGGTCAGAGTCACCTTTAAGGATGTCAAATAAAGGCTGTAAGGTATAAGTGGGTAATTTTAAATAAGGGCGTATCCAATTAATGTCTCCTAGAAGTTTTTGAAAGTCATTTAGAGTTTTTAAATGATCAGTCTGTAATTTTACTAATTGGGTATTATAAACACGAGGCTATAAGGAGAAACCCAAATAATTATAAGGAAAATGAGTTTGAATTTTTTCATCAGCAATAACAAGACCATTAAGGCTTAAATGTTTCTTTAGAATAGAAAAAGCTTGATACAATAGATGTTCGTCAGCATGAGCTAGTAATATATCGTCCATATAATGAACTAAATATAACAGGAAAACGTTGACGAACAGGAGCTAATGCTGTAGCAACAAATTTTTGACACAGAGTAGGGCTATTAGTCATCCCTTGTGGGAGGACTCTCCATTGATAACGTTGCATAGGCTCTTTAAAATGAACAGAGGGTAAACTAAAGGCAAATCTTTTACAATCTTGAGGTGCAAGAGGAATAGTGTAAAAACAATCTTTTAAATCTATAATAATGATATAGGATTTATCAGGTATAGCGGAAGGAGTGGGCAACCCAGGTTGTAGGGCTCCCATATGCATCATTGTTTCATTTACCTTGCGAAGATCTTGTAACAATCTACATTTTCCAGACTTCTTTTTAATAACAAAAATTGGAGAATTCCACGCAGAGGTAGAGGGTTCAATATGCCCAAGTCTCAGCTGTTCCTGCACCAGCTGTTGTGCGGCAAAAAGTTTCTCTTGTGTTAGGGGCCACTGATCGACCCATACCGGTTCCTCAGATTTCCAATCAATAGGATCGGCATGTGTCACAGGAGAATCAGAGGTCCCTAGGGAAAACACCCCAAACCTTTTCGATCTTGATTAGATTTTAAATCAAGGGGTAAAACGATGCCTTGATGTTGTTTACCTAAACCTTGGTTTGGAAGTAAGCCCTGATCTAACATCAAATCTGTTACGGTGGGTGAAGGACTATATAAATAAACACCCATTTTGCTTAATATATCACACCCCCACAGATTAACTGGAAGATGGGGCAGAATATAAGGTTTAAATTGGCCTGTATGACCGTCTTTATCCGTCCAAGTAAGAAGGGACGAGCTTTGTTCTGGATTGGTAGTTTGGCCAATACCCTGAAGAGTGGAAATAGCCATCTGTTTAGGCCATGTAGTAGGCCAGTATTTATCAGAAATAACGCTAATATCGGCCCCTGTATCAAGCACTCCGCGGAAAAGCTTACCATTAATGCGTAGCTCAAGTTCTGGTCATGCCTCGGTAACATTTTGCACCCAATAGGCGTCAGAGGACCCAAAACCTTTATCTTGACGGTCTCTATTAATTGTTCTTCCCTGTATAACTAATGGAACTAAAAGGAGTTGAGCTATACGTTGTCCTGCATTAATTACAATAATTTTGTTAGGAGCGGAGGCTAGTATTTTTAATCTCTCCTGTATAATCAGAGTCAATCACACCAGGATGAATAAGTATTCCCTTTAAAGACGCGCTGCTGCGTCCCAAAAGCAGTCCAGCGGTTCCCGGAGGTAAAGGCCCAAACACTCCTGTGGCAAGGGTTTGAACCCCCATCTCGGGTGTTAATACTGTGTAGGAGGTGGCACAGAGGTCCAATCCCGCACTGCCTCTTGTGGCTCGACAGAGGTCTGCAATGGTTCTTTTGGAACCTGCAGTGTTGCCCCATAACATTGTTTCGGGGCCAGGGGCTGGCCCCTCACCCAGTTTCCCGAAACCGAGGGCAAAGGATTACCTTGAACATCCGTTTTAGAACGACAGTCTCGGGCCCAGTGCTTCCCTTTTTTACATCGTGGGCATAAATTAGGAGTGTTAACAGAGGTTTGTTGCTTTTGGGGGCACACTGCAGCCCGATGGCCAGGTTGACCACAAACAAAGCAACCCGAATTACCTGACTTTTGAAGTCCTTTCTTGTTCCGGGCTTGCTGCTGAAAAAGTACCTCTTTAATGCTTTTTCCTTGTAATGCTGCTGCCATAGCAATACCTTGCATATAGGAGGGTCCAATGTCAGCGCAAATGCGAATAAAATCAGATAAATCTCCCTTTTTTCGATAAGGTCTTAAAGCAGCTTGACAGGCAGAGTTAGCGTTTTCAAAAGCCAGTTGTTTTGCTAATACCATCCCAGCCTTTTCATCTGACATTATCTTACCTATAGTATCTAAAAGTCGTGCCACGAAGTCCTGATAAGGCTCATCAGGTCCCTGTCGGACTTTTGAAAGATCTTCTGTCTTAGTGCTGGAGCTAGGAAGTTTTTTCCATGCCTGCCGAGCCGCATTTGATATTTGTGCATATGCACCAGGTAAGAAATTAAGTTGAGTATCAGTAGCCTGGTAAGGGCCTTCACCAATCAACATTTCATAGGAGGTCTGTATACCTTGCTGTCGGTTAACATCAGCTATACGAGCACATTGTTCAAAATATTCAGATTTCCATAGTAAATAATCTCCCCCCCGAAAGACAGGCCCTAGCTATTTGTTTCCAATCATTTGGGGGTAGATTTTGAGTACCCAAACTTTCTATCATAGCAATAGTGAATGGAGCGGTAGGACCGTATTGCGAGCAAGCAATTTTTAACTCTTTCAGTTGTTTAAAAGGCAGTGATTCATAAAAACGCTGGTTGTTATGTTCAAAGACAGGGAAAGCAAAAGAAAAATCAGAGACAACCTCGCCAAGTCGCTGTGCCTGTCTCAATGCCTTCTGCAGCGGAGACATGATCTCAGACGGTGGAGGAGGCCCCGGAGGGGGATCGAGACCTGCTACAACGGAAGGAGCATAGGCAGGGGGAAGAGGCGGAGCAGAAGGAGATTTAGAGTTATTACTAGGAAGCTTGATTCCTGAGTTCTGTAAAGCAATAGTGAGGTTTTTTAAACATTCAACCAATTCATCTTTAGATGTCGACGCCCCCTTTTCTTGTGCTAAAAAACCCCAATCTTCTTGATGGTATTTAGCAGCTTCTTCGTCTAATTCCGCCTCATCTGTGGATGAAAGTGAATCATCATTATCCGAAGGACGCGATAATTTAGAAAACGGAGGGTCGCCTTTAACTCCCTCGGGAACAGCATACCTGGGTTCCGAATCAGGAACATGGAGAGGATCTTCTTCCTGTTTTAATAAATTTCCTAAACGTTGTAATTCATCATTATCAAAGTCCAGGCAATCACGAATTAGTGTCCAAAAGGATAAAGTTTCGACAGGGATTTTTTCAGGGCCATGTAAAGTATAATGAGTCCGAATTTGTTCCCCTACCTTCTTCCATGTTTCTAAATTTACTGTACCTTCTCTGGGGAACCAAGGGCAAACTTCCTCAATAAATGAAAGAAAATTGATTAATTTAGGTTTGGAAACAGTAATTCCCCGATGTTTTAACATCACAGATAACATATGCACAAACAATTGACGACTATGCGTCTGTCCCATATTTATACTCTCAACTATATACCTTACTACTCCTTCTCAATTTAATTCACTTGTATACTCATATACTCACTCTTTTCAATTAATAAGAGTAGTGGCGAGGAAAACTGTCGAACTCGAGCCCCACGTTGGGCGCCACCTGCCGCGGCCAGCACAAGCAAGAGTCGCACCTGCACAGGGAGAGAACGGAGCGTCCCCGCTAAGAAAAATAAGAGAGAGACAAAAGATGGGGTTGAGAGGATCAGCCCAAAATGGCTGATACCTTGCTTTATTGTGCTGCAGTATATATAGGGTAAAGTACGTGACTTATGACATTCACAAGGTTGTTTTTAATCTGAAGATACAATCACCAGACCCTTACCATTGTATACATAATAAGATAATCTATCTTCTAGGACATGTTGCAGGAACTGGACATCTTGAAGCCTTAAGGGCTATAAAAATTCTTGAGGGTGGCGGGACAAGGAGCTTAGGAACATGTCCTAGGGCTCGGCATACCTGCCGAGGAGCTCCCAAGACTTAACCCTTCACGGGTCGTCCCCCGCACCTTTCTGTTGACCAGTGCCGGCTGCAGGCTGTGCGGTTTTCAGTACGTCTCATCGATTTGCTGAGCGTACTTCTCAGCTCTAATGGTTTCACTGGGATTCAGAAAGCTGTAGTGGATCAGATGGACAACAGACCACCGAACTGTGACCGTGACCCTTTTTTGGCTAGTTTGGCTTTGGGAAGTGCTTTGGAGCTGATTCTTGGTCTAGCCGCTGAGCTAGTCGTTGCCAGTTTTTGTATAAAATCCACTTTTCATCTCATGTCACAATCCAATTGAGAAATGGTTCATTGTTGTTGTGTAGGATAAGAGAAGGTGACACTTCAAAATGAGAATTTTTTTTTTTGGAATCAGCTCATGAGGCACCCACTTATCAAGCTTTTTCACCTTTTCAGTTTGCTTCAAATGTCAAATGACTGTAGCGTGGTTGGCATTGAGCTCCTCAGCAACTTCTCGTGCAGTTGTAAGAGGATCGGCCTCAGTGATTGCTCTCAGTTAGTCATTGTCAACTTCTGATGACCAGCCACTACTCTCCTTATCTAAAGGCTCTCGTCTCCTTTGCAAAACTTCTTGAACCACCACTGCACTGTACATTCATTGGCAGTTCCCGGGCCAGAGGTGTTGTTGATGTTGTGAGTTGTCTCCCCTGTTTACTATCCATTTTGAACTTGGATAAGAAAATCACTCAAATTTGGTTTTTGTCTTACATCATTTCCATAGTCTAAAATAAATATAAACAGCAAATATTGTTACATAAAATGAGAAATGTGCAATAAAATGATATATAACATAACCACATTTATTAAGAATGAGTCCAGTATCAAACGGCAAATTTCAACAATGTGAAAACTGCAATTATGTTTGCACCAACCTAACACAATTTGGGTTCATAAAAAAGAAAATTTGAATTTTTAAACTTTATTCTTTTGACATTGAAAACTAGATCTGTTAGCTCCATACCACAGTCTCTAGCTTTGTAAATGTGAATATGGTACAGTTCTCAGATCTCTCCACTTTTGACCTGTTAATGTTGTTATAGTTAAAGTTTATTTCTCGTTGTTGCTGTCGTTGTTTAGTCACTAAGTCGTGTTCTACTCTTTGTGCCCTCATGGACTGTAGCCCTCCAGGCTCCTCCGTCCATGGGATTTTCCAGGCAAGAGTACTAGAGTGGGTTGCCATTTTCTTCCTCCAAGGGATCTTCCCAGCCCAGGGATTGAACCCATGTCCCCTGCATTGGCAGGTGGATTCCTTACCACTGAGCCACTCAGGAAGCCCGTGTGTTACTTATAGGCGGCATATAGTGGGGTCTCTGCCTGCTGTACAGTGTTCAGGACATTGACACGTTCACACTTGGTGTGACCATTGCCCTGCTCTTTGTTTCTACTGGTCCCATCTCGTCTTTATTCTTTTATTTCTGCTTTTGAATCTTTTTAATGATGTAATGATTTCATCTTATTTCTATTGTTTTATTAGTCATAACTTTTTGTTTTGTTATTCTGTTCTTTGCGTCAGGGTTTTTAATATATGTGTCACTAACAATCTGTCTTCAAGTGATGGGGTGCCGTTTTGTGCCCTGGAAGACCACGGTTCTTGGTCCTCCCCAAGCAGTGGATCAGAGGCCAGATGAGAAACGGAGAGAAGGCTCCACTGGGGCCCCTACTGCAGCGGGAGGAGCGAGCGCAAGGAGCAGGCCCCGTGCTCACTCCCCAGGAAGGGGCGAGCTGGTTTCTTCCGTGGGGGGCTCGGGCCACAGGATGGCTGGGCTGGTTTGCCTGCCCCTTTGGTGGTGCTGCCACGCAGGGCATGCTCAGTACCCTGCTCTTGTGCCCGGCTCTTCAGAAACGGCAGTTGGGTTTTCTGGTCTCTTTGTATCTTTTGCCCATAACTTGCCACACTGCACCTGCAGGCACTATTTTTAGTCCCTTATAGTTTCTTTGTATTTGCTGATCAAGGCGACATCTGTCCAGGTGCGAGCATTGCAGCACCGCCACGAAGGGTGTCAAGTCCCAGGCTGCCCGATGCCCCGGAGAGGCTCTACACCCTCATTCCTAAGGTCTCTTCTCCTAGACTTGCCCCTGCTTGACAGGGGCCGCACACCCCAGCCTGCCCTGGAGGTGTGAAGCTCCTCACTGAGTATTCCAGGAACCTGGAGGGACCCACGCCACTCTCGCCTGGAATGGGCTGGATTCCTTGCGTCATCATGAGCCTCACTTCAAATTGTTGGAGCCTAAAAGACACAAACTCAACCAGAAGGTTAAACAAACAAGGCCAGAAAAGGGAGAAAACAACAATATCCATTAAAGGGCCCAGAAAAAGGAAGAACCAGGGTGACTGTGAGAGGGCCGCCTTAAACTGTTGACCAGACAGGGTAGGCGGCACTGTCCTTGCTTGGCTTGTTAGCCTCAGGGTTAGAGTTTAACATGTCTGTCTACTTTTAGAATGAAAGATCTGGACCCTTGTGGGACCAAAAGATCTCCTTGTGGGACCAAAAAGTCTTAGTCACAGAGTCACAATAGCAGGGAATACAACAAAACGCTATCAACCAGATGCAGCATAAACAGCGTGGCTGAAAAGAGGGGGCCATGAGAAATGGAAACCTCCTGCCAGCAGGCTCTTTTTTATATTTATTTTTGATTGCTTTACAATATTGGTTTAATTTCTGCCATATATCAGCATGAATTAGCCATAGATGTATATATGTCTCCCCTTTTTTGAACCTCCCTCCCACCTCCCACCCTTTCCCACCCTCTAGGTTGTTACAGAGCCCCACTTTGAGTTCCCTGAGTCATATAGTAAATTTCCATTGGCTATCTATTTACATATGGCAGAAAGTTTTTTATACCTTATGGGATCCATAAGAATAAGCTAGAGAGCCAGTTTTCAGTGTCCTCGCCCATACTGAATAGCAAGGATTGTTGCCTAATTGTGTTTGTGTTGGTTTTTGTTTTTAAAATTTGTATTGGAGTATAGTTGATTTAAATTGTTGTGATTTAAAAAAAAAATTTATTGGACTATTGTTTGGTTTTGAACCACTTCTGTGAGATGTAAAAATCTCAGCCCCATATTTTACACGGGAATTTTTTGCATTTAAGAGTCCTCTTTTCTTACCATATAGCTGCACGGGCATATAAGACAAGGAAGACATATTTTGATTCTGTGTATAATTTTTCCTTCCCCTCAGGTTAAGGCTCAAGTCAGGCCTATTAGCACAGCCCTCTGGGCTCAAGTGTTGGATGCAGAGGTTTTGGTTCCGTAGCACTGTGGGTGCTGCCCAGAGCATGCCATGCCCTCTTGACTCCATCTGTAAGGAAGCTGCAGCCGCATCAGTAAATCAGGCTCCTCGAGGTCTTCTGTGGCCTAAGATCGGGCCTGTAGGCATAGACCTGGTCAGGGTTCCAGAGCAGCAGTGCGTTACATCTGGGCTTTCCGTGGGTATTCGGATAGCCGAGTCAGGGTGTGGCAGGTTAGAGGATTAGCTCTGGGCAGTCAAGGAGCAAAGCCTGGTCCTTAGTAAAGTGGCCTCCTGTTAGCCAGGGGTGGCCCTTAATCTTTAGGAGCCCCTGTACTTGATGATGGGTCTGGACTTCCAGAGACTGGGCAAAGGTAAGCTTGTTAGCTTCTTCCACCAATAAAGTGGGGGAGCTGCCGCCTGGAGGCATCCCGGCCAACCTTGGGGCATAGACTCTAGTTGTTTGGAAGAATAAACAGCCTGGAGGCGGAGGAACTTCTCTTAGCTTTTGTACGGGAACTCCCAGAATGTCCCCTGTGTTCAGCTGTGTATGGACAAATTTTTTTTTCGGTTGGGGAGATGCAGAGCAGGGGCTTGGATGGTATTATTAGAAGCTTTTCTGTGTTCCCCAGGCCAAAGTCACGGTTCTGCATCTGGGTCTGCAGTGGCTTCATCAGTAGGGACTTAGCCCTTCAGCCAAATCCTGGAAATCAAACTCTGCAAAATCCTGCCCTGCCTAAAAAAGCACAAAGATGTTTTTTTGTCTTTGGAGCACTTAGGCCTAACAGCTTGTTTTCTCTATCGAGATAGCTGTCTACCTCCAGGGCTTATAATATATCCCAGATATTTAACTTGATTGTGCTTTTTCTCTGAGATACCCTACAGCCCTGGGCTCCAAGGAAATGAAGGATTTCAGTGGGTTCTGATCTGAGGGCTCCATGATGGGACTACTTGTCAGTGTGTCATCTACATACTGTTGAATAACTCCTCCACGGTGGGCCTACATGTTAGAGTGTTATCTACATACCGTAGGTTAACTCCCCCATGGTTAGTATATCATCTACTGTAGAATAACTCCTCTGTTTAGCTGTATTTTCCTTAGTCCTTTCCTCTGGTCTGGGCGAACGTATGTGGGCTGTCCCGAAACCTTTGAGGCAGTACTGTCCAGGTATATTGTTGCATCTGGCCCAGGTGGAGGTTAGGCCACTTGAAGGCAAACAGATACTGAGATGACGCATGAACTGGGATGCAGAAGAAGGCATCCTTGAGGTCAAGCACAGAGAACCGTTTGGCATCTCCAGGATTCTAGACTGATATATATAACAAGGATTGGCCACAGGGGGATGTGTAGGGACCCCTGCCTCATTTCCTGCCCCTAGGTCCTGTGCCATCCTGTATTCCCCGTTTGACAACTGGCAGAATAGGGGTTTGACAGGGAGACTGATGGGGCACCAAGAGGCCGTGTTTTAAGGATTTATCTACAAGGGATTGCAAACCTTTTCTGCTTCCAGCTTTATGAGGTCTTATCTCTAGTTAGGATAAGTGGCTTCTGGTTTAAGGCTAACTTTTCCAGGTTGGGCACTTATAGCCCTCCCATCTGGAGAAGGCAATGGCACCCCACTCCAGTACCCTTGCCTGGAAAATCCCATGGACGGAGGAGCCTGGTGGGCTGCAATCCATGAGGTTGCAAAGAGTCAGACACGACTGAGCGACTTCACTTTCACTTTTCACTTTCATGCATTGGAGAAGGAAATGGCAACCCACTCCAGTGTTCTTGCCTGGAGAATCCCAGGGACGGGGGAGCCTGGTGGGCTGCCTTCTATGGGGTCGCACAGAGTCGGACATGACTGACGCAACTTAGCAGCAGCAGCAGGGATCCCTTTGTTCCAAACTGTCTGGTTTTGTTATTCATTCGCTCAGTTGTGTCCGACTTTTTTTGACCCCGTGGACTGCAGCACGCCAGGCTTCCCTGTCCTTCACCATCTCCCCGAGCTTGCTCAAACTCATGTCCATTGAGTCGGTGATGCCGTCCAACCATCTCGTCCTCTGTCATCCCCTTCTCCTGCCTTCAGTCTTCCCCACCATCAGTTTTTTTTCTAATGAGTCGACTTTTCACATCAGGTGGCCAAATTATTGGAACTTCAGCATCAGTCTTTCCAATGAATATTCAGGATTGATTTCCTTTAGAATTGACTAGTTTGATCTCCTTACAGTTCAAGGGACTCTGAATAATCTTCTCCAACACCACAGTTCAAAAGCATCAATTCTTCAGCACTCAGCTTTCTTGATAGTCCAACTCTCATGTCCATATATGACTACTGGAAAAACCATAGCTTCGACTAGACAGACCTTTGTGGGCAAAATAATGTCTCTGCTTTTTAATACACCATCTAGATTTGTCATAGCTTTTCTTCCAAGTTCAGCTCAGTCACGTCCGACTCTTTGCAACCCCATAATTTCTTCCAAGGAGCAATTAAGTGTCTTTTCATTTCATGGTTGCAGTCACTATCTGCAGTGATTTTGGAGCCCAAGAAAATAAAGTCTGTCACTGTTTGCATTGTTTCCCCATCTATTTGCCCTGAAATGATGGGACCGGGTGTGGTGCCATGATCTTCGTTTTTTTGAATATTGAGTTTTAAGCCAGCTTTTTCACTCTCCTCTTTCACCTTCATCAAGAGGCTCTTTAGCTCCTCTTTGCTTTCTGCCATAAGGTTGGTGTCATCTGCATATCTGAGGTTATTGATATTTCTCCCAGCAATCTTGATTCCAGGTTGTGCTTCATCCAGTGTGGCATTTCTCATGATGTAGTCTACATGTAAATTAAATAAGCAGAGTGATAAAATGCAGCCTTGACGTACTCCTTTCCCAGTTTGGAACCAGTCCGTTGTTCCATGTCTGATTCTAACTGCTTCTTGACCTGCATACAGGTTTCTCAGAAGGAAGTGTTTATTGCGTGTAGAATACAGCTGGGAACAGGCCGTTGCTCTTTCAGTTGATCTGTCTAGAGTCAAGAAAAGGGGCTGCTCGGGGTCTCCTAACAATGTGACTCTGAGGGAGCCCAGAGTGGGGTAGGACCTGCAGGCACACCTGAAAAGCCATGTGAGATCAGATGCTGTTCAGATTGGCCAGTTAGAGGCCCAGCGAAGAAACGGGTGTGAGGTTTTCTGTCCACACGGGTCACAGTACAGCTTTTGGAGGCCCAGCATGAGAGGTCAGGACAGAGTGGTAAATGGTTCCCATGTCAGTTAAAAAACTGGCTGTCTTACGTGCCACGTCAAGGATACCTGGTGCTTCCGACGGAGACATACATCTCGTTGCAGGGAGCTGCCAGAATCCCTGGGCCGCCTCAGTTGTCCAGCACGGCTGTCTGGGGAGCGGGAGCCCCCCTTCCCTTTCAGGATGGGGTAGTCCCATTTCCAGTCACCTGTTTGTTTGCAGGCTGGGCATGGTCCAAGGGGTGGTTTTTGGCACTTTGGGGCCCAGTGGCCGGCTGACTTACATTTGAAGCATTCCCCTTCCAGTTTTATTTCCAGGTGGATGGTTAAACTTCCTTGATCCTTGGTTGTCCTGAGGTCGAAAGATGGGGCTGACAGCTCAGCTTAGCTTGAACCCTGGCCTTCCTGTTTTCACACTTGGTTCTCTCTTCCTCCTCAGCTTGATCTGGGTTATTAAATAGCCCAAAGATCATCTCTAGAAGTTGGGGCATTGGAGTTTGTGGGCCTAATTGTAGCTTTTGGAGTTTCTGCCTAATATGAGGGGGATACTGGCTGAGAAAATGTTGTACCAGCAGGATTAACTCTCGGGGAGATGGATCAACATTAGTCAGTTTTCTGAAAGCCTCTACAAGCTGTGCCTAAAAGAGGGCCCGGTTTCTTTTCCTTCCTGGTCACTCCTTTAGCCCTTTCATAGTTAACCAGCTTTTTGATACACTTTCTCTTCCCTTCTAGCACAGTAGGTTGTGTGCTTCCTGGCTTCTGTTCCCTCCTGGGAATTATAATTCCTCATTTGGGACCACACCCATAGCAAAATGTTTGGATTGGTCCCTGGGAAGCTGGTCAGCCTGTCCCTGGGCTGCTGCCCAAAGTCTCTGTGTGTCCTCAGGAGCACAGCAAGTAGGCAGGACCATTTGGACACCCTTCCAAATTAAATCAAAGGCTGAAACCCTTCCACAAATTCACCAGCGTCTTTAGAAACCCTCCCAGTCTCTGTCTGCATTGGGCTGAGTGGGTTAGAGAGGGGCGTGTCCTCTGCTTGTCCCTTCGCCGTTTGCCACTTCCTGAGAGGGTACACTTTTCCCCATCCTGGGTTACCTCGGAGGTTCTGGTCTCTTTCCTGAAGTAACGGAGGATGTGAGGGACACAGGGAGGTGGAGTGTGGGATGGTCAGAGGAGTCTGGAGAGGTGGGTGGGGCTCAGCTCCCCCTGAGAGTTGGGGAGGCTTAGAAGAGATTGTCTAGAATGTCGGGAGTACTGTGTGACTCCCCAGGCACAGAAGCTGCACAGAGCAGCGTTTGGTAAAGTGCCGGGAAGGCTTGGACACAGGGAACCTCAGTCCATTTTCCCATCTTGTGACAATAAAGAGCCAGTTGGAAGATAGTGTTGTAATTTAGAACCCATTTTCAGGCCATTTTTCTCCACCCCACCTCCCCAACTCATATAAAGGTCAGGCAGTGTTACAGTACAGGTTAAGTTTTTCCCTTTTCAACTCTTCTTTTTTAAAGAAATGTTTATTTATTTGGCCGCTCCACGTCTTAGTTGCAGCATGTGGGATCTAGTTTCCCAACCAGTGATTGAACCTTGGCCTCCTGCATTGGGAGCACTGAGTCTTAGCCACTGGACCATCAGGGAAGTCCCAACCCATCTCTTTTTAAATATATTAATTCTTAAAAATGTACTTGGCTGTGCTGGGTCTTGGTCACGGCATGCAGGCTCTTTACTTGCACCATGCACCCTTAGTTTCAGCGTGTGGGATCTACTTCCCTAACCAGGGATAGAACTTGGGCCCCCTGCAGTAGGATTGCGAAGTCTAGCCACTGGACCACCAGGTAAGTTCCAGGATTTTTAATTTCCAAGGATATACTCCAGAGGTGTCTCTTCTGGCTTAGAAGAGGATCCTGCCGCGTTGAGTAACCTGCACCTGAGTGCTCCTAGAAATGAAGTCCTGCGTTCTGGAGGCGTTGTACCAGGAGGCTGTGTGGAAAGGCAGTCGGGGCATCCTCCAGGTTCCCTCCTCACCTAATGGGGTTGGAGCACCCTCTCCTCTCCCGGCACCTGACCAGACGTCTCTGGCTAACCTAAGCCCCCCATGAGAGTAGTCCCTGAGAGGGGGCGTTTGAACCAGCCCCAGTGCATTCCCAGGGCTCCCCAAGGGGGTCTGTTGTCTATAAAGCTCATGTCCGGGGCTTCCCTGGTGGTCCCGTGGTTAAGACTCCACACTTCCAGCGCCGAGATTCAATTCCTGGCTGGGGAGCTAGACCCCACGTGCCGAGTGGCATGGCCAGCAAAGCATGCTTGTGTCCTCTAGTTAGTGCCCCTGTGTTGGGGTGTGTTGAGCCTGAGCATCTGTAGAGGTTACAGTGCAGGCTTCTGGGCAGCCCCAGCCCAGTAGGTTGTCTATAGCCTTGGATGTGCTGCCACAGCCTGTAGTGAAGCAGTCCTGCAGGTGCAGAAAGGACCTCCTGGAGGAACTGGAGCTGGGCACAGTGGAAAATGCCGTGAGGTTGGGACCTGATGGCCTGGAGGTGGGAGTATTCACACAGGGGATTTGGGACATAAAGTGAAAAGACTAGATAGAAGAAGAAGCTGAAACCCTTTTCCCTGTTTGGTGGCTGTGATAAAACTGGGGAGAGGCTGATGATTCCATCTGACACAAGCAACAGCGTATCCGAGGAGCCCAGCTAGTTTAGGGTCTCTTTGGGATGCTCCAGGGGCCCTTTGAAGAAGTCCAGAGTTAGCTAGAGATCAAAAGCACTTTAGTTAGAATTTGATGTTTGAAAAGTATGTCAAAAGCTTTGAAATACCTAGTCAGATAGAATGATAGGTTGCTGTGAAACAGTTGTTCTAATGTGAAAAAAGGATTTCAAAATAAATACAGATCACTTAAAGACACAGAAACTCACACAATTTGATATCAAGAGCAGCAAGAAAGCTTTGTTCTCTTATGAGAGAGAAAAACCAAATCCAATCTTGCATAGCCTACTCTTAATAGAATCCATTTACCTAATTAAATTTAATCCAGCCTTAGAATTCCTGACCACATACAAAAATATATTCTCAGTGTTCGTTTTCTGCAAACGTTCTGAAACTTTCTGTAAGCATATTTTCTCCCATTCAGAAACAGCCAGCTTTTTTTAAAAAATCCTCTTTTTTTCCTATCAATTAAATATTTTTCCATTTCTCATACCTTCCTTTCTGATAGCACACATCCTACTTTCCGTAAGCAACCAGGAACTATCTTTTACGTTATATCCTATAGATTGATAGAGAACGTCTCAAGTGGCACCAGACAGCTTTAGTTTCTCCCTCAAAGTGAAAGTGAAGTCACTCATTCGTGTCCGACTCTTTGCGACCCAGTGGACTGTAGGAGCCCACCAGGCTCCTCAGTCCATGGATTTCTCCAGGCAAGAATACTGGAGTGGGTTGCCATTTCCTTCTCCAGGGGATCTTTCCGACCCAGGGATCAAACCCAGGTCTCCCGCATTGCAGGCAGACGCTTTAACCTCTGAGCCACCAGGGAAGCCCTCATAAGAAGACAGATGTAGGTAAATCTAGACCTCCTTAGCAGTTAAATTTCCAATAGTTCATCTTATTTGAAGTGGCCTAGATATTCAATGAACTCCTATTTTTTAATTTAGTTTCAAGTTTCCAACATTTGGTGATGGACATTTCTGCAACATAGTCATTCCCATAGAATTGACCAAAAAGCTCTTATGTCAGTTACATTTATCTAAAAATGTAATCATATCAGGTTATTCTCCTTGATGACAGACCTTATGACAGGAACGGTATGCACACACTGCTTTTCAGTGCCCTCGGTGCTGTAGACGGCAGGAAGACTGGAGTGGGCCGCCGTTTCCTACTCCAGGGCATCTTCTGGACCCGGGGACTGAACCCGCATCTCTTGCCCCTCCTGCATTGCAGGCGGATTCTTTACCACTGCGCCACCTGGGAAACCCGACAATAAAAGTATTATGCTCAAGGTCTATGGACTGTATAGTCCGCGGGGTCGCAGAGAGTCAGACGCAGCTGAGCGACTTTCACTTTAATGTCGATGACTCTAAAGACAGGTCTGTGTCAACTAAATCCACAAGCTTCAGCTAGCTCTAGTACCAGGTATTAATTCAGTATTGAATATTTCCCAAATCACAGGAACCTGAAATGTATTCTGTTGAGTCTTTCACCTTTCTGATAATGTATATACGCACGCACTTTCCTTTATCTAGTTAAATACAGCTCACTTGCAAGTTAGTTGTTACATAAAGACAGAACCAGAGACCTCATAGTTTTGTTGTTTGAGTTTTGAAAGGCCTCTTTCACCCCTTGTCTGGGAACTACAGGTGGATCAGGAGGTCCCTGAGAGCCCAGGGGGAAGAGTTACATGTGAAAACAGGAGAGATGGCGCTCCTGCTCCCGGAAGGGACCCGAAGCTGGAGCCTCAGGCCATGTGGGGCCCGCTTGTATTTCAAGATTGAAATGCTCCCTCGTGCCTGCAGTGTCGACAGACAAAACGACATAAAACCAAGATACTAATGATGAAACCTAAAGACACAATCGAGATATTTGGGGATAAAGGGTATGGGAGTGTAGGTGTAAGGATCAAGAGGGAGGGACAGAAGAAGCTGAAAAAGAGAACAAGATGGCAGGGAAATAAAGGCGAGAACACTGGGACGATGGACTTCCAGCCACTACATGACCTAGGGTCTGAACCGCTGTCACTCTCCTCTCTGGTCAGGGGGATCCTGCCGGACCAGGGTCTGCACGGGGCGAGGCCAGCCCCTCCTCCTCCGCCTGTCACAGGCGGAGAGGAGTGAGACTGTAGCTGCCCGACATCCTCTCTCTCTGAGAGGAGAGAGACGGACAGATTTCAGGGAGGGAAAGCGCTGCCCAAATGAGGGTTTGAGGCCCCAGGGGCCAGGAAGGCAGACTTAAAACACGGTGACGCTGAAGTAAGAAATTCAGGCAGCCACTTGTCACCCATGGGGAAGCTCTGTTCAGTGGGCCCGGAGGTGCCCAGACCCTCTCCTCAGAAGGGGACAGCTGCTTCAAGTTGGGTGCCACTAAGTCTGATGCGGACCAGGGTTCCCAGCCTCTTCCTTATCAAGAGAAATTGACTAGAGGTCAGACGTGAAGTTCAGGCAAGGCTTTATTGGGGCCCCTGCTTGCTTGCTTCCTGAGGGTGGGGGAGCTGGTTCCTTCTGGGACCAGGGGGGAAAGGTGTGTCCAGGACTCAGGCCATGGCGGGGCCGGGTGGTCTGCCCAGCCCTTAGCTGGTGGTGTGTGTGCAGCACTGAGCCCTTCAGAAGAGGCAGCTGGGACTCGTTTGGTCTTGGTGTGTCTCGCTGCCCATCATTTGCCCCAGCTGCTTGGAGAAGAGGGCTGCCCAGGCGCCAGCACCACAGCCAGGGCGCCCCGGCCCCACCTGGCCTGCCTCAGTTCCACATTCCCATCTCTCCCATACTTTTCTTGAGCTGTTGTTAACAGTTATTTTCATGTTTATTCCATAAGTGCGCTGTTATTTCTTAAACAGGCAATTATGTTTTGAAGAAATACGTAAGATATACCTTACCAGTTTAGCCATGTAATGGACAGTTCTAAAGATCTCTGTGTCCTTAGGCAGATGCAGGATTCTCTGATGTTACTTTACTTTTGTCTGGACTTCTTTTAACACTTCTTGCAGGATGGGTCTATTTGAGATTAATTGTTTTTACTTTGTATTACATTGTAGATATCTTTATTTCACTCAAGGTTTAACCACTGTTTAGGGCACAGTTACAGTTCAGTTAAATACTTCCACATTATTGTGTAGCCCTCACTACCCTCCATCCACATAACTCTTTTCGTCTTGTAAAACTGAAACTCTATACCTATTAAATAACTCCTGTTTCTCCCCTCCCCCTGGTGACCACCATTGTATATTATGTGTCTCTGATTTTGACTAATTACAGTATTAATCTCATATAAGTGGAATCGTCCAGTATTTGTCTTATTTCATTTAGCATAATGCCCTTAAGTTTCCTCCATGCTGTCAGCGTCTATCAGTACTGCATTTCTTGTAAATGTTGAAAAAATGACAGTGTTTGTATACACCACCTTTTCCTTATCGTTCAGCTGTCAATGGATCATGGCTTTGCTCCATGTTTTAGCTGTTGTGAATAGTGCTGCAAAGAACATGGGTGTACACCTGTGTCTTTGAGACCTTGGTTTCAGTTACTTTGGGGTATGTACCCAGAAATCAGATCACATGGTAATTATACTTCTAACTCTTTGAAGAACCTCCATAGTGTTTCCCCGTGGCTGCACTGGTTTACATTCCTACCAGTAGTGCACAAACATTCTAAATTCTCCACATCCTCACCGGTGCCTGCTGTTTTCCATTTGTGTTGTTGTGTTGTTAGCAGCCATCCTGATGGGTATGAGGGGGTGTCTCATTGAGGTTCTCTTTTGCTTTTCTGCAGTGATTAGTTATGTTGAGCATTTGTTCATCGAGCATTTGTTCATCTTCTTTGGAGAAAGGACTGTTCAGGTCTTTTGCCCATTTTTGAAAAGTTTGGTTTTTTGTGTGGTTGAGTTTTACGGGTTCTCCACATATCCTGGATATCAGATCCCTTATCCCTGATCAGATAGATGATTTGAAAACGTTCTGTAGATCTCACAGGTTGTCTTCTCGCTCTGTTGATGTGTCTTTTGATGTATTTCTGATGCATCATGAAGTCCAGTTCATCTGTTTTTGTTGCTGTTGCCTGGGCCTTTATTGTCGTAAACAAGAAATCATTGCCAAATCCAGCGTTGTAAAGCTTTTGCCCTGTGTTTTCTTCTAGGAGGTTTATAGTTTGGGTTGTACATTTAGACTTGATCCACTTTGAGTTGTTTTTTTAATGCAGTGGTAAGTAATTCCAGGTCCAGATCCATCCTTTTGCAGGGGGATACTCAGCTTTCACAGCAACGTTTGCTGGGAGACAGCCTGCTCCCTGTTGAGCAGTCCTGGTGTCCTGTGTAGCCTCACCTGCCCAGGGAGGTGAGGTTTATTCTTGGGGTCTCAGTTCCACTGGTCTGTGTGTCTGTCTTGAGGGCGGATGTGCACAGATTACTGTACCTGTGGAGAAAGCTTTGAAATCAGGAAATATATTCTCTAGCTTTGTTCTTTTTCAAAATCATTTTGGCTGTTCAGGGTCCCTTGAGACTGGATAGGAATTTTAGAATTTTTTTTTTAATGTGAAGAAAATATCCTTGAGATTTTGAGAGGACTTGCGTTGAATCTGTAGGTCACTCTGGCTGGTACTGACATCTTGGCAACATGAAATCTTCCAACCCATGATCACGGGCTGTGTGTCCATTTATTTATGTTTTCTTTAAGTTCTTTTATAGTTTTCACTGTGTAATTCTTTCACTCCCTTCATTAAGTTAATTCCTAAAAATTTTGGTTTTTTTATGAAGTTTTTGTAAAAGAATTTTTCTTAGTCATTTCTTTTTCAGATTGTTCTTTTCTTTTTCTTTAGCTTTCCCCAGTTTGATTATGATTTACGTAGGTATGGCTTCCTTTGGGTTTACCTTCTTTAGGATTTTCTTAGCTTTTTGAATCTTGGGTTTATATCTTTTGCCCAGCTGGAATGTGTTTTTTCAGTTTTTTATTTCCTCAGCCTTTTGAGCACTGTCTTTCTTCTCTCCTCCTTCTGCGGCTCCAGTGTCACATGAATGTTAGACCTACTGCTTACGTCCCCCGAGGTACCTATGGATCTGTTCATTTCTTAAAAATGTTTTTTCACTTTATAATTAAAAGTGAACAATTTCTATTGATTTCTTGTCAAGTTCACTGACTCTTTCCATTCTGCTATTAAGTGCATACAATGAGTTTATTGTGCTTACTTTATTTTTCAATTTCAAAATTTCAACTTGGGTTTTCTTTATATCTTCTGTTTCTTTTATGAGATATTCTATTTTTTAACATTTGTTTGAAGAACATTAGTGATTGCAGTTTGTATATTTGCACAGTCAGTACTTTATCATATTTGTGAGAGAATTCCCACATCCTTGCCATTTTTGCATTGGTATCTGTTGATTGTTTTCCTGTGTGAATTGAAATTCTTCTGGTTTTCATATGTTGAAGAGTCTTTTAAATTGTATCCCTTCCCTGACTGTGGGATGCTGGATCGTGTTTAAAAATTATGAAGATAGGTATATTAGTTTTACTGGGCAGCCCACCTGGGTAGAGTCAAGCTCTAAGTTCCAGCCTGTGTCTGTGGGCTCCAGCTCAGAGCCTTCCCGGCTTCTCATCTGTCCCAGATGTGCATCACACCAGGCAGCCTGTGGTCTGGGTGTGCATGGTCCCTGCTCCAGACTTTATCTTGTGCTGATTAGAGACAAACCCATGTACGCATGGGTGGGGCTGAGCCCTGGAGTGAAAAGATCACCCGGGGACTCAGTGTTTCCAAGCTCCTCTCTACGCACAATCTCCTGGTGCTCCCTTCACCCCTTTGATCCTCAGGCAGATACTTGGGCATCTAGTTAGTTACCCAGCTCTGCTGTGAACTTGGGTTTGGGTCCATATCCAGGGCCACCTACTGGGAGAATTGTTGTTTGGTCGCTAAGTCGTGTCTGACTCTTTTGTGACCCTGTGGACAGCAGCCTGCCAAGCTTCTCTGGCTGTGGGATTTCCGAGGCAAGAATACTGGAGCAGGTTGCCATTTCCTTCTCCAGGGGATCTTCCCAACCCAGGGATCAACCCCCGCATCTCCTGCATTGCAGTGGTGAGGGCTACCGCTGAGCCACCAGGGAAGCCTAGTGGGAGGATAGAGAGAGAGGCCATGGGAGTTGGCCCCCTTCTTGGTCTCAGAGCTGCTCTCAGCAGAAAAAGTTTCCATTCCTCAGGATTGGCCCTCCTGGGCCCCACCTCACCACCCAGCTCCTTTACCAGCTTCTGCCAGTCCCACCACAGAGTTGCCTGGACTGGGACATCAGAAGTTGGAAGAGAAGGAACAGAGGCTTTCCATGCTCTGTCTGAGCATTAGGAATCCCCGCTTTCCCTCCTCCAGCCAGCAGTGTCTTGTCCTGGATCTCAGATCACGTGAAGTTCAAGCTGGGTGACACTGCAGGCAAAGACAGCTGTAGACACGGGGCTGGGTCGGCAGTCCTTGAGGCCTGTGTCTGCCAGCTCTGTCCACTAGCTGTGCCCCCTTGCTGCTCAAATCCAGCGCTGTGTCAGCAGAGGAGGAGGGTGGAGTGTGTCGGCTCCGCCTCACCTGGGGGTCGTGCCTCTTACCCTCTGGTCGTGCTGCTGGCCTCAGGGGTGTCCTCGGGCATCCCTGCTCTGGTGGCTCAGCACAAGGGCTCAGCGGGCACCCTTCCCACATGCTTCTGTTGCTAATTCTGTGGTGCATTAGCTCCATTTCTTCCTGTTAAGTTCCTCAGAGTATGTTCTGATTTTTCTTGTAACCTCTTCTGTGACTGTTTATGAGTGTGGTATCTAATTTCCACATAATTTTTGTATTTTCCAAATTCTTACCTGTTACTGATTTCTGATTTTACTCCCATCGTGGTTGGAATGGAATAAAATGGAATCGTTTACTTTATCTCCGTACTGAGCCTTGATTTATGGCCTAACCGATGGTCTTTCTTGGAAAATATTCCTTGTGCTCTTGAGAAGAATGAGTGTTCTATAGAAGTCTCGTTGGTTTACAGTGTCAAGTGTTCTGTTTCCTCATTGATGTTCTGCCTGCCTACTCCATTCATACGAGAAACGGGAGTGACATCTCCAGCTATGAGTGTTGTCTGTCTAGTTCTCCTTTCTAAAGTGCCAGTTTTTGCTGAGTCTCTTGTAGGTAGCATGTATGTATGTGTGTGTGTGTGTGTGTGCGCGTGTGCACATGTTCAGTCCCTCACTCGTGTCTGACTGTGACTTTGTGGACTGTAGCCCGCTGGGCTCCTCTGTCCATGGTGTTTTCCAGGCAAGAATACTGGAGTGGACTGCTATTTCCTTCTCCAGAGGAACTTCCTGTCCCAGGGATCAAAGGCCAGGGGGTAACAAATAGTTGAGTCATAATCTTTTAAAAATTAATTCTGCCAGTCTCTACCTTTTAACTGGAGAATTTTAACTCACGTACATTTAAAGTAATCACTAAGGCGGCTTCTGACATTTTGCTTTTTTTGTGTGTTGTTAAATCTGTTTTCTTTGTCAGTTCCTCCATCACTGCCTTATTTTGTTCGATATTTTCTAGTATTCCATGTAAATTCCTATTTCTTAAACTGGATATTAAAAAAAAAATTGGTGTGGGGCTTACAATCAACATCTTCACTAAAACGCTGTAGCTTAAGTGTCCTGAGAATTCCATGGACTGTATAGTCCACGGGGTCGCAAAGAGTCAGACACAACTGATGAACAGTAAGGGATTTCCATAGTATCCAAAAGCTTTGCTCCAACATAGCTGTCTCCTTCCTGCCTTTGTGCTGCAGATTACACACAAATCACGTCTTTATACCTTATAAATGCATGAACAGTTTTATAGTTACTGCTGTGTGTAGTTGTCTTCTAAATAAAGCAGAAGTTTAAAATAGAAATGCATTCACACTGTCTTTTATGTTTGTCCATATAGTTGCTTTAGCAGTGTCTTTATATTTATTCCTGTAAATTCAAGTTGTTTTTCATTTGAGCCAGAGGGGCTCTTTTTTTGGTATTACTTGAAGGGCAGATATGCTAGCAATACGTTTTCTGTTTTTGTCTATCTGGAAATGGCCTGCTGTCACCTTCATTTTTTGGATAGTTCTACCCGGTGTAGAAGTCTTAGTTGGCAGCCTTTTAGTGCCTTGAATATATCATCCCACTGCCTTCTGGCCTCCGTGGTCTCTGATAAGAGATCAGCTGTAAATCCTCCTGGAGGTCTATCCTGAGGGCTGAAATGACTTCTCTTGCTACTTTCAAGGTTCTTTGTTTTTTAGCTTTTGACAATAAGATCTTGATGCATCCAGGTATGGATCTCTTATCCTCCTTGTAGTTCATTGAACTACTTGAAGACAGTTTTTTCCAATACATTCAGGTACGTTGTGGCCGGTGTTTCTTCAGATAGCCTTTCTGCCCTGTTGTCTCTGTCTCGGTCCCGCTGTGAACAAGTTGCTACACCCGATGGCAGCCACTAGTCTCTGAGGCTCTTCTTATTCAGTCTCTTTCTTTCTTTCCCTCAAACAGACCATCTTAATTGACTTAACTCCAAATTTTCTGACTCTTCTACCAACTCAAATTCAGCTTTTGTACTTTTCAATTACAGAATTTCCCCTTGGGTCTTTTTTTAAAAGTATGTATTTATTTGGCAGTGTTGGGTCTTGGTTGCAGTGTGCAGGCTCTTTGTTATGGCATGTGAGACCTTTTAATTGTCGCATGTGGAATATTTAACTGCAGCATGTGTGATCTAGTTCCCTGACTAGGGACTGAACCCAGCCCCGCTGTGCTGGGACTGGCAGTCTTAGCCACTGGACCACCAGGCAAGTCCCTCCCCTTGGGGCTTTAAACATTTTGATTCTGTTTATTGGTATCCTCTATTTGTTAAGATAGCCATTCTCTTAACTGTCATATTATTTAGACATGATTTACTTTAGTATTTGTATATAACTTATAAAAACTGGTTCCTTACTTTGATGTATTAGGGTTCTCCAAGGAAACAGAATCATTAGAAGATATTATATATAGATGGGTGGACAGGTAGGGTTTAGGTCTTGGTTTGTATGATTGTGGAGTCTGGCAGGCTAAAGACCCAGGGATGAATGGATGCTGCATTTGAGTCTTAAAGAAGTCTGGAGCTGGTTCCCCTCCTCTCTATGGGATTCAGTCATTTTCTGTTAAGGCCTTGAGGCGACTGGGTGGCAACTTGCTGTGAGCCCCATAATATCTGCTTTACTCAGCCTCTAGTGATTTACAGTAGATGTTAACCTCATCTAAAATATCCTCGCAGAAGCATCTAGAGGGAGATCTGGCTGAATTTCTGGGTACTGTGGCCTAGCCACAGACATAAAATTAACCATCTTCCCCTTTGTCTCTTTCTTTCTGGCCCTCCCTTTCAGCATTATTGATACCCTTGGTCACATCCTGAGTGTCTCTGGAACTGTTCATTTTCCTTCATGCTTTTTTTCTGATCCTCACATTATGATAATCTCAGTTGATGTGTCTTCAGCTTTGCTGGTTCTTCCCCTCACTCAAGGGGTTCCCCTTATGGCTCAACTGGTAAAGAATCTGCCTGCTGTGCAGGAGACCTGGGTTCGATCCCTGGGTTGGGAAGATCCACTGGAGAAGGGAAAGGCTACCCACTCCAGCATTTTGGCCTGGAGAATTCCATGGACTGTATAGTCCACGGGGTCGCAAAGAGTCAGACACAACTGATCAACTTTTACTTTCACTTTCTTTCTGCCCACTCAAATTCTGTTAATGTACTTCCAACTGCAGAATTTGTTTTCTTTTTAAAATTATTTTTCTCTTTACTAGTATTCTCTTGGTGAGACTCATTCTGTCATATTAATTCCTTAGACATAGTTTCATTTAGTTCTTTGAACCTGATTTTTGAAAGCTGACTTTGTCTTACCTAGTATGTTTAACATTTGAGCATACTCAGAGATAGTATCTATTAGTTTCTTTTTGAAAACTTTCCTAGTTTATGGCCCATACTTTGTTCCTTTGTATAACTAAGTTTCTGTTCAAAAGTATTCATTTTAAATAACATCAGTATAATGTGACTCAAGAAATCAGTTTCCTGCTCCCCAGACTTTTTGTCTCCCTTCTGTGTTCAGTGACTTTCCTGAAAGGATTCTGTAAAGTCTGAGACACTGCTGTGTGTGGGTCAGGAGGTCTCTGTGCTCTTAGCTTGTCGCTCACCTGATGACTAGACAGAGACGTCTGTGATCCAGTAAGTCATCTCCCATTTACCCAAAGGCTCTTAAATTCCCTCAGGTTGGCGTTCACTTCCTGCCTCATGCGATCTCAGGGTTCTGTTATTTCCTACATGTGCACACAGACTTGCACGTGTGCATGGCCTTCTGTGTTCCCAGGGGGATGTCAGAGCATTTGAGAGTATTTGGGGGCATTTTATTCCCCGGGTCTTCCTCCCCCCCAACTTTGTATGTATGTATGTATGTATGTATGTATGTATGTACGTACGTACATACATATATACACGTATATGTATGTATGTGTCTGTGTGCACACATATAGGTATGTGTGTGTACTGTATGCAATTATGTGTGTGTACATATGTGTGCTGTGTGTACGTCTGCATGTGTGCATACATGTGTTCATGTATGGGTTGTGTGTGCACACATGCATGTGCATGTGTTGTGTGTGTGGGTGCATGTGTATGTGTGTGCATGTGTGTGGATATGTTTTGTGTACGTGTGGGTGTATTGTGTGTGTGCATGTGTGTGGATATGTATTGTGTATGTGTGGGTGTATTGTGTGTGTGCATGTGTGTGTGCATGTGTTATGTATGTGTGTATACGCACATACGTGTGTTATGTGTGTAGATGCATGCATGTGTGTGCGTACATACGTGTGTGTGTATGTGTGTCTGTGTGTTTTTCTTGAAGTATAGTTGACTTTCAATGCTGTATTAGTAACTGCTGTCAGCAAAATGTTTCAGTCGTATACAAACAGATGTGCGTTCTTTTTATTGTATTCTTTTCCATTATGGTTTATCATAGGCCATTGGATATAGTTCTCTGTGCTATACAGTGGGACCGTATTTATCCATCCCACATATAATAGTTCGCATCTGCTAACTCAGCCTCCCGCTCCATCCCTCCTCCAGCCCCCATCCCCTTGGCAAACACCAGTCTGTGCTCTGTATCTGTGATTGATTGTTTCGCAGATAGGTTCGTGTTGTCGTGTTTCACATTACACACGTTAAGTGATATCATATGGTACTTGGTTTTTTGTTACTTCACTTATTATGATAATCTCTAGTTGCATCTGTGTTGTCATTATTCATTCTTTTTTATGCCTGAGTAGTATTTCATTGTATATACTAAACACATGTGTACATATATATATATATATATCTCACATGGTCTTTATCCATTCATCTGCTGATGGACATTGAGGTTTCTTCCATGTCTTGGCTATTGTGAATAGGCTGCTATGAACACAGTGGCTGATGTGTCTTAATTCTTTGAATTTGCAGTTTTGTTTGGATATATACCCAGGGGCAGGATTTCTGGGTGATGAGAAACCTCTGTGCTGTTTTCCACAGTGGCTGCACCAGCTCACATCCCCACGAACAGTGCAGGAGAGTTCCCTTCTCCCTTACCCTCTCCGGCACGTATTTTCAATTCGCCGTATTGGGTCTTCGTTGCAGTACGTGGGGCATCTGTTGCGTCATGTGGGAGCCTTCATTGCAGCATGCCAGCTATTTGTGGTGTGTGGGCTCAGTAGTTGTGGCACACGGGCATCAGATCCAGCATTTGTTTTGTAGACTTTTTAATGATGGCCATTCTGACCAGTGTGAGGTGGTACCTCAGTGTAGTTTTGATTTGCATTTCTCTGATCACCAGCAATGTTGAGCATGTTTTCATGTCCCTATTGGCCATCTGTATTTCTTCTCTGGAGAGATGTCTATGTAAGTCTAATGTCCATTTTTCAATTGGGTGGTTTGTTTTTTGTTGTTGAGTTGTATGAGCTCTTTGTATCTTTTGGAAATTAAATCCTTGTTAGTTGCATCATTTGCAAATATTTTTTCCTATTCTGTAGATTGTCTTTTTGTTTTGTTTATGGTTTCCTGTGTCGTGCAAAAGTTTGATTGGGTCTCATTTGTTTATTTTTGTTTTCTATTTCTATTTCCTTTGTTTTCTATTTCCTTAACTGACGTTAAGAAAACTTCAGTAATATTTACATCAGAGAACGTTTTGCCTGTGCTCTCATCTAGGAGTTTCATGGTATCTTATATTTAAGTCTTTAAGCCATTTTGAGTTTATTTTTGTGAAGGGTGAGAGAGTGTGTGCTAAATAACTTCATTGATTTACATGTAGCTGTCCAGCTTTCTTAACATCACTTGTTGAAGACGCTTTTTCCCATTTCCCATATTCTTGCCTCCTTTGTCAAAGACTGACTTGTGTGTGTTTGTTTCTGGGTTCTGGGTTCTGTTCCACTGATTCCTACATCTTGTTTTTTGCCAGTGCCACACTGTTTTTAATCACTGTAGCTTTGTAGTATTGTCTGAAGTCTGGAAGGGTTATGCCTCCTGTTTAGGTCTTTTTCTTCAGGTTTGCTGTGGCAGTTCTGGGTATTTTATGGTTCCATGTGAATTTCAGGATTGCTTTGTTCTAGTTCTGTGAAAAGCGTCATGGGTAACTTGATAGAAACCACACTAAACCTGTAGATTGGTCCCGAGTAATGCGACCACTTTACCAATATTCTTCCAGTCACAGAGCATGAGATATCTTTCTGTTTCTTTGAATCATCTCTGATTCCCTTTATCAGTGTTACAGGTCTCAGTGTGTAAGACTTTCACCTCCTTGCTCAGGTTTACTCCCGAATCCTTTATTTTGGCGAGTGCAGTTTTAAAGATATTGTTGGACTTCACTGAACAGTGGTTAGGACCCTGCACTTTCACTACAACGTGCATGGGTTTGATCCCTGGTCGGGTGCTTGCATGCTGCATGGCATGGCAAAACAAACTAACAGCTATTGTTTAAATACCCTTTCTGCTATTTCATTGTTGATGTGAAGAATGCAACCCATTTCTGTATGTTAATCTTGTATCCCGCCTACCTTGCTGAATTTGTTCATCAGTTCTAGTAGTTTTTGCATGAAATCTAGGGTTTTCAGTATACAGTAGCATATTATCTGCATATAGTGAATTTTACCTCTTCCCTTCCAGTTTGGGTACTTTTTTTTTTCTTTTATTATTGCTGTAGTTAGGACATCCAGTCTTCTGTGTTGAATAGAAGAGCTGACAGTGGGCATCCTTATTTTGTTACAGATTTTAGTGGGAAGGCTTCCAGCTTTTCACCATTATTATTATGTTGGCTGTGGGTTTGTCATCAGTTCAGTTCAGTCGCTCAGTCGTGTCCGATTCTTTGTGACCCCATGAACTGCAGCACGCCAGGCCTCCCTGTCCATCACCAACTCCCGGAGTCCACCCAAACCCACATCCATTGAGTCAGTGATGCCATCCAACCATCTCATCTTCTGTCATCCCCTTCTCCTCCTGCCCTCAATCATTCCCAGCATCAGGGTCTTTTCTGATGAGTCAGCTTTTCACATCAGGTGACCAAAGTATTGGAGTTTCAGCTTCAGCATCAGTCCTTCCAATGAATATTCAAGACTGATTTCCTTTAGGACGGACAGAGTCTTCTCCAACACCACAGTTCAAAAGCTTCAAATCTTCGGCACTCAGCTTTCTTTATAGTCCAACTCTCACGTCCATACATGACCACTGGAAAAACCATAGCCTTGACTAGACGGACCTTTGTTGACAAAGTGATGTGTCTGCTTTTTTATGCTGTCTAGGTTGGTCATATCTTTCCTTCCAAGGAGTAAGCGTCTTTTAATTTCATGGCTGCAGTCCCCATCTGCAGTGATTTTGGAGCTCAGAAAAATAAACTCAGCCACTGTTTCCATTGTTTCCCCATCTATTTGCCATAAAGTGATGGACCGGATGCCATGATCTTTGTTTTCTGAACGTTAAGCTTTAAGCCAATTTTTTCACTCTCCTCTTTCACCTTCATCAAGAGGCTCTTTAGTTCCTCTTCACTTTCTGCCATAAGGGTGGTGTCATCTGCATATCTGAGGTTATTGATATTTCTCCCGGCAATCTTGATTCCAGCTTGTGCTTCATCCAGCCCAGCATTTCTCATGATGTACTCTGCATATAAGTTAAATAAGCAGGGTGACAATATACAGCCTTGACATACTCCTTTCTCTATTTGGAACCAGTCTGTTGTTCCATGTCCAGTTCTAACTGTTGCTTCCTGACCTGCATATAGGTTTCTCAAGAGGCAGGTCAGGTGGTCTGGTAGTCCCATCTCTTGAATTTTCCACAGTTTACTGTCATAAATAGCTTTAAAAAATACACACATATATGTCTTTTTGTTGTTATTGTTACGCTGGGTCTTTGTGGCTATGTGCGGTCTTCTCACTGTGATGGCGTCTCTTGTGGTGGAGCAGGGGCTTTAGATGTGCAGGCTTCGGTGGTGGTGACATATGGTCTTAGTTACCCTGAGGCACGTACATGTGGGATCTTCCTGGACCAGGGGTCAAACCAGTGTCCCCTGCATTGCAAAGTGGATTCTTAACCACTGGACCATCAAGGAAGCCTCATAAATAGCTTTTATTATATTGAGGTATGTTCCCCCCATACTCACTTTGCTAAGAGTTTTTATTATGAATGGATGTTGAATTTTGTCAAGTGCTTTTCTGTATCTGTTGAGATGACTGTTTTTGTCTTTTACGTGGTGTATCACATTGACTGATTGACCTATATTGAACCATCCTTAAGAACCTGCGGTGAATCTCACTTGGTTTTGGTTTGTTCTTTCTATGTGTTGTTTGATTTGGTTTGCTAATATTTTGTTAAGGATTTTTGCATCTGTGTTCATCAAAGACACTGGCCTGTAATTGTGTTTGTCTGGTTTTGGTATCAGGGTAATGGTGGCTGCACAGCATGTCTCTGAGAGTGTTCCCTCCTCTTCTGTTTTTTGGGGAAAGAAGAGTTTGAGGAGAATTGATAAAAGTTCTTTATATGTTTGGTAGAATCCATCTCTGGAGCCATCTGCTTCTGGACTTACATTTGTAGGGTTTTTTTATTATTATTTATTTTTGGCAGTGCCGGGTCTTTGTTGCCACATAGAGCAGGGGCTGCTCTCTAATTGTGGTATTTGGGCTTCTCACTAGGCACATGGGCTAAATAGCTGCGGCTCCTGGCCTCTGAGAACAGGCTCAGTAGCTGCGGCTCGATTGCTCCATGGCGTGTGGGATCTTTCTGAATCAGGGGTCAAACCCATGTCTCCTACATTGGCAGGTGGATTATTTGTTACTGAACCACCAAGGAAGCCTGGGAGGTTTTTGTTTTTTCTTTTAATTACAGATTCCTTTTCACTTCTAATGATTGGTCTCTTCAAATTATGTTTCTTCTTCAGTTTTGGTAGACTATATATTTCTAGAAACTTATCCGTTTCTTTTAGGTTATCAAATTTGTTAGCATGTAATTGTACGTGGTATCCCCTTAACGGTTTCTGTATTTCTGTGGCATGAGCTGTTTTGCTTGTGTTTTGTTCATTTGGGTCCTCTCTTTTCTTGGTGCGCCTGGTCAGAGCTGTCAGTCTTGTTTATCCTTGAAGAGGAACAACTCTTGTTCTATTTTTTCTGGTTTTTTAAATACCTACTTCCTCTCTGATGTTTATTTTCTTCCTTGTGCTGACTTTAGTTTTTGTTTGTTCTTCTGATTCTTTTAAGTGGTAGGTTAGATTGTTTGAGATCTTTCTTGTTTGGGAGGAAGGCCAACATCACTATGACCTTCCTCCTAAGAACTTCTTTTACTACATTCTGTAGCTTTTGCATGGTTGTATCTTCATTTTTCTCAAGGTAGTTTTAAATTTCCTCTGATTTCATCATTGACCTATCTTTTTAACAAATCCTTTCTTTCTGGCTGTGCTGGGCCTCTGCCGCCATGTGTGGGCTTCCTCTAGCTGCAGCGAGTGGGACTGCACGCACCGTTGTGGCGGGCTGGCTTCTCACTGCAGGGGCTACTCCCACTGTGGAGCACGGGCTCTAGGCCGTGGGCTCAGCAGCTGCAGGGTGTGGGCTCAGTGTCTGTGGTACATGGGCTTCGTTGCGCCACAGCGTGTGGGATCTTCCTGGACCAGGGATCAAACCTGAGTGCCCTGCGTTGGCCGGTGGAGCTGCAACCCCTCAAAGTCCTGACTCATTGGTTTTCCAGTAGCATGTTGTTTAGCCTCCATGTGATTTTTTTTTCTTTCTTTTATTCCTGATGTCTGAGCTTATTTATTTGTTACTCTTAGAATATCTCATTTTTGACTGGACTCAGGTAGACACTATCAGAGAGGACAGCCTCCTCCTCTTGGCAGTCTACTCCTGGCAATTTTTTTGGCCTCCTTCATCCTTTTGGCCAAGAACTTAGCATATTCTGCAGCCTCTTCCTTATTTTTCCTGATACGCTGATTCTTCAGAGCAGGACTCTGACATTTGGGCTGCTGAATGGAGTGGAATAGAAAGACACTGAACCTCGGGTGCATTGATGGTTTCTTACCTTCTCTGTTTAGGAGCTTTCTCACAGTGTCCTGGCGGACATCATATTACTTAGAGATTGAAAAATCTGTAGATTGTGCAGCTTTGGGGGGCCCCAGGCAGTGAGGTACAGTAGTGTCAGGGAGTCCAGGAATATTTTTCTGCCCCTCCTATTTTTAACAATGACCAAATTGAGAATACTCAGATTGGCATCCAGAAAGCAGCTCGGTGCAGACTGGGACAGGAACGCCCCTTACTCGGGCAGGCAGACTCAGAAGCCTTATCTGTCATCCCCACCACTGACTCAGACCACATGAGCTTCCTGTGTTCTTCACCCAGAGGGTCAGCAGCAACTTCTTTGGCCAAACGCTTCTCATAAAAGGTGCAAAGTGTTATTCATCATCCACCAGGAAAGTGATGTTCAGCTTTGTCCTGAAATGGTGAAGCACCTCCAAAGTGCCACAGAAGAGAGTGGTCATTTATTTTTCTGTGGTTGAGTTTCATGCCATTGTGGTCAGAAAAGATGCTTGGGGGTAATTTCTGTCCTCTTAAATGTGTTGAGGCTTGTTTTATGCCCTGGTATGTGTTCCTAGCAGCTTCCCAGGTGGGGCTAGTGGTAAGGAACCTGTCTGCCAATGCAGGAGGTAGAGGAGACATGGGTTTGCTCCCTGAGTTGGGAAGATCCTCTGGAGAAGGGCAAGGCAATCCACTCCCAGTATTCTTGCTGAGGAGCCTGACGGGCAACAGTCCATAGGGTCACAAAGAGTGGGACACGACAGAAGTGACTCAGCACGGCAGTACTACAGAATGTTCCCTGTGTGCACTTGAAAAGAATGTGTATTCAGGGTTTGGGGATGTACTGTCCTGAAAAGATCAATTAAAGTCTGTTTTCTTGTGTCATTTGGGACTCTACTGCTTCGTTGATTCTCTGTTGGGGATCTGTCCGTTGGTGTGAATGGGCGTGTTAGTTTCCTGCTATTACTGTATTCCTGTCCATCTCTCTCTTTACATGTCGGTACCATTGTTGTTCAGTCGCTAAGTCGTGTCTGACTCTGCAACCTCACGAACTGTAGCAGCCTGGGCTTCCCTGTCCTTCACTATCTCCTGGAGTTTGCTCAAACTCATGTCCATTGAGTTGGTGATAGCATTCAACCATCTTGTCTCTGTCGTCCCCTTCTCCTCCCGCCTTCAGTCATTCCCAGCATCAGGGCCTTTTCCAGTGAGTCAGCTCTTTGCACCAGGTGGCCAAAGTATTGGAGCCTAAGCTTCAGCATCGGTCGTTCCAACGAATATTCAGGGTTGATTTCCTTTAAAAGGATTGACTGGCTTGATCTCCTTGCAGTCCAGGGGACTCTCAAGAGTCTTCTCTAACACCACAGTCCAAAGCATCAATTCTTTGGTGTTCAGATTTCTTTATGATCCAACTCTCACATCCATACGACTATAAACCATAGTTTTGACTAGATGGAAGTTTGTTGGCAAAGTAATGTCTCTGCTTTTTAATATGCCACCTAGGCTTGTCATAGCTTTCTTTCCAAGAAGCAAGCAGCTTTCAATTTCATGACTGCAGTCACCACCTGCAGTGATTTTGCTGCCCAGGAAAATAAAGTGTGTCATATTTTGTCTGATTTTGACTACTCAGAAGTATGTCATATAAGTGAAATTGTCCAGTATTTGTCTTATTTCATTTAGTATAGTGTCCTTAAGTTTCATCCATCGTACCTCATTCTTTTCTTTTTAAAGTCTGAAAAACTACTTCACCTTTTCCTTATCCATTCATCTGTCAATGGATAGTTCAGGTTGACTCCATGTTTCAGCTGTTTTGAACAGTGCTGCAGTGAACACTGGGGTGTAGACAAGTCTTTGAAACCCTGCTTTCAGTTCCTGTGGCCTGTGTTCCTAGAAGTTGGATCAGTGGATTATATGTTACTTACATCTCTTGAAGAACCTCCAGTGTTCTCCATCATGGCAGCACCACTTTTCATTCCCACCAGCATTGTAGGAGGATCCCACTTTCTGCACATCCTCACCAGCACCTGCTGTTTTGTTTTATTGTGTTGTTAGCAGCCATCCTGATGGGTGTAAGGGGTATCTCATCGTGGTTCTCATTTGCTTTTCCCCAGGGATTAGTCATGTTGAGAATTTGTTCATGTGTTTATTGACCATTTGTTCATCTTCTTTGGAAAAAGGATTGTTCAAGTCTTTTGCCCATTTTTTAATAGAATTTTTTATGGTTGAGTTTTACGGCTTCTCTGCATATCCTGAAATTTAATTCCTTTTTGTCTTCTGGGTCCCACTCATGCACAGGCATGCCGATGACAGCATCCGTGACATCTGTCTTTCGTGGCTGGGAGTCACGTCATTGTGGTTCAGACATGCCAAACATGGGGCGCACTTCTGCACAGGCTCATCGGTGCAGAACCAGCACCTTCAGCAGGTGGGACCGACACCAGGTGTGGGCTCCACCAGGTGCAGGGTCTCCATAGGGGTGGCCTGACGGTGCTGAGGCCAGGATGGACCAGGTGAACACGTGTGGCCTAATTCCTGATGAGAAAGGTGCTGGGCGATGAGGGGAAACACAAAGTTGGGGGGCTGGTGAGAGCTTAGGCCAGGGAGCCCACAAAGAGGAAATTGAATGGGGTTGTGTCTGCAGCTCCCACCCCTACCAGGTATAGAAAAGCACGGGAGTGGGAGTCAGGGTGCCCAGGGTTATCCCCAAAGGCCAGGCTGGCCCCAGCTCGGCCCTGTGGCCTACACCCGTTGCCTTCCACCTTGGGCCAGCCATTGGACAGACACCCCTGGCCTGAGAGGAGCACAGACCCCAAGACGTAATTATGAGATCAGAGTATGTGGTTTCAGGCGGGACCCGCGTCCTAGGTGGGTGCCCTGCACGGCAGGGTCCCATGGGGAGCTGGGAGACCAGGGATCCATGTTTGCACCACCCAGGCCACCAGCTGTCCCATGGCTCATGCCTTGCCTATCTCCTCCCGCTCTGATGGGCCCTGGGGACACAGCCACTGGGTGACCCCTACTCTCACAGCCATCTAGTTGTGAGCAGAGAACAGCCACTCAGGTCCCAGTAAGGGCAGGAAAGGAGGTGCAAGTATAATTTGTTTCAAAAGGAAAAAGGTTGAAGGCATTGGGGTTTCCAGGGAGGGACCCCTTCCCTCACAGCCACATCTGCCCTCCTGAGAGGGGTTGTGTACAAAGAGCATGTAATTAATTTATTTATTTCTTTACACATAACTGAAGTGATGTTACAGTACATAAGTTATTTACAACTGTGCAGTAATGTGTTGCAAAATAAATTATCTAGAAGGCAGCAAAAGTACATTGTGAACGTGTATAAAACTGTACAGCGTTTACGGGTACACTTTTTATATGATTATTGGCTCTGTAGTGTTTCAAGTTATGTTCTCAGAAAGAGAAACAAAATGCCCAAGATTAAAGGAAAAAATATACAAACCACGTGGATTTGACTCCATTAAAAACACAACTGAGTGTCCTGCCTCCGTGTCCCTGTGAGGCGGGCGGGCGGGCGGCGCAGCCAGGCCCTCGCCCGGCCCAGCGTCCTGGCCCCGGTCTGAGGCCCGAGCCATCGGCAGCTTCGTGGTGACAGGACGGCAGCCGGCCTGGTGCTCTCCCCGCCCTCTGACCAGAGACCGCTGTTGCTGAGGGGTAGACACCTTAGTTTTATTCTCTTGAGTTGATCAAAAATGGAACCAGGAATTTAAAGACTGCTCTCCATCCTGCAGCTCCTGAGATGCCTGCGTAGCCGCTGGAGAAGAGCCCGAGGCCACCGTGCCTGTGCCTGTGCCCCCGGCTCTGCGTCCTCCTGCGGGGGCTGGTGGGAAGGAGGCGCACCAGGGACCCAGTGCGGTTTCTCCCTAGGCGTCCCCACTGGGGACATGGTCTCCTCCCGCCGCCTGGACTTGGCAGCAGACGTCAGGGGGGCTCGCCTGTGTCCTGTGCAGCTGTCCCTGTGCATCAGGCCGGCAGGAGCACAAAGTCGTCGTTGACGTCGACCATGGGCACGTAGAAGGACGGCACCTCATTCACGCACAAGGACTTGTGCCCGGCGGGGTCCAGCTCCTGGACTTTCAGCTGCCACTCCATCCTCTGCACGGCGTTGAGAGCCGCCGCCTCGTGCTGCTGCCGCATCAGGAGACACGTCTGCACGGGAAATGTGGCAGGTGAGGAGGGAGGAGAGACCCTGCCGCCCACTCCCCCTGCCGCGGCACTTCTGCGAGGTTGGGGCGGGGGACCCTTTTAAGCTCTGGCCTTGGGACGGCCTCTCGCATCTGGGTCTCATCCTGCCCAGTGAGTGGCCTTGCTGAGCACACAGGCGTCTGTCCATTCCTGCTTTATGCCCCTATGCCTGGGGGTTTTGCCTCTAGTCAGAACTTGTAACAGTTTTGCTTTTCTGTTTTCACTTTACAATTACTTTATTTATGGCTGGTGAGATTGGCTTCATTCGCACTCTCAGCATTAGAAATAGGTACCAAGGCAAACAGACTGGAGTCTGCTGTGTGTTTCATGTTAAGAATGTTGGAATGAGGACAGTACCTGGGTCACCCAGACGGGTCATAACCCGAGGCAGCAGTGTGGGCTTGCGGGGGGGAGGAGGTGTGAGGGAGTGGGGGTGCGGGGCGCGTTTTGGGAACACATGGGGGATGGCAGCATGGCGGGTGGGAGCACAAACCCGGGTCAGCAGACTTAGCGACGTGACAGTGACTGTGCAGAAACTCATCCTACTTTCTTAGATGGGCACAAGCGTTCAGGGCGGGGTCTCACAATCTCTAAAGTGCTTTAGAATAATTCAGTTTAAACCCTATTTCAGAACTAAGCCCTGTGTGCACCAGCAGGCCAGGCGTCCTCAGCACGCACAGTCACTCATGACCCTCAGAGTCCCGCTGCTCTTACTTAATTTAAGGTACTACGTAGGGTCTCCATCTCTGGGTGCTCCCGAGCCTGAGCTACTCCTGGGCTTCTGAACTGCTGTACAGTCCGAGTTTTCAGTGACTGAAATGAAACTGTTAGGCTGAAACCCCGTGACACCCAACAGGCATGCCTGTTTACCCAGAAAACTGCCCTGAAGGTGCGGGACCTGAGGAGGGAGGCCTGTCTCCTAGCGGGGCCTCGTCCATCCTGTGGTCCCAAGCGAGCGTGGCCATCCCGCGCCCCTGCTCTCTATACCTCACCAGGTTCTTTTTCTGTTACTTTCTAAGTTCTTGGCACATTAAGGAAATTTAGACTCAACGTGGTCTTTTTAATGTACCAAGTCTCATTTTACTTTGGTCAAAAAGTATCTCCCTATAGCAAAGTTTTCCAGGCAGCTCCCTTCAGGCAGGCTGGTGGTGGGAGACTGACCATGTGACCTCCATACCTTGGAGCCTGTCAGAAACGTGGCCTCAGCCAAGCCTGAAGGCCCTGTAAGCTGTTGCCTCTCTGCTCTGGACCCCTGGCCACCCCCTTGGGTATGGTGCTGGGGGCGGTCAGTGAGGTAAGGTAGGGGTGAGGCTGGCAGCCCAGCGTGGAACCTGGGTCTCGCCTCCATCAACTCCACACTCAGCAGGCCCTGCCTCATGGGCCCTACTCTGTAGCAGGCGCGTCACTGCCGGTGTGTGTTCACGCGCCTGCGGAGGAGGATGTGCTTCTTACTTGCTAAGCTCTCTATCTCCCCCCTGTCCTCTGCCTGCTGCACTGGTCAGCACATCCAGGGCAGGGCTGCTGGTGGATGCTGTGACCTTTGAGGAGGGTCAAGGTGGGGTCCCACAGAGGTCTGACCGCCAGCTGGTGACAGGAGCTGCTCCCCGCACACCTGGACAGGAGGGAAGACACTCTAAGAGGCAACATGGGGGCGGGGAGGCCTCGCTCGCTTGCTGCCAGCTGGGCTCAGAGCCAGTGTGAAGCTGCCTCCTCCACACGCAGCCCCTCAGCAGCCGCCCCCACCCGGAGAGCCCGGCCCGCCGCTGCCGCTCAGGGAGGGAGGCTCACCTTCATGCGGTCGTACTTGTCGTCCACATCCTGCAGCCAGGATATAAACTGGCGGGCGTTGAACCTGTCCCGCACTGACTTGTTCTCATCACCCTGCAGGGAGAGCCAAGCGCATGGGAGCATCAGGGAGGGGCAGCTTCCTGGCAGTCAAGACCGCCCCCCTCACTTGGGGTGCAGCTTCTGGAACCCCCCCGTGTCCCCACATCAAGGACCAACTAGCAGGACACACATCCCCGCCCTCCTTATGGGCCCAGGCAGCTGCCCCCCAACACTGTCCAGAGTGGAGCCGCCCTGCGGGTGACTCTGGACACCCCCTCAGGGTGAGCCCACGATGGCATCTGTCCAGTTTCTTCTTTGTGAAAACTGCAAGTGGTTTTTCTCTTTAAAAAGGACATCTGGGAGGCCTGAAGTGGCTGAGGGCCCCTGCGGTGGACAGTGGTTTAGGAGTGGACCAGGTTCCCCACCGGCTCCTGCCGGTTAGCTGGCGGGGCCTCTCCCCAGAGCCGCAGGCAGCCACCTGCCTGAGGAGCCCCTGGCCCAAGACCTCCCGTCTCTGGACCTTCAGGAGGAAGCCCAACAACACCCTTTCAAGGTCAGCAGATCCTTTTTTCTTTTAAATGCAAAAAGCAAAACTTCTATCGATAAATGCTTTTTGTTTTGTGAAAAACATGTCACGGCTAGCACATCACCTGAGGAAAGTTTTAAAGCTTTTGTATCCTTAAAGATATAGGTAAGTGAATGGAAAACCTTTAACCACTGTTGCATCGCATGTGGCCAGTCTCCACATGATCTGCCAGTGGGTAGGGGATGGAAGCCTGTTGGGGAACTTGGTGCCGAGGCCTGAACAGAGGCAGAAGGCAGGCCCGGAAGGACACACTCTGGGCTGCTTTCAGAGTTGTAGCGGCTGATGAGAGTAGGGCAGGGCGCACACAAGTCAGCTTGCTTTTTGCACGTGAGATCTCTGACATGTCCATGCATGGGCTAGGGGCCCTGAGGGGCACAGGCTCCACCTACTGGGACAGAGGCAGGCTGGACCCTTGGAGTGGACATGCAGGGCCACTCTAGAGGACCGACGAGGCAGACTGTGTGTTCTGACAGGTGGCGCCCTGGGCCCTGCCCCAGACTGGCAAGTCACTGGTAACAGGCCCCTGGGCCCGCCTGCCGTCAGTGGCAGCACCGCGTCCCCAGGGTGACCGTCTCTCAGGGTCCTCTGCTCAGGAAGCCCCAGAGCAGCAGCTCTGGCTGCTCGTGTCCGAAATTCATGTGAGCTTCAGAGGAAATGGTCAGCACACGCCCAGCCCACGCCCCACCTGGCTCTCCAGCGGCATGTTGTACACCTCTGAGTCCAGCAGCATGGTGCAGGCGCTGAACGGCACCGCCTGGTTCGCGATGGTCCTCGCTGCCCGGCAGTGGACCCGCAGTATCTCCTGCTCGCAAGAGACGATCAGCTTCTCCTGCAGGAGAGGGGTCGGGTGAGCTGCGTGGGCGGGGCGGGGCGGGGCGGGGCGCGCGCACTCACCCTCTCGCACTCACCCGCTCGATGCTGTGCTGCAGGCGGAGCTTCCCCCGCACGGCCTCCTGCTGCTTGAACAGCTCCTTCAGGGGCTCTGCCAGCGAGGGTGGGGGCGCGATCTGTGGCCACAGAAGAGAAGGGCTCACTGGGGGCCGAGTGCTGCCCCAGCCCACGCGCCACGGTCCCAGGATGCCAAGCAGGAGCCCGCGGCAGCTGGACGCATCCCCGGGAGCAGGTGAGTGAGCCCCCCTGCCCCGAGGGAGCTGCAGGCACCTGTGAAGAGGGCGGGGGGAGGCGGCAGGAGAAGCCAAGAACTGGGTGTCTGCAGCGCTGCCCTGGTACGGTCAGGAGCAGGGGACTGGCAGGGTCCCATTTACCACAGGCTTCACGCGCTCCGAGCAACGTGAGGCGCACTGGGACGCAGCTGCCGAGAAGCAACACAAACAGGACGGTGGGCCTGCCCGTCTCCCCAGGGTGGAGGACTTGCCTGGCCGCTTTGGCAACTTTTGGAGAGACACCGCCAGGCCAGAGAAGCCCATGGATGCCGGCAGCCACCCCACAGGGAGAAGCCAGTGCTTCTGAGTCACACAGGAAACGTGCGGCCTTGACCCCGGGCTGGAGGGGACAGGAGGGAGGAAGAGCTCCCAGCCACAGACCATCTGAAGGGCTGCACTTGAGGCCCGCACTTGAGGTATGTGCTGTCTTCCAATCTTTTGGTTTAAAGTTAGCTCAAAACTTGAAAAGGGAAACCCCAGCTGGGTCTCTTTAGCTGCCTGCCTGCCCCCTCAGGGCCCAGGGCACCTGGCAGATGTCCCCGTCAGGGTCTCGGCCCTGAGAACCCCTCCTCCTTCTCCTGAGGGCGGAAGCCCAGGCCCACCTGCGGGGCAACCTGCCGTGACCCCGAGTCCTGCACCCCAGATAGGGTTGAGCCTGGCATACGCGCAGGCTGCTGTGGGTGAACTCGGGTGGCAGGGCCACAGCACCCTCGGCTGTTGCCTGTTTTCTAGTTCCATGTGTTCTACAGACAATCGGCAGAAAGTCCCTCTCCCTGAACAGAGATCCCAGGACAGGTTCCTGAACCTAGTGCCTCAGGCCCCGACTGTCTGGGGACAGGCCACACACGTGGGACATAGCCCGCCCTGAGCCTGATGGGCAGAACAAGAGGAAAGCTGGGTTTTCTGCAGAGAAGGGGATGGTGTCAAAAAGCGAGGCGAGGTAATGCTCATGTGTGAACAGGTGGCGCTTGGGGAGCATCACAAAGCTCAAGTGGCCAGGCTCTGGCTGCGGATGGAGTGGCCCAAGTGGGCTCCCACGGCCATGAACCCCGTGCCTGTTCCCAGGTCGGGGGCGGGGGCAGCCAAACATGGAGGACACGCTTCCCCAGAGGTCCATGTGGCAGGACCTGCCCATGGCCCAGATGCAAGTATGAGGATGGGACCAGGGGTATGCACGGCGGGGCCTGGATGGCCACAGCTGCACGAATGTGGGGAGCCGACAGCTGACAGGCGGGGTGGGGCCTGTGTCTGGTAGGCCTGCTGGGTGGGGGCCTGCTTCAAGGAGGCATGAGCAGCGCCCTCCGGCCCCTGGGGAAGAAGGGTCTAGGGCTGGGTTCTGTAAAGCCTCATGCTGTGGGAAGGGGTGCAGAGGGGGCTGGGTGTGCCTGAGGCAGGTGGGCTGGGGTCCAAGCGCAAGGTGACCCAGCGGCTGCGGGGAGGGAGGTGACACTGGGCAGTGTCATGGGCAGATGGCGAGTGGCAGAGGCCAGTGCGGAAGGGGCTGCTCCCTGCCTCTGGGGCGGGCACTCACCACGGGGATGTGCAGCTTGCTGAGTGGCTTGCCATCCAGGAGGTAGGAGCCGGTGTAGGTGACGTACTCGGCGTAGCACTGCGGCGCCTGCGGGCTGATGTAGCACAGGATTTTGCGCTTCTCCTCAATCTTCTTCCGGATCTGCAGATACTCGAAGTATGGGTTGGACCTGTCGCTGTGGTAAGGCTCAATGGCGTCCAGCTTGATGGCGTCCACGATGGCGGCCAGCGTCTGCTGGATCACCTCGCGTGTTTGCCGCGTGGATGTGTGCATCTGCTGGGCCAGCTGCTGGCTGGAGCGCTGGAAGCGGCGTTTGCGTGGGTGCTGGGCCTGGGGGTCGTCGTCCTCAGAGCCACGACCCTTGGCCCTGGGGGTGGGCGTGGGCGTGGGCGTGGGCTCCTTTTCAGTGGGTGGTGAGCTCTGCTTGTGCTGGTTAGCCAGCATCTGGGCCCGGGTCCTGGTCATACGCTGAGGGATCTCCTCTACTTTGGGTGCCTTCGGAGCCTCAGCCATTGGTTTAGGTTCTGGTTCGGTGGATTCAGGCTGGACGCTGTCCGGGGGCCCCTCGGGCCCAGCACTGTCCTGAGGGCCGGCCCCATCTGCCACGTGGGCCTGAGCCGAGCCATCCACAGGGGCATCAAGGGTGCTGTGGGGCGAGGCCGAGGGATCTTGGCCCTCGGGCTCCTCATCTCCACTCCCTGGTGGACGCTGCTCCGAGAGGGCTGGTGTGAGCCCTGAGCCAGGGTGGGAGTCCTCAGGGGCTCTCCCCTCTGGCCCGGACCCTCCCTCTGCTGTGGCCTCAGGCAGTGCTGCTGGCTTTGGCTCCTCTGGGGGCTCCGGCGCGGCTTCGGTGGGGAGCCGGGTGGCCGCCTGGTCAGGAGGCGACACCAGCTGTTGGTCAGCAGCTGCCCCAGCAGCCTCCCCACTGCCTGGGAGCACAGGGGCCCCCAAGGGGGTATTCTCTGGAGGAACGAGAGGACTCTCTTCCACAGGCTCTGCTTCCACGTCGGGAACATCCTTAGTCTGGAGAGGGAGCTCTGGCAGTGAGAAAGGCCCCAGGTCGAGGTCATCCTCGGCAGCGGGGAAGGCACCGGGCCAGGGCACCGGCTCCACCGGGCCGAGTGCCGACAGGTTGTGACCACCTTCCAGGAAATTATTCTCCAGGGGCCCCAGTGCCTCCACCTGAGCCACGGCTGTCACACACGCAGGCTCTGGGGGCGCATCAGGGGGCGCGTCAGGAAGGGACTTGCAGTTACTGAAGAAGGACTCCAGCCGGGAGGGAGTGGCGAACGGGGCCGACTCCTCAGAAGCAGAGACGGTGGCTGGGACTGTTCCCTCGGCCTTGTCCTTAGCTTCCAGTCCCGGCTCGGGGACCGGCAGAGGGTATGAGACGGGGGATGCCGGGTAAGGGGGCTCGGGATGGAGTGAGTCGGCAGGGCAGAACTGTTTCGGGGACTCTGGGAACCTCTGTGGGGACTTGAGGAGGAGGTCCGACCCCACAGGCCAGCTGGCCGTGTCACCAGGAGTGCCCCCAATAAGGGCGGGGGGCAGGCCCTGCTCTGCAGCAGCAGGGTGCGCCCATTCGACCGGTTCCTCCGTGATGACCGTGCTGAAGGGGCCCTCATCCAGGGGCTCCAGGAAGCTGGGCTCCGGGGGGATGATGGCTGCAGTGGCCTGCTGGTCCTCCGTGGCATCCAGGGGGATGCCAAGGTCAGGGGGGAGGGCCCCCTCCATGGACGGGGCCAAAAGCTCATCTCTATGTGAAGGGGGGGACTTGGCTTGTAAACCAGCAAAGGCGCCCTCTGGGGAGGGGGTGAGGTTGACTGTGGCCGCAGGCGGGCAGTGCAAGGTGTCGACTTTGGGGGAGGGCATGCCGTAGTCCGGGGAGTAATACCCTGGAGACAGGCAGGCGAACTTCTCCGCGGGTGCTGGAGGGCCAGGGGCCTTGTCCTCAGGGTGCTGTCCTGGTGAACCGTAGCTGGGAGCAGCGGGGACGCTCTGCTGTCTGAACAGCTTGTCCCCGAGGCCAAACTCCTCCTCAGGGGTCCTCCTGACGTCCACGGAGACCGAGCGATAAAGGTTCGTGCACAGTGGCCTCGTTGGTGTCTGGCCTGGGGTCTCTGAAATCCCACTTGTGGCCACAGAGAACCTGTCAAAGAAAGAGGGTGAGCAGGCGCTGGCAGAGGTGCTGGACATCGGCTGGGGGTCCGTGCAGTCGAACATGAGGTCGGGGTAGTCATCAGCGCTGCAGGACGGGGTCCGGGGCGTGTGCATGGCCTCCTCGTAGCTGGGGCAGGACACCACCGAGGCGGGGGTGGGGACCCCAGTGGGCCGGCCATGGTCGGGCCTGGGGGACGCAGGCAAGACCTCTTTCATGTGGGGTCCTGCCAGCCAGTCCCGGGGGTCCACTCCTAGTCCCGGGTGGGGCTTGTTCTCAGTGGCGGGGGCAGGAGGAACAGACTCCTTTGGTTTTCTGTCCTTTGGGGTGAGGTCGGGCCCAGGTGGCTTCTTGGGCGGTCCATCCAGACTCTTCTTGCGTGCGTCCTCTGCGGGCCGCGCCTTCTCCTTGAGCTTGGGGTCCCCGGAGCGGTGCCGCAGCTTCTCCATCTGCCTCATCCTCTCCTTGTGCCGCTTGTGCCGCTCCTCAATCTCCAGGTCCTTCTGGGACAGCATCCGCTCAAAGCTGGTCATCATCAGGTCCCCGTCGCCCAGAAGCTTCTCCCGGGGCCGCACGTCTTTCTTGCCCGGGTCTCTGGCCGGGAGCAGCTTGTCATTTCCATTGCTGAGCTTCGCGGGGTCTCCCTTCTCCTTCTCGGGATTCTCCTTGGTCTTCTCCTTCAGCCTGGCCTCGCCGAGCTTCCCACCCTCGTCCTTGGCCTTGTCTCGGAAGGCGCTGGGGGCAGTGTCCCTGGCCGGGGGCTTGGGCTCCTCACGATGGTGCCGGTGCCGCTCCTTGTCCTCTCGCCACCGCTCGCGGTGCTTTTCCCGCCGCCGCTTCTCCTTCAGGAGGTTGAGGGCGCTGGAGCCGAAAGGCCGCAGCTCCTTCTCCACCTTCTTGGGGGGCTCTCGTTCAGGATCATTTTTCTCCTTCTTTTCAGTAGAAAACAACTCGAGGGCTTTATCCAGCTCATCCTCTGCGTCAGCCTTGGAGCCGTAGGAGGCACCGTAAGCGTCGCTGTCCAAGAGCTCCTTCTCGTACTGGCCGGCATCCTTCCGGCTGCCTGCGTCCTTGTAGTCGTCGCTCTTGTCCTTCTTCTCGAGCTTGTCCTTCTTAGCCCGCTCTCGATCGTGGCTCTTCTTGGAGGAGGACGAGGCGTGCCGGTGCCGCTCCCTCTCCCGCACCCGCTCCTCTGGGGGCTCTGGGAAGGACACGTCCAGGAGGGCGCTGAGGCTGGGGTCCTGGACGCGGTCGGGGAAGCCGTCGGAGGACGCCTCGCTGGCCTTGTCGTGGGAGTCCTCGCGGAAGTCCTGCAGGGCCGCCTCCTCCAGCCGCTCCAGCAGGCTCCTCTCCGCCTCAGCGCCCTTGCTGGCCCTCCTCTCGCGGCCCTGCTCACGGTCCGGCCTCTCCCGGTGCCTGGCCTTGGCCTTGTCCTCCCCAGGGGGCCTCTTCTCCCCCTTCTCAGGTAGCTTCTGCTTGCCCCTCTTGTCCTGCACGGCGTCCACAGACGTGCGGTCCTTCCTGTCCTTCTTCTCCTTGTGCTTCTCGAAGGTCTTCTCCCTCCTGTCCTTCCCCCCGTCCGCGGCCCCCTTCTCCTTCTTCTTCTCCCTCATCTCTTTGTCCTTCTGCTTCTCAGCATGGGCTTGCCTGTCGGCTGAGTGCTTCCGGTGCCGGTCAGGGGGGTGCACCTCCCGCCCGTCCTCTCTCTCGGGGGGGCCATCCCCCCGCCCCTCACTCGCCTCCCCGACTTTGAATCCGCTTGCTGTGTAGTCATCTTTTTCATCTTCACTTTCATCTGTGAAGATATCTGCAATATACCAGCTTTTCTCTTTGCCCTTTTTCTCGTCTTTTTTTTCGGAGAAGTCCTCGGAGAGGATTCCAGGGAAGGCCTTCTCCCGTTTGTCTCTGCCTTGGTCAAGGGACGCCTTCCTCTCCTTGTCTTTGCTGTGCATGTCTTTATGCTTTTCCTTGGCATCCTTTTTCTCTTTAAAACACTTATCAAACTCTCTGTCCCTCTGACATTTCTCCAGGATGAGTTTCTCACTTTTGTCCTTGTCGCTGGGCTTCTCCTTGTGCTTCTCCAGCTTCAGCTTCTCCTTCTTCTCCTTCTCTCTCCCCGGGTGGTGCCTCTCCCAGGGCTCCAGGCTCTTCCCAAAGTCACAGCCATACTCCTTCAGGTCCTCCCTGTGCACCTCCTCGGGCTTCACGCGCCCGTCTCTCCGCTCCTTAGCAGCCTCAGGGGGCTCCTTCCGGTCCCGGCCGCCCTCTGTGGACTCGCGCCGCCGTTTGTCCTTCTCGCAGAGAAAGCTGGGGACGGCCCTGTGCCTGTCGGCCACGTGCTCTCGCCGCCGCTCCAGGCCATCCCTGTCCTTTTTCCGAGAGAAAATGTCCCTGTCCCCGCGCTTCTCCCGGGCCTTGCTCTCCCGCCTCTTCTCCTTGCTGTCCTCCTTCACTGTCTCCAGGATCAGCCTGGCCACAGAGTCGCTCTTCATGTCCCTGTAGTCTGTCACTGGGGAGTCCCAGCTGTCTTCCCCTTTGAAATCGAAGGAGGAATCTGACAGGTCTGAGAACCAGCGATCCTGCTGGTCGTCAGAGAGACTGAACTTGGTGTCTTCGTTTTCCAGAAACTGACTTTTGTTACAGTACTCGTCAAAAGCAGAGTCCTCCCGATACCCTTTTTCTTTTCTGAGTTTTTCTTTATCCTCCTTGAAGATCTTCTCCTTCTCTTTGGGAATTTTTTCATCCTTAAAGTCATTCTTTTTCTCTAACTTTGAGGGCCTGTCTTTGGACTTCTTCTTTCTTTCCTCTTTGTAGAGCCGCAGCTTCTCCTCTTTAGGAGACTTTTCCTTCAGCAGCCTCTCCTTCTCGGTCTTGTTTGAACGGTCCTTCTCCTCCCGGAAGGCCCTGCCCCCGTCCTTATTCAGGTCCCTGATTCTCTTCAGCGACTTCTCCTCTCTGGAGACCTTGATCATCTCGTCCTTAAAGAGCCAGTCTTTTTCTTCTGACTTCATCTTGCTGAGCTTCTCCTCTTTCTTGCAGTGGTCTCTCTCATGCTTCAGGCCCTTCAGCTTGTTCTCAGCGGGCACGTCGTCCAGGAGGATGGCCTTGTCCGCCCTCTGTTTCGAGTCCTCGTACTCGTAGGTAAAGCTCTTCAGCTTCAGTTCCTGGCTGACAGAGCACAACCCCTTCTCCTTGCTTTTGTGTTTATGTTTAGTCTTGTGTTTCTTGATGACTTTGCCCTCCTTGTCCAGCTTGGGGATGGCACCATCCCCGCTCGGGTGGAAGGAGTTCTTCCTGTCGGGTAGCGTGCCCTGCAGGCCAGCCCTCTTTTTGTGCTCCTGTCTCTTCCTGACTGGCTTCAGTGACTCCACGCTGGAGCCTTCAGAGGAGCCATCAGACTCACTGCTCAGTCTTGTCCTGGTGGAGTCTGATAAGGAGCTGACCTCGGACCAGGCAGGAGAGGAAATGGTTTTCCAATTGTCTGTCCGCCAGTGTTTGGCGTGTGGGTCTGCATGGCCGGTATTATGCTTCTGGGCGGTAGAGCTGCCGTGGGATGAGGTGGAGGAGGCGGACAGGGAGCTGAACAGGGCGGGGTCCTTCAGCACCAGTGGGGACTCCTTGAGGCAGCCTGGGCTGCCCACCGAGTCCCCGCCATCCTCACCACTTTCCGAGGACTCGCTCTCAGACTCGGACGAGCAGAACGTGTCGCCCCTCTTCCCAAACCGCACTTCTTTGCCCTTTATTTCTTTCTTTCGCTTCTTTTTCACTTTATTTCTTTCCTTCTGCTGCTTGCAGTTCGAAGGTTCCCGGGTCTTGTTGCCGGGCAGCATGGTGTGGGCTGAGAGTCTCAGCTTCTCCCCCGCCCCCACGGCGACGCCGACGTCCTCTTCATCAGACGTATCTGACAGGATGCGATGAGACGCCTTCTTTGGTGCAATCGTGCTGTTTTTAGTGTAGCTTTTCACTTCCATTTTGGGAATAGAAATAAAACTATTTGACTTGGCTTCTCTTCTGTAGTCCTTTTTCAGTAAGTGTTTGTCGTCCACTGGGGGGGTTCTGTCCTGCTCGTCATCCTCGTCAAACTCATACTCGTCCTTGACCGGGGTCACGGTTTTCTGCGGCTCTGGATTCTTGGCCTTGTGCTTTAGGCCCTTCTCAAACTCAGAGTCTGTGTTATTGCCATCGACCGAGCTGGAAGGTGCGAACGACGGGGCGTCTTCCTCCTCCTCCTCGGAGCTCTCTGCAGGAACAGGGAGAAAGGAGTCAGGAGCTGTTCAGGCAGGGGCAGTGGCAGACAAGCCCAGAACTTGGAATAACTTGACTGAGGCTGGCCCTGGGCCGAGTGGCCAGATAGGGGTCTCCACAGACAAGGGGCTGGAGGCCTTGCACCAGAGCCCCCATCAAGGGTTGGGTGCTCTCAGTCCAGAAGCCCCCATCAGCACCGGGCATCCAAGCAGGCTGTCTGAAGTGAAACCACCTGTCCTGCCCCTCGGCACCCCCCCCCCCACCGCCTTCCCCGCTCCCCGCCCCCAGCACTGACCAGCTGAGCTCTCCTCGCTAGACGTGTAGGTGCCCTTGCCCAGAAGCAGGTTCACCATGGTCGGGGAGCTGGCCACCTTCAGCGGTGTCTCGCCCTTCCTGTTGCTCTGCTGAGGGTTCCCTCCATACCGAAGCAGCAGTTTCACCACCTATGTAGCAGCAACAGGCACGTCAGGGACGTAAGGACCGTGGAGCAGCCACACCAGCGCCTGCTCACAGGGTCTGAGCGTGACCAGGCTGAGGGCTACAGGCTGTGCGTGCTGCCCACCAGGCCTCTCCCCGCCACAGACCCATCACACAGGTTCCTAGTATTTGGTTCAAAGTTTTGTATTGGGTAAGGGTGGGGTGGGGGGGCCTGTCAGAGTAGGGAAAACAAAGACCAAGCTTCCACAAGCAGGTGTATTTCATGTTTATTTTAAAAGTCAGACTGCCTGTTCTAGTCTGTGCCCAGGACCACTGAACCCAAGGGCAGGCAGACCTTGATCTGTCATACTGTGCAGAGATGAAGGCCTGTGATGCACCCAGCAAGTCTATCGGCACCATTTCCCTGAGGCCATTTGCTTCCTTGGTGTCTCTGTGTTACGTTTTGGTGATTGTCACAATATTTCAAACCGTCATGGACGTGAGGCTGAGTGAACTCTGGGAGTTGGTGATGGACAGGGAGGCCTGGCGTGCTGCGATTCATGGGGTTGCAAAGAGTCAGACACGACTGAGCGACTGAACTGAATTGAACCAGCAAAAAGATCATGACTAGCTGGAGATGCAGATGATAGTTACATTTTTAGTAATGTATTTTTCTCCTTTCTTTCAGGCCCTGCCAAGCCTCATTTGGGATCTTCGTTCCCTGACTACAGGTGGAACTCGTGCCTCCTGCCAAGGAGGCATGGAGTCCTAAGCACTTGACCCCCAGGCAAGTCTTGGAATAACATTTTTTAAGTGGGGTGTAGTTAATGTTTTACACTCTCTTTTGATGTGGTCCATTTTTAAAGTCTTTATTGAATTTGTTAAGATTTGCTTCTGTTTCTGTTTGTCTAGGCTGTGAGGCATGTGGAATCTTCATTCTCTGACTAGGGACTGAAGTGGGGTCCCCTGCATTGAAAAGCGAAGTCCTGACCACAAGCAAGTCCCCTAGTTGATCTGTCTTGACCAACAAGTGCAGGTTGCTCAGAGACACTACTATTGCACGCCCAACAGTGAGCAGACAGTGTTCAGGTGCATCAGGAACCACTGCTCCATCGCAATCCTCACTTCACTCCGGTGGCCTCCCTTCGATGGCTGGCAGACTGGACAGGGGAGAGCAGTAACGGCATCTCCACTGCGGAAGCTCCCCTGCCCTGGGGACAACCACCGTGCACAGCCCTGGGGCCAGAGGCTGGGCTCCAGGGCCGTGCCCTTGCTGTCTGTCAGCTGGGGGCCAGCCACGCCAGCCGCTGAAGGCCACTGTGCTCCCAGCGCTATGAGCCCTCCCTCTAGGACTAGCGATGCAGGCCAGTCCCCCTCACATGGAGAAAGGGTCTCTGCTGTCCACACCCTTGTCCACCTGTACAGTCCAGGGTCACTTCCCATCTCCTGGTCTTCCAGCTCCCCTCTGCAGAGGTCCCCCGTCCTGAGGCCCCATGTCCACAGGCCTCTGACCACTCTCTAACAACAAGTTTAAAGATGAGCTTACAAATGCAGGCCTCATTTCATGTATACCTGCCCACTGCCCTGGGGATATTTTTAGCAAATCCTAGATATTTCATGAATTTTTCAGCCTATTTCTCTACAAGGGCTCTTAAGAAAGAAAAACAAAACCCCTCTCATCTTCCCTAAAATGTTACCTAATTTCTGACGTCAGCACTCAGGTGTCCACAGAAGCTTTGGCATCTCGAGCCCAGAGCCCTTCCCAACCTCTCCCGGCACCCGTGTGTCATTGTCCCGGTGTGCCCATCCCCCTGGCCAAGCTGCTGGTTCCCTGGCACCTGCCAGCAGTGACCAGCAGGGCCACCACCAAAGACCAGATGTCACACGCCATCACGCTTGCCTGCCGTCTCTAGACAGGGACCTTTTCAAGACATTGTGGTGTGGAAGTGGCCAGACCCTCACCTACCCATGTGTCTCCAGTGCTGGGCCGGCACCCCAGGGGCTCATAGCTCCTGGCTGGTCTCACGGGTCACCCCATGTGGCTGCACCCATCCAAGGTGCCTGGTCTGACAGCACAGTGTTGAGGACAGAGCTCCCGTTCTGGCGCTGGCCACTCAACCTTCTAATATCCAACCATACCTGTGTGGCCAGAGCAGGACCCTGACACACAAGCCATGGCAGGTGTGCAGAAAGCTGGGCTGAGCTGGGGTCGGGGGTGGTCAAAGACTCACTTCCTGGTCGCCCTGCCACCAGGAAGGAGAGAGACCAGGAAGTTGCAGCAGGCCCACCCTGGGGTCTGCGGGGAGGTACCCACCTTGTAGTGCCCGTTGTTGGCAGCATCGTGCAAGGGTGTGTCATCATCCAGGCCCTTGGTGTTCACCTCCGCACCTGCAGCCAGCAGCTGCTTCGCGACATCATAGTAGCCCCGGTTACAGGCCTCATGCAGTGCCGTCCAGCCTGGAAACAGACACTCAGCACGTATGTGACTTAACCCTCAAGGCCACTTCCACCTCGGGTGGCACCGGAAACTCTAAGGACAGGTGCCCAGCCTGGGTGTTCTTTCCTGGGGCACCTCTGGGTTGCCCATGACCGCTAGCGGTTAACCCTATAGACTAGGAAGCTGTGAAGGGTCCGGACAGGTGAGCAGTATCATCACACGGGAAAACAGAGCAGGCCGTGGGTTTGGACAGGCCTCTGTGCAGCAAGCCACCCCAGGGACTGGTCCCAGGGTCTTGGAAACATTCAAGGTAGCAGCTCTTAAAATATCAGTATTCCTAAATCAGGTTTGGGTCAGACATGTGGGGATCATGCTCAGCAGGTGTTCCAGTGTTCCAGGCCTCCTGAGGAGGTAGCTCTGGGCACACAGGAGAAGGAAGAGGGTGCTGTGTCAGAGTCTGCCCTGGTCCCACCCTCCGAGCGCTCACCCGCAAAGTCCTTGACATTGACGTCTGCCCCCTCGCTGATAAGCTCCTTGATACGCCGGGCGTCCCCCCGGATGGCCGCCCGGTGCAGGCGGGTCTCCCCACGCTCGTTCCTCTTGTTCACTTTATCTTTGGTTTTTGAGGCAGAGTTGGGCGTCCCCTTCTGACACACTGTTGACTGAGAGGGGTGCTTTGGTGTCATGTCCACTGCAGGCCAAGGAGAGGATGGCAGAGGTTAGCAGGCGGAATCTGCCACCGTCCAAGGGAGGGCCGCCCCCAGCCCTGGACCTCCTGGGCTCACCTGGGCTGTTGGCGGATTCCTCGGCCGTCATCTGCATGAGCAGAGCCACCTGCTGGCGCTCAGAGAGAGGGTAGCCGGCGCGGATCCCAGACAGCCCCATGCCGAAGAGCAGCCCGGCCTTGCGGGTGACGGGCTCCTTCCTGATCCGCTTCCGCTCAGGACCCTGCTTCTCTGTGAGGCGTGGGGGAGAGAGGGGACACTTCATGCCACGGGGCCCTTGACCCCGGAGCCTCACCTGGCCGCGCGGGAACGGAAGGGGCAGCTGGCGGCACACAGGCCGCCCGGCATCACCTCTTCCGGCAGTAACCGTGCTGGGAACACGATTCCAACACCTCGTCACCAGCCACTGAAGCCAAGCCTGGCCCCCACCGACCATCCACTGCTCCAGGTGCCTCCCCAGACCGTTCCCTGCACGCCAGGCGGCGGGACGGCCGACCCGAGTCCCCGCTCACACAGGACGGGCCTCGGTCTAGCAACTGCTCGCGCCTGTGGTCCAGGGCCTCCGCCCCACCCGCCTCCAAAACAGTTCAGATGTAAAATGCAAACACAGTTTAGAGACCCATGGAGAGGTCAAGGCTGACTGGGCGGTACTGTACCTTTCTTCTTGCTTCTAGGAGCCTCCATCTCATGCCATGGCGCTTCGAGGAGCGAACCAGCCTTGCAGTACCACGGCGTGGACTGAGCTGGAGGCATCTAAAGGCATCAACACAGAGCACTAACAAGATACGGGGCCAGCCCGGTGCCCCTCAGCCTCCTCACGACAAGCACTGCGCTCCTCGGGCCCCTCACACACACCCTGGTGGCCGCAAACAGCCACAGTGCCCGTGTCTTTCACGGGGCAGGGGCGATGGAGAGAAAAGCACTCCGACTCCTGGGATCAGGAGCCCAAAAAAAAGCTCATGGGAACCGGGGATCCACCAAGTCTCAGATCCCTCCCCTGCGTCCCTGTGTGTTCCAGGGGAGCCCCTGTGTGGGGTGTCCTAGGTCATGGGGTGCAGGCCACCGGGTCGCCACTGGGGGCCATGCTTGAGAGGTTCTCCCTGCACCCCTGGACTGGGTCAGACCCCAGAGAGAGGCAACGTCGCCACTCCCAAAACCACATACCTTTACCACTCACCACCTCAGGCCCTGCAAGTATATCACTTTCCATGTTCTTAAGAGTTTTCACTGCTACTTCCTTAAACTGCTTGTTTATAAAAACTACAGCTGTGACTTGCTGACAGTGCTCATCTGTGTCTTATGTGATCACTCCCCAGGCTACCCCACCAACTACTGATTTTTAACTATCCCACAAGGCAGAGGCCCAAGAAAGGAAATTCAGAAAAGATGCTCCTTATCGTTGACCAAGAGCCCTGCTTCCCCACAAGCTGTGAAGGCAGTGAGGAGGGGGCGGCGCAGGGGACCCAGCCTTGCACCGGGCACAGCTGGCAGAGCAGGGACCTGGTGGCTCCAAGGAGTCCTGAGAAATGAAGCCATGGTGGACAGCAGTCAAGCCGCAGGGCCCGGCCCAGAAGCTACGCCACAACTGAGCAGTCACACGGATCTGTCTGGGCACAGCCTCACAACATGGAAGGGCGGCCCTGGGTGTCAGAACCCGAGTCCCGAAGGGCCTCAGACAATCGAGGTGTGTGGCCTCCCAAGGGCTCCTGCCGAGGGACAATGCAGACGCGAATTCCCCAGAGACAAGAACAGAAGCACAGCCTCCCACCAGGCTGCCCTGCCAAGTTCGCGAGGTCACCCTGGAAGCACACAGACCAGTACCACTCCTCTCCTGCTGCACAGAGGTCTTCGGGACAGAGGCCGTGCCCATGACTGTAAGACACCAGAGAAACCTGGCAGAAGGGCCACAGCTGACTCTGTCTTCAAGTGGCTGTGCAGGCAGTGACACCCAGGGCCGGGGTGCGCCTCGAGGGCTCCACCTGCACAGCTGTTAGTGGCAGCTGAGAAGCACCTGCTGCCCAGACACTGACCCCAGTTGCAGGGCAGGGCCCTGGGGACCCAGGCCTGCAGTCTCAGGAAGAACGAAGGCCACCCACAGGTAGACCAAGCACATGGCAGGCAGGACCCCACCCTAGGGGATGGGAGAGCTGGAGGGCTGAGGCACCCCAGCAGGAGTCCTCAGGTGCCAGGTGTGAGGAGCTCTCACCCCACAGGTGGAGGTTTCCCAAGGCTTAACACAAAGGAACCCCTAAATGTAATCCCATCTCCTGAGATGCTGGCTTCTCCACACTGAAGTGCAGTTTTTTTCTACAGGTGCAGCGGGTGCCAGTATCTAGAGGAGCCCACGTCTGGCTGGGCTGCGAGTCCTGGATGGAGTGGGCACCCCCGGAAGCTTGGCCACAGAGGAGTGGAGGCTGGGGTGCTGGCGCCATAGGAGGGCCCACCTGCCTGACCGCCATGTCCTGTCAGCACACGCCCAGCCCAGAAAGACCTGCAAAGCCTCCTTCCTGCCCTGTGTGACGACCACAAGGACACGGCAGAGGAAGTGTCCCAGGCAGTGGCCACTCCCCTTGGTGCTCTGCTACGGTTTTGTTTCTTACATCCACCCAGAAGCAAAACAGAACCTACAGAAGCCCAGACGGCAGGTGCCAAGTTAAGAGACATGGATACTGACAGGTGCGTGTGAGCAGCAAGGGCAGGCCAGGGGGTGATGTGCGGGGGCTGGAGGCGCCGTGCCCCGCTTCTATGGAGACATGCCCCTTCCCAGGCTGATGAGGGGGTGGTCTCGTGAGCTGAATGTCCCCTCACCACTAGGAAAGCACGACTATGTGACCTGACACCCTGAGTCTCAAGCTTGGTCATCTTGCTGGTCCTCTGTGAAGTCGGCGCAGATTTATCATCTCTTCCTGGGACGTGGTCACCCAGCCGCAGCTGCAAGGATTCCAGCAGCCTTCAGGCCTTCGCTGGTGTCCCAAGAGGCCTCTGGAAAATGGCTCTGCTCCCCCTACAACTGCCCAGCTGGGGCTGTGGAGAGAGCAGCCCTGAGCACCTCTGTTTCATAACTTGGCATGCAGAGTTGTGCTCCCTGACCCCAGCAGAACTGACAGCAAGGACGCAGAGTTTCGAGAAGACCTTGTGAAACCAGGGCCACCTCTGCCTTTCGGGCAAGCTTGCAGATGCCTCCGCCTCCACATCCCCCGGTTCTACCTGACACTCTAAGTGGGCCGTTCTCACACCTGCACAGCCACTGGGCGACTGTGTGTTCTTCCAGAGCCAGGCTGGATGCCCCAGCTCCCTGCTGCACCTCAGCGAGGGTGCCAGCACTGGGAGGGCTCACCGCCTGCTGCCTGTGTGGCTTCCCAGTGCGGGAGCCCCATCCTCTCCGGGACGCCATCTGATCTCAAGCCGGCTTCCCCGTGCAGCCCCTCCTGCTGCTGCCACCTGGGGGTCTGTCCTCGCTTCCACCTCTCCAGACAGAGTGGACAACAGCTGTTTCCAGCAGAGGCCATCCCGCAGGGGCAGGATGGCACGAGCCTGGGAGATCACACGGACCCTGAGCGAAGGACGGCGTCCTCCAGCCCAAGGTATCATACAGCAGGCAGGCTGTCCTCAGCCTGTCGCTGCCACCAGAAGCCTGTGTCTGCGGCACAGGGTGAGTCCCCATCATCACACAGTCCTAGGCTTCCCAGCAGAGGAGCCTCTCTGGAGACTGGTTTGGCACAACAGTGGGGAATTGATGACCCTCTCAGATGTCACCACCACCTACACTCTGCCCTGAAGGGTGGGTGGGCATCCACAGTCCCCACGAAGTCACAGGGCTCAGTCGGAGCAGGCAGGAGGTGGGGTCAGTGCCAGGACCTGCCATCCTGACAGTGTCCTATCTCTTGGTCTCAGAAGCACACGGTCCACCATGCAGGACAGAGTCACAGACAGGCTCCTGACCAAGCAGCCAGCCTGGGCACTGTCCACACGTGACGGGTCCGCCTGTCACGCTCCAGCCCTCTGGTGCCCCGGGCCACCACAGGCCTGTCTTTCAGGCTGCAGTGAGGACCTGCTTCCTTCCGGTTTCCTGGTGTCTCCTTTAGTTTAAAGCAAATCACCATCACTGACCAGCGAAAAGGAGACCTGGGGGCCTTCAGTACGTCCTTGACCTGAGGGGGCACGTGGGGGGCAGTCTTTCTCCTCCCCATTCCTGACTAAGGCTTCTTTAGCGCCTGGCAAGGGCGACAGAGCGTGATCAGGAGGCCAGGGTCTGTGAGGTAAGGCCAGCATGAATGGACCAACAGCAGGGCTTCCCAATCACCAACCCCAGCTTTCACTCCAGCAACACCTGCAAACTGAACCAGGACTCCAGCAACACACAGACGGGCCACCCACTCTGCTGGTCCAGCCCATCTGGAGGCCTCCAAGCACCCCTCAGGCCCCCATCCCCAAACCCTGGCGACCAGTAGGCAGAGCAGCCACCTGACCCAGACCAAGTGGGCCCAGCCACACCCTCCAGACTCAGCCCGAGATGGAGCTGGCCAGTACCCCACACCAGTCCTGCTCTCACTGGGGTCCTGAGGACTCCAGGGTCATGGCATGGGTGGCTCTCAGAGCGTTACTCTGCTTTGGTCCATGCCCAGCAGGTGGCCAAGCGCCTGTGTGGTCACACAAGTGGCCTCCAGCACTCAGCAGGGCATGTTCTCAAAACTTCAGAGCCCAGCACATCCCCCCAGAGCAGGCCCTGCCCCTCAGGGAAGCCACGTGCAGCCACCTATGTCCCCGGGTGGAGGGAGTGAGACCGTCGTGAGACTAAGCAGGAAGGCTGCTGTGTGGTGGTCAGGTAGGTGTGTGTAGAGTTAAGCTCTGGAGAAAAAAAAAAAGAATAATCTGAAGCAGGTCCCAGTCCCACCAAGACTGGCACTGGGCAACGGCAGCGGGCAGGAGGATGCCCCTTCCACACTGTCCTGGGTGCATGTTCTCAGCAGGCCAGCCCCCGGGGCAGGGGGCGGGGGTCTGGGGCACAGCTGAGGAGACGCCGCTGGTAGCTTGGAACCAGGCTGCATCTCCCAGCAGAGGGCGCTGGAGGGACGCAGGCACGCAAGAGGGAGCCCCGGCTGCAGCGGGCAGGGATGGGGATGACCACAGCCCCTGGCCTCTCGGGGAGGACATAATCCTGCCCAGATGGCTGCTCACCAGGAAAGGCAGACGGGTCAGTGACCAGGGCTGCGGGTGAGGTGCTCAGTACTGACTCGAAGGACATGACACTCCCTGTTACTGGAGTCTGGTTTGCCCCATGAACAAACCAAACAGGTAACAGAGCTGCGCGGTGGGCCCCCAGGGGTCACAGGCAGCTCATACCCTGCTGTTGAAGGGTCACTGGTCCAGTAGGACCCGTCCCCAAATGGGCGATGATGACCAGGAGGAGGGTGAGTGCTCTGTGTTGGGCCTCTGCAGTCACCCCACAGGCCTCATGCTGAGGTGCTCCCAGCCCCCGGCCGCCCCCTCCTGGGGCAGCAGTCTTCCTGTGAGTGACAGGAAGGCCTTGCAGGATAACACTGAACTGCAGATGCCCAGCATCCAAGAAGCCTGAAACCAAACAGCAACACTGCGCCCTGCACAGACCACAGACCAGGACTGGCCAAGGCGCTCAAGCCTAAGCACGTGTCTGGGCCAGCCTGTGTCCTCTGCACCACGCCTGACCCAGAGGATTCCTGGGAGGATGCCGATGACTCCCTGTGAAGGACCTCATGGAGGCTGGACCACCTTCCCAGTAACCCAGTCGTACCCCAGCTGGCACCACCAACTCCACCACCCTGCACCACCCGCTTGCAGCGCATGAGCCCATGTGCTTACTCAGGGCTGGGAGCCCAGGGGTCACATGCTGGCTGGGGCGGGGGCGGGGGGGGGGGGGGCGCCTGTGGGGGGGCGGTGCCTGTGCAGGAGCTTGAGGAGGAAAGAGACTCCTTTCAGGCTTCTCCCTCTGCCACTTCTCCCAACTTTCTCCCGTCTGTCTCATTTCTGTGCCTGTACTTGTCCTGTGAGCTGATGCAAATTCTCACACAGCAGGGCCCGCGCCCCACCTCATCCTCCGCTCCTTCCCCCATGGCTGTATCCTGGGGGAAGCAAGACCCCTCACGGCGCCATGGATTCGCCCATGCTTGCCCCTGGCTCAGGGGCCTGCCCTCAGATGATCGGCAGGCTGGGAAGGCTCCAGCCCCAGGGCCAAGAGGAGAGGAGTGAGCTGACCAGCAGTGGGGCCAGGTTCTTGCCTGGACCCAGCTCGTCCCTGTGCAGCTCAAGACGGAACAGCCCTGGAAGCACGGGCACCACGCGGCGGTCTCCGGTCCTCCTGCATGCGCTCCACCGCACGTGAGGGAAGACGGCACTCGCTTCTGCCCATTTCACAGTACCCTTTGGCTTTTACTTCAAACAACTGGGTTAATTCATGTGCGTCGGCAGCCCTGAGGGGAACCCATTTATCCTCCCATGTAAAGCTCTCCAGAGTCTGAACAGAGTGCAGGTGCCTGGGAGTTCAGAGGAAGAGGAGCTGGTGGTCACACACACACGGTGGACAACACGGGAGGCCCCTGGGCCGGGGCGATTCTCTGCAGGAAACCTTCCCTATTGGCTCCCAGTCACCCTGCCATCAGTAAAGAGTCTCGCCCAGCACCCCTCCCAGGCCCTCAAGAAGGGCCCCCGCAGTCAGCGCGGAGCCCAGGCTGCGAGGGTGGGCGAGCGCGGTACCTGTGTCCGAGTCCTTCTGCTCTCCATTGGCCCCCGCGGTGAAGGGCAGCTTCCTCTTGGGCGCGCGCTCTCTCACCTCCTTCCCACCATCACTGCGGTCCAGCTTTGGGGTCTTGGTTAGAGAAACTTTATCTTTGTCCTGGAAGAGAAAGTAACACCTTCAGACAGCATCCCCAAATTAAAGCTTCAATGTCCTCACATCTACAAGGACTTCACTTCCTGTGTCAGGAGAACACACCTCATACTTGGCAATGGAGCCTTCTACCCGCCAGCCATGGCACTGCTCGTGGGATGGACTCGGAGGTGAGCAAGCATACCTTCAGAGAGGCTTGACTAATGGCGCCCACTGTGCGCTGTAAAGCCTCCCACTGGACAGAAGCATGTCTGCCCGAGACAATGGGCTCCCCTTTGCGTGAAGCCTGGTCTCTCCTCCTGCCCATGGGCAGCCCCCTGTCATCTCTGGCCTCACTACAGGCCTGTGACCCTGCGGGGGGCCCCAGGGTGGGCGGCCCACCCCAGGAGCTGGCCTGGACGGTGGAGGGGCGTGGCCATCACTCCCAGCCCTGCTGGCCTCCCGGCAGGCTAAGGGCCCAGAAGCCCAATCCAGCCCCATCCTGGGGAGTTCAGTCACGCGTCTGCCTTGGTGTCACTATCTGCAGAACCGGAGGTGATGCCTGCCTCGTGGGAGGGGTGGAGGGCTCAGACTCCACAAGGCCCCACCCAGAAAGAGCAGCACGCAGAGCCCTGCAAGTGGGGTGGGACGGGGCACACTCGGTGGCACCTCCGACTACGCAGTGCCCGGCTCACTGGCCCACAGGGCGCCGCACAGGCCATTGGGCTCGCGCTGACATGGAAGACAGCACTGCTACCGCCATGCGGCTCCCTTCCCCAGCGGCAAGCTTTCTTTCTGGAATCCTCCCCACACACACCACCTTCGCAACACTGAGGCACTCAGGTGATACTGGCAGGGTACACCGAGGCCTGAACGCTGCACAGCCTCGTCTCCTGGGGCCCCAACAGCCCTCCGGTCTCGGGAGGTAACAAGACACCCTCAGTGACCAGGGGTCCTGCCAAAGCACACCACAAGCTGCAAGGGCATCTGGAGTGTGCAGAGGGGCCAGCAAGCAAGGCCCAATACAGGCCCGCCTGTCCCCACCTGCACCCCACCCCCGCCGGAGAGCAGACCCACCAGCTAAGCCCGAGAAGCCTCAGCACCTTCCCACCAAGAAACTCCTGGCCCAGCCGATGACTCTCATCTTTAGACAGAAAAAAGATAATCCAAATCAAAATGTTTCAGAAATTCAAAACATTTGAAAAATGAATGTAATTCACATTAAGAAAATAAAGTACAGAAATCACGACCTTCTCAACTGCAGAAATGGCCTGAGTCGTCCTGACACCACCGCCCAGGTCACTGTGAGAAGGGTGTCCTCACTCGACACAGACTCCGCTACAAAAGACAGGGTTCAAGGCGAGAATACCTATAATCACAACTGCTGAAAAACAAAACCACTTTTTTAATGAGCAAAAGAATACGAGCATGCACTTAAAGTGCCTCCACTCTAGCACAGCCGTGGGTGGGGGCGCCCAGCCGGACAACAGCCTTGGGAGGTGGCTCCTCCAGTCAGAGCAGAGTCCCCCCAAACCCTGATCTTCCTGAGGGACAGCAGGATTGGACACCTGAAAGAATCATGAGGAACATACAGTCCAACTCTTCAGATTGGTGAGTGGGTGAGGGAGGCTGCTGGACAGAAAGTGGGCGGTTCCTACACACTACAGACAACCAGGAAGTCACGCTGAAGCAGGCCATGTTAATATCAAGAGACATCAAACACACAGGAATAAACCTAACAAAAGATGCTCAAGGCCTCTATGCGGATGACAAATATCCCTGAGAACAGAAACAGGACTGATAAAATGGAGGCCACTTGTGTTCATCACTGTTAACCCAGCACATCTCCCAAACGCATCTTTGCATTCAGAGCAGTCAAAGCCCAGCAGATCAACCAGCTTTTCCAAAATGTACATGGAAACCAAAGGTACAAGAATTAACAAGGACAATGCTGGAGAACAATGAAAGCGGACAAGTTGAATTACCAGGCACCAAGATCACACAACAGGTGGCCCTAAGCTACAGGCCAAATGTCCAGAGCAAAGAGCACAAGTGAGCCCCACCTGACCACCACAATCCAGGAGGAACGGACAGCCTTCCAGTGACAGTGACCAGGTGGACATTCATGGGAAGAAAATAAACACTGACCCTCCTTCACAGCTCAAAACAAAACTGAGTCCAGACGGATCACGGAGAGCCTGTAGACAGTAGGAAAACCCCTGTCTGTCTACAGACATCACTGAGTGTCAGCATGAATTGGGTCCACCTCGACCAGGTTCTGCGGAGCAGAACTTTGCAGTCACTTTGAAAAGTGAAAGTAAAGTTGCTCAGTCGTATCCAATTCTGCGACCCCATGGACTGTAGCCTACCAGGCTCCTCCATCCACGGGATTCTCCAGGCAAGAGTACTGGAGTGGGGTGCCATTTCCTTCTCCAGGGGACCTTCCCAACCCAGGGATCGAACCCGGGTCTCCCGCATTGCAGGCAGACCTTTACCATCTGAGCCACCAGAGGAGCCGTCATTTTGACCAACTAGTAAACCCTATCTGTCACCTCTACAGAAAACCCCTCAATGTACGTGTGTTCACATCCCAGACCTGAATCCGCACAACGGAGGTGGAGCTGAACATCCATACAGCGGATACCACGCAGCCCCAGAGGGAAAACCTCCTTCTTGACACCAAAAGCCTATCCACGAGAAAGCAGCAGAAATTCCTGCCACGGGTCCACATGCCCTGTGGGCGGGGAGGCATGGTTAGCGCAGAGGCTTGACGGGGGCGGGATGGCCCCCAAGGACACTGGCGGTGCTGTGAAACCTGGTCTCGATCATGATGCTCCCAGGTTCTAGAAATGAAAGGTACAGTTCTACTTCAATCAAACTTGAGTACCCAGCAGCTGGCTAACAGTGCAGAATACACCGTGCACACTGCTTTGGGCTGTGGGCTTGCCTCCTCATGCCCGCTGCCACATCCCTGGGCACTCCTCCACAGACACCCCCCAACCCAAGTCTGGGTGCTCATTGCTCTCAAGGTGGGACCCATCCCTTCCCTCATGGAGTCTGCTGTGGGCACGTGTGGCTGTCACACAGCTGTGCCCGGTGAGCACAGGGAGCTACAGCCCAGGTCCTGCAGAGCGGGGCAGGGTGCAGCCTGGACTGGGAGCAGAAGGGGCTCACACTGGGCACAGTTGGTTCCTTGAGGCTTTTTCTCCATCCCTTCTGTGCCCTCACAGACAAGCAGTGGTCCCCAGGCAACATCTGCCTCACAGGTCATGGGGACCACAGGAGTCCATCCAGGATGGCAAAACCCTGTCCCTTTGCTGCCACCAGAAAGCCTGTCTGGGGCCCTCCCTGGTGGTCCAGAGGTTAAATGAACACTCTGCGCTTCCACTGGAGGGGGTGCAGGCTCAACCCCTGAACGGAGAACTAAGATCTGGCAGACCCCTGCCCCTGCCGCCCTTCCTGGGCTTCAGCATCTGCACATGGATCCTGAGAACCAGCGCGCCTACAGTTTCCCAGCATTCAGAGGAGCAGGGAGTCTGAGGCCTCGTCCAAGACCTGCTTGAAAGCCACGTGATGAAGCAGCATCAAGCCACACCCAGCTTCCACATGAGGTCATCTGTGCACCGGCCCCTCCTCCTGGACAGGAGCCAGGGTACGGGCCACAGACCACCTTCGCAGGTGGCTCTCCCTCGGGAAGGCTGTGAGTCTGGGATTCTGCAGACCAGCCTGGAGGGGACACTGGGGTCACGGTGCGTGGAGCACACGGCACACCCCCGAGCCCAGGGCGCCAGCACGTGAACAGGACACAAGGGTGCAGGCCGACATTCTGTTTCCTGTTCACACTGGGCCGAGCAAAACCGCGAGTCCAGTTGCCCAGCAGCATCTCGGTTACGACCGCTCACACGGCCTCTGTCACGTTTGGTCTGCCCACAGCTGAGGTCAGAACCCGGGGTCCTGGGGTCTCTCAGACAGGCACCAGCTTCTGTCCATGGACCTAGTGCTGAAAGCACTCTGCTGCCAAACGACAAACACATCCTCCAGAGGAAGCTGGTGCCGTCGTCCACAGCCACCCAGACCACGGCAGCTCCTCCCACGCTGGCCCCAGAGGGAGCCCAATGCCAGCGCTCTGCGCTGGGACAAGCAGAGCAGCCCAGGCGGGCGACACCCAGGTCTGACCCCGCACAGATGTGGGAGCTCACCTTTTTCCCGGGCTGCTTCTCCACCATGTCGCTGCTCAGGGAACGCTCTTCCTGCTGTGGGGTTCTAGAACACCCACCCTTGGGCATCGTTTCTCCTCACTGGGCCTTCATTCACGCCGCCATCGCTTCATCATCAACCGTCTGCTTCAAAACAAAGGACATGGGATTAAGGTTCGGTGACCCCACAGGAAATCCAGGCACCTCCAGCCAGCGTCGCACGATGCATGGTGCAGTGGCTCTTCTGCAGGGGTCCCCTCCCCCATCAGGGCCAGAACAGGGCTTCTCCTGACATACTACCCAGTGGCCAGCCCGGCAGGGCACTGTCTACACCGCACGATAGAGAACACGGCGGGGCCTTCGGGTTCACATGGGAGTCCAGCTACCAGGCAACTAGAGACCCCACTGCATCGCATGGAGTTGGTCAGTCCCCCCACCCGCCTCCCCGCAGAAACCCAGCGGAGGCTCTGCCCGACTCGAGTCTCACTACCGTGGGCTGCTCCCTGACCGCCTGGCAGGCGCCAGCCTCTCTCTGCACCTGTTTACGAGTCTCTTCTGCCTGCGGCCGCACTGACCCAACCCAAGCTGAGCCTGCCGGGCATGGACAGTGCCGCACATCCCGTCCATCACGTCCAGGCTGTTCACTGTGTTTGGCAGAAGGAACAGGGAAAAGAAGCATTGCTCTGTCTTCCTGACAGTGCCCTCCTCAGCCCTCATCCTCACAGTCAGAGAGAGCATGTCACACCAACCAGATCACACCCCCGGGGGCCTGCCGTGCTGGACGAGGGTCTCACACAACTCACCGGAATTAGAATCAAAATCAGCCTCTGCTCTGAACAGCTTTGCAAACATGCTGTTCGGAAGCATCTGGATTGGGAGCACCAGCCTCCCAAGAACCTGTCTTCTGTCTCCATGTCAACCGATAAAGAGTTCACAAAGGAGCCCCAGCTCGTAACTGGCTGCCACAACCTGGTGGCACAGCACTGCCCGAGGGCCCAGGTTTGCCTCCGCACATCCCAGGGCTGCGGCCGGAAATGACATTTCCTGTCTATAATTGAAACTGGGAATTCCAAGCTTTCTTCTACTCTCCTACTACAAAACTGGACCATCTCAGCCTGAACTATGGCATCTCAGAAACTGACTCAAGACAGTGGCTGAAGCTCCACACTACCTGGGAACTCATCAGTAATGTTTCCATAAAAACTTAAAAGATTATGCAGAAGATAAATTTTTTAAAAACTCACTGCCTAGTCTCAAGATGAGAAAAATTGAGCCAAGGAGCCCTGAGACACTCGCCCCTCTTGCTCCAAGACATGGGTACCTCTGAGTGTGTGTGACACCTCACAGATCCATGAGTCCTGGACCCTGATCTCACGGTGTCCAGACCAGGAGGGCATGCAGAGGCCAGTCCACACTTTCAAAACTCGTCTCAGTACATGCCCTGTGGATCTGAATTGCACAAAGCCAGGCCACTCTTCACTAATCTTGTTTCCTTTTGTAAAATAGTTACTTTTCAGTAAAGGTCTACTGTGGCGAACCCTCAGGCATGCGAGGATTCAGGCCCTGCCACTGAGCACCTGTGGGGCGACCCCGGGCCCAGGGAGAAGCGGGAGGACTTGCTGTCGGGAGCACAGTCAGGAAACCACACAGTGATCCCTGTGTAGAAGCCACGTGGGCAGGAGTAAAGTAGGGAAAAGTCTCGTGGAAAGAAGGAAGGAACCCTGCTAATAAACCTAACGAGGAAAGCAGAGAACCTCAAGTTCCATAAATAAATATTAATTTAAAAAATTAACGTCACAGTTTTTAAAAAGCTGAAGAACAGTGCTGACACAGCCTGACGCTGACATGGGCCCCCCACAGGCCGAGCCCGTGTGCAGGTGAGCTGCATTCCCACCGAGGAGTACAGTGCAGAAACAACAGTGATCCCCCCACAGAACCCACAGACCGCACGAACATGCCCTGGACGACAGACAGAACACCTCCGCAGCCTCCAGGTAAAGACGACGCCTGCAGAGCCAGAACACTGACCATAACGGCCAAGCCTGCAAATTCTGACACCTGGAAAGCAGCACGTTTTGTTCGTTAAAGGTCGCCGTCCCACAGGAGAAGAGGGAGCTTCCTACACACGCACCTGCCAGCAAGCCCTTAGTCAACCTCTGCAGAGAGCACCCACAAACCAGCAAGCCAGAGAGTAGACGTCCACTGTGGACATGGACGCGAGACTTACAGCCCCACCACACAGGCCCCAGCGGCAACTGAGTCACACAGGCCCGCCCGTCTCTCAAGTCACGGGGGGAAAGGGCATACTGTCTGTCTGCCTGACTGAGGCGACAGGACGGCTAAGACTTCGAGCGGTGATCGCTGTAAAAGTGTGGAGGGGAGTCACGCCTGGGAGTGTGACAGGAGTTTTCTACACAAAGGCCACACCCACGTGCACTTTGTGAGAATGAGATCCTACATTTTTATCGATACTTTGCAGACTTTTAGATGTTATGTTACATTTCACAGTAATAAAGTTTAAAATGCTGGTTATGGACAGACTGCACCCTAGGAGGTCATCAGAAAGTGGGGGGCTGTTTGCCAGGCTCTGTTCCAAGACCATCTCCCTTCAGGGGGCCCCATGCCTCATACAGAAGGGCAGTCACTGGACACAAGGGGCAGCAGCTCAGGGCTCCCAGGCTGCAGGGAGACCTGTCCCTTGCACAGAGCACACGACAAGCCACTGTTAACTGCGGCCAGAATGGAAACGAAACCTGATCACACAGCTCTAGGAAGATGGGGGGTGAAGGCGCTGGAAACACAGGAGGAAAAACAGCCATCTTACATAGAAGGGACCAAGATGCACCGGAAATGCAGAAGACAGGGACAGGCTGATACCCGCCTGAGAACTCAGGTGACCAAGAGCATAGGGGGCAAGTCCACACACCTCCACGGCTGATCCACGGAGAAAGAAAGTGACAAAGATGACCAAGAGACAAAAGCTCAAGCCAGAGGAAGACCAACCTGAAGACCCAGAGGAGGACAGCTCTGGAGAGAGACAGGACAGGGAAAGTGGCCCTGGATGGTCCTGCAGCACTGCCAAAAGCCGGGGACACAAAGCCCACCCACTAGGCAGCTGCAGGAAAATGGGGAGAAGAGCCAGCATCAGGTCCAGAGTGACCCCTACAGGGTCACCACGTGGAGAAGGTGACCAGAGAGGGTGGGCAGTGACGCCGGTGTCAGAAACCTGCAAACCTGGTTCAGTGCTTGAAAACTAATCAACACAACCCACCACATCAACAGGTCAGGGAAGAAGAATCACCCAGTCCTAACAACTGATGCAGAAAATGTGTCTGGTGTTCAAAGCCCAAGACTTTGAGGCCCAAGCCCTCAGCACCACAGGGTCCAGGAACCCCTCAGAGAGAGGAGGGGCGTGGACAGCACCGTCAGCCAGCCTCGCCCTGACAGTGAGACACAGGACACGCCTCCCTCCCACTCCTGCTTCTGGACATCGTCCTTGAAGCACCAGTCAGCGAATGAGGAAGAAAAGGAGGGAAAGAGACAAACTAACTGGGACGGAAAATAAAACATTCTACTTGATAATGACATGACTGTCTATCTAAAAAATTGCAAGAAATCAACCAAAAACTCCAAGATACAGTGAGCTCAAAGAGGCTGCAAAATAGCATAGCAACACACAAAAATCCACCTTGTGTCTGCTAACTAGCAAGAACATGTAGAAACAACAAAAACACAGTATCATTAACAAGCGCTCCAAATAATAACGGAATGCTCAGGTATGCATCTTAAAAAAAAAAAAAAAAAAACCTATAACAACCTGTACAAATTTTAGGAAAAACAGTAGGAGAAATCTTTGAGACCTCAGGTAGGCAGCATTCTTAGACACGACACCAGCAGTGCCATTCATTCAAAAAGGGAAACACTCGTCCTCTGCATCTCAACCAAACTGAAAGCCACCCAGTGAAGACTGATTTATAGGATGAAAGGACAAACTGCCCACCACAAGTCAGACAAACGACAAACATCCAAACAGAAAAGCACAATAGACACAAGCAGACTTTTCACCAAAGGAGAAACACAAGCATGAGAGGGACTCTGGGGACATGCCCCGAGATGCAGCTCACCTCCTGCGGGTTTCCTGGCCATACCCGGCCCCACCACTGCTGCAGCATGTTCAACAGCCATGTTTTAGAAAGTGGAATAGCCCACAACACAGAGTACCAGGAAGCAAAACACTCACATCTCATGAAAGTCACCTGGGAGCACGTTTCCAGGGTATGTTAAGGGCAAAGAGAGAAACAGACTGTTTTCCTCACAATGAGAAGCTGTCAGGACATTGCAGAAACACTGGCCTAAGTGGGTAAGGACAGAAATCTGTTGCTTTTCTATACACTAATAATGAACTGTCAGAAAGAAAAAACCCCATTTTGAATGGCATGAAAGAATACCTAGGAATAAACTTAGCTACAGAGATGAAAGACCTACACGGTAAAAACTATAAAACACTGGTGAAGGAAATTTGAAGGTGATATAAAAAGAATGGAAAGATACCGTGTGCTCTTGAGTTGGACAAATTAATACTGTTAAGATGGCCACATGACCCAAAACAATCTACCAGTTTAACGCAATCTCTATCATAATATCTATGACATTCTCCACACTACTAAAACAAATAACCCTAAAATTTACACAGAAGCACAAATTTTGCCAAATTGCCAGGCTGCTTTGTGTGGCCTGTAGGAGCGTGGTTCTCCAACCAGGGATCACACCTCTGCCCCTTATCCCGGGAGCACAGAATCTTAACCACTGGATGGTGAGGGAGTTACTGCCAAACCAGCCCTAAGGGGAAGGGACAAAGCTGGAGGAATCCTGCTCCCTAACTTGAGACTAGCCTCTAGAGCTCCAAAAGTCAGAACAGTATGGCTCTGACAGAGAGACAGACATTTAGACCACAGACCAATGTAACAGGACAGAGACCCAAAAACCTACTGCAATCAATCTATGACGAAGAATACACATGGAGAAAAGACAGTCTCTTCAACAAGTGGCCCTGGGAAAACTGGACAGCCATATGTAAAAGATTAAAGATTAGAACACCTCCCCACACCATATACAAAAATAAATTAAAACGGATTAAACACCTAAATATAAGACCACAAACCATACACCTCCTAGAAGAAAACACAGGCAGAACTTTCTTTGACGTTTAAGTCATAGCAATGTTTTTTTGGATCCATCTCTAAAGGCAAAAGAAATGAAAGCAAAAAAAAAAAAAAAAGGTATCTAAGTAAATTTTAAACTTTTGCACAACAAAAGAAACCATAAAAAGGCCAACTTACTGAGAGGAAGAAAACACCTGCAGATGATCTAACCAAAAGGGGTTAGTATCCCAGTGGGATAAACATGAACCTCCTGGCAGTCCAGTGGCCAGGACTCCACACTTGCACTGCTAAGGACACAGGTTCAGCCCCTGGTAGAGGAATTGAGACCCCACAAGCCACATACTGTGGCCCTATGTGTGTGTATATATATAGATATATATAATATAGGTACATATAATACAGATATATGTGTATATTACATGTAAATATATATATAACATATAAAGAATTTAGACACTGAAAACATTTTTTAAAAAATCAGAAGACCTGAATAGACATTTTCCAAAGAAGACACACAGATGACCAACAGGCACACGAGAAGACGCTTCACGCGGCTAATGACGAGAGAATGTAAGTGAGAGCCGCAGTGCGGCGCCGCCTCACACTCTTCAGAATGGCCGTCATTAAACCGCAGATACTAAGGGCTGGGGAGGAGGTGGAGGAGAGAGCCCTCACGCACTGTTGGTGGGAGTGTGGACTGGTGCGGCCGCTGTGGAGAACAGTATGAGGTTCCTTAAAAAACTAAAGGCAAAATTATTATATGACCCAGCAACTCCACTCTGGAGTATGTTTGGAAAAAACAAAAATACCAATTCAAGATGATACATGCACCCCAGTGTTCACAGCAGCACTAGTCAGAATAGCCAAGACTCAGAGACAACCTAAGCGCATGCGCACGCGCACGCACGCACACACACACACACACACACACACACACACACACGATGAACTACTATAGCCAAGACTCAGAGACGACCTAAGCGGACATCTACAGATGAATGGACAAAGAAGAGGGGATGCGCACGCGCACACACACACACGATGGACTATTACTCAGCCATAAAAAATGAAATTTTGCAGCAACATAGATGGATTTGGAGAGCATTATGCAAAGCCAAGTAGGTCAGACAGGCAAAGACACACACTGCATGATACCACTTCTATATGCAATCTAAAACATACAACAAACTGGTGACTTGACTCACAGATGTCGAGGACAAACCAGCGGTCACCAGCAAGCAGACGTAAGGCAGAGGGGCAGGAGAGAGGTGTGGGCTTAACAGACACAAACTCCTGTGTGACAGAAATTAGCTGCATGGACGCACTGTACGGCACAGGGGATGATGGACAGTGCCCACAGTCACCGCACTGGAGCCTGGTCTATAGAAGCACTGAGCCACTGCCGTGTACACCGGGAACATACATGACAACGTGGCAAATCAAGTATGCGTCAGTGAAGGAAAACGAAGAGCCTTAGTTTCGTGACTGGGCAGGAAGGTCTGTGCTGGAGACCCCGGGACCCAGCGGCCTCACGGCAGCTCACCCAGGCCCCCAGCCGCCCCAGGTTGTCACATGCAGAATATGGGCAGCAAGACCCAAGTCAGCGGGAAGCTGGACGCTGCCTCTGCTGTGACCACTTTATCACAGCGTGGCCGTGCCCCGGCCCCCGTGACACCCTTAGGCAGCCCTTTCATCAGTTTCTAAATGAAGATGTGATGGCAGCTTCACAGGAAACGTGACACTCTTCCAGCCAGTTGGTTCGAAAAAGCCTTAATTGTGACTTTTGATGATTGGTTTCCGGCCAGGTGACCAGGCAGCCAAGCGGCTTGAGGACTCAGCACCACCATCCTCAGGCGTGGGCAAGGCCCAGGGTCGAGACGAGGACACTGCCTCCACCAGCCCAGAGCAGCCTGGCTGAACACACACACACACACACACACGCACGCACGCACACACACGAGCACACAGCACACAACCTTACAGTCCAGGGTCGAGACGAGGACACTGCCTCCACCAGCCCAGAGCAGCCTGGCTGAACACACACACACACACACGCACGCATGCACGCACGCACGCACGCGCACACACACGAGCACACACACACGAGCACACAGCACACAACCTTACAGTCTGGGCCACCAGCCCCGTGAGAGTGCTAACACCTCCCCTGGCACTTTCCCGCAAGGCTTGGATAACAGCCATCACCACCGTGGGAAACAAACCCCAGGAGCCCCAAGGCATCCGGCCTACAAAGGGTGCCTTCCAAGGAAGAGGAGGGGCCGCCTGCCCAGAGCCGGGGCCTCTGGAGGCCCTCCCGCTCTGCACAGCCCTGTGCCCCCAAGATGGCCTACGCCACTGGACAAACTGAAGGACGGCTGACAGAAGAATTCTGTACAAGCCTAACATGTTGGACATAAAGGGACATCTCCCCGTCAGGAAACTAGGCAGAGGGATGGACACGGAGCAGAGCGCCAGGGCAGGAGATGCTGCCCAGCCTCGCATGGTGGCACATGGCGATCACAGGCCTCTGGCTGCAGAGTGGGGTGCCGTCTGGGCAAGCCCAGGAGGACCCGCCGTCTGCCCCCTCTTCCTCCGGGGGGCCCGGTGCCCACGCACAGGTGACCGAGCAGGGGTCTCTCCGGGGGTCTGGTCCTACAGCCCACGTGCCCCACGGTGCATTCCCGCAGAGCGTCCTCACTGAGGACACGCGTCGCCCAGTCCCCCACTCTTCTAGAACTGCTTTTTTAAACGGCCGTTCATGTCAGCCTGCTGGGCCGTGTGCTCTGACAGTGCGCGCACCCCGTGTGGCCGGCGGCACCTCAGCTGGTTGTCTGCTAGGCCTATGTGGACTTGGAGAATTTTAGGGAGAAGACTGCAGGTTGGCCTCTGAGCAAGCCTGGGAGGGTGCCTTGCTTTTTGGTAGCCTTTTTCTACAAAACACTTGGTTTTAGGAAGCAGAGTGTACATGGACACAGTGTTTCCAGCGCAGGTAGGTCCTGTCCAGGCTGCTGTGAGTCTGGCAGCAGTGTCCCCTCTGACAGATGGCTGGGCCAGGGTGGCCTTGGCCCCAGGAAAACCTCAGCAGCACGTGACAGGGGCAGCAGCCTCAGCGGTGCCTGGCTTGGACAGGTGGACATACATGCAGGGCTGCAAGCGTGTCATCGTGGGGCCCAGCAGAGGACACGTCTGGGGAGTGCTCACGCCTATCCTGTGACACCATGAGAGAGGGTGCTGCTGCTGCACCAGGAGGCACTCGCAGCTGCATTCGCGTGTCTCACGGCAGAGGAGCCTTAGAGATGGGTTCACCAGGTCTGGGCTCCTGCTGCAGGCTGAGAGCAAAGGCAAGAGGAGGAGGCTTCTTGGCAGGTTTGTCCATGTCACTGGGCAGATGTGAGCACCCACCTTGCGGTGGGCAGTGCTCCGCTGGGCCCCATGACAACACCCCTGTGCTCTGCATGTCTGCTTGTCCAAGCCGGGCACCGTCAAGGCTGCTGCCCGCGTCATGTGCTGCTGAGGTTTTCCTGGGACCAAGGCCACCCGGGCCCAGCCATCTGTCAGAGGGGACACTACTGCCAGACTCATGGCAGCCTAGAAGGGGCCTATCTGTGCTGGAAACAGTGTCCACATACACTCTGCTTCCTAAAACAGAAAGCTCTTTGTAGAAATAGAAAAAGGCTACCAAAAAAACGATCATCTCTGCTTTCCTTACATTTAAATAATCGGCTGGTTATTTCCCTCTTTTAATAGCAAGGTTTGCCAGGGGGATGCATGGAACAAAACAAGCCTAGTGAGTTAACAAATAAGTCATCCAGAAATAAACCCATAATGAAGCCGCCTCTTTTGCCCCAAAAGTCACCATCAGCCAGCCTTGGGGATGAGGGACCAGGGAGGGACACAGTGTCCTCAGCTCCCGACATGTCACTGTGGAACTTGAGCAAGGAGACGTCGGCTGACCTCTCAGAGCAACTGCAATGGCCGAGACCTTCTAAATACAGGTCTGGCACCACAGACAGGAGCTGTAAGCGCACACCCCAGCCTCAAGCCCTGCTCGTAGTGACCCTGTGCCTTTGTGACACGGGGGGGGCGTGGCCTCTGCCTCCCCTGAGGGCCTGGGGGCCCTTCCCGGGCACTGGCACCGCTCACTCGGAGCAGGACACATGCTGACCGTGGCAGACGCTTGCCCAGCCTCACCTCCTCCCTGGAGAGCCGGCTTTGGCAAAACCCAAGAGAAAGCCACTCCTGGGTAGAGCAGTGGAGCGCATAGAGAAACAGTGATTGTTCCTTAGTGAGAGCACTGAGAATACAGGGGAAACGCATCAGCCCAAACACCCCACTTCCTGTGGGAGGGGTCCTTGTGCATGACGGCTGGAAACTGCAAACAAAGCGTGTCCACGACTCAGTGAGCGGCTGGGAGCACCGAGCACACGGAGCACCACAGTGGTCCCTGCAGGTCACGAACAGCTCTCTTGATGGGCTGAGTCCCAGGTGAGCACACTGACGCCACACACCTAAAACCTGTGTGTTTACAAAAGAAAAACCCCACGTTTCCCTCCAGGAGACACTGGAGGGAGCTGACTGGCAGACCCCAAAGGTCTCTCCATGCGGCACTTGTGAGAGCGACCTGACTGGGTAAAAGGGAACCAAGTGAGGGTCTCGAGGTGCTCTGAGTAGACCCTCGCCCCAGCGCAGGCATCCTGATGAGGGAAAGGGGACGGCACCGTGGCCATAAGCCCAGGAAACTGGGGGCGGCCAGGGCCTCTGCTGGGCCTGGCGAGGGGTGTCCCACCAGCACCCCTCCTCCCAAGTCTGCCTTCAGAACTGAGGACGCGCTTGTGCCGCGCCTGCTGCCTGGCGCCATTACTGCGGCCTAGGGACTTAACACACCTATGCAACAGTAACCAGCCACACGCTCCCCCAGCTTCCCCCCCATGTCCTGTGCACCGGGGCCCCTCAGACCCCTGGCTTCAGGGTCACCTCCACCTGAGGAAGGCCCCAGGCCTGGCTCTCTGGCTGCTCCCCTCGCGTGGGGAAAGGGACTCTGAGCGTAGCTAGTCCGAGCCAGGGAGTGGTTATCACAGAACCTGGGGTTTGTTTACAGCAGATTAACAACATTCTCAGTTTAGCCCAAAGCAAGAGGCTGGTCATTTGAAAAGACCCTGATGCAGGGAAAGAGTGAAGGCAGGAAGAGAAGGGGACGACAGAGGATGAGATAGTTGGATGGCATCACTGCCTCAATGGACATGAGTTTGAGTAAACTCGGGGAGCTGGTCATGGACAGGGAAGCCTGGCATGCTGCAGCCCATGGGGTTGCAGAGTCGGACACGACTGAGCAACTGAACTGAACTGAAGAGGCTGGTGGGCACTTACTGCTCCCTCCCTGGAGAAAAGGGACAGCTGGAAGGGGACCCAGCAAGGACTTCTGACAGCCCTCCCATTGCCAGTGCAGGCTTTCCTCCCCACGAGACCCTCCCTGGAGTCACCAGCATGTCAATACCTGTAAATAGTGGTCCTAGTACCTGAGGTGGCAAAGCCTGAGGTATTTCCCCAGCCCTAGAAGAAAGAGGGCCAATCCTGTGCCAGCTCTGACAGACACACTGAACGGCAGGTCACAGCTGCTCTGAGGTTTAAGACGGAAAGGCAGAGACCGTTGGGTGAGAAAGAAGCAGTTATAAGATAGTAGGATCTCGTTTTTGCTAAAATTCAACAGGTAATAATAAAATATAATTAATCCACAAAGCAAGAATCCAGAAAAGCGAGTAACACAGGGATCCTAGCGGGAATGTGTTTCTGGTCTTTTTTGTATTTTATAATCTCCCACTATGCACACACAGTGCCTCTGTCATCCAGTTAACAGAATCAAGCTGATGGAACTGCAAACTGCGTCCACAGACCTCATTTAATATTCTGTGTTTTACTAATCATTTTACCTACATAATATGGAGAAACTCTACGAGTTTGGCCCTAGGACAGTTATTTCACAGGCACTATGGGAATGAGTGTCCCAAGTGAGCAAGTGAGAAGCTCAGGGAGTCCAGAGTAGAACCATGCCCCACCCAGAAACCCCTCCAGGCTGGGAAGCCGGAGGCTTCCAGGGGACTCTGCCTGTCACAGGTCCCATTCAGGTGGGACAGGGACACGAGGTGAGGTCCGAGCACTGCGGTGAGAGCTGGAGCTGGGTCATAATGGGACCTGGGGACTCCCCTGGACACAAGCCAAGGTGTGCCAAGTGGCCAGCTTGGTTCCAACCGCAGCACCTGCCAATTAAAAACAAAACACAGGTACTTCCCTGGTAGTCCAGCAACTCCGTGCTCCCTATGCAGGAGGCTGGGGTTCAGTCCCTGGTCAGGGAACCAGATCCCGCATGCTGCAACTAAAACTTCCCTCAAGCTGCAACTAAGACCTGGTGCAACCAAAAGGAATGAATAAATAAATATTTAAAACACACACACACACACACACAAAAACAATCACAAAAAACCTAAGAAACTTTAATTTAAAAAATTACAGGCTGGGCGAGCCAGTCGACAGCAGCAACTGAGGTCAGTTCTGCATCCTCAAAGCCCACAGCACCACTGTCTGACGCACATGTTCACAGTGCTGAGGTTTAGTTCTTTTCCAAACCATTCCAGGAATCTGGAGGGCCGTGAACACGTTTAAATCGGGTTGGTTGCTTTCGTGATTTCCTCACAGGAAGGATTTTCTGTCCTTGTCATCTTACAACAAAGTAACAATGGAGAAGCAAACAGAAGAGTATGAGGCGCAATTAAAGAACCACTGATGCGTCCATCGTCTGCTCATTTTGCCATATTTGGTCTGGAATGCATTATATAAAGTAATACATGCGTAGCTGCAGCCCCGATGAAGCCTGCTGTCTCCTCCTCTCTTCTCTGAAGATTTTGGATTCTCAGGCTAATCCTCACCATACATGTCTTCACACTCATGCTAACGCTACACTGCCAGCCTCTACACATGACGTGGTATTGTTACAGGAAACAGGTTGCACAGATCCTCATACACCTTTGCCCTCCAGAATGCTTTTGAGGATTCATCTAGGCTTCTGTTAAACGTAGTTCTACTTTATTATGACTGCAGTGTGGTATTTATTTTCTCTTGTTGACTGGCATTTGTGTTGTTCCAACTCTGGCAATACAAACAATGCTACAGTGAACACCCGTCTGCACTTCTGTACGCGTATACCTAAAAGTTTAAGGCTTACCACTAGAAATCAAACTACAAGAAACTAAATCCTTGTAAAAACCTGAAGCAGGACTTACCTGGTGGCTCAGTGGTAAAGAATTTGCCTGCCAATGCAGGAGACACAGGTTCGATCCCTGATCCAGGAAGACCCCACATGGTGCCTGGCAGTTACCAAACTAAGCCCGTGTGCCACAGCTACTGAGCCTGCGCTCTAGGGCCCAGGGGCCACAACTACTGAAGCCCGCTTGCCCTAGAGCCTGTGCTCCACGATGGAAGAAGTCACTGCAGTGAGAGGCCTGAGCACTGCAACTGACCCCCGCTCATCACAACTAAAGAAAAGCCCGTGCAGCAACCAAGACCCAGCACAGTTAATAAACAAACTTTTCTAAAAGACCTGATGCAGCTTCACACTGGCACAGTCATTCACACCACTCTTTCTGTCACTTCTGGTGGTGGCATATGTCTTCAGTTGTAAAACTATCAAGAGATCTTGACTGAGAAAGGGGAAAAGGAACTCTGCATGTAAGAGAGTCTTCTGTGGAGTAAGACCAGGTTCTACTCAAAGTCACTAATCAGGAACTTTCATCTAAACAGAAACTGAATTCGAAGCTCTGAGACCAAGTTCAGGGGCAGCAGAGGTGACAGCACAAAGGTCAGGGGAGCCCTGAGGCCCCAGAAACTCTGAAGGAACAGTGAGAGGATCCATTCACAGCTTTGCCCCAATCCTCAGAGGGTTCAGGACCCAAACATGGTTGATGGTTTCCTGTTCCTGAAAGTGCAGTGAAGTGGCAGGTGAACAGGAGAAGGCCCCGAATGACACACAAGTATACTTGACTGTGCAAGCAGCCTTCAGAGAGGCGGACTGGAGGAGCAGCGCTGCAATATATGCGACTTCAGACTCCTTTAACCCAGGGAAAAAACCGTAAATCATAACCCAGGCCATGACTAAAGTTGCTTATGTGCAATATTTTTGAACGTTTCCACTGACAAACACATGAAGCCCAAGTCACTTGTGTGTTTCTAAGGAGGTCGGCTGAAAACCACAGAGGCAACGTGGGTCCCCTTCGCTCCATGGGAAACGCATCACAGGATTTTTCTTTTTAAGTTACCAAGGAAAGCAGTCGAACCGTCAAGCTAGAAGGGGGCAGCCTGTGGACCTCTTAGTTGAACAGACCCCTCCAGGCAGCCCCTCCCAGCAGGACTGTGTGGGTGGTGAGAAGAGGCTCGTCACCTTGGCAACAGCTCTGAACATATCTGCCGTGACACAAGACGATTTCTGAAAGCTGTAAATAGAGGATAATGTCACAAAAATTCCAGATTAAAGGAATTCCAGATTAAAGGAGCACCCATCCCCTCCCCTTATTACCCTGCCCACTGCTTAAATCCCACTGGTACCAGTGAAAGTAATTCCATGTATGCAAACATGCCTTCCAATCCCTGAACACTGCAAAATTATATACCTGCAGAAGCAAAATAAAGCCCCTGGATGAACCATCTTTGTGCAAACTCATGTATGGACATGAAGTGGCCACGAGACGGCAGCCTCGAGGCACAGGGCGTGAGCCACTTCAGAGGCGTCCAGTCCTCCTGCCCACACATCACCTGAGCCTCCCCAGGCCCGGGTCCAAGGTTCCCAGGACTGGCTCCACATCCGGCTTCACAGGCAGCCAGAAGTCCCAGAAGAGAGCGGGGCAGCCACAGCCTGAGGTAGGGCCCAGGCCAGACCGTCTAAGGTTCGAGCCTCAGAACCCAGTTCAACTTTGTTTGGAAAACAGAGGCCATTTCGTCTTTGGAGAGTTTGAGACCTTGTAGCCAAACCATTCAGTCCAGGATAAACCAGCGGTATAAACAGGGGAGCTCCTGACAGGCTTGCAGAGAGACGGCCCAACATGAACCAAACAGCACAGAAGGGAAGCAGGCACGCCCTGGCGCGACTCCAGCACCGTCTCCCTGGATCAGAAGCGTCTGCCCTGTCCCCTTCGGTCTTCCAGTCTGAGATGTGGTGAAGAGAAACATACTTTTCTCCTATCTTCTTCCTACCATATTTTTAAGCCACTGTACAGAACGCAAAGCAAATAAACCCCTGGATCATGAGCTCACATTATTAAGAGGAAAAAACAAACTTGATATTTCATGTTGCAAAAATATTTATGGGCCCTACAGATACGCTTCTCAGTATAGTCATCATTAGAATCAAATACTAAATATTCCAAGGAAGAAAAAATTGTATGTTAAAATGGAGTTGTTAAAAATGTTCTGAGAAATTGTTTTTATAGAATAACCAAACTTTCTTTTTTTTTTCTTTTTAAACCAAACTTTCATTTCCTCGATGTCTTCTTCAGTAATTCCTCCACATGGCGAAGGGGTGGAAGACAGAGAGGAGGTGTGGACAGGGGCCTGGGCAAGTCCTGGACTCAGGAGGACCTCTAGTCACGACCACTCACATATCTAACTTTCTGAACAGACATACAAATCAACAGCTAAAAACTCCAGTGCTTTGTTTTAAAGATTCAGCTATTTAAACTGCATCTGTGGCAAATTCTTTCAAAGCGTGTATCAACTCAGACTGCCTTCTGTGTGATCTGTGTAAGTCACAACACGGGTGTTCCCATGCACGAGGCGGCCAGCACGAGGCGGCCAGCGCGGGGCGGGGTGCTGCAGCAGGCAAGCCCCCCGCCCCCCGTCAACAGCCTGCTCCAGAGAGAGGACCTGGTCCCAAGCCCACGCCAGGGAGGAAGCACATGTGAGCGAGGCTGCGGCCAGCCAGGTTCACCGCCAGCACTCACTGCTCCTGCTTCCGGGTGTTCCCAGCAGTGCCTGGGGCCCTGAGAGACAATCCCAGGACCATGGAAGGCTCCCTCCCCTGTTCTGGCTCCAAACCAGACCGAGTAGAGGGAGTGAAGGCCTGCACTACAAGCTGCTTCAGGCCAGGGCTTTAGGAAGTCGGGCCCCTCACCGCCTGCGGGGTGGCTGTGGCCGTGGCACACACTTTGTGCTCACGGGCTGAAGTTATGAGCAAGCCATTCAACCTGCCATCCGTCTCCCTGTCTGTAAATGAGGACAGGCATCACTGCCCTGTAGGGCCACGTGGACCCAGGCAAGCGCCCGGGACCCACAGCAACTATCAACAACGACAGCGCCCACTCCTCAGGGAGCGTGTGGGCCTCAACGATCCATTTTAACTGTATATGAATGGAGCTGTATTCTCAAGTGTTATTTTATTTACAGCCCCTGACAAGTCTCAGCTGAACAGATGGTATTGTCTAGGCTCAGGTAATCGTGGGGGTACTGACCAGGCCTCTGTGCAGGGAGGGCATCCAAGCATCAGTTCTCAGGACCACGGCCGCTGGGCCAGCAGCTCCCAGTGAACCGACCAACACAGACCTGAGAGGATAAAATAATTCCATCTTCCAAAATTATGCTGAATCAAGGAGTCTTGGGGACAAATGCAGGCACTCCTCTACAGCCTGGAGAAGGCATCTGGGAGTAGGAGAACCAGGGGCGAGAGCAAGGTCTGCATCACAGGCAGGCAGAGGCCCAAACAAGGCCTGCACAGGTCAGCGCCGGCTCTCCACTCTGTCTTCACCTTCAGGAAACGCTGACGTGCACCTCTCTGGTTTCATCATGAAGCTTCAGTAAAGATCATTCGGAAGAAGTGGAAGTTGCAGGTGAAAATATATAAACACACACACAGCACACACAGGACAGGAAACGAGGAGACGAGAACTATGAGAAAAGGCGAGCGGGCTGTATGTCCTAGGTGGGCCGAAGAGTCAGGGGGTCATTTCCCTACATCTGACACTGAACTTCTTCAAAGCTGTACAAGTTTCAAAATCTCCAAAAGCTGTACAGCCACCAGGAAACCAAGAGAAAGGCTGGTTTGTCACACATCACTTTCAAGGTGACCACGAAAATGTATAATTCCCAAACTTGTAGAGAAAAAAACTAAAAAGGCAAAATAGGAAAGAAAAGAGAAACAAGTCAAGTGTGACAGCGCGACAGAACTAAATGTTTCTAAGAGCAGAAGTGAGAGGACTCAGAAACAGCTGGGAGACAGGGTATGCCAGCCCGGATGGAAAACGCACCTGCCTAGCTCAGAATGAGTAAGGGACGCTGAAAACTTAACAACCCAGAAAGATTTTGAGAGGACAAAAAAGATACCTGGGCTAAACAGCAAGCAGACGGCCCTGGACACAACCAGGGAGGAAGCAGCCACCCCTGCAGAGCTGAGGCTCCCTTCAGGAGACGGGAGGACGCCCTGGAGTCAAGAGCAAACCCTGATACAATGACAGAACAGACGCTACAGCGCCCTACAAAAGCTGACGGGCCACGGACATCAGCCCAGCAAACATCAGAACACAGGAGACTGGGGCACAGTAGCCAGTCCGGCCAACGAGCACACACAGCACCCAGCCAGTCATCACTCGGTGCCCTTGCTTTTCAAAGACACAGGACAAACAGTCATGAAAACTGTCCACCAAGGCCCACAGAGCAAGTCTAACAACCTGAAAGGACCGACCTCTTAACACCAGAGTGCAGCGTGGTGGGGTGGGGAGAGCACTGACAGTTTAAGTCAGAGAACTAAGAACAAGGGCCAGAGAGAGAGGAAACTACACTGGGAATTAAGTCTTTAAAACCGGGGGTGACAAAATGCTACACAGTTAACTGGGAGACACCGATAACAGTGATTCTTAAGAGGAAAAAGTGTTTACTTCCAAAAAATATCTCAATAAAGAGGTTTTTCAAATCAGAACATATCTTAACAGTGTAGAAGAAACGTGATGAAGGTAGCAACACAAAACCAATAAAAAACAGCCACGTAACAGAGCCTGACAGTCACAAGCGGACTCCATTCCAACGACCCATGAAACAGGCTACGGAAAGGCACGGCCAAGGCTCTAGCGCAGAAGGACAGAGGCAGAGCAGGGCCTGGTGGGCAGGGCGGGAACTGTGTCAGGGAAAGGCCGGGGGCGGGCCGGATGTCGGACCCTGCACCCTGGAGGCCTCTCCACAGTCCCACAGCAGACGAGACAGAGCTCACTGACACACAGGCAACAACCACCAACTGCAAAATTAATAAATACATATTATATACTCGTCAGCCAGGGTTCTGTCAGAAACACAGATATGCATATTAAGAGGTTTATTGCAAGGAATCAGCATGAGTGCAGCCCTGAGTAGGAGCCTTCCCCCAGATGCAATCAGGCCACTCCTTCACCCCAGCCGCTGACCACTGACCACAGGGCTGTCCACACAGCTGCCCACATTCCATAGCAGTACTGGGACCAGTGCAGGAACACCTGGACCCTGCAGCCTTACACATACAGTGCATGCACTGCTGCTGTTTGCTGTTGTTCAGTCGCTCAGTTGTGTTCAACTCTTTGCGACCCCATGGACTGCAGCACACCAGGCTTCCCTGTCCTTCACCATCGCCCGGAGTTTGCTCAAACTCACGTCCATTGAATCAGTGATGCCATCCAACCATCTCGTCCTCTGTCATCCCCTTCTCTCTCCTGCCTTCAATCTTTCCCAGCATCAGGGTCTTTTCTAATGAGTCGGCTCTTAACATTAGGTGGCCAAAGTATTGGAGCTTACTGGTTTGATCTCCTTGCAGTCCAAGGGACCCTCAAGAGTTTTCTCTAGCACCACAGTTCAAAAGTATCAATTCCTCAGCGCTCAGCCTTCTTTATAGTCCAACTCTCACATCCATACATGACTACTGGAGAAACCATAGCTTTGACTAGACGGACCTTGGTCAGCAAAGTGATGTCTTTGCTTTTGAATATGCTGTCTAGGTTTGTCATAGCTTTTCTTTCAAGGAGCAAGCGTTTTTTAATTTCATGGCTACAGTCACCACCTGCAGTGATTTTGGAGCCCAAGAAAGTAAAGTCTGTCACTGTTTCCATTGTTTCCCCATCTATTTGCCATGGATGGGACCGGACGCCATGATCTTCATTTTTTGAATGTTGAGTTTTAAGCCAGCTTTTTCACTCTTTCACCTTCATCAAGAGGTTCTTTAGTTCCTCTTCATTTTTTGCCATAAGGGTGGTGTCATCTGCATATCTGAGGTTATTGATATTTCTCGCAGCAATCTTGATTCTAGCTTGTGCTTCATCCAGCCTGACATTTCTCACGATATACTCTGCATATGCTAAATAAGCAGGATGACTCCTTTCCCAATTTTGAACCAGTACTGTACTGTTCCATGTCCAGTATTAACTGTTACTTCTTGACCTGCATACAGGTTTCGCAGGAAGCAGATAAGATGGTCTGGTATTCCCATCTCTGTAGTAGTTTTCCACAGATTGTTGGGAACCGCATAGTCAAAGGCTTTAGTCAATGAAGCAGATGTTTTTCTGGAATTCTGTTGCTTTTTCTATAATCCAAAAGATGTTGGCAATTTGATCTCTGGTTCTTCTGCCTTTTCTAAATCCAGCTTCTACATCTGGAATTTCTCAATTCACATACTGTTGAAGCCTAGTTGAAGGATTTTGAGCATCACTTTGCTAGCGTGTGAAATGAGTGCAATTGTGCAGTAGTTTGAGCATTCTTTGGCATTGCCTTTCTTTGGGATTGGAATGAAAACTGACCTTTTCCAGTCCTGTGGCCACTGCTGAGTTTTCCAAATTTGCTGGCATGTTGCATGCAGCCCTTTTACAGCATCATCTTTTCAGATTTGAAATAGCTCAGCTGGATTTCCATCACCTCCACTAGCTTTGTTCATAGTGATGCTACCTAAGGCCCACTTGACTGCACACTCCAAGATGTCTGTCCCTAGGTGAGTGATCACACCATCACTTTAAGATTTTTGTATAGTTCATTAAGATCTTCTTTGTATAGTTATTCTGTGTATTCTTGCCACCTCTTCTTAATCTCCTCTACTTCTATTAGGTCCACACCTTTTCTGTCCTTTATTGTGCCCATCTCTGCATGTATGTACACATGTGTAAACACACACACACACACAATCTCTCCTCCAAATGATGAAAATATGGTATTTTATGCTTTATCGTTCCTTATTACTATTTCCTAATTTTCCACAATGCAGAGTATTGGTTCAGCAATAAGGTTATTTTTATTTTTAAGAAGAGAACAAAAGAGGTGCCCGCAGCAGCCCCCTTTCACCTGGTGCCAGGAGAGGACTCAGCCGAGCTATTCACAGGTAAGCGCATCTAGCCGTGGCAGGGCCCCCGGCGGCTCAGCAGACGGAAGGAGGCCTTCTCGACGCGGCATGAAGGGGTACGGGCTTTTGCCACTTTCTTTGCTTCGCGTCTTTCGAGATGATCTCCCAGTTTTTCTTTTCTAGGTGTCAGTCTGGCATGTTACAGTGATTAATTTTTGAATGTTAAATCCAATATGAGCTGCCAAGATAAATCCTACCTGCATCACTATCCTTTTAAATTGCTAATCTACTTTGCTTCAAAGTCAGGGTCTTTACAGCCACATTCATGTGGGAACTGGCTTGTGGCTTTTCAGCATGACCTTCTCTGATTACAGAACCCAGGTAACCCTGCCTTGAGGACAGAGGGGAAGCCTGTGTATGACAGATGCTCCCCACTCTTTAAGGAATAGTAGAAATCACCAGTGAGGACACCAGGGACTGAAGGCTTGTGTCAAGATTTTAATTAAAAATTCAATTTCTTTAATAGGACTTCCCTGGTGGCTCAGATGGTAAAGCGTCTGTCTATAACGCAGGAGACCCAGGTTCGAGCCCTGGGTTGGGAAGATCCCCTGGAGAAGGAAATGGCAATCCATTCCAGTACTATTGCCTGGAAAATCCCATGGACAGAGGAGCCTGGTAGGCTACAGTCTATAGGGTTGCAAAGAGTCAGACACGACGGAGCGACTTCACTTAATAAACACAGGGTTACTCAGGTGATCCATTTCTTCTTCAGTGAGCTTAGGTGATTTGTGTCTTTTAAGGAATTTGTCCATCTTATCTAAGTTGTCAAAGTTATTGGCATAAAAGTGTTCATATGCCAGTTGAACTGTTGTTTCCAGAACAACAGTGCAGATTCAAGTATCAGTTCTGTGAAAAAGGTACGGTGCAATTTTGGGGATTCCCCCAAAAAGGACATGGTGGTGCAGTGGTTAAGACTCTGCACTCCCGATGCAGGGCCCAGGTCCCACCCCCAGTCAGGACACTAGATCCCACATACTGCAACTGAAGATCCTGCATGCCACAACTAAGACCCAGTGCAGCCAAATAATTTTTTTTTTTTAAAGGACATCACACATAATAGATGTCAACAGAAGCCAGGCTGTTGCCTGCAAGGGCTGATCCCAGGCCCTTCAGCCATCACCTCCAAGGCCCAGGACCTGCTATTGGCAGGGGCGGCTCCTGGACCCATGGTGCGCTGTTGGGAGAATGTAAGACACCAGAGCCACTGGGAAGGTCCACAAAAAGGCCAAGTCCTAATCACCATGTGACCCCACAAGTCCACTCCTGAGCACATACCCTCCCCACAAATGAGAGCAGGGTTCCAAAGAGTTATTTGCTCTTTCACGTTCACAGCAGCGCTACTCATAAGAGTCAAAACATGGACACAACCCAAGTGCCCATCAACAAATGAATGGATGACAAAGTGTGGTTTATCTACACAACAGAATGTCCACCATCCTGCCTTAGAAAGGAAGGAGATCCTGCAATATGCTACCACACGGGACTTTGAGGAGCAGAGAACACTGAGGACATTATGCTCAGTGCGGCAGCCAGGCACAGAAAGACGATACTGTAAGACTCCACGGACATGAGGTCCTTGGGAGAGTCAAAGCCACAGAGAGATACAGCAGAGGAGATGACAAAGGGCCATTTCTAACTCTGGCATCATAGTCCCTCCCAGCCCGCCTCCTTCCCTGGCAGGATGGCCCTTCTCTCTGGACAAGGAGGAGCACAAAAAGCTCCTCCCGAAGGCGACCCTGCAAGGGAGCCGGGAAGGGGCTGCCCCCAGCTGCTCCTTCTGTCCTGGGACTGGGGCGACAGAGCCAGGAGCAAGCTGGGTGCTCTGGGTGAGGGAAGGACTTTGGGGAGGGGCCGATGACACCCCGCCCTCCCCCAGCGCACCTCCTCCGCTCCATCCTTTTGTGAAGAACACTGCGCTGACAGCAGTGAGAAGCAGCAAGCCCTTCACAACGCGAGGCAGGCGCATTTTCTGTGCTGACTGCTGACGTCTGGTCCTTTTCCTTCTGTGAGGCCACACCCACTTCTCACAACCACAGCCCCCAGGCTCCTCCAGGGGCATGCAGTGCAGGGACCTCCTCACATGCCACCAGCAACAAGCACATCCACAACCTTGGGTCCCAGAGACCCCTCCACACCCCCACACCCCCACCCCGCCACAGGAACACTCGCCACACACACCCTCACACGCCACTCACACATACCCCACACACACCCACCCCCTCACATAAACACAACACACACACATCCACATACCCGCTCCACACACACACCCTCACATAAACCCACTCCACACACATAGCCACAGCCCGCTGCTGGGTTTAATAAAGGAGAGACTGTGGGTCTCACTGCAACTTCCAGCCCCACGCCACAGGCCCCTGCGAACAGCGGGGCTGCAGCCTCTGGGCTCTTGCCCATGTCACAGGGGCTTCACCCCCACACCTACTCCCCGTGTCTACAAGTGTGCAGATCAGTGACAACACAGGCAGCAGTGCACATGTGCCTCGGTCTTGGGAGCAGGTTTCCAGGCCAGGCTGGCACTGGGCCCCTGGGAGCAATCTGGGTGAGACCTTTCCCTCATGGCCCTCCCCACCGGCCTCCCACAGAGGCTCTGCTTCAACCAAGCGGGTGTTCTGTTCAGAAAGGTCAGACTGTAGCAGCTGGATGTTCAGCTCTGCTATGTGAGCAGCAGGGGCCTGTGTGGACATTCTCTGAACTTCATCTCTCAAAGCAAGAGCACCCAGGCCCAGAGGCTTCTGTGCTGGGGATAGGCCCCACACACACTCACTCCACACAGGTCTCAGAAGGTGATGCTCTGAAAGCCCAAAAGGTGAAGAAGAAAGGATGTCTTGAATACAGAGAACCAGGCCACCCGACACTTAGGTATCTTCTCGATGAATCACCACCGTAACTACTGTGACACGGGGTGCCGCTTGCGGCCAACTTAGCAACCATCAAAAGTGTTAGACTTCCATGTGTGCGCTGAGGGGCCAAGCAGAAGAGAGGAAAAGAATTAATCCACCAAGAACTCTGAGTGGAGTGAAAAACTTCAGGATAATTATTTAAAAAAAAAAATCAAATGTCAACGAACAGTGAACAGGGATCTTGGTCTGCCCTGAAAACTGAACATGGGGTTAGGAGGCCACTGGGCTGAAGAAACACGGCCTGGACGCGGGTGGGCGGAGGCCAGCCGTGCCCAGCGCCCAGCTTCAGCGGCTGCTGCGTGGTGCTGGCCTAGGTCCCAGTGATGTGTGGTGCGCGCCCTCGCGCTTACAGAAGTGGGAACCGAGGTAGAGGGTAAACGAGGTATCAGCTCCATTCACGTCATTGTTTTCATTGAAGATTCTTATAAATAGAAGAACAAAAAATTTAGAAGGAAATGACCTGCTACAGACACGTGCCATTTCAGTTTCCTCATTGTGCACTTTCATCTTTTTTTACCAAACACTCCATTTTCTGCATCTCCAAAACTACTCAATTTAGGTCCAAAGATAAACAGGTATATAAAAGCACCTCCTTTCTACAAATGGTTGTTTCTGGCCACCAGGTACAGAACACCAATACGACTTTAACTCCTTCGCTCCCAGGCTGGCTAAGCCACAGGCTCCGCCAGGGCCCCGGTGGCCACACCTGTGTTCTCGGGGGCCCAGAGCGAGGTGCCCTGGCTGGTGGGCAGTCTCCGTGTGCACGGGAAGCCACAGCCGCCTCTGCTGAAAAGCAACGACCCAGAGCACACAGGCTCCTGGGCCAAGAGAAGACGCGCAGGCACCACCCAGTGCGCTTGCCAGTCTCCACGTGAGTGACCCACGTGAGGCCTGCTGTCTAGAGGAGGAGAGAGGCTGAGTGGGTCTTGCCTGAAATGTAGCCCCGATAACAAACATCATGCCAGGCATGGCCCCAACAGGTCCAAGGGCCCAACCCTGAGAGGAGAGCAAGTTACTGACCCACACAGCTGCACAGGCCTGGGTGACCGAGGGAGCTGCAGGAAGAAACTGCAACACCCCTGGGCGGGCAGTCCCAACGGGCAGCGGCTCTCCCGCGGCCTGCCCCTCAGTCATACGCCGTCAACAAAGAGCCACACGAGACAAGCACTGCATCCAAAATCCAGGTGAGGCAACTCCACAGGATAGCCCACTCTCAGCTCTCACAAGCGGGCAGACTTGCTCCCGCACCGAGGACCGCGGGGCAGTCACACAGGGGAGTCAGCACACAGCCCCGCCCGCCGCCCCTTCACCGCAGACACGTGCCGGTCGCTGTCGCCTCATCTCCAGGGTCTGCACTGGCAGCTGGTTCCACGTGAAGCTGCCTCGGGACGCGTCCAGAAGAAGCCTTTTGCGCAAAGGAGAAGCCACACCTGAATCAGACCTGCTGAGCTGGACTGTCAAGCGCCCAACAGGGACGCACTGCAGCACTGTCAGCAGGGCCCGAGTGTGGCCCCAATGCCAGAGCAGGGGCCCAGGGCCCGCCCTGTAGCCCAGGCCCCTGTCCTGGCCAGGCAGAGCCCTGTCCACAGGCTCATCAGGACACACGAGCCACAGAACCAAACCTTCAGAATTCTCTTCACAAGAAAGGGATGTCCCATGACTACTCAGATCCTGCCTAGAGAGTTTCTGTTGGTAGACATGTTTGTGTACACACACACAGACACACACCCTGAAGTTACTCACTTCACCATCCAGGGTTGGTGAACATCTTCAGCCCCAGGAATGGATATCAGGTGGGGGGGACGACGGCTGGGCCTGGCTTGGCTCACTCTGGCCCTGGCCTGGCTCACCCACTGGGTGACACAGTGCAGCCAGGCCCAGCCCTCTGGGGCGTGGCCTCCCAGCATTGTTCAGACCATGTCTGCTCTCTCCCCCTAGACCACTGGGGACCCTTCGAGTCCAGGTGCCGTATGGCCATACTGTGGAGGCCGGGGAGACAGTAGGGGGCAGAGACCCCTGCCCAGACCCACCTCCTCCTTCCCCGGAGCCCAGAAAGCCAAGGTAGATGCGTCAGACCGTGCCCAGTGCAGGGGCCAAGGTGGAGCTGAAAGCAATCATTACTGCAGGCTCCACTGCACCAGGCTCTCCAGACCTAGAGATCAACAGTTTGTCCCGGCCTTTTAGCTGAACACAAAAATACAAGCGCAGTCTTTAAAACACAAGACCATTTATCTATTCAACTATGCTCTGTCATAACTCTTTTTTGTCTGGATTTTCAACTTTCATACCCCTGTCAATTATCTTAAAACAGGTAATGTTGTTCTTGTTCAGTTGCTAAGTCATGTCCAACCTTTTGGGACCCCATAAACTGCAGCACGCCAGGTTTCCCTGTCCTTTACCATCTCCCAGAGCTTACTCGAACTCATGTCCATTGAGTCAGTGATGCCATCCAACCATCTCGTTCTCTGTCGTCCCCTTCTCTTCTCACCTTCAATCTTCCCAGCAATCTTTTCCAGTGAGTCAGCTCTTTGCATCAGGTGGCCAAAGTACTGGAGTTCAGCATCAGTCCTTCCAGTGAATATTCAGGGTTGATTTCCTTTAGGATTGACTGGTTTGATCTCTTTGATGCCCAAGGGATGCTCAAGAGTCTTATCCAGCACCAGTTCAAAAGCATCAATTCTTCGGTGTTCCGCCTTCTTTATGGTCCAACTCTCACAACCATACACGACTACTAGAAAAACCATAGCCGTGACTAGATGGAGTTTTGTCAGCAAAGTAATGTCTCTGCTTTTTAATACGCTGTCTAGGTTTGTCGTTTTTTCTTCCAAGGACTCAGGCCCCCAACCCCTCACAACACAGTCCAGTTGCTGGGCTCAGGGCTTGAGACAGTAAGATAGGTGAGGCAGGGTCTGTCTTCATTGTAAAAAATTTGGGTAATACTGACACACTAAAAGAAAACTAAAGACAAATCCCCCACCTTCAAGTCTCCAGCGAAACAATGAAATCACTATTTCCCCCTCTCCACTTATGATTACTAGCGTTACTCAGGAGCAACCTTCCCTAAAGTAACACAGGAACACACGGTTGAGTCCCCAGACCTGCAGGGCTCCACACTAACCTGTGCAGCTGCCAGGACTGGTCATCAGGCCCTGCCTCCCCCACTGCTCTGTTCAGAGCAGCGGGGAGCAACGTGTGCATCCCAGGCTGTGGGGCGCACTCTCTTCACCTGGAATACAACCTCAGGAAACAGTCCCTCTCAAGCCCCGTCCCCCTCCTCGGACCACCACTGCCTGGTTCTCCAGTAGCCTCCTGCCACTTGGAAATGCCCACCTGTGACATAAGGCAGAAGATGTCCCAGTGCTGACTAAGGTCCAGACAGGTGTGAGGACCGAGGTCACCTGGCGTAGGAGTGGAGGAGCCACACAGGAGAGGGTGAGCCTGTGGACGAAAGTTCCAACAGGACAAGAACCTGCCAGGAGGCAGCCCTGAGGGAGCACGGACATCCCACCTCTGCTGGAACAGCGGGGACAGGCCCTTCCTGAGGCTGCTTTCTGTCTGACTGCGAGCCTCCCTGTCTCGCTATGTGGACACCTGCCATTTAACCTGTGTCTGCAGTGAGAGCTGGGCCAGAAGCAGTGGAGCCCGCAGGCAGCAGCGGGGGCCCAGTGCTCCACACATCCAGACACAGCGGGTGGACAGCCCACGGGAAAGAGTCAAGAAGCAGACACCCAAGTGCACCCGTGCAGGCCCCACGGACCCTGGAGAGAGCCTTCCACCCACCCGCCTTCCCACCTCCCCCACAGCATGCCCACAGGGGAGGTGACGGTGGTCACACTCACCAGAGCTCTGTTCCCAGAGAGAGAGGTGCTCTAAGAGCCCCAGGTGAGATAAAGAACCTAAAGCACCTCACCTGTCCTGAGTCCTGAAATCCCCTCAGAAGGAGAACATTCCCTAAGCTGAAGCCTGTCCCAGACTCCAGCCTCAGACCCTGGGACAGGGCATGCCAAAGGGACTGGCCCGCTGCTTTCACACACCTGCAAGTCTAGCCCTGAGCCAAACCCAGAGCCTGCCTGGAGGGTCAGGGAGTCACTGGCCACAGCCTGCTCGCCTGCACAGAAGGTCAAGCACATCTCAGGAAGCAGGTGAGACCCGTCTGCAACCTCCCCCTGTCGTGTGCAGGACCTGCACTGAAGTTGTTCTGAGACAAAGGCGTGTGCCTCAGCTCCATATGGACACTGACGCAGAACACAACAGCGATCGACACACACACAGAGCTGAGAGGGGGACCACAAGAGGCAGCTGGCACAGAGAGGCAGGTGTGGTGGAGGAAGGAGATGGCAGAAAAGGCAGAGCGGTCTTACAAGTTCTTATCACAAGAAACAACATTTACTGCTGTGTGAGGTGACAGAAGATGACTAGACTTCACGGGTCATTTCTCTGCACACCCGAAACTTACACAGGTGAAATGTCAATTGTGTCTCGACAACACGGGGGGGAAATAAAACATAAAAATGTTAAACTTAGGGACAGGGAATGATCTTTTCCTTCCTTTTGCCTCAAACACATGGCCTTTGGTTTGACAACATTTTACAGCAGCCCACAGTTAGTATATGCAGAATTCAATCCTCACACCCCATGGGTGTCTGCATCACGGAAGGTCGGTGAGGAGTTTGCTGGTGCCCACGTGAGAGCCTGTGTGTGTGCACATGCATGAGCACAGACAAGCACGCACCAAGAGGCCGCTTTTCACAGCAGAGCTGGTTAGAGAGGCAAGAGCTTCCAGGCCATAAAAAGGAAACGAGATCTGTCCTCCAGCACAGGGCAGCGTGTGGCACAGAGCACCCCACACAGAGAGAACCCCTCCCAGGAAGCCTGGCTGGATTCCAGCCAGAGATGAGCCGCATGAGGGAAGGCACCCAGCAGCATCCAAGCCGCCGCCAGCTCTGCTGCAGAAACGCAGCTAAATCCCACATCCCGAACAACCGACAGATGCTGTATGCCACCTGTAACCTCTAGCCTCTTCATGACTTTCTAGTTGGACCACTGTGTTAAAGAAAACACCAACTAAATGCTTTCTAGGCGGCCCCAAAGCCAACACCTAACAAACAAAACCTACTGCTCCTCTACTCTCGCTTTTCTGAACACAGGCTCAGAGAGAAGGTTCAAAGAAACGCCAATTCTCCATGGCAGGGACCCAGAACATCTGAGTAAATGCACTCCCCAGACAGCTACAGCGCCCATGGTGCTCTCATCTTGAGACCTCAGCCCAGGAGCCTCCCCGCCTGCCCCGTCCCTGCTGGAGATGGAGACACCCCAGTCCACAGGAGGGAGGCTCAGACAGGCTCCCATGTCCTAGGCTGGCCAAGGGCTGCCCTCTATGGCAAGAAAGAGGGCGAAGAAACTGGTACCGACAAGAACACAGAACCAAAGGACTAGGCCTTCACTTCTTGGAAATTATACTCACTGGGGCTTCCCTGATGACTCAGTGGCAAAGAATCCGCCTGCCAATGCAGGAGACACGGGTTTGATAACCCTGGTCTGGGAAGATCCCACATGCATGAGAGCAACTAAGCCTGTGTGCCACAACTACTAGGCCAAGGAGCCCTAGAGCCCATGTTCCCCACTAAGAGAAGCCACTGCAATGAGAGGCCCGCGCACCACAACTAGAGCGCAGCCCCACTCGCCGAAACGAGCAAAAGCCTGCAGTGGGCTGCATGAGTCACAGGCTGGAATCAAGCCTGCTGGGAGAAATACCAGCAACCTCAAATATGCAGAGGATATCACTCTCATAATAGAAAATAAAGAGGAACTAATGAGCCTCTTGATGAAAGAGAAAGAAGAGAGTGAAAAAGCTGGCTTAAAACTCAACTTTCAAAAAAACTTAAGAACATGACATCCAGTCCCACCACTTTACAGCATACAGAAGGGGAAAAAGTGGGAACAGTGACAGACTTTACTTTCTTGGGCTCCAAAAATCACTGCAGACAGTGACTGCAGCCATGAAATTAAAAGACGTTTGCTCCTTCGTTGCAAGGACTATTGCTGAAGCTCCAGTACTTTGGCCACCTGATTCGAAGAACCATCTCATCAGAAAAGACCCTGATGCTGGGCAAGATTGAAGGCAAAAAGGAGAAGGGGGAGGCAGAGGATGAAATGGTTAGTCAGCATCACTGACCCAAGGGACATGAATTTGAGCAAACTCCAGGAGATAATGGAGGACAGGGAAGCCAGGCGTTCCGCAGTCCAAGAGGTCACAAATAGACACAACCTAACGACTGAACATCATCATACAGAACTCCAAACCAGCAACTGGGTACCAGTATATTCTGAGTCATCACGATCCAGATCATCTTAAAAGATCTGCAAAATCTGGAAAAACAAAGACAAATTTTTAGATCAAGTGACGAGGCTGAACCACAAAAGACAAAACTTCAGTCAGCCAAGTGTGAGCTACATGGTTCAAACGACCAAGAGAATCAGTGTCTAAAGCTGTGAGACACACGGCCAGTCTGGAGACAGCTTCTCCGCAGGTAGAATTATGCGAGGAAACTGGCTGAGGCCCAGGGAGGGGCGGGCGCTTCTAGAGGAGGGGCGGGACGGCGCCTAGCAACCTGTCCTGGGAGCAGGGTCCACGTGCCCCTCCAGCCCCGGCCACTGGGGAGCAGAGGCACACAGGATGCCTGGCCTTCGGCTTTTTGCTGCCTTTCTGCTGCCAGTCTGCAAAGAAAGAGGAGGCCAGAGAAAGGGAAAGCAGCTTAGGGGACTGACCCACAGTGAAGAATGTGTGCTCGCCAAAAGACCAACCCAGGAGACACACGCAGACACCTAAAGGGGGCCAATGTTCATGTCCCCTTGACAACTACAGGAGGGGACTTAATGCCAAGGCTCTACCGAATCAGGAGCCCTCTGAAAATGCACACAGACTCAGGTGCTGACACACTGGGGAGAAGTAATGCACACTCTGGGAGTTTCCCGAGGCTGTCACATTCTAAGTGACCAACAGGCATATAGGCTGACTTGATTTGTTAAACTACGATTTCTCATACAGGCTGAAGAGCTCAGTATAGCTGTTTATAAAATGCGGTCCAAGGACCCGAAGGAATTTTGGCAACCCACTTTGGAAACTTTTTTCATAGCAACACTGCCTCTTTGGCTGGGGTGATATTTGCACTCATGATACAAAGGTGATGGTCCAATTGCTAAGGTCCATCATCCTCCATGATGAAGTAGTAATTGTTAATTTCATTAAATACCAGGCCTTTCCATACTTGTCTTTTTCATATTCTATGTGACAAAATATGAAATGCACATGAAACATTTATTCTGTGTACCAATAATAGTCACCTCCAGCAAAAGCGTTTTTTCAGGGAACACCATTTTTATATGGAAGAATGACTGACAGGCAGGCTCTAGGGACACAGGAATTTGGCAGACTACTTCTAGAAAATGAACAAAATGAGACTGCCACTTCCAGGAAAACACCTGAACTTTGGTTTTAATTCTACTTTTTATTTTTGGCCGCACAGCTTGATAGATCTTATTTCCCCACACTGGGATTGAACCCAGGCCCCCAGTATCAGAAGCTCAGGGTCCTAACCTCTGGGAATTTGCCAATGCTAAAATTCAAGTATTTGATCAAATACCAGAATTTTGGAAAACTCTATGAACAGACAGCTTCTGGTGGCTTAAAGGCTCCTCTGATGAGAGAGTTAATAAGAAAAACAAAAGCAGCAAAATAAAATATGTTAGCATCTGAGAGATGGAAAGAATTGAGTACACCACAGCTGACCAACTGCCCATGGGCACTGCTGCAGAACTCGAAACAGGTAAAAGGTCTGGTTACAGTGCAAAAAAGACCAAAGGGTCAAACACAGCTGAGAAGAACTAACTGGGACCTAGGGCAGGACCCTGCACTTCCTCTGACCTTCACCACATGGCCATCCGTTAGGTTTCAGTATTGTATCAAACGACACCTCCAGAACTGTACCAGAAAGCTATTACAGGCAATCCCCTGGTGATCCAGTGGCTAGAACTTGGTGCTTTCACTGCCATGGCCTGGGTGCCATCCCTGGTCAGGGAACAAAGACTCTGCAAGCTACAGGGTGTGGCCCAAAAAAAAAGCTATTCAAATATTCTTCCTTATTCCAACTACATGTTTTCTGGTATACTTTAACCAAAGGAACGTATGACAGTTTTTCATTTTGGAAAATACAGTGGTTTTGAGTAAAGCTGTGCTATTTAGAATAACATACAATGGGTTTATTACTCCTACTTTTTAAACGAAATGAGTAAATGAGCGTTTTAACTGATAGATGTCCCTACACGGACAGGACTCATTTGGGCCCCTCGGGGCTCCCAACATGAAGAGTTCCCAAAACGACAGGGTCCAGGAACACGGGTGGGCAGGAAAGATGCCTACTCCAGGCCCCATTCCATCACAGACCCTCCCAAGACCGCACCTACAACGTGACCCTTTAATACGTGTGTGAGAAGAAGTAAAACATGAACATACACAAAATCTGAGCACCTCTCTCCAGGAAGCGCCGGCTTTCTGTCTCCCTGGTGGTAGCTGGTGCGCAAGGCCGTGTGGACGGAGGAGACTGGAGCAGGGACACGGGCCTGTCTGTTGGTTCTCCTCCCCCTGACACGCGGGAGGGCCTGTGCCCCGGGCAGGCAGGACCGGGCCTGCGTGCTTCCTGCTCAGCAGACTGACCAGCACCCCTGTGCAGACCCGGCACTCAGTACTCTGAGGGTCAGGATGCAAGGGTCCAGAATCTCGTCATTTTCAGACAGGGATGAAGGCCTTGCAGTGAAGCTGCAGAACAGGGGTGGATGGACGGCCCCTGAGCTGGCTATCCGAACCACCGGGCAGACCTGCTTCAGAACAGGGCTCAGGCCCCGAGCATCAATCCCACTGCTGAGTCTGGGAGCAGAGCCCACTCTCGAAAATGCAGTGTGGGTTGAGTCTGGAGAACGGCAGCACGCAAATGGCTACAGACCTCATGACTCTACATGTTTCAGCCCAGGCTAAATACTGCTCGTCTAGTCTCTGAAAGGAAAATTCAGTGGTATGGCCCAAAGCACATTGACTGGACAGGCACATAGGCTCCCTTGGGCCCAGTGAGGGGCCCTGCACCACCTTTGGACTGGGGTGCGTGCCCTCAGACCCTGGAGACCAGGGCCTGGGCCATCCTTCTCCCTGTTGCCCATCACCGGCTTTGCACTGTTGGGGGGATGGCTTCCCTGAGACCCATCTCAGGAGTCCCCTGGACGCAGGGCGGCAGTGTTCTGGAGCAACATCCCGCACAGGCCAGGGCTCTCAGAAATGGAGGACAGCATAGGACAAGTGTCCAGGTGGCAACGCCCCCTTTTCCAAGCAGTTCACAGAGAGGTCAGAACTGAGTTCAGAGGTCAGCAGTGGGCTTTGTTTACTGTACTTCCCATCCGAGAAGACCAGAGAGACAATAAAGTGATCCAAGATGCCTTTCAGTAGGTGAATGGGAAAATAAACTGCGGAACATCTAGACGGTGGGCTATTATTATTATTCAGCACTAAAAAAAGAAAAAGAAAAATGAGCTATCAAGCCTTGAAAGGACACTGAGGCCCCTTAAATGCACGTTACTAAGTGGTAGGAGCCAACCTGAGAAGGCGGTATGAGCCCGACCACAGGATGCTCTGGAGAAGGCAAGAGTGCAGATGGGAGGTGGGGGGAGCCACCGCAGCACACACGGAGCCGCCAGCACCCAGAGGGAGGCCGGACGCAGCCTGCAGCCCCTGGGGACGCCAAGTCTGTGCAGCATCATATCAACCGCAGGCGCCTGGTGGCACAGAGGATAGGAATCCGCCTGCCAATGCAAGAGGCATGGCCAGGAAGATCCCACACGCCACGGGGCAGCTTAGCCCGTGCCCACAGCGACAGCCTGCACTGCAGAGGCCGCACTCCGCACACCGCAGCTAGAGAGGACTCCCCTCCCACTGCAGCCAGAGCAAGCCCGAGCAGCAGCGGGCAGTGCAGCCAAAAATAAATAAAATTTTAATAAATAAATACACAGATCAATCCCTCCTCTAGGGTGAGTGAGTGGGTGCTGAGTGTGTATGGGAAATCTCTACACCTTGCTGGTTTGATTCTGTTGTGAACCTAAAAAAGAGGAACAGAGCGCCGGGCTTCCGTTAGAGAGGTAGCCCAACAGGCTGGTCCGGGCCCCCTGCCGCCAGCCCAGCCTCCCGTCTCACCTGCTCCCCAACCAGTGCCCAGGCTATGCCCTCCTCAGGCTCAAGGGGCCCCTCTGGGAGGGCAGACAGGGTATACAACTCCATCTTTGGCCAAGGTGACAAATGATCAGGTCAGGAACGAGGACGCCGGCAGCAGTGTGGGATCAGCCACCCCAGCAGGGCCCCAGGCACTGCCCTTCCACACAGGCAGCCATGCACCCCCAAGGGCCGACAGCTGGGCAGTCTCCACCTGCCACCCTCTCAGGGGGCTGCAGATGCCGCTGACTCCTCCTGCAGAGGCCACTGGCCTGGGGACATGAACCAAGGCTCACTTAAGCCTCAGGACAAAGAGCGAAAGGTTCAGAGTGAACAGAACAGCAGCTTCTTCCCTGGACAAGAAATGGACCACGACGGCAGGCATGGGGCCTCTCAACAGAGCTCTGCCGTCAGCCTAGTGCGGGGGCCTGGCCCTGTCTGCCCCGCGCCCAGGCCTCGCCCTGCACTGCGCACTGTCCAGACACGTGACCCCTGCGCCAGGGCTGAGCACTGCGTGACGGCCCAAGACACCACCCCCGCCACAGACACACACACACACACACAGCACCCCCCGACCACAGACACCCCACACACACCACCAACCCACAATACACACACACACACACACACACACACAAACTCCCCACCACCACAGACACACACACACACCACAAACCCACCATACACATACACACACACACACCTCCCCAACACCACAGACACATACACACAACTCCCCACCACCAGACACACACACACACCACAAACCTACACACACACAACTCCCCACCACACACACACACACACAGAGCACCCCCCACCAGACATCACACACACACACACACACATACACACACACACACAGAGCACCCCCCACCAGACATCCCACACACACCACAAACCCACACATACACACACACACCACCATCACGGACACCCACACACACACCACAAACCCCACACACACACACACAACTCCCCACCACCACACATACACACACAGCACCCCCCCACCAGACACCCCACACACACACCACAAACCCACACATACATACACAGACACACACACAGCACCCCCCACCACAGACACACCCACAGATACCACAAACCCACACATACACACACACACAGCACCCCCCCACCACAGACATCCCCACACACACACCACAAACCCACACATACATACATACACACAGCATCCCCCACCAGACACCCACACACACCACAAACCCACACGTACATACAAATACACACAGAGAGCACTCCCACCACAGACACCCCACACACCACAAACCCACACCCCCACCAAACACACACACACAGCACCCCACCACCACAGACATCCCACACACACAAACCCACACACATACATACACAGACACAGCACCCCACCACCAGATACCCCACAAACACACCACAAATATACACACAGAGCACCCCCACCACAGACACACCCTACACACCACAAACCCACACATACATACACACAGCACCCCCCACCAGAGACATCCCCACACACACACCACAAACCCACACACAACACATCCCACCACAGACACCCCACACACACACACCACAAACCCACACATACATACATACACACAGCACCCCTCAACAGACACCCCCCACACACACACACACAGACAACACACACAGTACCCCCCCACCACAGACACATCCACACACACCACAAACCCACACATACACACACACACACAGCACCTCACCACCACAGACACCCCACACACCACAAACCCACACATACAAACACACAGAGCACCCCCCACCACAAACCCACACCCCCACCAAACACACACACACAGACAGCACCCCCCCACCACAGATACCCCCCCACATACAAACCCACACATACATACACACAGCACCCCACCACATATCCCCCACCACAGATATGCCACACACCCACCACAAACACACACACACACAGCACCCCACCACCACATATCGCCCACCACAGACATGCCACACAGCCATCACAAACCCACACCCACTCCCACCACACACACTGTGGCACAATCATGGCACAAGTGTAAAGAGGGGCCCCTGCATTCACTCCCTGCCCCTTCCCTGAAGGCAGACACCTGCATGGTGACCTCTCCTTAGTGTAACAAGGACTCCACGACGCACTCAGTTTGCTGCTGATAGCTATGGAACCTTGGAAATCCTACTATTCAGCATCTTTGAGGCCTACAGCCTTATGATAAAAATGTGGGGAATGGGGAAGAAATACACAAGTGAAGGTGTCTGGACAGTCGGTGCCGCTCACAGCCCTTTGGGGTTCCTAGAAGAGCAGGAACCCTCCCACATTAGCCTTGGGAGATGGAGACCCCACCCAGAGACCTGAAGAACACTGTCACCAGATGGAGGATGCCAGGGAGATGTTCTGTGGAGACTCAAACACAAAGAAAACAGATTTTTTTTCTTCTAAAAAAAAAAGTGAAGCATTAGCTAAAGGAGATTAGAGGAGCTTACACATCTGATCATAGCTTTTCCCACAGAAAATGCCCACAACAGGGTTTCTCCAGCTGTGCCCCGCCACCCAGGCAGGGCTGCAAACCTGTTCTTCCCCCTGACCCATCCATGCCATAGGCCTCAAGCCAAGACAGCATGCGACATGCTAGCTGTGGGGCTGGGCTACAGCATAGCTGACTCCACAGGCTTCAGCACCCGTTTCACACAGACTCCAGAGACCCACACATACACAGACACAGGGCAGGAACCCACTGTCCTTCTGCAGCTCAGGCTTCCAGCGGCTCCTCCCTACGTCCGCCGCTCTGCCTGAGGCCAAGATGAAAACACGCAGAGGTGCCAGGCGCAGGGGAGGTGAGCTAGACAGTAAACTTTTCAAAAGAACAGAAAAATTAAAAAAGTAAAAAATCCTTGCCCAAAAAGTTAACAAGAACAAATTTTAAACCCAGGCTGACACTAACTAGGAGATGGAGAAAATGGACAAGGAGGAGGTTCCTGGAGGAGGCTGGGAGTGGACAGCCAGCTGGGAACCGGATGCAGATGCACTGCCCACAAGACCCACCCACCCAGACAGCCGAGCCCTCCAAGGTGCTCAAGGGCCCCAGGCTTACTTCTGATAAACCACCCATTCACAAAAGGTCCACAGAGTCCGAGGTGGTAAGTGCCACGTGACTTCCCGAGAGCTGGTTCCCACCCGCTCCTTCCTCCCAGCACTCCGGCCCCGCCCCAGGGCCTCTGCCTGGACAGAAGCAGGGAGCGGGCAGGTGCTGAGACAGCGGGCGCAAGAGCACTGCCTGCCCCGCCTTCCTGATGGCAACCCGGGGGCCCACGCTGCCCTCGGCCACAGCCCTGCACTGCTGCTGGCTCTGCTCTGCTTCCCTTCCTCGCCTCCTGGTCAGCCCTCAGTCCACCTGCAGCACCCCCAGCAGGCTATTCTGCGGATCAAACACAACATCCTCACCCTCAGAACACAGCACACCAAGAACCTCACCACCATCCCTTTTCTTGACGCTAAGAATACCCAAATCCCTATTCCCCAGGGGCAACACAAATGTCTGGCTTCTCTGGTGGCTCAGTGGTAAAGAATTCTCCTGCCAATGCAGGAGACACGGGTTCGATCCCTGGGTCAGGAAGATCCCCTGGAGAAGGGAATGACAACCCACTCCAGTATTCTTGCCTGCAGAATCCCATGGACAGAGGAGCCTGGTGGGCTACAGTCCAAAGAGTCACAAAGAGATACAACTGAGCAACTAAACAACAACACAAGTGACGATCAAGGCACCAGTTCCATGACATACAAGCACTACTATGTACAGAACTGATAGCTCTCGGAAACTCTATCAATACTCTGTAATGATCTACATGGAAACAGAATCTAAAAAAGAGTGGGAACATGTATATGTATAACTGAGCCACTCTGCTGTACGGCAGAAACTAACACAACACTGTACATCAACTAGATACCAACAAAAATTAATTTTTTAAAAAGGCATCTATTCTAGAGTGAACATGGTCCAGCCACAAAGGCGCCTCCCCACCTCCGCCCACACCCTCCTCCCTACCTCTGTCTGGTCAGCCCCCAGACAGCCCACCAGCCCACCAGCCCACAGCACCTCCACCACCGTACCCAACCTCCTCCTCCCACTGAGGTCCAAGTGGGCTCAGGAATGGCCTCAGAAACATAGGCCTGCAGAAACCTCAGCAGCCTCACAGAGCCCAGTCCTGAGGGGTGGCAGGAAGGAGGAGGGACTCCATGCTGGCCCATAGGCCAGTTCAGCTTGGGTTTCACAGAAGCTGTGCAGCTCTGCTCTGAGGCAGACGCAGGCCATCTCTTCACCCTCTAACATAACACTTAGAGGAAATCCCTTTAGTCAGCTTTTAAAATCTGATGGCATCAAAAAATAAAACAGGGAGTTCCCTGGTGGTCCCTGGTGGTTAGGACTTCACACTCACTGCCGAAGCCCGGGTTCAAGCCCTGGTCGGGGAACTCAGATTCCACAAGTGACACAGTAGGTCAAATAAATATAAATAAATACAAAGAACACTGGTTCCGTGAGAATCCCTGTTACTAACAATGGAAGGAAAATGACTGCAATATTATAAGCACCAGATGAGCTGCTACTAACAGCCCACAAGCCCTTCCAGCTCCTTCCTGCCCAGCACAGCTGTGGAACCAGAGTCCTGAGGCCGCTGCAACCAGAAATACCCAGAGGAACTAGAGTGCAAGCTGGGCCCAGACACCCTGTTCCTCTCACTTGCCTGCTTCCCAAACCCTCTCCTTGGCCACACGAGTCTTCCCAGCACCTCAAACGTCTTGGTGTAAGAGAACCAATGTTCTACTGACCACCAAGACCTGTGGTAGGCAAGAGTGAGAACTTTTCTGGGAAAGCATGTAAACACAATGGCCAACTTTTATATGAACAAAAGCACGTGATTAATAAAACCTAATTTAAATGACATCTAATATTCCATACTTTGTATGTATTTTAAGAGAACCTAGAGCGGCCAGAACTCTAAAATCATAATAAAAAGTTATTATGCTCAAAACTCTAGAATACATAAGTTTTACTGGTATAATTAGCTATGCATATTTCTTTGAGAAAGAGGCAAAAGTGTGCTTTATTATCTATTTTTAAATCCTGACAAATATCTCTGTTAAACAGGCAAATGTATTATTAGCACAGGCTCTATCAGCTTCTCACCAACTGCAAATCCACCCGCCACGGCCCTGCAGCCAAGGTCCCTCGCATGTGCTGTGATGTCAAGGGCCACAGCCTCCAGTGGCCGAATGCTGCTCAGGTGCGGGCAGGGTCAGTGACTGTAACACAGCATGACCTTCAAACCATGTGATCCAAAAAAAAACCACTTGCAAATCCAATCAGCCCGCCCTGTCATGGACCCCAGAGCCACAGTCACTACAGACCAGCCCAGAGTCTATCCAAACTGGGCCCTAAAGGACACCCGGGAGGGACACGAGCACAGATAGAAACACGTAGGGTCTTTAACAAGCCCACCCCTGTTGGAAAAGGTGACCTCAGACGGGACCTCAGTGGTTCACATTCCACCTTATGTAGTCAGAATAAAAATTAAGAACAATGGATGATATGAATAACAATGAAAAAGCATTACAAAGCCTGTAAAATTATTGTGTTTTTAAACTTGTGCCTTCAGATGCCAGGAAAGGTCATGGAATGTAGACCCCTCTACCCGTATTCACACCCACAGTCACACCCTTATCTCTATCCCATCCAAACAGTGGATTTCTGAAGACAATTATAATCAGTATTGACTGAATATTTATGGTTCACAAAAGTGATCAACAGCATCAGATACCCTGGATTACCTGTGTGATGTACTGTCAAAATGACAACCCTTCCATCTCAGACAGTCCAAACGGGAACACGCCCATTGCTCGAAATCCACCACAGCCATCAGGCCAGCCCCGGAACCTGTCAGCAGCCTGGCTGGTAAATTGTTTTCTTTTCATCAAGGATCACCAAATGCTTACTAATTACCTCATTTAGGCAGCATCTTGTTTTTTCTTGTCATAAATCAAGTCTCCAAACAAAGGCCAGGCTCAAGCCTGCAGGTGTGGGTGGGCCTGGCTCCTCTCTGCCTCCCGCCCCGGGGCAGAGGCTCTGAGTGGCTGCCCTGGCGTCCAAGACAGCCCATGACAGCCCATGAAAGCATGGGCTCATCCTGGAAGACCGCCCTGGGGGCCCCCCCCCGGGTACAACAGAGCCCACCACACCCCCACCCCGCACCACCCACCGGTGGGCCAGCTGCTCTCCCATTCCAGACCACCCTGCAAACTAAGAGTTCTCCATCACACTCAACTCCATTTCCAAGGAAACACTTCCATCATCAGGGAGGCCGGCCTGGTGCATCTCTAAGTGGCCGCACACAGGACCGCTGAGGAACCGTTGGGTCCGTGGGGTTGAGCAGCAGGAAAGGCTTCTTCCCTGTCTGCTGGAAACAGCACAAAACGCAAAGAATACTCTCTGGGGCTATTGGTTTAAAACCCTAATACCTGGCCAAGGTATGAAACATTTAAAGGAGCCTACAGTTTTCTTTCCAACTGTTATCAATCCACAGATCAGAAGACATGAGCAACTGCCCCTGGGACATGTCCCCCTAAGGGAGGAGGACTCTGTCCTAAAGCAGAGTGTCCAGCCAGGTTGAGGCTGCACCAGGACTCCCAGGAGAAGGCAAGCTCAAGGCAACCTGGCCAAGAGCCCACCCCACACCTACCAACCACACACGCAGGCCTCAAACCTGAGGAAATCCACGCGTGCCTACTCGCCGGCCCGCACACAGAGCAGCACGGGCACCCCGCTTCCCAGCAGAGGGGTGACAACAGACAGCAGGGGTGACAGCAGAGAGGCTCAGGTGGTGTAGGCACGACAGGCACAGAGCACCAGACAGGAGAAGCGAGCGTGCCCCTGGGGACGGAGCCACTAAGACAGAAAGCTGGTAAGAAGTCAGCTTTCTGCACAGACCAGGCTGCCCGGTGTCTTCATGTGTCCACAGGCCTCCTCTCCCTGGCACACCAGGGAAGCTGCCTACTGACCCACAGGGCTCACCACCACCCTGCAGCCCCTTGTTTCCCTGAAATCCAAGACAAAACCCAGACACTGAGACAAAACTCTATCAAGCCCAAGAAAACCAGCAAGGAGACGTAAGAATGACTTTAATACTTCTTTTTACAAACCAATGAAAACAATACAAACTTGAGAGAGAGCGGGTGCAATAAAATTCTTACCGAGTCCATCGCTGAAAGCTGTGGCTGATGACTGTAAATTAAATCCAACAGAGGCGTGTCCCAGAGCAGCGGTGAGGAGATTCTGAAACAAGAGGATCCAGTGAGCGCCTATAAATACTAATTTCCCCTCAGTTCTTTTCATGTCGCCTCTCTCTGTGTGGACCACACCATGGCCCTTCCTTCACTTTGGGTCACTCCGACAACCCCTAGGTTTTAGGGTGTCTGGCTGTACAGGAGAGGCGCTCACGCCCGGGACTCAGGGAGGGCACCCCAAGCAGACACCTCTGTCTGGATTCTGCTCCTGGACAGCAGTGCTCAGAAAGGCCAGTTGAGGAGAGAACACCAGAATGGGCCAGTCATTCTCCCCAGAGCAGGCACCTGAGGCCCGGGGCCCTGGAAGGGCCACCCGCAGACGTTTTCCTTTCAGGAGTTTGACAGTAAGCCTTTGCCAGAGTTACAGATTTTGTAGCTTCTACAGACTCACTGTCACACTGAAGAGTAAAATCTGAACTCACCCTTCGCTGACAAAACCCGCACGCCAGCCGCGCCTGCCCCTCAGACGGGCCAGTCCCACCACACCGTCCCCTCCCCACTCCCTCCCTCCACCTCCCCAGGGACCTGCCCACAAGGCAAAGGACCATGATTCAGACCAAATGAGCTCCCAGGACCCAAGGTCAGAAACGTGCCTCTAGGTCCAGCTCAGGAGAAGCCAGAGGGCCTGGGCGACCAGCATGTGTCATCAATGTCACTAAGAAATATCACACAGAGGGGCCTCGTGGGCAGGCCAGCCACAGGCAAACAGCCCCCTTACTCATAAGTAAGCTGCAGCTACACATATCAACAGAAGCGACTCTCAAAAATCTTATCCATGAATGGAAAAATGTCTTGGAGGGATATACTGAATATATCTGGGTCTTTCAAAAGCACATGAAACTTGAGACTTCCCTGGCAGTTCTGTGGCTATCTACCTGCCAATGCAGAGTGCACAGGTTTGAGCCCTGGTCTGGGATGATTTCACATGCTGCGGGGCAAGCAGGCCCATGTGCCCCCACTGCTGAAGCCTGCCCGCTCGAGAACAGGTGCTCTGCGATGAGAAGCCACCGCAACGAGAAGCCTGTGTGCCCCAACGAAGAGCAGCCACTCCCCACCACATCCAGAGGAAGCCCCCACACTGCAACAAAGACCCAGCAAAGCCAAAAATAAAATAGTAATAAAACATGTAGGTACATGAAATAATACATATGATCCATCATGTATTCATTCAAAACTAGGAGTTTAAAGGTACAGAGACAACTAAAAACATCTCTTCATTCATCAAATATTTTTACATCAAAACACAGCAATTTCAACTATTTGAAAGTAAACTCAAAGTCTAGTATCAAAAAAAGAGCAAATGGCACCATATATGATCTTCCAAAATGACTATTTTAAAAAAAAAAAACAGATTTTATTGAGAAGCCTCTCCAAAGACCTATGCCAGAAATCAAATCAACGGACGCTGTGGCCTGGCCATATGAATGCGCGACACTGCCGGTGGGAAGCGGAGGTGACACTGCAGGGTCACAGCAACACTGCTCTCCCAAGAGAGCTGTGTGGTCTCAGGAATACACAAACCCGGTTTCCACAGACCCATCAAGCACCCTCCCGTCTTCACACACACCAGTGCTGCCGTGTCAGGATGGGGCTCGCAGACAGGAAGCGGGCACGGCCGGCGGGACAAGCGCTCGTGGACAGTGGACTCCCAAGGTCTGCACGTGAGCTACACGTGTGTGTATACAGCTGGGTCAGGACTTTTTTGTCCTTCTGTTGCTGGCACAGGATTTCTGAAGCTGACATTAAGCACAAGGACTAGAAAAGCAGCTTCCAACCACATCTCGGTTTTCCTGAAAAGCACAAGCTGCTCACTAAGCATCTCGATTTTCCTATAAAGACAGTAACAGGATAACACAGTGTTTATGATGAAGTTGACACCTGCTGCTGCTGCTGCTGCTAAGTCGCTTCAGTCGTGTCCAACTCTGCGACCCCATACACGGCGGCCTACCAGGCTCCGCCATCCCTGGGATTCTCCAGGCAAGAGTACTGGAGTGGGGTGCCATTGCCTTCTCCGGAAGTCGACACCTAGAATACTGCAAATAACAATACTATTCAGTCTCTGAAACCAGCACACTGTCACTTGGGACACACCACCCTCCACCACCCTGGGCACTTCCTGGGCCTAGGGTGCTAAGCGCCCCACACCCCTTCCACACAACAAGCCACACAGAACATGGTCACTCAGACATCAGAGACACACTGGAGACCCTGACCACCAAGACGGGAGACAGCTTTCCTGGGGATCCAAGTCAGGAAACAGACTACCAGTGTTTAGCTCCCAGCAAACTCAGAATTCCCAGTCAGCACCCTGCGCTCCACAGAGAGGACACTGTCACCTGCCGTGGCCGGGGGCACTGGCACCTGGCCCTAGAGACACCTGGTCTCAGGAGCCAGGGCTGCGGCCGTGACACTTGCGTCCAGAATCACAGCCCACTGCAGCCTCTCTGCTCACAGCACTCCTGCTCCTGTGGGCCCGCCAGGGGCAATCAGACCAGCCCTCTGGTAGACCCCATTCCCGATCTCCAGCTCAGAGCTCCCCACTGAACACACAAAGCTCACCACACGAGAGACAGGCCACATCACACATACGTACAGATGAGCCCCAAGGTAATTATGACTGTATTTCCTGCCCTGGTTCGGGGCACTCCTGTCTAGAAGATCCTCCAAGTCCAAACCTGCTGTGCCCAGCTCATGACCAAAACCCAGACAGAAGCCTGGAGTCATCCAGCTCCAAACCTGTGCTCTCTCAGCCCCCAGCAGCCGGCCAGACTCCTGACTCAGCAGCCCCAGTGCTCCCCCACTCGTGTCATCACAACTCCCACCACGCTGCTGAGAAGGGGACGCGCCATGTCTGGTTTACCCCTACACACCCCACTCCACCCACAGGAGTCACTGGGCTCTCGAGGGGTGGATTCAAGTCCAAACTTCAGACGCCACCCTGGTGACGCACATGCGTATCCGCACACATGTACCTGCACACACGTACACACACAGAGAGAGCAAAGGAGCTCCCACTTTCCTGCTCGGAGGGCGGGTTCTCACTGCAGGCACCCCGCTAAAGGTGAGTGCCCCAGGGACACAGGCACCCCGGCAACTCCAGACTGCTTCCAGTTTCTGGGAGACACCCCGTTTTCCTCACAGGAGACGCCTCCCCTCCACTCCCGTGTCCCGGGGCTGTTCTCCAGGCCCGCTCTCTGGTTCTCCGTCAGGTGGCCATCATGCTGGAGGACAACTGTTGTACTCAACTCCAGGGCTGCACACCGCATCCTGGGCACCAGCAGGCACAGCATGAGGCCCAGCGTTGGCCTCAGAGCAGAGAACACAACTGACCCCTGGGAGAGCGGGTGCAGAGAGGAGGCCACTTCCCAGGGTCACAGTCAAGTGCCCAGCTCCAGACCTCCGAGCATCCGTGCCCTTCCAATCCACCCAGCTCCCAAGCACCCTTTGACCCAAGTGAAAATTCACCCCAAATACATGTGGTTAATGGACAAAATTAATCAGAGGTAAAAACACAGTAAGGATGCCCTCCCCGGCCAGCGCGTCCCTCTAGCCCAGCCAAGCAATGGTGCCCGGTGGGCTCCTGAGCAGCTCTTGAGGGTCACAGGCCCAGCATGCCATCTCCCAGAGAGCGGGGGCTGCCTTGCCTCCAAATCAGCGCATGTCCAGAAACGAAGATCCATAGTCTCCTTTCCGGACCCACCAATTCCAAGAGCTGCGAGCGCCCTTGCTGCACACACCTGCACACTGTGCTCCTCCTTTGCCTCGCTCCCGCCACAAAGCTTTCAAACCAGACCACATTATCAAATGCAGAACAAGGTGTATAACAAGGTGTGTTCACCAGCCCCAGTCAAGCCAGTTAAGTGCTCAGACTGGAAGCACTCCCTCAGCCTGCAGAGGCTGGGTGAGGAAACAGCCGCGTGACACACACATGCGCTCTTCTTTAACCACAGAAACCGGGCCAGTGACACAGACAGGACACTGGCCTCCAAGTCTCCGGCTCCCACCAGGAATTTAAGACCCCACCGCCACCCAGGACTTTCCACGCTCCAGGTGGAAACAAGTGGCTCGGAAGAAACAACAGGCTGCTCAGAAGACATGCCCTTGTATTTCAAAGACTTCAATCTCGAGTGATTTGTTCCCGGAACATTCCCATCCCGGAAGATGCTTCAGATTAAGTGTGTCTGGGGGTGAGTAGTGCAAAACTGTTTTAATATTTCCCAAGCAAATCTAATAAATAAGCACTGCTCTAGTCCCATTTGCCTACCCACACCCCTAAATACAAAACCTTGAGAATCCTTACCATTCTCACCCTCCAAATAAGTTGGAGAGGGTTGGTTTGAGATGGAAGACCACAGAAATGAGAGGGTTCCATGGAAGTCACTGGAGCAGGACTAGCTTCACGCTCAGAGGGGACCCAAAGTCCCATCTGTCCTCACAAGGACATAGGGACACCAGCTACCGGTCCACTGACCATGCTCCAGCCCAGCTGCCTGGCCACCAAACGAAAGCCTACCCAACAGCCTGACACAATACCTGCCAAGACACACGTCTCCTGGGTCCAAAATCTGCTCTGAGGGGCAGGACCCAAGCCTTCCTAATAAAGCGAAGAGTGTGGGCCAGCTAGGCCACGCCACTCATAGGAAGTCAGGGCTCAAGTCAAGATTGTCTTTGGACTACCAGTGATCTAATGTGTCCTGAGTGATCTGTGCTGTGATCCTGGGCATGAGAGGGGTCCCCACCCTGAAGACTACACAAACACACAATCACAGCAACAGCACCCTGAAATGCCTCGTGCAAAGGGCTACACGGTGGGGTGCAGCCTAACCTGCAGGTGTGTGCCTAAGTGTGGTGACCGGCCTGCTGGGAGCCTGACGCCCACCCACCAGCCCTCAGCCGCAGTTGCCCTGCCTGCACAAACAAACGTGCTTTCAACTTGTCAAGTCAAGGAAGGAGAGATCTTCCTCTTTTAAATTTCTATGTTTAATGTGCTGGTGCTGCACTTCATTTCTAAACCACCTTAAATTTCCAGAAGACACTCTGTTGCAATGACAGTGCTAGACTGTTAAGAGTGACAAGCACGTCAGCCGACAGGTTCTGCCGCCAAGCAAGGAGACGCCCACCGGTGCACATGCGTCCCCTCCGCCCAGTCTCCCAGGAGACCCCTCAAGCAAAGAGTCTCCATTCTGAAAAGTGAGTAAATTCTTCTTCTATTAAAACATTAAAATCCAAATTTCTTTCCTGGCAAATGACCCTCAGCAGGAAGAGAAACTCCCGTAGAAAAGACACACTGTTTCCCAATAGCAAGTATTACTAGGAAATCTCAAACCCTGGGTGTGAGAAGAGAACAAAGCAGAACGATCATTCAGCAAGAATAATGCAACTCAGACCAAAACGCACAAGAGCATCAGGGCAGCCCTTGCCTCCTGGAGCCACTGTCTACTTCCTTTAGACTTAAATACATCGACAACACACTGTAAGACACGTGCAAACAAAACATTCTGACTGCATACTTTTCTCTTTTTTATTATTTTTTAAAATAACTTTATGCATTTGTTTCTGGCTATGCTGAGTCTTCGAGGCTTTCTCTAGTCTCAGCGAGCGGGGGCTCCTCTTCACTGTGGTGCGCAGGCTCCTCGCTGTGGTCGGGGTTTCCCTCACCGCAGAGCACAGCTCCTAGGGCACACAGGCTCGGCAGCTGCGGCTCCCAGGCTCCGGAGCACAGCTCACTCGTCGTGGCATGTGGGCTCAGCTGCTCCGCAGTATGTGGAATCTTCCAGGGATTGAACCCGTGTCTCTTGCACTGACAGGCGAATTCTTTACCACTAAGCCACCAGGGAAGCCCTAACTACATATTTTTCAATAATTATAATTACGAGAGTAAACTAATCAATCATCAGCTGAGACATCTTGAAGTAAGGATCAGGGGCTTCCCTGGTGGCTCAGACGGTGAAGAGTCTGCCTGAAATGCAGGAGACCCTGGTTCAACCCCTGGGTCAGAAAGATCTCCTGGAGAAGGGAATGGCACCCTACTCCAGTATTCTTGTCTGGAGAATTCCATGGGCAGAGAGGCCTGGTAGGCTACAGTCCATGGGGGTCGCAAAGACCTGGACATGACTAAGTGATTAACACTTTCACTTTTCAATATTTTTGAAAAATAAAAAATATTAGTAACATTTAGCCCTTAGATGGACTGACCCGCTTACCCCAAGTTAGTGAAATTCTGAAATTAATATACATTTATCAATGGTATCTTTAAAGATATGGGAGAGGGCCTCACAACTCAGCACAAACTGTCCCCAATCTCGTAAAAGCTGACAAGAAAGGAGAATTATGAAGAAAAACCATACTCACCCAAACCTAACCTGACATGTATGCTACCATTTTCAGAAAAATGACATTAGCACTAAGTTAGATTCCTGAGAAGAGGCCCACAATGAAAACACAGGACAGGTCTCTCAGTAAAGTAACGCCAATTTATAAGCTGTGAGGGGACGGGACACGGCTCTCACTCCAAGAGTCAAAAACGGCCCTCACAGGGCTTCCCTGGCGGCTCAGTGGTGATGGGCTCGCCCGCCAATGCGGGAGACGTGGGCTGGATTCCTGGTGCGGGAACACCCCACATGCTGTGGAGAGCTAAGCCCGTGCACCACGAGCACTGAGCCTGTGCTCCAGGGCCGGGAGCCGCAGCCACTGAAGCCTGCGTGGCCCAGAGCGCGTGCTCCACAAGCAGAGACGCCAGCGCAGTGAGGAGCCTCGCGCCACAACCAGAGAGCAGCCCCACTCACTGCAGCCAGAGGAAAGCCCGCCCAGCAACAAAGACCCAGCACAGCCAACAAATGAACAAATGAATAACCTTAAAAAAAGACACTTATGTATTCTATGACTGAGAATACAAGACAGAAGTCACACAAAGTCTTCAATATGCACCAAAAACAGAGCACTGTCTGCCTCGGTGCCTGTGCTCGTCCCAGCAGCAGGCAGGCCACAGTGAGGCCCTGCCCCTCGGGCCTCCTTCCCAGAGGGCTGCACACCTCCACTGACTCTGCCGTCACAGAGCTTGCACCTGGGCACAGCTCTCCTGCCCCTGATGCATCTGTGAGTGCCAGCTTACCACCTTCACAAGCAGCCAGGTTAATTTCCTGAAGATCAATGTGGGGCCATGCATGCAAGCTCAGATCAGTGTCAGTGGCGTCTAATGGCCGTTGTTAAAATTCTGACCATGCCCCTGTACTGGCAGTGACCCTGGGTACATTCTAACAGCCTGTGTCATTCTTAAGTTTTCTCATCTGTAGAAAAAGAAAAATTCCTGGATACAAAATACAGATGAACACACAGAAGCCAGTTGCATTTCAAGACATCAGCACAGTTAGAACCTACGATGAAAAACGGTACAGTGTCACCAGGACAGACAAGGCGACCAATGGGACGCACACAAGCTCCACCACCACGTGGGCACACACAGGGAGACCCCATTCATGACAGCAAGCACTCCAGATCAGCAGGCAAAGGTCCACTCATGGATGAAGCTGTGAGCAGTCAGCTCGTGCACAGACATCAGTCTGGGACAGAGTACAGGCTCAACCATAAACAGCAGAAGTACAACAACATTGTCAGACGGTACAGAAAGCTATGTCTATGTCCTTGGGGCAGGGAGATTTTCTTAACTAAGAATGACGGGTCATGATTCACATTTTGGAAGACACTGTGCTAGAGAATCTCGCACAGATCCTTCAAAATAAAAGGACTCAATCTCAAGCATCAAATGTAACTACATCCTTCTGATCACCTCACAGGTAACTATCATGACAGAGCATCACCTTCATCCACGGCAGATGTTGTTCAAAATGCACATAGGTGCGCAACAACAACAAAACTCTTACCCTTCCTACTTAGCACTAAAGGGTGAGTAAGTTCCACTCTCTCTGGTAAAAACAAAAGATTTCTGAAAGATGGACAATATTTAGGTAAAAGCAGCTCTATGTATGAATCATGAGCACAATTATACTGGGTTAGCCAAAAAGTTCACTCTGTTTTTTCCATAAGATGGCTCTCTCCAGTAGTGCTTAGATGTCTTTAACTTGATTCAAAACAATTTTGTTAGATTATATTGTGACAGCTGTCACATCAGCACACATTTTCTAAAAACTCAAAAATGGTGAATTTTTGTGTGCGCATTTTAATACTGAATATGGAAAAAAAGAAACATTTTCAGTAATTATGCTTTACTATTTCAAGAAAGGTAAAATCACAACTGAAATGCAAAGAAAAGATTTGTGCTGTATATGAACAAACGTGTCGAAAGGGGTTTGCAAAGTTTCATGCTAGAGGTTTCTCCCTGGACGATTCTCCAGAGTCAGGCAGACGAGTTGAAGCTGGCAGCGATCAAAATCAAGATATTAACTGGGAACAATCAACGTTGCATTACGAGGGAGAGAGCCGACACACTTAAAATATCCAAATCAAGCAGTGAAAATCATTTGCACCATCTAGATTGTGCTCATCACTTTGATGTTAAGGTTCCACATAAAGTTAAGCAAAAAGAAAAAAAAAGTATTGACCGTATTCCCGCGTGCAATTCTCTTCTTAAACGTAAACAAAAATGTTCCAATTTTAAAACAAATTGTGACAGGCAATGAAAAGTGGATACTGCACAATAATGTGGAACAGAAGAGATCTCAGGGCAAGCAGAATGAACCACCACTAACCTCACCAAAGGCCGGTGGTGGTGTGCATACAGCAGGACTGGAAGGGAGTCCTCTATTATGAGCTCCTTCTGGAAAACCAAATGATTAATTCAATAATGTTCCCAATCACACCAACTGAAGCAGCACTCCACGAAAAGCAGCCAGAATTAGCCAATAGAAAACACACAATCTTCCATCAGGATACACAAGAATGCATGTTTCTTTGATGACCAGGCAGTAACTGTTACAGCTTGGTTGGGAAGTTCTGATACATCTGCCATAGTCAGCAGACATTGCACCTTCAGATTTCCATTTACTTGAATCTTTATAAAGTTCTCTTAATGGAAAAAATTTCAATTCCCTGGAAGACTGCAAAAGGCATCAGAAACAGTTCTTTGCTCAAAAAGATAAAAAGCTTTGGGAAGACAGATTTTTATGAAATTACCTGAAAAATGGCAGAAGGTAGTGGAACAAAACAGTGAATACATCGTTCAATAAAGTTCTTGGTGAAAATGAAAAATGTATCTTATTCTTACTTTAAAACTGAAAGAATTTTTGGCCAACCCAATATGTGACCTCTAAATGTGTAACACAAAGTTAATGGTTTTACTTCTAAGAAAGCAGAATCATACCCTTTTAGTGCTAAAAACTGCATCAAAAGGAAAAACAAGTGACAACGGTCTCCATGTAAAACAGTGATGAAGGGGTGTGAGTGAGGGGATTCCCTGCAGTCCAGTAGTTAGGACTGGGCACTCCACTGCCAGGGGCCCGCGCTCAGCCCTGCTCAGGAGGGAACCAAGATCCCACAAGCTGCCCAGTGTCTGGGCTGCTGCTGGCCTGAGTTCACATTAACACGATTATTAAATTACTACTAGTAAAAATTTTGTGGGGGATGGTGTGTGTAAGAAAATTGATCTAAAATGCAAAGCAATATTCAAGATGAAGTTGAAACACACAGGACAGACCTCAGGACTGAGGCCTGTGAAAATGGCCACGCTGTCCACAAAGGAACACTGGTCCCACACCAACAGCCTCATGAGCCATATGCAGCTCCACAGGCAAACCCAGCCCAGCCCAGCGTCCACTCCACGTGTTCACACACAGACCCCGGGCAGGCTGAGCAGTCACCGCAGCAGAGGTCAGTTGGGTTTGGACCCATGGCCTGCCTGAAGCAAAGGGCTCTGCAGCACCAAGGCCCACACCCTCTGCTTGTCCTTGGTTTAGGAGCTGAGTCACGCCCACCTTTTCCACTCTGTGATCTGTGACTCTGCTCTCAGAAGAAGAGCTGCAGAGGGATTCACTGCAAGTTCTGAAACACACAGTGCCCTCGCTTCCAGCTCTGCACTCTGTCTACTACATCACTCTCCCTGCCTCTTTTTCCTCTCCGGTCTTCAAGGGGACAATGGAACAATTCACACCACAGGCGTCCTCCAAAGAGCCCAGGGTGCTGCAGCTCAACAATGGACAGTTAACACACACATCGGGATAAAATGTCTATGGTCCCAGCGGAGGGGCGCATGGGAACCAGAGCATTAAGAGAGACAAGCCCAACCAAGGGTCCAGAAAAGTACAACCCAAATAGCCAAAGGGCTGAAGCCCTGGAGAGGGCTGTGGGCCAGAAAGAGGGACACCCACTCTGGGGGCTGCAAGTCCTGCTGGCACCTCCTCCACTGTCCCCACAGCACTGCACATGTGCTCAAACTCTCTGGGAGTAAGTCTGAAAATATTTAAGTGAATTTTCATTTTGAAAAGACTGAAGAAATGTACACAACAGTCTATTACAGACTTTTTTTTTTAAATTTTGCAAACCCAGTGTCAGAATATATTATGCTACCCAATAACAAATGCAAAGTCATAAAAAAAATCAATCTTCAAAAGAAGAATGATTTCAAAGATGTGCAAACCTGATTCTAAAAAATTAAACCTACCCTGCATAATTAAACAGAAGCTGCACGTAGCAGTCCACGTAACCCGGTGTTGCCACAGTGACCTCATGGTGCTGGCCAATGACCGCCACTCCTGGAAAGCTACCTTCCCACACCCTCCCTGGATAACTTTAGCACTTTTTTAAAGTCACCAGAAAGTTCAACCTGGCATTGCATTTGTTGGGAGATTTCAAAACAATTTATTCCAGTTTATATAGCTCCTAATTAAAAGTCTGTCAGTTAAAAATGCTTGCTTAGGCAGCAAAATCAAGGTGAACTGTGACTAAAACCCTAGAAATATATTTTTTAGTAAAGTAATAAGCGTTAATTCAATGATCTGTGAAGGATTTAGGTAGGCCTGAACATCCCTCGTGGACACCAAGCACACGCGGACAGGAAAAGGGGTGCAGAAACCGTAAAGGACAGGGTAGGGAGGGGCAGCCGGGCGGACGCAAGTCCTTGGGAGAGGCGGCAGGCCTGGCCTCCTTCCTTCTTACTGGGGCTTCATCTCAACAGTCCACATTCTAACTCTTCAAAACATAATTAAGACTATGTTTTTGGACATAATGAATCTTGTACAAACAAACTTTGGAAACTTCTCAGAAAGCCACCTGTTAACAAGGGACAAAGACTGTTCCTTTTCCTTTCCCTAGAGTTGTGTTCAAAACAGATGCTGAACAAAGACAATTCTAGGGAATTCCCTGGTGGTCCAGTGGTCAGGACTCAGCGCTTTCACTATCAAGGCCTGGGTTCAATCCCTGGTTGGAGGAGAAGATCCCGCAAGCTTGTCTTCATCTCTCTCTCTCTCAATACCTCTAGGTTCTGGGCCAAAACAAATCCATTTTACTGAGCTGGAGTATGTCATTCAGGAGTAGTTTTACACACCCTAACACTGGCTCCCAAAAGATGTCTGTAAACAGCTTGTGGAGAAGCCTGCATCCTTAAGAGGGCAGACTGGGGTTGGTTCAGCCTCTTCCCCAGACCCTCACAGCAGACCCCACTCCCCCAGCAGCAGGAAGGCCTGGGCTCCCAGCTGCCTCTGACCCCGTCACGGCCCCTCAGCCCCGGCCAGCCTCCAAGCGCCACCCTCACTCTCCCAGCTGGCTCGCGGCCACTCTTAGCAGCACTTCACCACAAGAGCCGGTCTCTCTCCCTCTTTCACTAGAAAGATAAATAGGAATTTTTATTCTAGCCAAGAAACCTGTCAAATGTGAAGTATTTGATGCTAGGCCTGTTCTCAGCAAAAACAAACAGGCACCTGCACTCGTGGCATCAGGAGCCCTCCAGTCGGGGGGGGGGGGTGGGGAGGGGTGGGGAGTGATATGAGGAGGAGGCACACTCCCCAGGCAGACGCCCTGCACACCTGGGAGGGTGCCAGCCACACACGTCACCTGCCCACGACACGTGGACACTGTGGGAGCGACACCTTCCCCACCCAGGGCCAACCAGACCTGTTAATCCCTTTCAACAGGTTTTACAAGCAACAGAAATGAATTAAAGACACTGTAGGGACAAGTAAGCAACACCCTCTTATACATGTAAAGAGATACACAAACGGGCCGAATTAAGCAGGGGCACAAAACAATGACCTATGACCAAGGGAGGCTCAGAAGAAAGCACCTTGAGAACAAAGGTCTGTCCCTGGAGGGTGGCAGGAATCAAGCCTGTGCTAACATGCACCTGCGGTGACAGGACACAGCACCTGCCAGGCCGGACAGGCGGCGAGTCTCAGGTCAGGCACACGGCTTCAGTTGGAGCACGCCCAGGCACCAGGGCTGGGGCAAAAGCTGATGGCAAGTTTCAATCAGAAATCAACAATAACTGGCTGAGATGTTCTACCAAGGAAAGTAGTCACATAAGCTCTATTCTCCTGTGTACAACAGTAACAAGACTCAACACAGACAAACAGGGTGTGCCACTTTCAAACAACAACACACCGCACTGCAAGCCTCCACATCAAACAGCAGTGAGCACAGACTTTACCAGCAAGAAAGGCTTTCATGCCCAGAGACGCTCTAGTTATGACTTCCGTCTGAAATGGAACTGAACAGATGGAAAACTGCAAGTGGCTGCTCGCCCAAGATCTGCTGTGCATAAAAGGCTTTCTGCTGGGAAGACTAGCTGAGTGTGAAAACACACTTTCTCAGACAGCCTCCTTTCGGGAGAGAGGTGCAGGAGGGCCAGCTGTCAGCATCAGCCGCTTTACCCACTATGGAGGCCTGGACCTGGGTCCCAGGACTCCATCCATCCCTGGACGGCACCTGAAATCTGACAGATCAAGAGCACCAGCGGAGCGAAGCCAACAACTTCTGTCCACTGCCTCTTCTCCCAGACGTGGGAAGGGACGGAGGCCAATGCACACGGGCCCCCGGGGGGGCTGGCAGCACAGAAGCCCACCTTCCCGGATCCTAACAAACAGAAATCAACCACAAGTACCAACCAAAGACCAGGCAGGGCTCCACCCACAAGGTGCGAGGGGTCCAGCCGGGCAGCAGGGTCTGGAGGCATCCATGGCACCCGCCAGGCATGATCCAGCTCCAAGGCTGGGACCGGCACAGGGCACCCAGGCACAAGCTTCCCGAAGCCCAGATCTCTGCACAGCAGGCCAGAGGCAGCTGCAAACAGCTGACTCGTCCCTGGAAGGTTGAGCCCTGGCTTGAAGTTGCTCATCAAAGGGCATCAGACTGTGTGGAGACGGCGAGGAGCACCACCATCCATCAGACAGCGCAGCGCCCGCTCTGCCTCGAGCACTCCAGCCCCACAACTCTAGCCGGGAGCGCCGCCTCACCACCCCACACGTGTGTACACACACTGGCCAGACTACCGCCCACCCCACCCCCCCACCCCCTGCCCACAGGGGGCACGTCTCCCCACATGTTGAGCGGTGAGAGCAGAGCCTCTTCTGTGGAACACAGAACAGGCAAGGACCCAGGTTTTCAGGACACAGACAAATGTCGGGGAACAACGCTGGGGTCACTGAGGGAAGGACTGCAGGAGAAGGACTCCAGGGCCCCAGGGCCCTAACCAATCCTCAACCCCGCAAACCCAGGATGAGCATGCCAGCTCTCCAGAGCCCAGAGTGCTGCCATTGGAGCCACACCCTACCCCCATGGCACCCCTAACCCCCTCTCCCTGGGACTGGTGCCTGAGCGCCCAGCAATCACCCCACATCCTTCAACTGCCAGGAACACAGGGGAGCGTCATCACAGACGCAGTGACCACACCCTCCTACATCCATCCCTCCTCTGACTTTGATGATATCCTGACAGCCTCAGGTTTTTAAAAACGAAGAACTAGCCTAGCCTAGCATATGTCCTGCAACAAGTAAACAGCAAAGAGAACATGAAGTTTTGCTTTTGAGAAGAATCCACCTAAAACCACTCTCCTGAGGAGCAGTGCCTGCACAGTCTATTTACAGTTCTATTTCCAAGGTAATTTTCAAAGAGCCTCCTAACTGCATTTGTGTAGAATGTAAGAAACGCACACACGATCAGCTCCTAGTTAGATGTGATAATGGACTACCGTGAGGGATAGCCAAGCCCTGTCGGCAGAGGCCCCAAGGGTGCCCGGACCCTGGCAGGGACAGAAGGGGCACCGGAAGCCAGATGTAGAAAAGGTCTCCATCCTTGAAGCTTAGACAAAACTCCTGAGTGTCAAGAATATAGAAAAGAAGCCAGGTTTTCCTCAGTGCTCACACCTAAAAGAAGCGTAAGACAAAATCAACCAGGTCAGCAAGTCGCAAGGGGCCCGGAGGTGAGACCATGAAATCCCCAGCAGGAGCCTGGACCCACAGAGGGAGCCCAAGAAGCTTGGCCCAGGCAGGGGCCCCACCCTTGCACTCTGTACCTGCTTAAGGCTTCCAGGAAGCAGAGCTTGGGAAAAGCCCAGCACAAGGCCCGGGCCACAGTTCAGCTGCTGCCAAAGACAGTGCCCTCTCGGCCTGCGCCAGCCCCAGGAGGACACAGCCCGCTGCAGGAGTGACACGCAAGTGCAGGCCGCGGTGTCCACACCGTGTGGGGCCCATTCTCCAGGCCTCCAGGCCTCAGGATCCCCTCACAAGTCCCATATGTGGCCCAGGCGCTCCTGCTTCTCCCCAACTTGTTCAGTCGCTCAGGCGTATCCCTCTTTGCAATCCCGTGGACTGTAGCCTGCAGGCTCCTGTGTCCATGGGATACTCCAGACAAGAACATTGGAGTGTGTTGCCATTTCCTACTCCAGGGGATCTTCCCAACCCAAGGATCGAACCCACATCTCTGGCATCTCCTGCATTGGCAGGCAGGTTCTTTACCACTGAGCCACCAAATAAGCCTGCCCAGAATGACTATTTATGTACTTTAATAGAAATTCAAGTATATCTTCACATCTTCTTCCTGGAGTTCCTTTCTTAGACACAAAAAATTATTAGAAGGGAAAAATTAAAATATTTGAACTACACCAGAATATAACTAAATTCTGCCCCCAGAAAAGTCCCAGAAAATCCCAAAGCAAGTCTCAATTATACAGCACACAGCCAACTGCCCCAAGTCCCACTGGATGTTGCATTATGCACGAAAAAGCAGAAACAAATACAAGTCAGAAGCCACCCACAGCTCCAGTCACAGAGCGGAAGCCAACTTACAAAGGGCTCCCCACTGCTAGCGATACCTGGGCACTTGTGACTCCTCCACATGCCATGTTAAGAACAAAGGCCACAGGCCAGAACCCTAACACCCTGGACCAACCAGGTGGGGGACTCTCACTTTACTTCCGCCTTTGCTAAAAGATGGCTCAGCAAAGAACTCCCTCAAGAAGAGGCTGCAAAGGGCCCAGCACCCAAGGAAGCGTATGCATGGTCATTTCCCATGGCCTCTGGGTCCTGGGAGCCACCAGGCAGGGGTGGGAGGACCACAGGGCACGGGAGGTCTCCGCAGGGACCCGGCTCCCTGCAAGCAGGGGTCGCTGCCCAGCACCTGTGGGGAGATACCTGTGAAGGGAAGAGAGGCACACAGGTACCATGACTAAAAAAAAAAAAAAAAAATCCTGTTTTTAATGCTATCCTGGGAAACTTCTGTATTCTTTCCTCAGATTCCAAATGAACGTCCAGCAATTCAAGAAGTGAAGAGATGCTCACAATGTAATAAGAGAAAAAAAGAGAAGACTATATGTCTCAGTGTACAAAGGCCTCTAACCTTCACTCACATTCCTAACTGCATTTCAGCATATATACACACCTATTCTCACAGGCCCAGGACAGGCACTCAGCCTCCACAGGAAGACACAACCCACCCAGCCACCCTCCCACCTCCTCCCTCCCTGTGATGGGGCCACACATGTGCATGGCCAGTCTGTGCTGCACATTTACCAACTGGAGGAGGGAATTTCTCCATTTTTGTAAAGAAGTAAATAAAAACTGAAGACTCTGACAAGGAGTCTATTTTTTCCTTGGGCTCCAAATTACTGCAGATGGTGACTGCAGCCATGAAATTAAAAGATGCTTGCTCCTTAAAAGAAAAACTATGAAAAACCTAGACAGCACATTAAAAAGCAGAGACATTACTTTGCTGACAAAGGTCCATTTAGTCAAAGCTATGGTTTTTCCAGTAGTCATGTATGGATGTGAGAGTTAGACCATAAAGAAAGCTGAACACTGAAGAATTGATGCTTTTGAACTGTGGTGCTGGAGAAGACTCTTGAGAGTCCCTTGGACTGCCAAGGAGATCCAACCTGTCAATCCTAAAGGAAATCAGTCCTGAATATTCACTGGAAGGACTGACGCTAAGCTGAAGCTCCAGTACTTTTGGCCACCTGATGCAAACAACTTACTCATTTGAAAAGACCATGATGCTGGGAAAGATTGAAGGTGGGAGGAGAAGGGGACGACAGAGGATGAGATGGTTGGATGGCATCTCTGACTCGATGGATATGAGTTTGAGCAAGCTCTGGGAGTTGGTGATGGACCGGGAAGCCTGGTGCGCTACAGTCCATGGGGTCGCAAAGAGTCAAACACGACTGATCGGCTGAACTGAACTGACACAGAGAGTAAGACAGAGGGGCAACTCCCACAATAACAACCGCTTTCCCAGGGAAGAGGGGCTGCAGGTCAAACCTGTACCTGATGGTGCAGGAGGCCTTGTTCTCCCAGTTAAATGTGACGGATCCATATTTACAGTCACCAAGTTTGGGGGATTTCCTTGGCAGTCCAGTGGTTAACACTCCATGTTAACTGCAGGGGGCAGGGGTTCAATCCCTGGTCAAGGAATTAAGACCCTAGAAGCCATGAGGTGCAGCCAATAAATTAATGAAACAAGTTGCAAGTCCCAAATCGACTCATTTTCATATTTACTGCTGCTGAGTGTCTGTTTATGATCCTACAAAACCCAAATCTTTTCTCATGAGTAACATTCCCAAACTCTTTCTAAAACTTACTACTATGCATGCACTCCTAAATTCCTCATTTCTCTGAATCACCAGGGTCATCTAAATTCTAGCTTTATCTTCCCAGATATCTTCACATTTTATATGACTTCACATATCCCCCAGAAATTAAGTAGGTATGTTCTCCATCAGCCATCAACATGTCACACCCCTGGAGAAAGGGCCAGGAAGTCCGCAAGAGGTCCACTCCTCACAGGACATGTAGCCGTAACCAGAGGAGCCGAGGACTAGCTCTGTGAAGGGCTCTCCTGATTTCTTCCTGTCCCCACCGCTATTCTCATGGTTCAGCAGCAAAGCTGGGTACCTGTGACAGACACCTGGGGCCCACAGAGTCCAAAATAATGACCACCTGGTCCTCTTAGGTCAGACCGCAAGGTTTTACTCCAAGATAAAGTGCGCCTTCATACAAATGAGTAAGGAAGGTGCTTCTGCTGCCTTTAAAGGTGTTTAAGGGCTTGTATATTAATTATCTATAAAGGGAAATCTACAGAAATGTAAGCAGATGAGCAAGTGGCTGGGTTGAGTGCAGAAATGGGAACTAACTGGAAATAGGTAAGAGGGATCTTACACAGTAAAGCTCAGAAAAATCACTAAATTATACACATCACATGAGTCCATTTGGGCTTCCCAAGTGGGGCTCAGTGGTAGAGGATCTCCATGCCAGTGTTTGATCCCTAGGTCAGGCAGATCCCCTGGAGGAGCAAACAGCAAGCCAATCCAGTATTCCTGCCTGGAGAATCCCACAGATAGAAGAGCCTGGCGGGTTACAGTCCATGGTGTCGCAGAGAGATGGACATGAATGAGCGACTGAGCACGCATGCATGAGTCCATTTATGCTATAAAAATTAAGCCTCAATAAATTCTTAAAAAACTCAAGTTTGTTATCTGTATAACTGCTTTTGTCATCTACAACCAAAGCTGAGGATACAACTCACAGTAATTCGCTACAGATCCCTCTGACACATGTATCCTAAATCTTTAACCCTGTGATCTGTGGCAGCAGGCAGCTCAACGTGGCTGGAGCGATATGCACCGTGAGGCCAGGCAGTCTGTGCGTGGCCCACCCACATCTCCAGTGCCACTGCCAACCCCCATCTCTCCACCCTCTACCCACCCAAGTCTTCAAAGGCGAGGGGTGTCCACATTCTGGATCTGGGGTAACCAAATAATGCCTTGCACTTAGTAAACAAAGAGGTGAACACAGTCACTCACCTGTCACAACTCAAGAATACTTTATGAGGAGAAACACATCTTCAGCACATTTTCAGCGTTCTCTACTATGGACTACTAGTGGTCCTACTGGGCCCTGGTGGTCCAGGGTTAAGACTCTGTGCTTCCACAGCAGGGACCATGGGTTTAATCCCTGGTCAGGGAACAAGATCCCATATGCCTCAACTAAAGATCTTGTGTACTACAACTGAGAACCAAATGTTTCTTTAAAAACAAAACAAAACCACAAAAACACAAGTTGTATAACTACTCTGTCGTTTAAAAAAAGAAAAATATGTTTATACGTATGTACATATATAAAATATATGTATGTGTATGAAAACATGGGACAAGCTTAACCATAAATTGAAAGTAATGTTTAAAAATTGCATTTTAAAAAGCCTTAATAAATTAAGGAGTTTGGGATTAACAGATACACACTACTATATATAAAACAGATGACCAGTAAGAACTACTGTATAGCACAGGGAACCATACTCAGTATCTTGTAACAACCTGTAGTGTAAAAGAATCTAACATCTGAATCACTCTGCTGCACACATGAAACTCAGTTTGTAAATCAATTAACGGTTCAAATAAACAGAGGCAAGAATCCCTCAGACAGTACCTATACTTTTATTAACATTCCTAAAAGGAATTTGTAGCTGAGTTAAAGTACCGAAGCTGCTAACCAGAAAAAGTTTCTCCCTCTACAAAATGACCCTTCTGCAAGCTAAGCTGCCTTCCCGTTGAGCAGGAACTGACTGCCAAGGACTCCGAAACAGTGCCCTCAGCAGCTCAGAGCAGCCACACAGGACATCCACAGCATGGCTCACACGGGCCGACAGAGACACTCCTGCGAGAAACATGTCGTCAGCACAAGCTCACAGTGCAGCGAGGAGGGCAGTCACTCCCCACTGGGCGGCCTGCTGGAGACACAGCCGCCCACACAACAGACGGCATCTATTGTATTGCAGACCACGTGACCAGAGGCGGGGCTCTGGAGCCAGGCTGCCCAGGGCCCAAGGCTAGCCTCGCCACTCATGATCTGCGGGGCCTCTCTGGGCCTGGATTTACTCGTCTCAACAACAGAAATGAGCAGGTCTCCCCCTCAGGAGTCAACAAGATGAAATGAGCAGATCTTGAGAACCAAGCAGAACGGCACCTGGCAAGTAGTGCATGTTTTATAGCTGTTCCTTCAGTGACGGACAGAAATGACGCGCTCACTAAATACACAGGGGAAAGTGAGTCACAAAGGGCCTGGGGACTTGTCTGGCACCCAGTAGTTAGGACCGCAGACTCCACTACAGGAGCAATCCCTGGTCAGGGAACGAAACTCCCATGTGCTGCGCAGCACAGCCAAAAAAATAAATTAAAAATAAAATTTTAAAAAATTAGGCACAGAACTGTCACACAGCCAGCAATACCACTCCCAGGCAAACACCAACCAGGTGTTCCAAGGAAACTTTACACACTTGCTCACAGCAGCACTGTTCACTATAGCCAGAGGTGGAGACAGCCCACATGTGCATTGACAGATGAATGGAAACAAAGAGGTGCATATCCCTACTTGGCAAACATGAAAAAGAATGGAGTCCAGTACACACAACAACAAAGATGAGCCCTGAAAATATTGAGATACAGAAGACCAACTGTAGAAGACGCTCTTAACCTGAAATGTCTAGAGCAGGCAAATCCACAGAGCACCAAAGCAGAGGAGCGGCAGTGAGCAGCTGAGGGCCCACAAAAGTAACTGCTGAACGGGGACAGGGATTCCCTTTGGGGAATAAGATCGTCCAGAACAAGACGGTGGCAGGGGTGGCACAACACCGCGAGCATGTCACAGGCCACAGAACCATACATTCGAAAACAGTTAAAACAGCAGATTTTTCTATGTGAATTTTATCTCAATTCTTTTAAAAATCATGAGAATAATGTGAGATGCAAAAAGAGTATCTTGTTTGAGTCCGTTCATGAGAAACTCTGATAAAACAGGCAAAGCTAATCTATGACAAGAACAGAATAGGTGGTGGCTGGGGCATTCAGTGCTACAGGAACTTCTAGGAGCTGCCAGCCACGTGGGTAGGATAACTGCGGAAATGCACCTGGCGATAGATTTCAGAACAAGCACTGTTACTGTGGAGATGGCACCTGCGGAGATGCCACTACAACCATCACAGGCACACGAGTCGCTTCCCTGAGGAACACAACGCAGGTCGGACGGACAAGAGATATGACTCGCTCTGGCTAACGGAAGATCAAGCGAAGGCCCAGAGGCTCCTGAGGACGGGCTGCCCCCACAGAGAGCCCCCACCAGAGCCCCCGAGACGCCCTCCTTGGAAGAGAGGCCAGAGCACGGCTGCCTTCTGTCCTCAGAGGGACCCGCTGCTACAAGGCAACCAAGGGAAGACAGTGGCACCAAGACAAGAGTCTTCTGAAATGATTTTCGAAAGTTTATTTACAATAAAATCCAGTCAACTCTGTTCTTCAAAATATATACCTGGCTCCTGCACAACCTGAGCACTCAGGCTGCATGATTCAGTCTGCAGCAGGGCTTCCACCAACGTCATGAGTCCGCTGGAGTCTGTGAGGTCGACATCTTCCACTCATCTCCAAAGCCGCCGGCCACAAAGCTGCCGCTGTGCTCAACAACACTTCTTCACACAAAATCCAAACTTGTCTTACATAAAGTAGCAAAACTGGATTAAAATTCTCCAAAAGAGAAATAAGCTTACAGTCATCTTCTCCACCTTAAAAATATCTCAAGCCCCTCCAGCCCCTGGGCTCAGCACTAGCCCCTCTGGACGCATCTCACCTAGCAGCGGGGGGCTGTGAGCTCAGGGCCAGGTCCCCTCTGCTGCCACGGCACACGTACAGCAGCACAGTCCTCACGGCCACATGACTGCAACTCTACATGCAATGTACTGCCCAGTAACAACCCTTACTGTTCCGTTCAACCAGGAAAATGTAACTGTTCTAAATGTCAACACTGCGGTCCACGCTGTGACAGAAGCAAGAGGGCCCACAGCACACCTCTGAAGACAGCCTGGGGCTCCCTGGGCCATCTGAGCTGCGGCGTCTCCTGGGGGCCCAATGGGACTTGGGCAAATGAAGGACAAACCTTGTTTTTCAAGTAAACAACTGTTAAGTTTCTTTGGTCAATTATGAAATGTAAGCTTTCAAGCAAAAAATACTAAAATTCTGGAAAATATCTATCCCAGCTTCCATTCTGAGCAACATGGAATAAAAGGAACACATTCATCCCCCTCGCCCTGGAGAGAAGGAAGGAATAGCGATCTCCAGACTGAACAGCAGGCAAGGGGAGGGTGACCCTGAAAGGTGGGGAGCAGGGGAGGGAGAGGGCGCGGGCAGAGGGGCCTGGAGAGGACAGAGCTGCGCCACGCAGGCTCACCAGCGACCTGCATAGACGCCGAGGGCCAAGGAATGGCAACACCTGCCTGGACTGATCACTGCTCTGGTCCCATCCAGCAAAGCTGCAAATAAAGAACTGAAAGAAGCCATCGGCTCAAAGGATCTCGACTATCCTCAAGAACAAAGCCCAGGGATGTTTATAGTAATATAAAAATATCCAGCCACAACACGGTACAATGAACAATGCCTGGCACACAATCAGAAATGACCAACACGCAGAGAAGCAGGAGAGTGTGGGTAACAACAGGGAACTTGCCAGACGGACTTGGACTCAGATGCTGAAGACTCACCTGCTAATCAGACAGATGAAGATCTGAAGGATTCAAATCAAACTATTGACAAATTAAAATTTCTACAACGTATGACGTAAAACTCTCTGAGACAAAAATGTCTGGCAGACATTAAAGAATTAAGAGTGGTGCGCTGAGAGACACAACAATAAGAAGTGTCCAAAAGGTGAACTAGAAGACACAGGGCACCACTGGGCTGGGTGACATTTAGGCAATCGCCGCACACACAAGTGGAGTCTCCAAAAGAGAAAGGGAGAAAGAGAAAATTATCTGAAAAGAGTAACGGCCAAGACCTGAGAGACACTGCAAACCCACAGACACATAAAGCTCAACAAACGCCACGCAAAAGAAACATGAACAAAACCACTGTACACTGGGCTCCCTGGCAGTTCCAATGGTTAAGAATCCACCTGCCTAAGGCAGGGGACACCAGTCTGACCCCTGGTCCGGGAAGATTCTACATGTCTCAGGGCAACGAAGCCTGTAGGCCACATCTACGGAAGCCAGCTCGCCCTAGGGCCCGTGCTCAGCAGCAAGAAAGAGAAGCCACCACAGTGAGAAGTCCAAGCTCTGCGGAACACGCAAGCAGCCGCCGCTCACCGCAAGGAGAGAAAGCCCGCACAGCAACCAAGACCCAGCGTGGCCGGAAGTGAAATAAACAATAAAAATGCTTTTAATAATAAAGGAAATAGGAACACTTTTAAAAGACACTATGCTGCATTATAAACTAAGTTACCTAAACTCTCAGCCTTCAGAGGAAAAGGCCTGTTCCACATAGAGGGCTGAGGACAAGCAGGACAGATTTCTGGTGGAGACAGCGCATGTCAGAACCAGCGGAGCAACGCCGACAAAAAGCACTGGGAGAACAGGGTCAGCCTTCAGAGGACCTCCCAAACAACGGCAGAAGAAACACACGGTAAGGCAGACAGAAGCTGGAAAACCTCAAACCTGAGTCCCCAGTGAGCACGCCACAGAAAGGGACGGAGAACGAAAACAGCAACCACCCAGATTCTCCACTGTTTTAACTTCTGAATCTTATAGAACTGCTAACTACACCATACAATTTAGGTGACCTAAAAAATTCTTCAAGTCTAGGTTTTAAAACCTTTTAACCTTTTTATTTAAATCTCCTTTAGAAGAAAAGTAGCCATTTAAAGCAAAAATAACACAGCATGGATTCTATAACATGTAGAGGACGGATCAGAGCAACAAGACAGCCCTTGCTGGGAGGATGGAGCACGCCGCACAGGGCAGCAGGCGTGCAACGTGCCGCTCACAACCCTGGCCCCCCCACCACTGACAACAACACACACTGCCCGTGGCCCAGCCACGCGAGGACCAGCGTCATGCGGTCTGGATAAACCTTAAAGACAGGACACTCAGCGAGGTGCTGCGCTCAGTCGCTCTGTCCTGTCCAACTCTTTGTGACCCCATGGACTGAAGCTCACCAGGCTCCTCTGCTGGTGATTCTCCAGGCAAGAATACCGAAGTGGGTGGCCATGCCCTCCTCCAGGGGATCTTCCCAACCCAGTGAGGTAAGCAGACACAAAAGGACAATGCTGTCTGACTCCATCACATGTCCCTAAGGAAGTCACATTCACGGACAGAGAGCAGCAGCGTGGGGCGCTGGGGGCCGCAAGTTTCCTGGGAAGAGCGTTTCAGTCAGGGATGACGATCAAGTTCTGGAAACAGATGGTGGCGGTGAGGGCTGCACAATAACGTTAACATGATGCCACAGAATTATACTCTAAAATGGCTGCTTTGTATTTTACCATAATAAAAAGAAAACTCAAGTAGGCAATAATCTAGCTTGAATATAGTTTTACTAAACAAGGAAAAATTCACACAACCACAAACTATACCATTCTATTTTACTTACCTAAATTCTCCAAACTTTTTCTCCTAATCTAGGAAAATAAGGACAAACGCCTCCTCTGATTAATTTCCACGGTCATTTCCACTACGCTGTGAAGCTGTATCAGGAGTGCTCTCCTCTGAGCCACACTCACTGACCAGCAGCGCAGCTCCCACCCCCAATCCCCAGTCATGAAGTGTCCCCGGGTTCTGCAAAGGCCCCTCAGCATCCCTTCAATCAACAAGATACTACTCTTGTCACAGCTTCATTTCACAAGCAGCCTCATTATAAATACTCATCAATCATTATAAATACTGTATCCCAATGTGCTACTCCACAAAGTGTTCAGTTCACAACTCAAAATTAATTCCTTAAGCTGGCATATGTGCATGATGTTAACTGTTAAAAGTTTAATATTTCCACAGCTTTCAACATGAGGAAAAAATTTGTTTCTTCTGAACCACTCAAAACATGCTTGGAGAAAGAAAGTACTTCCTGTTGCAAGAAAGATCGATACTAGTACGTTACAATAGTGGACTATATCCTTCAGTCTAAAATTTCTTAAAAGTGGCAAACATCTTAAAAAAAAAAAAAAATCTACAACAGCACTGAGAACCAGACCAATGTATCAGCAGCTGACCAGATCAGACAGATCAATTACCATATCCAAGGAAACCACACAGCAAACTCAGTTTAGTTCAGTTACTCAATCATGTCCAACTCTTTGCAACCCCATGGACTGCAGCACACCAGGCCTCCCTGTCCACCACCAATTCCCAGAGTTTACTCAAAGTCACGTACATCGAGTCGGTGATGCCATCCAAACATCTCATCCTCTGTGGTCCCCTTCTTCCTGCCTTCAATCTTTCCCAGCATCAGGGTCTTTTCAAATGAGTCAGTTCTTCCCATCAGGTAGCAAAAGTACTGGAGTTTTTAGCTTCAGCATCAGTCCTTCCAGTGAATACTCAGGACTGATTTTCTTTAGGATTGACTGGTTGGATCTCCCTGCAGTCCAAGGGACTCTCAAGAGTCTTCTCCAACACCACAGTTCAAAAGCATCAATTCTTCAGTGCTCACCTTTCTTTACAGTCCAACTCTCACATCCATACATGACTAGTGGAAAAACCATAGCCTTGACTAGACAAACTTTTGTTGGCAAAGTAATATCTTTGCTTTTTAATATGTTTTCTAGATTGGTCACAGCTTTTCATCCAATCTGTAAGAAGGCCCGAAGTCAAGACTGCTGCAGTTAAAAGAAAGCTGCAAGGACAAAAATCAATGAACTGATGCACTTCCAAACTCATCCAATGTGTCAGGGTTTAGCAAGTGAGGGTCAGGGGGCAAGCGTGTCCCACTGCTGTTTTTGACACAGTCCACAATCTAAGAATGGTTTTATATGTGCATCTGATCCAAAAATAAAGACTATTTTGTGACAAGAGAAGATTACATGAAACTCACATTTCAGTTTCAATAAATCAAGTTTCACTGGAACACAGCTAGGCTCCTTTGTTACATATGGGGCGTCCATGGCAGAGCTGAGCAGGTACAATGGAGGCCATGCACCCCAAAGTCTACAACAGTTACTACCTGGCCCCTTATAGGAAACCTTTAAGAGATGAATTTTAAAAAAGACAAGTTTGCATGCTTGAAGAGCTACTAAATACTGATGAGAAAGTCAAATACCAAGATGAGAAAGTCAAACCCAAATCAGACGCCCACAAAAGGCAAAAACCCTACAAGTCAACACAAAGTCCTAAGAGATGACCTACACAGAATCATGAATCAGACTGTTGTCAGATGCCATGTGACACAGGACAGGGGTCTGGAAAGCGCTGATGTTCAGGGCACCGGTGCTGGAACCACTCGAGCAGCACAGCTGTGTGCTGGCCAGAGAATAGCCGCCCCCTGCTCCCACTCACTCCACATGCCCCCAGTCTGCCTGTGTCCAGAAACAAACACAGGGTTCTTGGTGACTCCCAAGAAGTCACAGCCACAGCTCCAATCACCACTCACACGTTCAGAAATGTCAGGATGCTGACGGCAACAGGGACTGTGAGAACAAGGCTGTATCTGAACCTGGCGGGATGCCGTGGGGCAGCCACCTCATGCCGCTACTACTTTTCTGTAACAAGTCCAACTTTGCGGGCAGTTCAACTGTCTGAAGAAGAAATGACTCTCAAATTTATCTAAAACCTGAGAACCTGACTCCTTAACCTCTCACTAAGCCTCAGTTTGGCCATCAGTCAAGCAGGAACCATCCTGCCAACCACACAAGATCACCAGGCGGATACCGAGCACTGGGGTGATAACTGGCACACAAACAGCTAAGCACTTGACAAATGTTAGCATTACGTGTTGGCTAAATCTAAGTAAATTTTGGAAGAAAATCACACTGACATCAAAGGGAAAAAACAAAGCTTAACTGCTGCCTAAGCTTAGGAGAGCTAGGCCAAGCCCTTAATGAACAGTCTGACCTCGTAAACTCAGCATCAAAGGAGCTGTCAGATGAGAAGGAAGAGTGCACCGTGCACAGGGCCATGAGCAGCACTTGCCCCATCAGCCCACCTGCACGCACACACGCGTGTGCATACACAAATCCACATGGATATACAGTCAGCCAAGATATCACAAGGTAACACTGAATTTGTAGAAGTCACACACAACGACTCAGTTAATTGCTACCCTCGTTCTTTTGGCCTTGACTCACAGCTTGTAGAAACTTAGTTCCCTAACCAGGGAATGAACCCAGGCCCCGGCAGTGAGAGTACTGAGTCCTAACCACTGGACCACCGAGGAATTCCCACTCCCCAAGTTACTTAACACTCCTGACACTGTAGTCAGGATCCACTAGTTTAGTGTTAACTTGAAAAGGAAAACCAAAACACAGAACCAGAAGGTAGTTAGAGGAACTACAGCAAGAGCAAGAAGATCTGGGGTGTGCTGTAGAAAGCCTGTGCCCCCAGATGACTGTGGAAAGGCATCTTCCCTGCGGTGTCATCCACAACGGCAGACTGCGAGGCGAGCAGCACCTCCGTTTCACACCCCTTCAACATGGGCTGCCCCACAACATGCTCTGCCTGGCAGGATGGGACAGAAGTGACATTATGCAGCTTGGGCCTCGGGGGTCACGTGGCACCTGCCCTCTGGTTCACCGTCCGGGAAGCGTGTCGAGGGACGCACGCCCTGCCACCTGTCAGCCAGCCACCAAGACAGTCAATTAGCCCATGGAACTAAGGGTTTAACTCTCAAAAACAAGATTGGTTTCATACTCAAAACACAATCCATGTAATTCACAGATTTTACAAACTAGAAAAGCAAAATCATACAATTAACTCAAATATGTGGGAAAAGTGTGGGTTCTGTTTTGTTTTGCTTAACATTTATTTGGCTGTGCTGGGCCTTTGTTGTGGCATGTGGGGTCTCTCCTTGCAGCACATGGATTCTCCATGTGGCCCATGGGCTCCACAGCTGTGGTGTGCAGGCTTAGTTGCTCTGCGGCATGTGGGATCTTAGTTCCCAGCCCAGGGTTTGAACCCGAGTCCCCGGCACTGCAAGGTGGATTCTTAACAACTGTACCACCAGGGAAGTCCCGCAAAAAGTTTTTTTTATAAAATCCAATGTCCATTCCTGATAAAGGGAGAAAAAAAAAAAAGAACTGAGCATACCTGGAATAGAAGGGAACCTCCTCAGCCTATGAAAACCCTACAGTTAGTTAATGGCAAGTCCCAGTTAATGGTGAAAAGTGATGGCTTCCCCACAGTCAGGAACAAGTCTCAGATGGGTAGCTACTGGCCCTGCTTCTTTCCATCCCTGCACTGAAGGGTCTGGTCAGGGCAGTCAGATCAAGAGGAGACAAAAAGGCACCAGAGTAAAGAAAGAAGTAAAGCGGCCTTCCTGTGTGGGTGGCACCATCATCTTCGAGACAAGACAATCAAACCGAGCAGAGAGCCACCAGAACCAGCCATTGAGTTTAGCATGGTGCCAGGATCCAAGGTTAATAAAAAATTTTGACCTCTCTATTAGCACAACATAATAGTAATTTTGGGAATTTCCCAGTGAGCCAGTGGTTAGGACTCAGAGCTTTCACTGCTGAGGGCCTGGGTTCAATCCCTGGTTGGGGAACTAAAACGCCACAAGCCACACAGTGCAGTTTTTTAAAAAAAGGAAATTTTTAAAAAATATCATTTACAGCAGCATCAAAACATGAACTACTTTAGAGGAAAATGTGACAAAAGATGTATAAGACTCTGAACCTGACAACTGAAACCCCACTGAGGGAGAACACAGGACACAGAGTCGGCAGAGAGAGACCCAGCATCCACGGCCAGGAGGCTCCAGGCTGCTCAACTTAAGAGTCAATGCGACCCCAACCAAAACCCCAGCCAGCTTCTCTGTGCAATGTGACAAAAAGCAGGAAATAAGAGTCTGAGAAAGAAAACAGTCTGCAGGCCTCTCTGTGCAGCTCCAGGAACCGTGGGGGTGCTGCAGTCAGAGACAGGGAAAGAGGCAACCGACAGAGGCGCGTGCCCAAACGGACACAGCCGAGTCTCCACCAAGCACAAGGGTGATGGAGAGGAAAACAGATCCCATCTACATAAAGTTCTGGAAAACACAAAGTACCCTGCAGCAAGTCAAAAGCAAGACAGGGATGGGGTGGGGGAGGGGCCCTGGACTCTGGGGGTGAAAGATACATTCACTTTCTTAAGCGTGCTAAAACCACACAATTTCATAGTAAGTACAGTCTACTGCATGTCAGTAACACCTGAGTAAAGCTGGAACAAAACAACACTTAGCTGGCATCAAAGGTCACCCCTGGCCAAGGGAAACAGGTGAGGAAAGATAAGCAAAATTATCATAATTTTAGGGCTTGTGTGGTGGCTGCTTTAACAGTCATCAGTTCATGGTGGGGTGGGGGGGGGGGCGGGGGGCAGCACTGAGAGGCAGATGTAATCCCAATTCTAATCAGAACAAGAGATGCAATGACCCACGCTCGGTCCTGGCTCTGACCCCACCTAACCTCTACAGAGGAAGTCCAAGGTGCCACAGCCGGGGCCCAGCAGTCTCAGGACAGGGTGCCCAGTGGCCAGGCTGCGGATGCAGACAGGTGACCATGGGCTCTGTGGGCAGAAGTGGTAGAAAAACTGACAAAGGAAGCTAACAGATTCAAGGAGAAGCAGAGTACCAGCCTCAGGAAGGGTAAAAATCAATCTCTTCTCCTCTATATCCTAAACTGAAAAGCACTACTGAACTGCAAACTAGAGACTCTGGAATTTCCAATAATTTCCCTGCCACAGTCTTTGAGCAACTGAGCACAAAACTCAAAGGACTAGTAACCTTAGCCCCTGAGCACCCAGATTTCACACCCTCAGAAACACAAATCTGAGCCAGGTGATGACAGCAAATCAAGGAAGGCTCACAACACAGCAAGAACACACCAAACTGCCCCAGAGGCCTGGTGCCCCACAGGAAGGGCTCTGCAGAGGCCACCCTGAGCAAAAGCATGCGGCCATGGTCAGGAGGAAGCACAAAACAGGGGGTTTAAGGTACAACCCACCACCCAAATCATACCCTCAGGTCCCATGTGGCAACAGACAGAAGAGGGAAAAGGAACCCTTCTCTAGCTATGTATTTGCTTCAGGGCCTTAGTACCCTAACCTCCAGGCCCTGCCCACCACAAATGGGGCAGCTTAGCGGTGTCCACAACTGTGCCGAGCACCACAGCACTCACTTTATCTTAATTTTTACACGGTATTCACCCTCTGCCGTAACGGTCCATGAGGAATAAACCTAGTATAATTAGCACTTTTCCCCAAGTACCAGACATACATCATCACTCACAGATAAAGATCTGTAAACAAACAAGAGGGCTCTCCAGAGTGCCACCACACAGGTTCCACCACGCAGGAATGGGCAGAGGTGGGGACAGAGAAGGAAAAGGGCAGGTGGTGGACGCTCCAGATGAAACGGCAGGCATCCTACCTTCTCTCTGAGATGGAGCTACCTAGTGTACGCCCAGGGCCAGGGCGCAAAAAGGCACAGCTCAGCAGGAGGCAAAAGAGCAGGGGTCAAGCAGAGTGGCCGAGCACCCTCTCCACGTGCCAAGGCTGGGCACAACACATTCTTATTTTTGCACACAAGTGGGAAGAGGGTGCCAAAATCTGTGAGTTGGGTGTGATATTTAGGCGATACAGACAGTAACTAAAAAGAAATCACTTCAGACTCCCACAACAAACCCAAGCCATGGAGCCCAGCATGGGGATGGACACAGAAGCAAGGGAGACACAGTGGGGTCCAGACAGCCAGAGGCGACGGCCGCCACAACACCTACTCCGGGGGGCCACCACCATGCACCAAAACAGCTTCATGGGGGCAGACAGTTCACTGAAGCACAACTCTTACACAGAACAGGAACCCACAACCAGAGAGGGGAGCAGGGACAGCCCCTGGAGATGGGGGATGAATCCACCAAGGGGGTGCCGAGGGCACAGCCACCAAAGGAGCAGGCGTGACATGGAGAAGCTGACTGGGGGGCAGAGGCCTGAGGTGAGCGGGTGGCACCAGACACGGGGCCAGGGGAGAAGGGGCTCCCAGGCAGGAAGCACTCAGCTTAAGACCTGGAAGAGGGCCATCTCCTTAAGGAAAAGGGCAATGGAGTCAGAGCTCCATTTCAGAAACTCACTTTGGTAACTGTGGAAGCATCAGGGACCCAGGCAAAAGGGAGAGAAGGACCAGCAGTAAGGGAGGGATGACGGGGAGAGAGCTGAGAAGAGAGACAGGAAGGAGGGTGTTTACAGGAAAACACGGAGAGAGACCTCAGAGAACGCCCCACACAGAGGCTGAGCCCAGCTGGAGGAGCGAGAGGCTTGAGAGCTGCAGTCAGGATCACCCTCTACCACCTCCTGCAAGAGGAGCCTGGAGTATGGAGTGGGGTTCAGCCCAGAGCCCCGTCTGGGGTTCCCTAACACACCCATCACCACCCAGGCAGGTATACACTTGAGCCTCGAGATCCCACATGTGCGAGCAGGCCCAAGAGGGCGGGGAGCATGGGCACCACGCAGCCAGATCCAGGAGCCAGAGTTCTGAGAGGCCCCATCCCAGGAGTCGCCCAGGAAGGACGCTCAGCCCATGCCCGGGCCTGGGTGGGAGAAGGGCGGCTGGCGTGAGGCTCAAGATGCAAGCCTGGGAGGGGGCTCCAGGGCCAGGAGGGGCAGAAGCAGCCCCCGAGGGTGTGAGGAGGGGACCACTCTCCCAATGCCTGGCTGTTGACCAGGTGAGCCCGAGCGAGGACCCCAGACTCCGCGCAGCGGGCGCTCAAGCCTCCACGGTCACATGTGAGGTGTCGTGCGCACCCGCCAGCCCCTCCTGCTCCACCTCCTCACATAAACAAGTAACGACAGGGGACACGTTGCCAAAAGGGAGTACAGGCCTCTTGGACACAAAGTTCAAGAGAAGAACACCAGAACAGAAAGCGTTCTGTCACTCAAAGGGAAGCTGAACCACACTGCACTGAACTGCCGAGCGCCCATCAGGAGGCCTGGTAGCTCAACCCCGACGAGCACTCACCACCACGCTGGACTGTTTCCACAGCAACCAGAAAGGAAATACAAGGCAATCAGTTTTACATGAAAATTATTCTCCATTACAATAAAATGCTACAGTCAGGAAAAACATTTTGACAAAGAACCAGGTAAACAACATCCATAATGTTAATGCTAATTATTTATTCACCATCCATACAAATTCTCCTTATGTTCTAAAGTACTTTGTATTATATTACTCACCCCAGAAATTTGAAGGCTATTTCATGAGCACTAAATATTACTGTCAATAAAGCATGCTGGGTCTTCCATCTTTAAATGAGAAAAAAGTGGCAGATGACATCACAAAAGCAAGTCAACAAATACAAAAATTACAATCAAATCAAACTTATCTTTTCTCCAGTATCTACATGGATCAAGAAATACCCTCAGAAGTTTGAAGAAAGATCAGACATAAAAACAGCTGAGCAAGACAAAGATGAAAAGATAGAAATATACAAATTCTAAGAACAAAACCATCTTAGCCAATGCCTTCTCTCATCAAAACCACCAAGTTACAAACACAATTTAGGCACATCAACCACTTCTCAAAAACCAGAATCAAATTCAAAAGTCCCTGTCTTCCACACCCCTAAGGCTGCCTGTATCTTGCCACAGCCTTAGGGGCTCAGCACCATGAGGACAGTCTCATGGCGCGACAGAGCTCAGAACTCTGAGGAAGGACTGCACACAGCAAACCTGGCGCACGAGGAAAGGTGTGCGGCTCGCGGGGCCACACCCGCCTCCGAGCAGCCCCACGAGTCCTGACTCAGCGGACGCGGCTGACACGGGCACCAGGCTGCCCCATCTCCCGCCTGGCCAGGGGTGACTGGTTCTTCCACAAAGAAGCTCCAGCATCTCGCCTGCCAACAGCACTGTCATCACTGCTATCCTCACACAGGCCACAGAAAAGGCCTGGGCCAGCAACTGACCCCACGACCAACACAAGGCCCAGCACCCCTACACCTTGACTGGTATTCCTTCCCCAGAACAGTTTCCAGTTATGTCTGGAAACTCTCCAACCCAAAGAGAAGAAAGATAGCCTGCGAGATACCATCCCCTCCCCTCCTGACCCACACGCCGGTCTGAAGGTGACTGAGTCTGGAGGGGCTGGCACTCACCATGGTTATGCGCTCTCTGTGGTCCAAAAGGACCTTCACGAGCTAATAAACGTGCGGATGCTGCAGCATTAACTACAAACTAAAACCATGACAAATTTCAGTAAGACTAACTCTCTACCCAGTGACTTTTTCAGCCTTTTCTAAAGAGAAATCTCTAAAATACAAACACCCACCAAATACCAGTCCCTCAATGTATGGAAGCTTTCACCTGTTCAGAAAGCCTGGCTACTCTGATAAACCTCTCAAAGGTCAGAACTGCGCTGCTTTTAAAACAAATCAAAAGCACTCGGATCCCACTGGTGGGCTGTGAGCCAACACAGTCTCAGTAAAGCCCTGACCTCACAATCCTAGGAACAGAACCCACAGCTGACACTCATACCAGAAGGATGCACAAAGCTGTCATTCTGTCACAGCGAGATGCTGGAAACAAGAAAATGTCCATCAGGAACAGGCAATTTAGGTAAGCTGTGCCACATATACGTTACCATGATGGAAAACATGAAGCAGCTCCACAGATATTAACACAGAACAAACTCAAAGAATAAGTGGGAAACAAAACAAAGTACGGAAAAGCATCTATCCACACAAACTCACACTTACATGCACGAGGCCACCCAAGGGATGTGAAGGAAGAGCCCTGGAGCTCAGCACTGGGGGACAGGAACCAAGACTTCCTATGCCAGCCCACAGAGAAAACCTTATTTTCAACAGAAACTCGAGCATAAAGACTAAAGTGGAAAGAAAAAAAAAAAAACTGTGGGAAGACAAGACAGTACAGCTTTGGCCATCACAGCAGGGGTGATCTACCCCATCACCACAACTCTTTAACAGTCCAAAGCAGAGGCATTTTTGCTTTCTATTTGATCTGAAAGCCCTAGGCCAGCAAGGCCCACACGCACACGCCTGTCCAACTGCTGGGGTTACTTCCATGTCCCCTCGGATCACCTGGTGCGCACCCTGGAAGTGCCCCCTGGAAGCGCTCCTCGCTGTGCTCACAGCGGAGCAGACCTCAAGTCCGGAGACAGTGGGCTCTCTGAGGCATCAGAAGTGCTGAGTGGGGACCAGACACACTGTGCACTGCAGCGTTCCCTCTGGGCAGAGACACACACACAGGGGTGCACGGGCCATCACCCGGGATCGCACACAGCTGGTCAAACGGGTGAAAGTCCACCCACGAGCAGCCTCTGTGGCCTCTTCCACCAAGAAACCACTCTTAATCCTGAGCAAATTAACAATGACTCACCAATACCACCTGACACCTGGTTCATATTTATATGTCCATGTGTCCTCAAAACACTTTAATTGAGGTGTAACTGACACATAGTTCAAAACATTTTCTTTAAAGCTCTTCTGTCCTCTCCCTCCAAACCAGGACCCAAGCAAGGCTTCCTCACTGCCTGTGGTCACTAACACAGGTTACACATTAGCACAGGACTTCCTTGGAGTTCCAGGGGTTGGGAGTCCACCTGCCAGTGCAGGGGACACAGGTTCAATCCCTGGTCCAGGAAGATCCCTACATGCCACGGGGCAACTAAGCCCACGGGTCACAACTACTGAAGCCCAAGCTCCTAGGATCTGTGATCCACAGCAATGGAAGCCACCATGATGAGAAGGCTGTGCACCTCAACTAGAGAGCAGCTCCTGCTTGCCACAGCTGAAGAAAGCCCACACGCAGCAACAGACACCCAGTGCAGCCAGAAATAAATAAATAAATAGTCTAAAAACCACCAGCACAGCTCACGGACAATGCCAAGCACGGGATCGGTGACACTGCGTTTCACCACCTGGCTAAGGTGGGACCACGAGGTCTTTCTACTAGAATGACACACAAGCCCTTCTGCAACCTAGAAGCCATCAGTGGGGCGACCTTTTGTCAGTAGTTGAATATTGTGAACCAAAAATTTTACCCAAAAAGGTAAAAATGTTTAACCCAACTCTAATCCAGACTTTCAACCAAACGTCCAGTTAACAGGAAACACAGGACAGAAGAACAAGAAGTCAGACCCCAGAGCTAGACAACTCAAGGATGTTCTTCCATCTACGGGTGAATGATCTGGCTTCAGGAGTAAGAAACAAACAGGGTGCCTGATGCTAAAGACCCTAAAGGAAAGGTGTAAACACGGCTTGGAGTCAGCCAGGACCTAAGTAGGGCCCCCGCAAGCTGTGCTGTAGCCCATAGCACTGAACAGCTCAAGATATTGGTGAGGGTGAGATGCCAGAAGGCCTACCTCTTGTTTCCAAATTGCCAGGCGGTGTACACACCCCACAGACAAGGCAAACAGGGCAAACTATTAACAAGAGTTGAATCCAGATGGTAGCACATGGGTGATCACTGTACTCTTCCTGACTGTATATTTCTGACAATTTTCATACTAGAAAATTGGAGAAATGGACTCCCTAGTGGTCCAGTGGCTAAGATTTCTGTGCTCCCAATGCAAGGGGCCTGGGTTCAATCCCTGGTCAGGGAACTAGATCCCACATGCTTCAACTACAGCCCAGTGCTACCAAATAAATAAATAAAAATTTTTAATTGAAGGAAATATTTAAAACTTTTTTTTTCCACTCAAGTTTGCTGAACTTAATAATAGGTACTTACAAAATCAACTAAAAGTACTCGTTAAACTGGATATCAGATGATAGGGAATTATTGTTTATTAAGTATGACAAAGGTAACGTGATTATGTGAGCAACTGGCCTACATGAAGTTTTTATGGACCTGTAGTTTGCTTGAAAATACTTCAACAACATAGTAATTAAGCAAATATGGCAAAATGCTAACTGTTAAATCTAAATGATACATACAGGATGTTTATTTTACCATTCTGTCCTCCTTTAAAAAAAGGGCTCCTTAAAAAAAAAGAAGAGTGTTACTGGTGCAGCTGCTGTGGAAAACACTCTGGCAGTTCCTCCAAAGTCAGACACAGAGCCACCGTGTGATCCACCAATCCCACTTCCGGGTGTGCACCTAAAGAACTGAGAGCAGGAACCTGAACCAGGACTTGCACACTCATGCTCACAGCAGCACTATTCAGCACAGCCAAAACATGCAAACCTAACCATCAACAGAGAAACGGAGAAACAAAATGTGCTCTATACATACAACACAGCCTTTACAAGGGAGGAAATGACGCCACAACAGGGATAAGCCATGCCAACATCATCCTAAGGAGAAGAAGCCAGGCACAAAGGGCTACGTCTACAGAATCCACGTCCAGGGCCCTCTAGACAACGTCAGTTTCCTAGAGATGGGGGAAGGGAAGCCAGGACAGTCTCCCTGAGCAGAGGTGAAGGAGTTCCGAAACAGCAGTAATGGTCAAATGACACTGGTGATGTACTTAATGCCACTGAATTGGACATTTCGAACTGGTTAAAATGGTCCATTTTATCTTATTTTATCACAATAAGTGAAGTGAAGTGAAGTGGCTCAGTTGGGTCCAATTCTTTGCGACCCCATGGACTGTAGCCTACCATGCTCCTCTGTCCATGGGATTTTCCAGGCAAGAGTACTTGGAGTGGGTGCCACTGCCTTCTCCAGAGGACCTTCCCAACCCAGGGATCGAACCTGGGTCTCCGGCACTGTAGACAGACGCTTTACCATCTGAGCCACCAGGGAAGTCTTATCACAATAAAAATTTTTTTATAACCAAAGGATGAGAATACTTTGGCCACCTGATGCAAAGAGCTGACTCACTGGAAAAGACACTGATGGTGGGAAACATTGGGGGCAGGAAGAGAAGGGGGCAACAGAGGATGAGATGGTTGGATGGCATCACCAACTCAATGGACATGTATTTCAGCAAACTCCAGGAGACAGTGAAGGACAGGGAAGCCTAGCATGCTGCAGTCCATGGGATCACGAAGAGTTGGATACAACTCAGCAACTGAACAACAACAACAAAGGATGAGAAAGTTTAAGAACATATAGATCCAGGTAACAGCCCCACCTCTACACCAAAGAGTGCCTAGAGAGGACTCCACCTAAAAATGAACATGTGAAAGGCAAAACCAACACAGCAGGCAAGAGCCTTCTAAGCTGCTTCCAGAAAGCACGGGTCAGTGTCAAGGCACCTAAGACGAGGGGCCCCCTTCCTAATGAGTCTGCTTCTACTATGTCCTCCCTGAGCCCACACACCAAACACAAAGTTCTCATCCACGAGTAAGAAGCATTAAGCTTTCTCAATGGTAAGGGCCTGGACTGACTGGCTTCCCTGGATGTGGGAGACTGTGGGGACAGAGCTAGAATTCCCTTCTCTCTCCAACCTGCATTTCTCTTCTTTCACCCACGTGCTGTCAGAGCACTGGTGACAATATATCTTTGAATATTATTAGCTGTGCTCCATGGGAAAACAGGTCCCATGACTGATAAATTTTAAATCTGAAAAATCAGACCTTATATTTGTTTTTTGGCGTGTTTTCTTCTGGCTTCAAGAGAAACCAAGGGAAGAGGGAATGGCTTACTGTGGGGAGTGCTGGTTGTGTGCCCACCTCTACAGGAACAGTCTCCATCGGGACACCACGGACAGGGCACAGCAGCAGTGACGGGGTGCTCGCCCATCCAGCCTGGATGTGGGTTCTGGGGAGTAGCACACACGGGGCCCTCCGGGTTGGCAGTCCCCAAGCCTCACGGACCTTACCTTTACAGTCATGTCCGACAAAACTGGAGGGCACGTGTGAACAAACACCCTAACGGACACTAACTGCAAGAGACAGACAGGGATAGACAAGAACTGGAGGGTAAGCAAAACCAAAGCAATGGAGTTGGTTTTTCTTTTGAAATCCCTCAAATCTGTCTAAAAATAAGACATCCTATTCCAAACACCTCAGTAAAAAATAAAGGCCCTGCACCCTTACCCAACCTGATGCCTTCAGCCCACATGTGAACCTTCCCCACAAGTTCTCGGGGCCTGGCTGCCAGTGGAGGCAACCTGGACGTCCTGCCCCAACGGGCAGCACCCTAGCGGGGGGACAGGCACGCACTGGTGGCGCTGCTCCTGGGCTGCTGCAGAGTGGTGCTCACACGCACCCACTCCTGGTAAAGTCTGCCACCAACCAGCAGCTGCTTCCTACCTTTGTCATCACCAATTCTAGATAAGTAATGAAAAACCCTCACTGCAACGCTAACCTCAAAGCACCACCCCTCAGCAGAACGAAGCCTTGATTATTCTGAAGTTCTCCAGGACGAGGTGATCTGGAAAGCTCACCACACCTAAACTGAGACATCTCACAGCGACACACCTGGGCACCAACATCAACGATCCCAAGCAGGTAACCATCCCACCACGGGCAAGGACTCTCATCTCCTGCTCCCCGTGTGTCCCCCACCCAACGTTCAGTCCCTGGAGACTCAGTCCTTAAGGGTTTCAGTGTCAGATAACTGACCTCGGGAAAGTGTAGGGTCACTAGAAGGCAGGTCTGTTCCTGCATAAAACAAATATGACCCGATATAAAAAATATCCTGGTACTCAAAGTGACTTTTAATGAAACTGAAGGCTATTTAAAGCAGCTGACTTCCTAGATTCATCAGCACTTAATACTTGCTTCTGTATAACCTCAACTTATAAACTGTGTTTACCTTGTTATCTTTTTAAGCAAATGCAGGTACAGATATACTAACAAGGACAGGCGCAGAGCGGTCCCCAGGCGGGCAGTGGGCAGGCTCGCCCTCTGCATTCCCACAACTAGATCTTAGAGTCAACTTCGGTATTTTTTTCATTTTACTGAAAAATAACTTAGATTACTATATAAATTGAAGGTGTACAGCATGATGGTCTGATTAACAGACACTGTGAAATGATTACACCAGGTTCAGCTGATGTCCATCTTCTCATTAGACACAAACAAACAAAAGAAAAGGAAAACACCCTCTCCTTTCCCTGAAGACTCTCAGGCCTTCCTCTCCTGGGTGTGGCACACCACACCCAGGACTCAGCTGTCTTACAGCTGGGTTTGTACCTCTTGACCACCTTCCTCGAGTTCCCCTCTCCCCTCCTTCTGCCTCTTTCCTATGACTTCAGTGTTCTGTTTTGTTTTAGACTCCACACTTAAGGGCGTTTGTCTTTCTCTGACTGATCTCATTTACATAATACCCTCAAGGCCCCTCCGTGTTGCTGCAGATGGCAGGCTCGCCTCATTTTTATGGCTGAGTGGTAGTCCACTGGGTATCTGCGCTGCACCCCCCTTACTAGTCTATCTCTTCGGCTCTCTCTTAGCTCTCGGCAGCACTGCTTCAGTGGCCGTGGCGGTGCCTGTCTTCCCACCGTGGCGCCCCGCTCTCTCCGGGTGAGCGCTCAGGTGTGGGCTGCAGCTCACGCAACGACCCAGTTTGCATGTTGTGAGGCGCCGCCGCTGTTTCCACGGCTGTGCCAGTCTCCGTCCCCACCACTCTTGCTAGCTGTCTTGTTGATAACAGCCCACTCTGACAGGTGTGAGGTCACAGCTCACTGTTATTCTGATCTGCACTTCCCTGATGATTCATGATGCTGAGCATCTTCCATGTACCTGTTGGTCGTTCATAAACCTTCTTTGGGACAATCTTTACTCAAGTCCCTTGACCATTTTTTAAATTGCATTATTTGTTTTTTTGCTATTGAGTTGCATGAGCTCTTTCTATAATTTTGGATATTAACTCCCTATCAAATACATGGTTTACAAGTATTTTCTCCCGATTCCATACATTTTCTTTCCACTTTGGTAATAGTTTTCTTTTTAAATTAAACAAATTAACATAAATTTGCTAACATCTAGAATTAACTTGACTTTTACATTTTACATCCCCAAAGAGTAGTTTTCATTACTTAATCAGTCTGTAACATTTGCAAAATAGGCCCCTGGGGATGAAGCCAGCCAGCACCACCTCACCCACACAGCACAGGGAGCCTTTGGGCAAGGAATCTGGTGTGCCCTCCCTGCAAGGGCCAGGACAACCTTTTCTCCCCTCTGATGCAGGGACAATACCTGGAGAATCCACTCACTAGACAACATCAACTATTAACAATGAGGGCTTACTTCTCTGAACTGCAGGCTAGGTTTCCAAGTCAAATTGGAAATTCATTTAATTCAAGGGGGAAATGTCTCGCGAGCAGAGTCTCATCTGTGTGACTCAGCTCTAAATCTTACAGGTGACTAGTTGTATTTTCAGCAGTAAAGCTAGTTTAGGGGATGTAGCCACTATCAACAGTCATCTACATGAGAAGTTTAGAAGGCACCTTAGCTTTCGGTAAGGACATGGGTCCTAGCCAGCTCTCAGGTCACTGCCCTGTAAACACCCAGATGCCAGGCCACACAGGAAATAAACTCGTCAACATCAACTTGTTTGCTACAAATCTCTTCGCCTCCTTTAGAAGCCCACAACCCACTTCCAGCCTCCACTGAGAGGACAGAAGCTGCCATTTCCAAGCTCGCGAAGCTTGGCCCCTTAGCACAGACACCTGGCACCCCTGCAGCTGGTATTTGCTGCTGTGAGGACTTCAGCCTGCAAGTAGCTCAGTAAGAACAGAGTCTGTGGACAGGGTTGGGGGGGAGCACAGACTGCTTCCTTAGCTTAAAACCAACAGCCCAGACATGGACTTCAACCCACTTGCAAACACTTGGAAACCAAGTAGCCTTTGCCCATTTAGGAGCTTTTATAAATGAGGTTTAACAAATACCAACTTACAGGTGTCAGTAGAGCAAGTCACTAGCATGGTGTGCAGCTGCAGTGACACCAAGGCTGCAAGAGCTTGTGTGGCCTCAAGTCTCCAAGGACATTTACATCTTAAAATCACAGGATATTCCTTTCCTGTCTGCGTTTTTGGTTTTTTTAAAGTTATTTTTACAGAACCCTCTTCGCTGAAAGCCCAATCCTCAAAAGCAGCCCTGGATAAACAAAGAAATAGTGCCAAGCCTGCCTCGGGGAGGGCGAGAAAAGGCCAGAGGGCACCAGCTGCCTGAGCCCCTGCCCAGCCCAGCCCCACTCCTGTGCTGCTGCGCAGCCATCATCACTGCAGTTAGTTCAGAAGCAACGGTGAAGACGAGCTCTCTCCCTCCAGTGAGCAGCAGCTGTCAGCCGGCAGAGGTGAGATGTTCCACTGTCATGGAGGGCTGGTGACACGGGGACCTGGCAGAGCAGGGAGAGCGTGAGTGAGAATGAACACAAAGCCAAGCACCTCGCAGCTGAGCGGCCCAAAACGTCCACTTCTGCATCCGCAATGAGACTGCGAGCAATTCAGGGCCCTGCCAGAAACAGTACAGCCTACAGAGGCCATCCCCCGCTGAAGGCCAGCAGCCAGACGCCCTGAGTGTCACTGCTGCCCCGCCCACGGCCAGACCAAAGGACGAAGTCCGTGTGACACGGCACATGACCAGCGTGCTGTGACAGAGCAGGGCAGAGGCTCTGTTCTGATGGCGTGAAGCCAACCAACCGCGCCTACTCACGCAAGCAGGCCCCCACGCAGCCTCAAAGCACACGAGCTCCAAGCAGACACTGAGGCTCTCCTGCCAGGTGCCACTCCTTTCTCAGCCGAGAGCTTTTTAACATCGATCTCCTGGGCAAACACTGGCTAAGCATCTAATCCTATGTGCATAACATGTGCGCAGAACTATGAGAGACACAAAGCAGACAGCATCCAGAAGCCTAAGATAGGGCGGTCCTTCTCCTCTGGATACATCCACCACCTCCACCGTAGGCTGCTTCTCCAGCTCCTACCACTTGGACCCAGAGCTACTCTGCTGGGCCTGCAGTTGAACGTAGGGGTCAAAAGAGGTGTTCAAGCCAATCACAGGCTCCTGGGGAATGGCCCACTCCTCCCTGCAGTGGGGCAAGCACCAGAGACGGAGCACCTGGGTCTGTCACAGCTCCACAGGCAGGGCACCTTCCCTAAAACTGGTCATCCCTCTCATTCGACGCTCAAGTATGTACATCAATACTTGTCAGGAAACACTATCCTGCCCACACAGCCCACTTTCAAGATTCCCTGGACACTCTGAGGACTGCTTTATAATGGGAGGCCCTCCCTGTCCCCTGAGCGGCCTCCAGCCAGGATCCAGCAGACACACTTCATTCCTCAGTCACTTTCCCAGGACATTACCTCTCCCATGTATGTGAACTCAGGCATCATTCCTACAGCAAAATCTCAACCCCGTCATCTAGCTCTTCCTGGTCATCATCACATACTTTTCCCCATAAAATGGTGTTCCCACTTTCCCTAACAGTGTCTCTTCCACTGAGACCTTCTTAAACCTGATATTCATCCCAAAGCAAAGGACAGCAGGGGGACAAGAACAGCCAGAAGATGAGGCAGGGCCTCTCATGAGCAGTGGCCACCTGGCCACTCTCCCTCCACCCGAGCCCTAGATACTACCTCTCCCGGCCCCAGATCCAGGCGCAGGGCGCTCACCGCCAAGCTTTCTGCCCACCATGCACTGGCATTCCTCTAGCCTCTCTGACACCACCCACTGTGGTCTCCGCCTCCCCATCCCCATCAGCAGGGCCCTCTTCCCCAGAACGCACACTCAGAACGCGCTCTGCTTTCCTGGCTTCAGCCACTACTGGCTCCTGCCTGGGCTCCGGGCCGTCCTCACGTTACCACCCATCCTGCCCACCTTTGTCCAGAGCCTTCTGACTCTGCTACTGCCCCTGCTCTGCGCACCAGAGGGCTTCCTCCAGCACACCTCCAGAGTTCACAGTGCCCTGGCCTCTGCGGGCAGCTCCGGCCCCACATCCTCCTTCCTCTCCCTGCATCCACCATGCAGTTCTGCACACAGTGAGCAACCAATGAACATCTGACCACATCAGTGGAACGTGGGGAAAGCTGTCTGTCCAGTCTCAGAGGCCCCTCCCTAAGACGTGTACTCACCCCAGTTCCCAACTATCCTCCCAATACACAGCAGGCCACATTCAGAAAAACCAGAAGTCAGCTACACAACTGCTGATACAGTGGCTTTACACAGTGCCAAATGGGTGAATGGTTACGACGACAGAAAAAACAAAGGCTGTACTCTTCACAACTGCCAAGGTCATGAAAAACAAGGAAAGCCTGGAAACCTGTTCCAGACAGGAGGAGACTAAGGAGACCTGCAACTAAACGCCATGTGGGATCCTGGAGAAGGAAAAGGACATTAGTGGGAAGTGAGTGAAATCTAAATGCATCAGGGGTTGAATTAACAGCATAACGTATCAATGCTAATTTCTTAGCTTTGCCAACCTTAATGTTGCTATGTAAGATACTAATAACAGAGGACCTGAATAAAGAATATAATGGAACTCTCTATTATTTTTGCAATTTTTCTGTATATCTAAAATTATTCCGAAAAAGAAAGTTTATTTAAAACAAAACCTTGAGACTTCCCAACAGTCCAGTGGTTAAGACCACTTTCACTGCAAGGGGGCACACATTGGATCCCTGTCAGGAAACTAAAATACTGCATGCCAAGTGACGCAGCCAAAAAAATAATATGTCATTTAATTTTTTTAATGAAATTAAAATATATAAATAAAACTTTAAAATAAAACAGTACTTTATACAGAATGTGCATTTCCACCATACCCTGTCAATCCCAAACTACACTAGCTGACCAATGGTACTGTGTCTTCCAGGAATCAAGAGAGCTCCGGTGAACCAAGACCAAGTGCCAGAGCCTACTGCACACTGACCTGACCCAACCTCACCTGTAAGGTCAGCATCTAAGGACGCCAAGCCTACTGCGGTCAGCAGAGAGACTCCCCCAAAGAGGTCCACACCCTGATCCCTGGCACCTCTAGACAACTCAGGCTAGTAATCAATAGACAGGGGACTGACCACCATGGATGATTCTGGTGAGCCCAGCATAATCACAGGGGTCTTTAAAAGTCGAAGACGGAGGCAGAAGAGAGTCAAAGGAGGACGTGACTTTGGACTAAGGTCAGAGAGATGCAAGGTTGCCAGCTTTAAAGATGGAGGAAGGGCCCAAGTGAAGAGCCTCCAAAAGATGAAGAGGCAAGGAAATGAAGTCTCCCTGGAACTGGCAGAAGGAACCAGCCCTGGTCATTTGTTACAGTCACAGAAAATAAGCAGTGACAGCACTGAAACGGAAAACTCACAAGGGCTTCTCCAAACCCTTAGACCATGTTTCCTCCACCCTTCACAGCCGCCTGAGTCAACCCCCGCCCCTCACCTCCATTCCGGGTCCCACCTCCCTCCAGCCAACAGACTTGGGAGGCTTAGAAGAAAAACATCAAGGAAAAGGAGATGCTATGGGTTAAATTATAAGAGATTTTCTCCCCAACTTTCTAAAATTTCACTGTGCCATTAAATAACTTTTTTTTTAAAGATTAGTTATTGCTTAAACATACTCTTTAAAAAGTCAGTCATCTGATGAGAACCCAGATTCAGCAGAATCAGATCTAATCACTTTACCAAAGAAAAACAAAGTTCACACGTACCTCATTAAGGTCATAGCTGCTGAAATCACTCAGGATATGAGTGAAAGCACATGTTACTTTTCTAAGTTTCACACTAAATGATAAGACACTTCAAAGGTCACCTTTCCCAAGTATTAGGGGAAATTTTTCCCCATAAGAAAACATTCTGAGTTTAAGCATATTTCATATATTAACCTCCAAACTCAAAAACTTCATATTCTAGATGGACTCTTCTCAAGATAATGGAAACCTCTATGTAGGTAAGCTAGAGTCAAATATATTAGAAGCCAATCATACAACTCTGGCAAAGAAAGAACTCACAAAGTCTAGAAATTCTTTGAAAACATAATCACCTTGAGGGCTACAGTTTTCAACCCCTAAGGCTGGCCGTTCTCCTCTGTAAGGATCCAAAAGGGTAAGACTTCTTATAAAATGCTCTGCACATCCTTTAATTAATCAGGCGTTTTAGTAATTTTTTTTTTTTTTAGTTAATTCCTTCAAGAGTGGTGTCTTGGGGTTTTGTTGAGTTTTTATTCTTACTTCCTGTTTTACAGGATGTAAAACCGCATTTAGAAGCACACTAGCAAGGCTTAATTTCTTAAGAGTAATAAGGTTCTCCACTGCATTTCTCATGCTCTCTGTTTTAGGTAAGTTTACACAATATAGCCATAATATCTTCAAGTCTACATTTTCACCCTGAATTAAATGAAAGTTTTACTTTGCTGGATATGAATGAAGTAGAAAAGAAAAACACAAAAACACTGTAACTTTAGCCCAAACCTTATGAACCAAGCACCTTCCCGCAATGCTCTCAGTATTTAGAAACGTTCATTATTCCAGCACATTCGCATTCTGGGTCTGAAGACAACCACTGGAAGGGGAAGAGGATGGGACACTCTCTACTGATGAGCTGAGAACAATCTACTTGCTGTATTTTAGATGAAAAATAATCTCTGATATCAGAAAGTTATTAGGCATTTACAAATTAAATTTCAATCCCAGCCCTTCTTAAAGGTCACCTTTTTTAGTTGAACAAGTGGCTGGAGAAGGAAGGATTTTATGAATTTTAGTTAACCTTGACCAAAAAAACACTTCTTTTTCAATCTAAGTGATCAAAAATGTTTTTAGTTGAGAAAAGGCCAACATTATGTCATGATGAGGTGCACACTGGTTTCTTTACAAGTGGAAAAAGAACACCTACAGATTTTCAGGATAATAAATAATTCACTGCACAGATGCCAAGGGCAGGACTGGACATGCGGGTCTCGCCCAGCCAGCAAGCACTCTGTAACTCAGACTGCACCGCTCACCTCGATCCTGGTTGGGGTGGGCTTCCCAGAAGCTGTACCCTGCAACAGGATTTTCAGTCATTTCAGCCCTTGAAATATCTGAGCTATATTAATAAACCAGACTTCTTTACACTGAAAACCCCCTTAACTGTTTACTCAAAGGATCATAGTTGGAACCGATGGTTTTCTCAAGTTCTAGAATGATGTCTTTAGTTTCAAAAACAACCAATCCCCCTCACCTAAAATGTTAAAACCACACAAACCTAAACCTACTGTTATCTAAGCCAAGAACTCAAATCTTTATCACCCAAATTATGTCCACAATTAGGGTTTTCAGTAACAAGGGTTTTCAATAACAACCTTTTCCCAAGTACATAACAGATTCATTTTTTAAACTTTAGAAAACATAAACCACATACAACCCTATTTTCGTGAGTTTCTCCCCAAAGAGATTTTTTTTTTCCTTCATTAAAATACCAAAACGGAGCAGGGGGATAAGGGATAAACGTAAAGAGGGCTGCCTCCATTCTGGAGAATTTATATTGCTTTGGCGTTTTTTATCACAACTGCTCAGGAAGTTAAAAACTAAATCAAAAAATGCTAAACCTTCCAAGGGACTCGACTATGACACTAAACCACTGTTGACACGACACATGAGCAGCACCAGCAGCAGAGGACACCTGGCCAGCCTGACTGTGGCCCCAACATAGCAGTCCTACCAAAACTGCTTTCACAGAGAACTTTCTTCTTCTTCTACAAAGAGAACCCGCCTCAATTATGGACATTTTCTTTTGTCTCTTGTTTTGTGCCAACTGTAAAAGCCATGCCTCACACCTTCCCCTAAATTGTAAAGGTAAACTTGTAATGATAACAAATGGGAAAACAGCTAAAATGTACACAGCATAATTTCTAGTCAAATAAATGTTCATAATCCTAAGTTTGTCCTTTCAGAATTACTCAAATACTTCCATACACAGTCTCTGAACAATTCAACAAATACTTCTTGAGCCAATTCTATGACTATGGTCATTTCTAGCCTGTAACTCGGATGACAAAGAAACCATGCCTACTTTTATTAAGCTTACCGCCCTGCTATCTCAGGGCACATACAAACCAATTACATCTGATCAACTGTGTCAAGTTCTACATGGCTTACAAGGTGGGCTTATAAGAAGACTCTATGAGGAAGCATATTTAACTAAGACCCAAAGGCTGAGCAGGGGTTATCTTAGAGGTTTTGGGGTGGGGGCAAGTAGGGAAGACTTGCAAGGGAGACAATAAAGGATACTCAGCAAGACCCTGGTCCAGGCAGAGGCCTCCTAGGAAATGAAAGGCCAGTGTAGCCAAAGCATCAGGTTTGAAAAGACCTGAGTGAAGTGTGTGTGTGGGCTGGGGGGCAGGGGGGGGGGGGGGGGGTCACACAAGCAGGGTTAGACTGATTAATAATCATTTGGGACACTTTTCTTAAAAATGAGTGTAGTTCTAGCATATACATAAAACACTAAATAAATAAAACACTATTTGGGCTTCCCTGATGGCTCAGGGGTAAAAAATCGGCCTGCCAACGCAGGAGACATGTCATCCTCGGTCCAGAGAGAGCCCAAGAGCCAAGGAGCAACTAAGCCCCTGCACCACAACTGCTGAGCCCACACACTGCAACTGCTGAAGCCTGGGCACCTAACGTCAGTGCTCCACAACAAGAGAACCCCATGCGATGGGAAGTTCTCAAACTGCAACTGGAGAAAAAGTCCACGTAGCAATGAAGACCCAGCACAGTCATATTAAAAAAAAACAAAAACTATCTGGTCCAAAGCTGAATTTGAAGAAAATTTTAAATATGGAGAGGGAAGAATGGGAGTTAAGGAAAGCACAGAAGAATGCTAACAAAAACATACATTGATGTACACAGCTGAGCCTGACTCTGGCTTAAAAGATATCAAGAATAACATCCATCAAACAACAACAACATAACCACTTGGAATAGAAACATCTCTATCAGAATTAACAAAGTAGGTGTTAACGTGGATCCTTTCCTAAGCCTTTTTAAAAAGCCTTTCTAACTGCCTGCATTCCAGGTGCCGGGGATTGACCTCTTTTTTTCTTTCCTGTATAGCTTTAAGATAAAACTGGAAAAGTTGAACTGCAAAGAAATTCCATTTGAAATTCAAATTAAGAGAACACATATGAAAACATTTCAAGACAGTTTAACTTTCAGTTATTTGCATTCACTTATTTTTTGCGTTAAGTTTACCAAATGGCCGAGCTCGATCCCCACAGAGCACTGACTGAACAATGGTGAACTGACCCGGTGCGCGGCCAGACAAGCAGTGCAGCTTCAGTCTCACCTATCAACTCGAGAGTGTCTTGCTATTAAAGGAAGTTCATCCATTACACTTTCATTTGAGACATGAAGGGACTTCCACAGGATAATGGACAGATCAAAACACTTATTTTGGCAACAAATGACGATCATGCCCTGAACCGGCATTTACTGGCTCTCTAATTATGTTATTTAATTGATGATGGGCTCAGTGCCATCCTATGCAAAATAACTCCTCTCTCATACTGGATGAAATGGAACCTTACTATGTCAAATGTACTTAAAAACTCAAGGATCACAAAGCATCTTGACAAATACTCTTCAATACAAATAGCATAGTTTTTTTAACTCTATGTGCAGAAAGTTCTACTTGTCACTGTATCAACACTGTAATTAAAGCTGAGATGACAGCCACTGGTCCCAAGCAGCCCATCTGGTTTGGAGAGATGAAAGGCCTGCTGTGCAGTGCAATTATCACGGCCGGGCCCACAGCACACCCAGAGAAAAACATCCAACAGTAGCAACCCAGAGGTACAACTGCAAAGGAGAAATTCACAATTACGTGACACCTTTAAAAACAAACTTCTGGTAAATCTTGTTATGCACATTTTCTCACCAAAAAAAAAAAAAAAAACACACAAAACTTAGAAGAAAAAGACCTTTTCCAAGTTCCAAATCTGGGTCAAATTTGGCACTATCTTTGGGCAGCTTTTTAACTAACTCAGGAGGCACGCACAAAGAACAGAGGAAAATGTCACAGCAACTTGGTCTTTGTTTCCTCTGTCCAGAGAGCCAGCCTATCAAAGGCGAGCCTGCTCCTGAGCGTGACACCACAGAGGGCGGACAACAGCTGAATGGAGGGCGGGGGACCAAGGGTCACAATCTAGGTTGAGCAAGATGTGTTCTCTTTTTCTTCTCTAACGACAGTTTCAAAGTAATACCAGAGTACTTGTGCAATCCTCCTCAAAAGACACAAACAGAACTCAGGTCCTCCAGGATGGCAACACTGAGGAAGAGCAATCAGGGTCCTACAGAGAGCAAATGCAGTCTCAGGGTCTCTGATTTAGAACTATCCAAGTTATGCCATTGACTGGGTCTGCAGGAACCAAAAATAGTAACTGTTTCAATGGCACTTTTTCCACAAGCAGAATCATCTTACATCTTTTGGCTAACAGCATTTCATCACCACCCCCCCACCACCACCAAAGGATCAGAATAGTCTAAGTTTTGCAATTTAACAACTGCATACACTCTCACTCCTCAGCGGAGAAGGAATGTGAAGGATATTGCGCAAGTCACTTCAGAAGACCCTCTCACCATATAAGAAAGTCTGAAATGTGACTATGGAGAAATTCTTGCAAACGAATATAAAGCTTCTCAAAGCCTATAGAAACCATGAAACCTAACCTGCTCCATCTGAACTGCTAGAAAGAAAATGGTTCTGAGAGCACGGAGCCCTCTTAGGCCAGCTTAATCTTCCAAAAGCCTCTTCCAAAACTCTTCGGAAGTTGGGACAGGAAACAACAGAAGCAGAAAAGCTTGACAGGACACCGGGAAAAGAGCAGCCCCCAAGAAAAATTAAGACTCCCCGCAAAACGCCAGAGATACAAGACTCAACACAATCCCTCTTTGAGAGGGGACTGAAACCATGTGGCAGGGCCAACCCTACATACACCCTCACACATACACATACACATACACACACACACTCACAGCTACCGCCCTGCCAGGGGATGATGAAATGAGGAACGGAAATTAACATTTCAGGCAACGTCTCACATTGTTCCTTGAGGCCAAGGGCTGCTGCTGGTGCAGCCGCCGCCGCCGCTTCCCTCCCACCCGCCCCCAGTCCCGCCTACCCTCCCCCCGAAACACCCCCGCGCCGCTGCCCCGCATTCCTGCCCCTCCGCGGGCCCACGCGCCTCCCGCGGCCCCAGCGCCCCCTCTCCCTCCAGGGCCCCGGCTCTCCCGCCCCCTCCGGCTTGGAGCCCGAAGCCGCCTGCTCCCATTTCAAAACAGCGATAATAATAGGGACGCTGGGAATAACAACTACAGCCCACACCGCGAATGCGCCCCTCCCGCGGGTCAGAGGTCGGCGCCCCGCTCTCCAGGTGCCCGGGGCCCTCCGCAGCTCCGGGCCGGCCTTTCAAGGTTGCCTGGGCCCCCCAGGCCCGCCTGGAACGCCCAACCGCCCCCCATCTGCCTCTCGCGCTGCCCCGGGACCCCCAGGTCCACCAGGCCCAGCCGAAGCGCCCCGTCGGCCCCTCGGGCTTCGCAGGCTCACCCAGAGCCCACCCTCAGCAGCCTACGGCCCCCCCGCAGGCCTGCCCCGAACCCCTGTCGGCTCCTCAGAACCCCTGAAGACCCCCGTCGGCCCCTGCCCGCCCACAGTCCATCCTCTGCCCCTCAATGCTGCCCGGGACTCCTGTAGCCCCCCCCTACCAAGGCTCCAGGCCCGCCAAGAGCCCCTCGTCGGCCCTCTGGGCCCTCCAGGCCAACCCCGAGCCCACCCTAGCCCTCGCCTGCCCCTCAGGTCAGCCTGGAGCCCCTCGGGGCCCCCAGCCCCCAAGTCCGCCCGAAGACCACCGTCGTCCCGCCCGGCTGCCCCCCACAGGCCCACCTGAATCCCCCCACAAGTCCACCCGGAGACCCAGAGCGCCGTCACCACTGTCCCGGACCCTGGACCCCAGGCCCGCAGGAGCCCGCCGCGCTGCTCCGCCCGGCGCGCAAGGCCTGCAGGCCGCGAGGCCGCCCCACGCCCGCCCCGAGCCCCGCGCGGCCGCGGCTCTCACCGGCTCCGGCTCCGACTCCGGCTCTGGCCCGCGGCTCAGCGGCGGCGCGCGGGCGAGGCCATGCAGCCCCGGCCCGTCACCGGCCCGCGGCCCGAGCGGGAAGGCGGCGCGGGCTCCGAGCGCCGGCGAGGCGGGCGGAGACGAGCCCGCCCTCGGGCGGCGCCGCGGCAGTCTGGCTCTCACTGAGGGGGCGTCGGGCCGCGCGCTCGGCGGCGCCTCCCCGCTTGGGGCCCTCGCTCCATCGCGCTCCGGCTCGGGCGGCCTCTGGCTCCGGGACCCGGCGGCGGCTGCGGCGGCGCCGGCAGCATGAGACGTTACCTCCCATTGGCCCGCCGTATCCGCCACCACCATTGGTCCACCGAGTTCGGGCACAGGGCTGCTTACGTCACGGCGTCGGAGAGGAAGTGCGCATGGGGCCAAGGGAGAAGGAAAGATTGACAGTTTCTAGGACGGGCTGGGGCGGGACCAGAAGAACGTCCGGGGTCGGATTGGACAAGGTCTTGCGTCCAGGCGCACAAATCGCCGAGGGAGCGAGAAGCTGGATTGGCTACGAGTTTCCCACAGGGGGCGGGTCTTTTGGCCTCGAATATGACGATTGGCCTTTCTAAGTGCCGGAAGCGGCGAAGGGAACGGTCGAGAGCGGGTCTGGGCGGAAGGCGCTGGAAGGCGCGGTGTCGCGGGCCGCCCGCTGGTAGGAAGGCGCGCCCGAGAGTTCAGGGCCGGGGCGGGGGGCGGGGGGCGGGGGGGGGGGGAAAGCGGGGGAGGGTTGGTGCCGTGTCAGCTCGCATCCAGACCATTCTGCTCTTGTTGCACCTGCCGCTGGTGCAGGGACGTTTGACCACCGTCCACCGACCGAGTCGTCTCTCAGATCTGCTTTTTTAAAGGGAACGAAGATCCTTCAAGCCGCGCGGCGGGGCCAAAGAGAAAAACAGTGACTTCAACCAAATAGGGGATTAAAATTAGGAAATATTAATAAGGAGGTAGTTTGCCTAGAAGTAATCTGAGAATATACTAAAGCAAAAACATAGTGAAGTTCCACAGAAGATATGGATAAAAATATACAGTAGCGAAAAGAAGTGCAGAGAAAAGGAAAGAATGAAACCTTTGAACACATTAATTCACAAATGTTTACTGAGTGTCTGTTACCGGCCAGGCACTAAATCAGGCACTGGAAGCGAACTGTAACAGCGGCTCTGTCTACCAGCATATGATTTCTCACCATGGAGGGAAGACACACGTTCGTTGAATACAAGTACCTAATTACAGGCTGTGATAAGTGCTTTGAAAGAGAAGTATAGGGAGTTATGAAGGAATACTGAGTGAAAATCAGGTCTAGTCTGAGCAGTGGCTTGACACTTAAGGTGCTGCCAGAAGGCTGAAGAAGAAGTAGGAGTAAGATGTGGTGGAGAACATCCAGTAAGGTGGCTTCTAGCCACATGTGACAAGCACTAGAAATGTGGCAAGTCCAGGTTGACATGTGCTGTGAATATAAAATATCAGGTTTCGAAGGTGTGGTGTGAAGAAAAGAATGTAAAATGTGAAAAAGTAAATAATTGTATTTTTTACAAGTGGTGTGTGTGCTTAGTCATTCACCCTTTGCAACCCTATGGACTGTAGCCCACCAGGCTCCTCAATCCATGGGATTCTCCAGGCGAGAATACTGCAATGAGTTGCCATGCCATGCCCTGCTCCAAGGGATCTTCCCAACCTAGGGATAGAACCCACATCTGCATTACAGGCATTCTTTGAACCACCGGGGAAGCCCTGCTGCTGCTGCTAAGTCGCTTCAGTCATCTCCAACTCTGTGTGACCCCATAGACAGCAGCCCACCAGGCTCCCCATCCCTGGGATTCTCCAGGCAAGAACACTGGAGTGGGTTGCCATTTCCTTATCCAATGCATGAAAGTGAAAAGTGAAAGTGAAGTCGCTCAGTCATGTCCAACTCCTAGCGACCCCATGGACTGCAGCCTACAAGCCCTATTACATGTGAAAATGATAGTGTGTGGGACAATTGCATTAAAATATAGTGTTAAAATTAATTAAATCTTCTTTTTTCTTTTTAATTGTAGCCACTTGGGAATTTTAAATGACATCCTGGCTGCATTCCATTTCTGTTGGACCACCCTGGGCAAAGAGTGGTCCTAACCCATCTCCTTTGGGTAGAGAGAGGCCTGGTGGCTGGAGGGACAGCACTCATTTATTCAAAGCACACTGAGGGCTTTTGAGTGCCTACTATGTGCCTGGAACAATTCTAAAAGTGAAAAAATGAGTGTTAGTCCCTCAGTTGTGTCCGACTCTTTGCAACCCCATGGACTGTAGCCCACCAGGCTCCTCTGTCCATGGGATTCTCCAGGCAAGAATAATGGAGTGGGTTGCCTTGCCCTTCTCCAAGAGATCTTCCCGACCCAGGGATCAAACCTGTGTTTGCCTTCATTGCAGATAGGTTCTTTACCTTATGAGCCACAAGGGAAGACCAACACAATTCTAAGGCCTGTATTAAATATGGGGTAGTGGGGGGCTCAGATTAGATCACCTTTGAGCTGAATCACAAAGGAAGCAAGGCATGTGGATTGGTGAGGAGCACCCCAGGACTCACAGGAAGGAGCCTCAGCAACCACAGAGCAAATCTGGAGCAAATGAGATGAGGGAAGCAGCTGCTAAAAGTCCCAATTCAGAGTTGAAATTTCACTCTGAATGAAAACTAAACCACAGAGGGTCTCAGGAAGGTGAGGGGACCCACTGTTGAAAGGGTCACTCTGGAGATGATGGGAGCATGGAGGAGGTGGCAGTGATGTCCAGACTGGTGAGACAATGGCATCTGGGATGTGTTTTGAAGATACAGTAGGCATGATTTTGTGAGCTGTGAGAGAAAGAGGCAGGTCTGGGATGCAGTCAACATTGGCCGGAAAGACGGGGAGGAATAGGTCTGGCTCACAAAACTGGGAATTTAGTTTTATAGGCTAAGTCTGAGATGCTTGGGCCTCCTCATGGAATACTAGGGGGACAGCAGCAGAGAGGTGGCCAGAGCCCTGGAGGCCTCCTGGCACAGGGCTGGATCTCAGCCTGCAAGTAGCGCCTGCAGTGGAGGGCTCAGAGGCAGCAACTGCCAAAACAGTGCACACTTGACAGGGGGCTAGCAGGAAAGCTGTCGCAGTGGTTCCAGAGAAAAGAGACACAGGAAGAGTGATGGGGACCTAGAAAAGGTGGACAGTGGCAGGGTGGTGGGACAGGGGTCAGGAGCCAACCACCTGCTGGGCTAGGGGGTTGGAAGGGACCTGCCAGAGCCAGCATTGCCACATCTTCTAGTTTTTTATTGGAAAATAAATTTTGATTGAACATTTCAAGAAGAGAACATTTCAATAAGAGTTCAACAATTTGTCAAACATTGTGCAGCCAAGCAAAACATCGGATCTACAAATTCCTGACCTTGATCCCTAAAGGGCAGTTCTCCAGTCCTTGTCTGTGAAGTCTGCTTTCCTTCAGCAGTTACCTGGGCTCACCTCAAGGTTCTGGCCCAGAAGCTCTGGGAGAAGCCCAGAGCATCCCCAAGCCCAGTCAAGAAGGCCTGGCCTCAGCAGCACCTGTGCTTGGCCATCTCACATACTGCTGTCTGAGTATACGCACCAGAGCCCCCACCCAAAGCTCCTAGGTTCACCTTGCAAACACTTATTCAGGCCTACGTTTGCCAGGAACTGCCCTGGAAACTGTGTACTGAGCCACAAACAAAACCAGGTTCCTGCCAAAGACACTCATGTTCCAGCATGTCTGTGTCTCTGGAACCCAGTGGAGCTCATAGTTGACCAGACACAGGCCAGTCCATGACTCCCCCAGTGATGCCGGGTGCCCTCCCAGAGAAGAAATGATGCATCCTACCTGGCTCTTCCCTGAGTGAAGGCACCGATCACCTTTTCACACTCACCAGCCGCCCACACCCTGTGCCATGTGTGGCCTGGGAGACTGGTGGGCTGCTGTGCCCAGTGGAACTCCTCCCTCCATTGTAAAGTGGTCAGAGCAGGCCCACAGCCTGGCACCTCCCTTCTTATTTTTCCCTGGGGCCCTGTGTTAAGAACTGGCATCTGGGTTTGGGCCCAATTGGCCCAGCCTCAGCCCTGTGCTCGACCCCAGCTTGCTAGCATTCTCAGCATTAGAATCTGGAACCTAGGTTCATTTCACAGTAAATTATTACACGTTTCACTTCCCAGTTACCAAAGCTCTGTGTTGCTCAGTTGTGGCCAACCATGGGATTTTCCAGGCAAGTGTACTGGAGTGGGTTGCCATTTCATTCTCCAAGCTTTGTGTTGGATTGTCCCCCAAACCTCAACAGGAGGAGGAACTATGGCAGAAAGCAGGATTCAGATATTCCTGTGGGCCCTGAACTTGGGGCCATCAGAACACCCCCCAATTTTTTAAACTCTCCACCCAATACTTTTCTTGTAGTCCTACAAGTTTTGATGTCATGTTAAGAGTTGAAATATGATGATGTAATTTTTTTAAATCAATTCATCACAAATCCAACTAGAAGACCGAGAGTAAAAATAAGTCTTCCTAAGACATTACCTAATCACACTGTCCTACACTTGCACAATGAATTTCCACCTGCAGAAGGCGAGGGCCTTGTTCTGTTGGGAGACGGACACATGCTCATTCAGCAAATGATTGGATGCCGGATACGTGTGCTGGACAACATTACAGCCACCGCCCCCCCCCCCCACCAAAAAAACCACACACACAAATGTGTTGACATTTTCACAGTCCGATAGTCAGGACTTGACACACCATCTTGTGATAATGTAACTGGAGTAGGATGTGCCAGAAGCTTTCTCAGGCAGCCACATTCAGTCAGTGGCATGATACCCACCTGCAGCCCCCTCCTTGGATTTCTGAGAAAGCCACAGACATCTGTCTGCTCCTTGCCATCCATGGAAAGCTGCCCCTGGGGACACAACTGAGCTCTGCTGGGGACAGTGGTTGGGACAGCAGTCCTCTGGCTAGTGCCAGTTATTCAACTAACTACAATGCTTTTTTTCCAGGATGCGCAATGCAGACCGTTTCACTAATGCTGAATTCAGTAAAGCCTTTATATGAAAAACAAATTCCCCAAATTGTCCCTTGGTACTTAGCTGGAGAGGGGCCCAAAGGAACAATGTTTTTTAATGGTCTTTTTTTTTTGATTAAAGTATAATTTATAATGTTTTGTTAGTTTCAAATGTACAGCAAGGTTATTCAATTTTATATATATATATATATATGTATATGCATGTTCTTTTTCAGATTCTTTTCCATTATAGGTTATTACAAGGTATTTTATACAGTAGTGTGTATATGTTTATCCCAAACTCCTAATTTATCCCACCCTTCCCCCAAACACTTTGGTAGCCATAAGTCTGTTTCTCTATGTCTGTGAGTCTATTTCTGTTTTATAAATAAGTTTATTTGTGTCATATTTTACATTCCACATGTAAGTGGTATCACATATTTTTCTGTCTCTGACTTCGCTTCATGAGATAGTCTCTAGGTCCATCCAAAGAATAATCTCAAATCCAAGTTCCCTTCTTAAATTTATGATGATTATAGATGTCTTTGGTGGAAAGTAATTCTAGTTACATCAGAATTGCCATGTTTGACTTAGACCACTAGCTTGCAAGGGAGGTTCCAGAGAGTCCTGGGGGAGGTGGACAAGATCCTCTGTGCATGTTGGCAAAGGTCAGCTCTCTTCCTGATGGTACTACGTGGTGTCTCTGTTTCCCTCTCCTCCTGAGTGCACGTCCATGACACGGGACAACCATGTCCCTCTGACACTGAGTAGTGTACTTTCTTGTACTTTAAACATTTCTCAGTTCTGATAAGAATATGGTAAATATCTGTAGACACAACCCACGTAAACAAAAACTCTTCGGATGGGCTTCCCCAGTGGTCCAGTGGTTAAGAATCCACCTGCCAATGCCGGGGACACAGGTTCGATCCCCGGTCTGGGGAAATTCCACATGCCTCACGGCAACTAAGCCTGTGTGCCACAGCTACTGAAGCGCTCTTGCCTAGAGCATGTGCTCTGCAACAAGAGGAGCCACTGCAATGAGAAGCCCATGCAATGCAACTAGTGATTAGACCCTACTCAACACAACTAGAGAAAGCCCTTGCCACAAAGACCCAGCATGGTGGAAAATAAAAATAAAGTATTGGGCTATTCCATGGAATCTACAAGGGCTTCCTAGGTGGCCCAGTGTGTAAAGAATCCTCCTGCCAATGCAGGAGACCTGGGTTTGATCCCTGGGTTGGGAAGACCCCTGGAGAAGGAAATGGCAACCCACTCCAGTATTCTTGCCTGGGAAATCCTATGGGCAGAGGAACCTGGCGTGCTGCAGTTCAGGGGGTTGCAAAAACAGCAACATAGAATCTACATATTTAAGGGCTTAGCTGGAGCCAAAGGTGATGCAGCTGTGAGCATACGAGGTCTTCATCGACCAAGCACTAATCATGCAAGTCCCAAAGGACACAAAGACATTTTAAAATAGTGCCTGTGAAAGTTGCTCAGTAGTGTCCAACTCTGTGACAGTCCATGGAATTCTCTAGGCCAGAATACTGGAGTGGGTAGCCTTTCCCTTCTCCAGGGGATCTTGCCAACCCAGGGATCAAACCGGGTGTCTCCTGCATTGCAGGCCGATTCCTTACCTGCTGAGCCATCAGGGAAGCCCCAAAGTAGTGCATGATGTGCAAATAACATGTAAACAGTAAGATTGTGACTGTGGACTCTGGGGTGGGCTTGTGCTCAGTGTTTTGCAGACCAGTCTCCACACATCCTCTCCCACAGCAGTGGTTAGGAAGGGCACGGGCTCTGGGACCAGTCCATGTGGGTTCAGACCCCAAAACCGCCCCTACTAACTGTGATCCAGAGCAGCGGATTTCTTGGTTTCCCACCAACAGTGGGGGATGTGAGCACCCACCCAGTGTGCCCAACACAGCAGAAACCTGTTGACTGTGACTGCAAACTAAGGGAATGCCCACATTAGACCTGTGGGTGTCCTTCCGTATCTGATTTCCGGAGGTCCCCTGCCATCTTGCTCCAGTTCTGAATGCCCATGAGAGCAAGCCCAGGGCACGTACAGGCCTCTGTGACAACAGAAGCCTGTAGCCTGGGGACTGAGGCTGGGCTCCAGGGGTGGGTGTTCTGGAAGAAGGAGTTGAGGGGTCACAGCGAGGAAGGAGAGAGAGCCAGCCCTGGGGATTGTGGAAGATGGTGGGGGCAGTGTATAAAGGTGGGGCTGGGCTGGTCCTCAGCATCTCCTGAGCTTGCACAGGCTCCGGGGCTGCCCCTTGTCACTTACACACCTGCTGACAGATTTGCTGTGGGGGACGTGCCCTGACCAGGCCAGCTCTTGCCGAGTCGCTGCTGAGAACTGGCCCTGCGCCTGCTTCCACGAAGTCCTGGGTGGGGTTCCAAGCCTGCACCTACTCCCATGACAAAGTCGTCTGATGCCAGCAACAGTGTAGGTGCTCTGTGTTGTAGGAATTAATAGTTTGTCATTGCAACACAGCTTTACTGTGCAACTTTCAAGGGTATCCAGAAACTAAAAGGACAGGTGTCACAGGAGTTAATGTAAAAATGCTCTGGCTGGCCTGCACTCCAGTGTCTAGGTCTGTGATCCATTTTGTGCCCTCAGGGTCCAGCCAGGCCAGGTGCTCCCCATCCACCCTCAGAAATGCTTCAGTTTTTCCCTCTGCCACAGACAGATTGTAAACACAGTCTATGGGATTTGCTTTATTTTGTTTATTATGTTTACAAAGCTGTAATCTCATATAGGATCACCTTAAGACTCAAGTTCCAAATAAACTGTCAAAGGAAATAAAACAAAAAGCAGCAGGGGTGACGATGGCAAAGCCCAAACTGCATACTGTGATCTGAGAGTCTATGAAACCCAAGTACTCTCTTGTCTCCAAGTAACCTCCAAATTAACCTGATCAACTTTCCACTACCCCCAACCAGGGCTGGCTGTGAATTCCAAAGACACAGGACCCTGTGGCAGAAGCTGCTGGGAGACGCTGGCGCCCATTGCCTGTGCCCTGTGTTTTTTTCCAACAATCCAGGGGGAGGGGGACTTAAGTGAGCATGGTTCAAATTCTCTGCGGAAGCAGCCACCTCTTCCTCTGTCAAACCAATGACAGAGAAAAGGAGACAGTGTCCCATTCCCCTTAGACCTGGGCCTCTGCCCCCACAGCCTATCCTGGAGGGAGGCCTGCCCGGGACTTCCTGAGACTTTCCTGGGGCTGCAGGGCAAGTCCAGTGGCCCGCCACTGGGGTAAACTGGAAGCTCCCCAGGTTTCCACTGCCTCCAGGAGACCAGCCCCTCTCACCTGACCTCCCTTTCCTCCATAGAGGGTCTTCCTGTCCTCCCGTTCCCCACAGCATTCTCTAAAGTCTGTTCTCCAGGAAGCAGTCCAAGTCATGCTTCTAAAACACACCAACTGGTCCTAGGCTCAGAATCCTTCAGTCCCTCCAACGTAGAGACAGGGTCCTGAGTAAGGCATATTCTACCACAATTTTTAAAATGTGCCCTTCTATGTGCCCTTCTCTGTGTTTTGTCCGTCTCCAGGGGAAAGCACTTTCCGTGCGCTTTGTGGGCTCAGTTTACTGTTGTTTCTCCCTGGTCAGAAGAGTGGGAGCCACAGAGGCCAGGCATCACTTTGTTCGTGGCTGTGTCCTCCACACCCAGAACACAGCCATGCAGTGGACATCTGTCAAAGGCAATTCCAGTTTGCCCCACAAAAATCTCCTTTGCCCCTCAGTTCCTTCCTTCTCTGTCTCAAGGGCCTCTCATCAGTCCCCCCAAAGCTCATCATAGAAGCTCCAGCCTCCTTCCCCCTCTCCCCATCAGCTATGCTCTGGGTGCCTTCTCCATGCCCTGCCTTGTTTGTCCTTTCTCCTTCTATTCTGCATTACAGCACATCAAGAATGGGCCAGCCATCTCTGAGTTTGAGGGAATAGGGCAGGAGGTTGGAGGAAGGCAGGCTGTCCTTAGTGGACTGGAGGACAGCACTTGCCTGTCACTGTCTTTCCCCATTATGCCTGGGGCTGTCTGCCTTGGATGCAATCTCAAAAGTGACAGAATGAGCTCTGTTCGTTTCCATGGCAAACCATTCAATATCACAGTAATCCAAGTCTATGCCCCAACCAATAATGCCAAAGAAGCTGAAGTTGAATGGTTCTATGAAGACCTAAAAGACCTTCTAGAACTAACACCCAAAAAAGATGTCCTTTTCATCACAGGGGACTGGAATGCAAAAGTAGGAAGTCAACAGATACCTGGAGTAGCAGGAAAGTTTGGCCTTGTAGTACAAAATCAAGTAGGGCAAAGGCTAACAGAGTTTGCCAAGATAATGCACTGGTCATAGCAAACACTCTCTTCGAACAACACAAGAGAAGACTCTACACATGGACATCACCAGATTGTCAATACTGAAATCAGATGGATTATACTCTTTGCAGCCAAAGATGGAGAAGCTCTATACAGTCAGCAAAAAAAAAAGACTGGGAGCTGACTGTGGCTCAGATCATGAACTCCTTATTGCCAAATTAAGACTTAAATTGAAGTACATAGGGAAAACCACTAGACCATTCAAGTATGACCTAAATCAAATCCCTTATGATTATACAGTGGAAGTGACAGATAGATCCAAGGGATTAGATCTGATAGATAAGAATGCAGGAAGAACTGTGGACAGAGGTTTGTAACATTGTATAGGAGGCGGTAATCAAAACCATTCTCAAGAAGAAATGTGAAAAGGCAAAATTGTTGTCTGAGGAGGCTTTACACATAGCTGAAAAAAGAAGAGAAGTAAAAGGCAAAGGAGAAGAGGAAAGATATATCCATGTGAACGCAGAGTTCCGAAGAATAGCAAGGAGAGATAAGAAAGCTTTCCTCAGTGATCAATGCAAAGAAATAGAGGAAAACAATAGAATGGGAAAGACTAGAGATCCCTTCAAGAAAATTAGAGATACCAAGGGAACATTTCATGCAAAGATGGGCTCAATAAAGGACAGAAATGGTATGGACCTAACAGAAGTAGAAAATATTAAGAAGAGATGGCAAGAATACACAGAAGAACTATATAAAAAAGACCTCAATGACCCAGATAACCATGATGCTGTGATTACTTACATACAGCCAGATATCCTGGAGTGCAAAGTCAAGTGGCCTTTAGGAGGCATTACTGCAAACAAAGCTAATGGAGGTGATGGAATTCCAGTTGAGCTATTTCAAATCCTAAAAGATGATGCTGTGAAAGTGCTGCACTCAATATACCTTCAAATTTGGAAAACTCAGCAATGGCCACAGGACTGGAAAAGGTCAGTTTTCATTTCAATCCCAAAGAAAGGCAATGCCAAATAATGTTCAAACTACCACACAATTCACTCATCTCACATTCTAGCAAAGTAATGCTCAAAATTCTCCAAGCTAGGCTTCAACAGTATGTGAACCGAGAACTCTCAGGTGCTCAAACTGGATTTAGAAAAGGCAGAGGAACCAGAGATCAAATTGCCAACATCCGCTGGATCATAGAAAAAGCAAGAGAATTTCAGAAAAATGTCTTCATTGATTACACTAAAGCCTTTGACTGTGTGGATCACAACAAACTGGAAAATTCTTCAAGAGATGGGAATACCAGACCTCCTTACCTGTCTCCTGAGAAATCCGTATGCAAGTCAAGAAGCAACAGTTAGAACTGGACATGGAACAATGGACTAGTTCCAAATTGGAAAAGGAGTATGTCAAGGCTGTATATTGTCACCCTGCTTATTTAACTTATATTCAGAGTACATAATGTGAAATGCTGGGCTGGATGAAGCACAAGTTGGAATGCAGATTGCCAGGAGAAATATCAATAACCTTGGATACGCAGATGACACCACCCTTATGGCAGAAAGTGAAGAAGAACTAAAGAGCCTCTTGATGAAAGTGAAAGAGGAGAGTGAAAAAGTTGGCTTAAAACTCAACATTCAAAAAACCAAGATCATGGAATCCGGTCCCATCACTTCATGGCAAAGAGATGGGGAAACAATGGAAACAGTGACAGACTTTATTTTCTTGGGCTCCAAAATCACTGCAGATGGTGACTGCAGCCATGAAATTAAAAGACACTTGCTCCTTGGAAGAAAAGCTATGATCAACCTAGACAGCGTTTTAAAAAGCAAAGACATTACTTTGCCAACAAAGGTCCATCAAGTCAAGGCTGTTTTTCCAGTAGTCATGTATGGATGTGAGAGTTGGACTATAAAGAAAGTTAAGCGCTTAAGAATTGATGCTTTTGAACTGTGGTGTTGGAGAAGACTCTTGAGAGTCCCTTGGACTGCAAGGAGATCCAACCAGTCCACCCTAAAGGAAATCAGTCCTGAATATTCACTGGAAGGACTGAAGCTGAAGCTCCAATACTTGGGCCACCTAACGCAAAGAACTGACTCATTGGAAAAGACCCTGATGCTGGGCAAGACTGAAGGCAGGAGGAGAAGGGGATGACAGAGGATGAGATGGTTGGATGGCATCACTGACTCAATGGACATGAGTTTGAGCAAGTTCTGGGAGCTGATGATGGACAGGGAAGCCTTATGTGCTGCAGTCCATGGTGTGGTAAAGAGTTGGACACAGCTGAGCGACTGAACTGAACTGTCCACCTTCAGTGTGGTTTGTGGAACACCTACAGAGGCAAGCCCACTACTGATGTGTTGAAAAGTCATAATGGCCACAGACCTCTGGGATCCAGAACCAGCCAAGGAACACTCTGTCTTAGTATGGAAGGGCATAGAGGCCTAGGACCATTCTCCTTCAGGGAGATGGTGTGCTCTGTGCAGCGGATGAAATGGAGGGGTCGAAGGGAACTGCTAGCTGGGTGTTATGAGCACACAATCTGACCAGTGGCTACAGGATCCCAGAGAAATCTGTTGGCTGCAGGGCATGTCCAACAGGAGCTCCTGGGAGACCAAACCCAGAGCAGCGAAGCCTTCTGTCTTCCACTGTTTCATCATCTCCTTAACAAGTAATCCACGGGACCAGAGGGATATCAAGCCAGTGACTTTCAGATACAGGCTATAAACTGCACATCTAAACAAGGTCCCTCTCTCCTGGTAACTGGACACAGACAGTGCTTTGCAATGGTGCCGGGGCACAGAGGTGAACCTCACTTGTCCGGCTGTGTCTCCCCAGTGGCTAAAGGACTGGACAGACAAACCCCAACTTGGACAGATGGAAAATCCACTGCAAACTCACACTGTAGGAAAAGGGTTGGCTCGTAACAAGGGAATGCCCACTCCAACCACAGCCGGGAGAGTGCTGGCAGCCCTGTCAACACACATGTCTCCTCCATAACCCAAAGGCCGGCTGCTCCTCATCTTCACATACAAGTCCTGGGACTTGCCAGTGGTTAGAACTCAGCACTTTCACTGCTAGGACACCGTTTCAGTCCCTGATCAGGGAACTAAGATCCCACAAGCCATGTGTCTCAGCCGAAAAAAAAGGTTACGAGTCCTAAGGAAGGACTTGGGGAATGTCCATGAACTAACCCGTGTGGTGACTAGTGTGACAAAGGGCTAGGGCCACCAATGGGGCAGTGAGGAACCCAGCGGTCAGGCTTTGCAAGCAGGTATGAACAGCAGGCATCTCCAGTCATTACTGCAGGCAGCAGCCTCCAAGCTGGCCCTTGATGACCCTTGCCCCCTGGACTTCACACACTTGGGATGACTGGGCCACATGGCACCACGTCACCTGAGAAACCCATGGAGAGTCACATGGTGAGGAGCAGCTGCCACCGGCCAGCCAGGAGCCAGGCAAGGGCATCCCCTTGGCAGCTTGGCAAGTTTCAAATGACTGCTTCCCTGGGTGTGATGTGCACTGCATCTTGGTGAGATGGCTGAGCCAGAGCCAGCCAAACACTGAGGAGTGGTGAGGCCTTGAATACTGGTTGCTCTAACTTGCTGAGTTTAGGGTAATCTGTTACATAGCAATAGGCATCTAATACAATCAACAGAGCAAGTGGTTACTTTAATGAATTTGGCATGTGCTGTTGATCTCTGAGAAGTGACACAGACTTGCCCTTTCCAGGCCCTCCTACATACACATACTGAGAACCACTGGGGGACACGTAGCTACCTAGTCATGTGCAAACTCCTGGACAGGTTTTCTGCTGGTAATAATGGAGTCTTCCCCTTTCTTTCAATAAATATTTATTTGGCTGCTCCAGGTCTTACTTGCAGTGGCACGCAGGTTGTTTGATCTTTGTTGTGACATGTGGAATCCTTTTTTTTTTTTTTTGTAGTTGCATCATGCAGAATCTTTAGTTGCAGATGCCAACTTTTAGTTTCATCAGGATCTAGGATCTTGGCTCGAACCCAGGCCCCCTGTATGGGAAGAACAGAGTTTTAGCCACTGGACCACCAGGGAAGTCCCAAGGACTTTTCCCCTTTCAAGAACAAATCGAACATTACAAAATCTTGTTGTACATGTGATATATAAAACACAATAATGAGCCATACGAAAAAGAATTGTTTCCTAAGAAAGATGTTAAGTTCAGAACCAAAATTTACCAAAGTTCAGAGAGATGACAATTTTATTCAATCATTCCACAGGGGAGTCTATTTTGTAAATGACATCCTAACATTAGCCAAAAACTCAGCTGTAGCCCAGGTCATTCAAAGCAGCAAGACAGCCTCAGCCAGAAGCTTGCCACCGTGGGCACAGGTACAGCCATGACCTTGTGTGACAGCCTACGGGCTCCAAGGTCAGGCCAAGTGTGGAATCAACTAGTCCTTTTTCTAAAAACTTTGATTGAAATGTAGTTGATTTATAATGTATTAGTTGCAAGTGTAGAGCAAACTGATTCAGCCATACATACATAGATATATGCATTTTTTCCAGATTCTTTTCCATTATAAGTTATTATAAGATACTAAGCAGAGTTCCCTGTGCTATACAGTAGATCCCTGTCAGACCTGTGATTTTTTTTTTTAAGTTTAGCACTTTGCTTCAGCTGCTGCCAAGCTACCTAAATTAGGAAGAAGCAAATAATTATTTGCTCTGATATTAATAACAAAGTTAGATATTAATGCCAAAAATGGCCCCAAAGATCAACTTCTGTCCCCAGACTGCAAAACTATTATCTCTGTTTTACAGACAAGGCAACAGAGCGACATCCCCTGAAAGCTTGCCTGAAGCCCCAGGAATCCAGCAAGCACGGGGAGGTGGAGTGCCCTGCCTGCTCCCTTGCCCTTCCTGCCACCCCTAATCCCCAACCCCTACCTTCCACCCCCCCGCCAGGCCCTGCTTTGTGTGAGGTGTCTGGGAGGTGATACAGCAACCTTGACATGCCCTGGTCAGAGCCAGCTCACCATGAGATCACCTCTCACACAATTAAAGGGAGCTGAGCCCAAAGGTCCTGATGTGCACAGGGTTCAGAGGGCTGAGGAAGTCGAAATGAGTAAACAGAAGTCACAAGGTACAGAAAGAACAGAGAGAGCAGGTGAAGAACAGGAAGGGCTCAGGAAAATGAAGGCGGTGACTCAGGAGTGGGGCCTGGGAGGAGCCACATCAGCTGAAGCCACCCCCACCCCCACCCCCTTCTCTTCCAGAGTCCAGGCCACAGGGCATCTGAGTCCTCTAACTAAACACCCGTCCCCAAGGCCACTGCAGAGGTGGGACTGAGCAGGACAGGGTTCAGAGTCAAGTTCCACCTCCTACCTGAGGCTGGGTCACAGCCAGCTCTCAAAGCACAGTTATTCAGTAAATGTGTTTAGACGAGTGAATTAATATTTCCCAGCAACTCATTTCCCATGACATCCTGGGTGCTTTCACTTCAGTTGCATTTTATCTTTACAACAAACTTGAGGGACACCCAATATCAGCCTGGCTCTGCAGATAATTTTATCTCCATTTTACTGATGAGAAAATTGAGGCTCAGAAGGGCAAAAAGCCAGCACGCTTTCTCCAGAGCTCAACTCCTGCCATCACCCTGCACTGCTTTCAGATGAATCTCCTGAAAAGAGCTTAGATTCCAATAACGCTTTTTATTTCAAGCAATGTTAATGAGACTGCATCTTACACTATCCCCAAACACGTTCAAATTTGTTAGAGGCTCTGAGTCACGCATTCTCTGGTCTGGGTGAGGAGGGAACCGGGGTAGGGCGGGGCTGGGTCACTTCCTGTCAGGGCAGCATTGCATAAGCTTCAATAGGGTGCAAGGGTGCAAGAAACCACTCTCGGAAGCCTGGTCATGATCATGGTCACGGGACTGGTCTAGGGGGAGTGGACGGCAGAATGTGGGTGGGACCAGAGAAAGAAAAACAGTGAAGGAGGAAACCAGGGAGGATGGATGGACTGTGAAAAGAGAAAGTGAGAAAGGGAAGCAGTCCAGATGTGCAGGTCAGGGTCAGCCCCTAGCCACACACAAGAACCTGGCTGCTGGAGCCGAGGACCAATAATCAAGACTCTGCATTTAAAACAATGTCCCTAAACCTTCTGAGCTTCAGGACTTTTACATCATACATGTTACTGCTGTAACACACAAAGCCATAGGGTGGAGAGCATAGGCCCTGAAACCAGTCAGACCAGCTCTGAAACTCTGTGCATCAGTTCTTAGCTGTGACCTCGGAGAAGTCACTTTAAAGTGCTGAGTCTGTTTCCTTATCTGTAAAACAGATGTAAAAGTATCTACTTCTCACATTTGTGAGGATTAAAAGAATGCCTGCTACAGAGCCAAGCCCCAGCTAGCACTCAGTAAGAACGGTTATTGCCTAATGACCTTAGGAATTTGGGGAATACAGAAAAACACAGAAACAAACTTAAGTCACCGTACAGTCAGCAGTCTCAGGGCTAAGTACTCTAAGCACTCCAGCACCAGACCTAAGGGAGCCTGGGGTCCGCCAGGGATAAAACCACAGACTCCTCCCCTTCTCCCAGGGATGGAGTGAGTGGACTACAGTCTCCTAGGCCATGATCCTGGTCTCCAGAGCTAGGCATGACTTCCAGAGGGGGTCGGCCTGTCTTCAGGAGAAAAGAATAGTGGAGGCGACGGTTACCTCTTCAAAATTAAGCATCTGTAGGACAAGACTGCCGGCCGCTCACGCCTGGGAGCTGGCTCAGCTACCCTGAAGTACTTGCTCTTACCCTAAGCCCTTTCCTTTTCCTCTCGGTATACAGGGCCCTTGGGGCACCAGCGGGGCAGGCTCTGCAGCTAGAGCCCGGGAGAGCGAAACTCTCCCCTCCGCAGCATTCTCCTCGCGCCAAGACTGTCAGGGGTCAGGGGCCCGGGTCTAGGTGGGAGTCGGACTCAGAGTCTGGATCTGAGGCTGGAGTTGGGGGTCAGGATTCGGGCCCGAAGTCGGGGTCAGGGCCTCAGGCGGGCCCCACCATCTACGCACGTCTGCTCCCTTCCGGCTCCCGGGCTCCCTCCGCAGCCCCTGGACCCGCTGGGCCAAGTCCTCCCGGGAGCCGCGACCTAGCGCGGCGTCTGATGCCCCGACTCGGGGCCCACCAGGCTGCAGTTCTACTCGCAGCGCTTGTACTCGCAGTACAAAGTGGCAGTTCAAACCCGCCAAAGAATCCCAGTGGGATTAGAGTTGCAGCGGATCGCTCGGTCACGGAACCCGATCTCGGAGTAGCAAGGCTTGACAAGCCTGACTGGAAGAGGCCCGACCGCGCAGGCGCCCCGCGGAGACACCCCCCCCCCACCCCCGCCTCCCTCCCCAATAGCGCAGGCGCAGCTTCCGGGTCAACATGGCGGCCGCGTGGCTGCTGCTGCGCGCTCTCCGCCCGGGGCCGGGACCGGGGCCGGGACCGGGGCCGGGGAGGCTGCGGTGCCCCTACTCGGGCTGGAACCCAGGCTGCTCCTCCGGGGCCAAGTGGAGGTGGCCGTATGTCGTCCACAGGCCTCCGATGGGCCTCGTCGGGCCTGGTGGCCGAGCCCTGCAGGTAATGTACGGGCCTCCGGCAGCGGCGTTTGGAATGGTAATGTGGAAGATGCTCTCCGCCGCTTCGGCTTCGTCTTCCGAGAGGCAGCTCCTACCTGCAACCCGGAGGAGAGGCGGGCGGCGAGGCCGGCGGGCAGCCCGAGGGAGAAACCGGGAGCGAGGCCGCACAGTTGGACTTCTCTAGCACTTGTTTCGTTCTTCCCTGGTGGCTCAGTGGTAAAGAACCAGCCTGCCAATGCAGGATGGTACCCTGGGTGGGTAAGATCTCTGGAGAAGGAACTGGCAACCCACTGTAGTATTCTTGCCTGGGAAATCCCATGGACAGAAGAGCCTGACGGGGTCGCATGGGGTCGCAAAAGAGTCACAAGGATTTAGCGACTAAACAACAGCACTTGTTTCGTACATTGATATTTTTTGCCCGTTTTCTTGGTGTTTTGAAATTGAATCGACTAAGAGTTTCACTGATATCTAGCAGAGGATTATTTGCAGTCATATAGATCAGATCACTCCAGGATGAATTCTAGTGCCTTCCAATTGCTCTGAGCGGTTTTTCATGTGAGCACTGTAACTGTATTTTATTCTCATCGTGTAGCTTGACATGTTATGGACACAGATTCACTGACCCTCTGTGTGAAGGCTGTGTTCCAGGCCCTGTTAATGTTAACATTTCACTCTGGAAGCAGACCCTAAGTGCTTTTTTCACTGATTTTTTTAGCCCTCTCTTAGGACCCCAACCCTCGCATTTTAGGTTGTAATGTATTATTGTATTTTACCATAAGTTGAGAACCAATTTCATATCATAATCCTATTCTACACCCTTTCTGAGTCTGAGGACAACTATAGATCATGGCATCCGGTTCCATCACTTCATGGCAATAGATGGGGAAACAGTGGCAGATTTTATTTTGGGGGGGGGGCCTCCAAAATCACTGCAGATGATGACTGCAGCCATGAAATTAAAAGACGCTTACTCTTTGGAAGAAAAGTTATGACCAACCTAGACAGCATTTTAAAAAGCAGAGACATTACTTTGCCAACGAAGGTCCATCTAATCAAGGGTATGGTTTTTCCAGTAGTGATGTTTGGATGTGAGAGTTGGATTATAAAGAAAGCTGAGTGTGGAAGAATTGATGCTTTTGAACTGTGGTGTTGGAGAAGACTCTTGAGAGTCCCTTGGACCGCAAGGGGATCCAACCAGTCCATCCTAAAAGGAATCAGTCTTGATATTCATTGGAAGGACTGATGCTGAAGCTGAACTCCAATACTTGGGCCACCTGATACAAAGAACTGACTCATTGGAAAAGACCCTGATGCTGGGCAAGACTGCAGACAGGAAGAGAAGGGGATGACAGAGAATGAAATGGTTGGATGGCATCACTGACTCAATGGACATAAGTTTGAGTAAACTTTGGGAGTTGGTGATGGACAGGGAGGCCTGGCGTGCTGCAGTCCATGGTGTGGCAGAGTCAGACACGACTGAGCGACTGAACTGAACTGAAAGGATAGATTACACTTGTTTTTGTTTTAAGTTCTATTGAGAAGGAAAATCATAATTCATTAATTCTAGTCAGACTTGATTATTCTGTGAAAATAAATAAGGACTGAAGTAGGCAATTCACACATACTTGGTGGATACGTAACAGATTATCTCACTAACAACTAGAACAGTAATAACATAATCTGGTTTAAACAAACAGCGTTTAGGGTTGACTTTGAAGAATGACTTTTGTGTGTGCTGTGCCTGACACACTGTTCCACGTTTATAGTGCCCAGTCTACCTCTCTGTGGTTCTCCCTTATATGCCTCCTGGCCATCACTGAACCAAGTATAGTAGTATTAATTAAACTGGATAATAATTGTATGTACTAGGAATTTTTAACCTGTTGCTAAAAGGAAATTATATGTAGCATACTCCTTTGGTAAGGAGTTACTTTTCTTCATAATAGCAGCCAACCAGGGGTGAACTAAGGGAAAGAACTTAAATGTATGTATATTAAGTGTGTTAGTCACTCAGTCATGTCCCAGTCTTTGGGACCTCATGGACTATGGTCCGCTAGACTCCTCTGCCCCTGGAATTCTCTAGGCAAGAATACTGGAATGGGTAGCCATTCCCTTCTCCTGGAAATCTTCCTGAGCCAGCAATCAAACCCTGGTCTCCTGAATTGTGGCCAGACTCTTTGCCATCTGAGCCACCAGGGAAGCCCTTAAAATAAATAAGTCAATAAAAATGGAGAAATTGCTACCACTGAGATAGAAAAAATTAGGTTGGACCATTGACCATAACATAAAATACACTCAAGTGGGAAACTGGACTTCATGGGAATGTTCCACAAGGAACGGTTGTCTGGAGATGTTGGGAGCAAAAGTTCTGGACAGCCAGTGAAGCCTTTGCTGCTTGTGTCCTGCAGGAGTCCTGGGGCACAGAATAGCAGCCAGTGTTCCACACCTCCATTTCAGCATTTCTTTGACTTGCTTTCTTGCTGTTGACATTTGGAACTTTTTTTTTTCTTTTGATGTTATGGTAAAACTTTGAAATAATGGTCAGATTGTTGGTTCATATTTCAGCGCAGTGTAAATATTACATAAATGAATCTTGGCGCTTTTAGGAAAAATTTTGTATCGGGTGAGTTTGCACTGCCAGTTGTGCTGTGGCGTCCGTGTGATTGAGGCTCTGTGACCTTCTTTTCTCTTCAGAGTTTCCAGTTGCGACTGCTAACCCCTACCTTTGAAGGAATCAGCAGATTGTTGGTGAAACAGCACATTGTACAGAATCCAGTCGGACTCTGGAAACTTCTAGGTTTGTATCTTTGAAAAGACAGAAGTGACAGGCAGAACGTGTGGCATTTGTGAATAAATTCAGAGGACTGCTTGTTTGACATTGTCAGAAAAAACGAAATCACTAAGAGGCCCTTTAGCTGCTACCCAGTGTGAGCCCTCAAATGCTCTGAAGCGAAGTTTTTGAGAAGGAAATTTGTCTAAGGTCAAAACAGGCCATTTTTGCTTATTTTGAGTTGTCTCTTCTTTTTAAAAAATTCTGGCCATGATTGGGCTGCTTGTCAAAGGTTTCTCATGTTCTGTAGCCAGCTCCAGTAATGCTTACTAAGGAGCTACAAGCTTAGTAAGGGCTGCTTGACAGAGGTTTTCCACGTTCCCTGGTGGCTCAGATAGTAAAGAATCTGCCTGCAATGCAAGAGAATATGGGTTCGATCCCTAGGTTGGGTATATCCTTGAAGAAGGGAATGGCCACCCACTCCAGCATTCTTGCCTGGAGATTCCATCGGCAGAGGAGCCTGGCGGGCTCCAGTCATGGGGTCACAAAGAGTCGGACGTGACTAAGCAGCTAACATTTTCATGTTCTGTAGTGAGCTCCAGCAATGGTAAGAAGTTACAAACTGTGTGGTTTATGTGCAGAAATTAAGTAAACATAACTTGATTTTACACTAGAGTTGCACCGTTTCATGACATCTTGTGATATCCTGCTGTCTCTCTCGCTCTCTTTCTAAAACCTTTTGGCTGTACCCTGTAGCGTGTGGGAGCTTAGTTTCCAGACTAGGGATGAAACCTGCGCCCTTGCACTGAAAGGGGGAATCTTAACCACTGGACCACAGAAGTCCCCTGCTGTCTCCTTTATCTTAGGTCAAAGGCCCGTAAGGGTTGACACCTATGCTTTTACTCCCCGCTTTATTCATTTGGAACAGGAAAACAGTAGAATCTTCCACTGCTGCAGACAAGCAGCCTTGTGCCTACCCCGTCCCAGCAGCCCACGTGTGCCCCCAGCGGCACAGCCCTCACCCTCCAACAGCCCGGTGTCTGGTGGACACAGAGGCGGTTTTATTTGTGATTTTGTTAGTATCTGTGAAGGAAGGTGCAGCCCAGTGACTTTCTGAGGCACTTTCCCCCATTTTAAGCAGTTACGTGGACAAGCGAGAGCCTCAGTGTGTGGAGTGGGTGCTGCTGTGCCACAGGCGCTTGTGCTGCTCATTTGTTTAATTCACTGAAGGCGATTGTGCGTGTGGGAAGGGTGGTTCTCCCGCAGACCCATGACACTTTCTCAAGTTTATGTTCATAACTTTTATTCCATCACGTTGGCTATTTTAAATTATAAAAACACTTACCTTCAGTTGAAGTGGTTTATCATCTACAGTGAGATGATAAATATTGTACCAAGAACGATCATCCAAATTTCTAAATCCTGTGCAGGTAGATTCTCGATAGTTTATGTTTTGTTGGTTGTCTGGAAGTGTCCTCTTCTCCTGAGTGTGTGTGTTAGTGCTTAGGCATGTCCAACTCTTTGCAACCCCATGGACTGTAGCTCGCCAGGCTCCTCTGTCCATGGAATTGCCCAGTCAAGAATACTGCAGTGGGTTCCCAATCCTTTCTGCTCTCCATTGTGGCTCACATGGTAAAGAGTTCTGCCTGCAATGCAGGAGGCCCAGGTATGATCCCTGGGTCGGGAAGATCCCCTGGAGAAGGGAATGACAACCCACTCCAGTATTCTTGCCTGGAAATCCCATGGACAGAAGAGCCTGATGGGCTCCATGCAGGAAAGTTAAGTCCATGGGGTCACAAAGAATTGGACATGACTGAGTGGCTGAACACTTTCGCTCTCATTCCCTTCTCCAGAGGATCTTTCTAACCCAGGGATTGAACCCAGGTCTCCTGCATTGCAAGCAGATTATTTACCGTCTGAGCCACCAGGGAAGCCCTTTGTCTTGAATGTCTCCCTGTAATTGCAGGTCTGGTTGCTGTTAAGCGCTTTCCCCATTTCTTGTAGGAGGCACTTACTATTTTAACACTTCGAGGAGGAAGCAGAAGACCAAGGACAATGATAAAGCCAAGGGGAGGAGCCCTGAGGATGACGAAGGTATATCAGTCTAAATTTGGGGGCAGAGGGGGGGCTTCCCCCAGGGACCTGTGGGATGGAACCTGCACCCCCTGCATTGGGGGGGCAGTCTTAGCCACAGGACTGCCAGGGAAGTACTCTGAGGAGGTTTTTTACTTCATGTTGGTTTCATGTTATCTAAGCAGATGGGACCTCGGTGAACAGGAATGTTAGTGACCTTGAACAGCTTGTAATTGGTCACTTTGTTGTAATATTGGCCAAGTGTAGACTGAGCAGCTAAGTGCAGCGGGATGACGCAGAGGGTGCAGAGCCCTCCTGCGGGTGTAGGGTGGGGGTGGGGAGGGCCGCGGGGGTGGGGCGTGGGCCCGGGCATGGAGCTCCGCCCTCCTCTCATGCCTGCTCCCCACCTGGCAGAGGAGCGCAGGCGCCGGGAGCGCGAGGACCAGATGTACCGAGAGCGGCTGCGCACCCTGTTCGTCATCGCAGTGATCATGAGTCTGCTCAATGCGCTGGGCTCCAGCGGGGGCAACATCTCCTGGAATGACTTCGTGCACGAGATGCTGGCCAAGGGCGAGGTGCAGCGGGTGCAAGTGGTGCCTGAGAGCGACGTGGTGGAGGTGTACCTGCACCCCGGTGCCGTGGTGTTCGGGCGGCCTGTGAGTGCCGCGCCAGCGGGGGTTGCTTAGAGCGAGCCGTGAGTGTCTTGATTTAAGGAGGAGCCTGGAGGCTTTGAGAAGGGGACAAGGCCGTGTGGTCCTCGGAAAAAGCCGGGAGGGTCGCAGTGACGTCTAGGGTCCACATGGCATGTGAGCAGCAGGAGGGAGGTGGCGGGGTTGTCCAAGTGGTAAACCCTCAGGCTGGAACAGGTGGCAGAGAGACAGATTGGGAAGGACTGGCCCTTGGAAGGAGCAGGAAAGAAAAGGGGCAGAGGAGAGGGACCCTGCTCCTCCCCACCACAGGTGGCCCTCTGCTGTGCGGGCAGGGGAGAGGCAGAAAGGTCCCTGGGCTTCACCCCAGTAGCGGATCTGGCGTCAGGGAGTGGAGAGGTACCTGTGACAGTTCTGGAACCTGGCTGGGTGGACCCTGCTGTGAGGACCTGGCCTTTTAACCTCTGAAGTGGAGCCTAACCACTCAAAATGATGGTCATCCCACTAGACTTTGAAGAGACTTCAGAACAGAGGGAGATCTGGTTGCTCGGTTTAAGTTCCAAGAGATCTTAGAATCAGAGAGGACAGTTTCCTCTGGAAAGCATGGCTTCTGGAAAGATGATTGATGTGGGCTGGGGTGGCAGTGATGAGACCTTCACACTAGAGAGCTTAGAATCAGAGTGGACAGTTTCCTCTGGAAAGTGTGGCTGCTGGAAAGATGACTGTTGTGGGCCAGGGTGGCAGTGATGAGATCTTCCTGCTAGCCTCCTGGAAGTGCCACCCACTCCCACTTCCTTAGCCTCTTGTCTCCCTGAGGACCGAGGAGCCGCCTTGGTTGACTGTCAGGTCCAGCTGATGGGCAAACAGTGAACTTTTGGAGAGTGACTATGGGTCTGAATCCCACACTTCAGGCTCCTTGCCAGGGTCTGCCTTGCCCTCCAGTGGAGTGCCAGCCCGGTGCTGAGTTTCAGTTGCATGTGCTGCCCTGCATTTGCTCAAAACCTTCTGTTAGTGAACATTTCATTGTAATTGTGTTTGAGAAAGCAAAAGCTTTCTGGATGTGGAGGAGGTTGCTGAGCAGCAGGCATCTGCTTCTGAAGCCCTGTAGCTGTCCACAGTGTGGCGGGGGCTCCGTTCTCTCCTCGGGGTCAGCTGTCTGGCCTGTTTGTCACTCTCACGTGCCTCTGCTCTCTGCCCCCAGCGGCTGGCATTGATGTACCGAATGCAGGTGGCAAACATCGACAAATTTGAAGAGAAGCTTCGAGCAGCTGAGGATGAGCTGAATATTGAAGGCAAGGACAGGATTCCAGTTTCCTACAAGCGGACGGGATTCTTTGGAAAGTAGGTTGGTCCTTTCTGGGGGCCTCTGAATTAAACCAGGCTTCACTTTGTGACGTGAGAGACAAAAAGTCCAAACAGTCTCGCACTGGCTGTGCCCACAGTGAACTGAGCCCCTGGTGGAGGCAGGCCTGGGAGTGGCTGGTGTGGGGCGGAGCCTGGAGTTCCTTGGTCACTGCTCCAGTAATCTGTGGTGCTTCTTGTTTAGCGCAGGGTGGGTTTGCTGCCATCTGCAAACAGGAAAGTGGGATGGGGAAGGGAGAAGCAGATGTCCCTGGGAACCTGTTGGTTCCGTGCAGGGCCTACGGGTGGCAGGATCTGCACCCTCCTGAGGGGGAGCCAGTTACTTGGTGGGCCTGGGCATGTAGCTGGGCGCTGGGACCGTGGTGTGCATACTAGTACTAGGGCTGTGTCCCCTCATGGGGACTGGCAGCATCTGCGAAGTGCCGTGTGTCTGTCACAGCTCCAGCTCCTCAGGGGGCAGCTCCCCCAGGGAGCACCTCTGCTTGTTCTAGATGGTGGGGGCACACCCCTCTTCATCTGGGGGTGAGGCTCCAAGGTTTGCTCTTTGTACGGTTAGGCTGATTTTGCTTAGTGACCCAAAGTGATGGCCTACTTTTGAAAGCAAAACGCATGGACGGTGAAGAGCTGTTCTTGGTGGGCGTGAGCTGTCCGGCTCTGAACAGTGGGTGGTTCTGGCTTCACGCCTGGTTGGTGCTGCCTGCTCAGCACCGCGGTACCCAGACCTGGGCAACATACGAAGGAAGGGAGGTGGTGAGAAGTGGACGAGGAGATGCATTTTCAGTGCTGGCTCCACAGGTTGGTCTCAGAGCGAGGGAGTCCTTTTCCTTCTGGGAGGTCTGGGCCCAGCCTGGGTGAGGCGTGTCTGGGGGCTGCCCGGAGCCGCGCCTGAGCCTCTGCCCGCCTGTCTCTCCCGCCAGTGCTCTCTACGCCCTGGGGATGACAGCCGTGGGCTTGGCCATCCTGTGGTACGTCTTCCGTCTGGCTGGGATGACAGGACGGGAAGGCGGATTCAGTGCCTTTGTAAGTTGTGCAGATTGTTCCCCTGAGCTTGTACCATTGGGATTTTGTCTGTGGGCTGAACCCTCTCCCGTAAACGGCAGGATGGGTGCGCGGTGGACGCTGGCCTGTCAAAGGCCGATCTGGATGTCGTCTGGCAGCTCCTCTTTCCTCCTGTTTGACTGACACGGGGGCTTGGCTCCCCAGCTCTAGCCAAGGCCCCTTTCGTGATGTGGGAGGAGCTGAACCCAAGGGGGTCCATACTACAGTGCGCTCTGCACTTCCCTCTTAGCCGGGCTTGACTTTTGGGGGTTTCATGTACTAGCTGAGACATCTTTGAAGCTTGTCTTCAAAAGAAAAACCTGAATACACTCCACAAGAATTCTGTCCAGTGGCGTTCAGTGCCGTGTGCACTTGCCCTCCCTGTCAAGTCGTACCTGGCTCATCAGCAAAGGGCCACAGAGGAGGCCCTCCTGGGAACCGGGGTGGCGGGGATAGAGTGCCCCTGTCTCCCCCTGAATGGGCCCTTGGGAGCTCTGGACTTGCATCCACACTGGACAGCGTGGTGTCTCCTGGGGTGCAGTATACCTGCCTCAAACAGTGTGATAATTCTTGCACATTCTGGACTGTTTTTTTGTTGTACTTAAATAATGCTGTGACGAATTCCACACTCTGCCTCTTTTGAGAGCTGAAGGAGATTCTGGCTGAGGTGAGCTGCTCACTGAGAGCTTATTTGTCCAGCCAGATTGCTTGCCAAAAATTGACGAGGTGACATTTTTACCAACACTTGCAGAATTGAGTGTCTTTAGGTAACTTTTGTATAAATCAGTAAGAGGAGTCAGAGACTAATGGGGAAAGTCACATAGAGAAATAAGAACACTCCCACACAGACTCTGTTAAATCACCTGGTTAACGTGGGAAGCATTTTCCTTTAGGGCAGACTGCTCAGTGCCAGGCAGCCTCTGTCACCGCCTTGATGTGTCTGGACTGTGCCCTTCCCTGCCATGTGAGCAAGTGGAGGGGTGGGAGGACGTGCAGGTGAACCAGCCCCCAGGCTCCTCCGCCCTGCCCCACTGGGCTGCATAGGGCTCTGCCCTCTATCTTTCTGCCCAGAATCAGCTGAAAATGGCTCGTTTCACGATTGTGGATGGCAAGATGGGGAAAGGAGTCAGCTTCAAAGATGTGGCAGGAATGCATGAGGCCAAGCTGGAGGTCAAGGAGTTCGTGGATTATCTGAAGGTGAGCACGCAGGGCATGGTGGGTGGGGGGACTGCCCAGCCTGATGCTGCGCTCCTGGTGCATCCCCTGCTCAGCCCAGACCGATGGTGCCCTGCGCGGCCCGTCACCTATCACGGCGGAGCACTCTGTTCTCCCTGAGCCGTGTGGACGGGACCAGTTCAGGACCCAAGCCTTCTGAGGGTCGTGTCTGGATCGTTCTCCGGAGCCCAGAGATCAGCCTGCATTCTGCTGCTCTCCTAGAGCCCGGAGCGCTTCCTTCAGCTTGGCGCCAAGGTCCCGAAGGGCGCACTGCTGCTCGGCCCCCCCGGCTGCGGGAAGACGCTACTGGCCAAAGCAGTGGCCACGGAGGCCCAGGTGCCCTTCCTGGCGATGGCTGGCCCAGAGTTCGTGGAGGTCATTGGAGGTGGGCCCACCTGGCTGCATGTCGGGGGCTGTGGGGGTGAAGGTAGAAACATGAGACCTGTGTCTGGGAGTCACAGGCATGGAAGGAGCAGCTGCTGACGTCCTGGGGAGTCCAGGAGGGAATGGGCCAGCCCATGTGCACCAGAGGCCACCTACTGGGCTTTCCCTGAGAGCAGGGCTTGTGCCCATGACCTGCCCACTTCCCTGTCCTCTGTGTCCTCAGGCCTCGGTGCCGCCCGTGTGCGGAGCCTCTTCAAGGAAGCCCGGGCCCGGGCCCCCTGCATCGTGTACATTGACGAGATCGACGCCGTGGGCAAGAAGCGTTCCACCGCCGTGTCCGGTTTCTCCAACACAGAGGAGGAGCAGACGCTCAACCAGCTGCTGGTGGAGATGGACGGTGAGCACCATGGGGCCGGGATCGGCAGGGATGATCGTGGACAGTGAGGGGTTGTCAGCACCAGGAACTCTTCTCCAGCAGGAGGTAACCAGAAACATAGCTTTCAATTTCCCAAAGTCAGGGCAGTAGTGAAACAAGGAAGAAAAGCTGGGAATATCATGTGGGGTCAGGTCATGACAGTGGTCGTCAGTCTCAGAGGGGGCCAGGGGTCATGCTGACAAGAGTCTCTGCCCAGCGTGGGCACAGAGGGTGCCTCAGGTACACTGCCAGGGACGCTGTGTCAGCTGTCCTTGAGATGACCTCTGGAACTGGCTGCCACACAGTTTTTTAATAGAGTTTTCTTTTGAGCTACTCCTGTAAGATCCTCTTTGCGGGGTGTATGTGTAGACATTATGTGTTTGTGGTGTTTATAGTAAAATATACAAACCATAAAAGTAAGCCATTTTAACCATTTTTAAGTGCAGAGTTTAACAGCTGTAAGTACGTTCCCAGTGTTGTATAACCATCACCACAATCCATCTCCAGAACTTTCTTACCTTCCCAAACACAAACTGTCCCCGTTAAACATTAGCTCCACAGTCTCCCCTCCCCATGCCCCAGCTGTGCAGGACCCATCTGTAAGTTTTCTTTAATCAGAATTCTAGTTCTGTTCCAGGTCTTGTAGATGAGAAAGATGCTTTTTTCCTAAAGTAATTTTGGTCCTAAGAGAACCATTTATTGGTGTATTTATTTTCCTCTTTAAAGTGTTCTTAGTGTTTGGGATGGTGGATCTGGTGACCAGTGTGTGGGGCAATGGACTTTGGTTGTATATGGCTAAAGGTGAAACTTTTTTGGCCTCTTATATTCAGAGTCTCAGACTTAAAAAACACTGCAGAAGCAGTCAGAACTCCTATAAGTGTCCTTCCCCCCCACCCCCCGCAGCCTGAGGGCCGACATGGAAGAGGCGTGACGTGGGCGTCAGGCAGATGTGCCTTTCTGCAGGGCCCAGGGCAGGCTTATGTTGCCTAAGTGTCTTGTCTCCTTAGTCTTCTCCAGCCTGGGCCTGACTCCCCCTCCTTGCGCTTGTGGCTGTGACACTTCCTCCAGGCCAGGCCTGGGAAAGGATGTCCTCAGAGTGGGGTCCGGCCCGGGTGTTGGCAAGAGCCATGCAGCTGGCCTTGGCGCCCACGCCCCCTGACCCTGGTGCCAGGACTCGGGCCTGCAGCTGGGCAGGTCAGGGAGTGATGCGTGGGAGTGTTTCATCATGTGAAAGCCCCGCAGGTTCAAAATGAAAGTCATTTCTCACAAGGCCAAGGAAAGGGCAGCCTCGTCAGGGCCTGAGGACCGTTTGCGTCTGAGGTTGCCCCTGCGGACCCGTGCCCCTCTCTGCATCTGGGTGTGTCAGTCAGAATGGCTCAGGGTCTCTGCCCTGTGGTCAAGGTCTGAGGAGCCATCTTCCTGGGGAGGACGTGCCCAAGAGCTGTGGACCTGACACGTGGCTGTATGAGACGCTCCTTGGAGATGGGGTCCCCAGTGGGGTCTGCCTCCCGCCTCACCCTCGGCTCTGACTGGCACACTGGTCTCCCTGTGTGCTGGGCTGTGAGCGGCTGGATCCTGAGTGTGCCGTCTATTCGTATGCAAGTTAGACTCCTGCTCCCCAGATATCCCATCATAGGATGTGATGAGTCTGCTGTCAGAAGTGCAGACAGGACTGTGACCTCTGGCTCTCTTTAGAAAGATGGGCAACGTGGTGCTCCTGTGGGACACGGGCAGAGCATCTTGAAGTCACTGTCATGGGGGCTGTGCAGGGACATGGTGGGGTGCCCCACTCCCACCCCTCTCCTCTCGGAGCAGGGGTTTCCTGACATGTCGTCAGGCTAAAGCACAGCCTTGAGCCTAGTCGTGACCTTGTGTGGGTGACGGGGGTGCTCCCTTGTGGCCCTAGTGCAACAATCCCCCCACCCCTGCTCCTGTTGTTGTTTGCACTTGAAACCAGAGACCAACCCTCCAGGTGTCGTGCACCCCCAGGAAGCGTTCCCAGCTGGCGCCTTCTCTGCTCCTCTGTGCTGCTCGGAGGGGGGTGACTTCTGCCAGCTCTGCTGCAGCCGTGGGAGCTCCTGCTCCCTCCCCAGACACCCCCCAGAAGCCCTGGCAAGGCTGGGCTGCTGCGAAGGGGCCTTTGTGCACAGAGACAGCTGAGCCTCTTCCGCCTGCAGGGGCAACTGAGGAGCCTTTGTCACCCCTCGGGGAGGAGTGGGCGCTGGCCGTGGGAAGCCAGCGCTGGAGGAAGCCCACCACAGGCGGAGGCCGGGCACCTGCCACCCCTCTCACAGCCTGATGGGCATAGAGAGGCCTTCGAGCTCAATGCCCCATGGTGGACATTTCTGTCCACACCCCCATGTTCTTGATTCTGCCCAAGTTCGTGGAAAGGTCCGAGTATCTAACCAGCAAGGACCTATAGTCAGTACCTCGCAATGACCTGTGATGGAGGAAAATCTGCGAGAATGTACATCAATACGTACGTATATACAAACATAGTGGAGCCACTGTGTTGTGTACGTGAACACTGTAAATAACATACACTTCAGTAGGAAAATAGAAAGCAAACAAAGGGAGCCACAGGTAGCCCTCCCACGGCCTAATGTAGAAAAACATTAGCCTGTGACCCATGGTGACTGAATCTGTAGGAGGCGTGCCGCTTGGTCCTGGCTCACTCTGGATGCCGGCGGCTCCAGCACGTCTTGCTGAAGCACCTTCCTCCTGCGCTGAGCCTTCACCTCCCCGCGAGCGCAGCCGGTGCCTCGGCAGAGCCTGTTCTCGGCTCCCTAGCGGCTGGGTCGTGACTCCATCCTCACACTCGCGTCCCTTGTCACTTAGCTGTGCACTCAGTCTTTGATCAAGGTAGTGGCAACAGCAGACGTGGTGAGGAGGAGGAGACTGGATCCCAGACCCCTGTGTGAACCCGGGCCCTCAAGTGAGTGAAGCAGCTGTGAAAAGGCGTCCATGAAGCAAACCTGACCTCCTGCAGTGGGGGTGGACAGCATGCAGCCTCTCGGGCCAGCTCTGAACCAACTGAGCATGCCTGATCTGCACGCTGATCCAGTGTCCACAGAACATGGTGCTGCAGTGTTCCCTTGCAATAGCTGAACACCCTGGAAAGAGCCTGTGCGACCTCCAGTGGGTGCCTGGCTGAGCTCTGTGTGTGCTTACCCGGCCACAGTGCAGACACCGGATGTTTTCTGCCTGACTGGACCTCGGGATTTATGCCGAGTGAGAGGGGCCAGCCTCAGAGGCTATAAATCATCTGATCCAATGTATATGAGATTGTGCAAATGACAGAATTCTGGAGAACAGATGGATGAGTAGTTGTGAGGGGCTGGCACAGTGAGGCTTCCATGGTGGTGCTGAGAGGCACGTGCCCAGCTGCTGGGGGGCAGCACACGGCCTGCACCTGCAGCGTGGGCCCTCCACGGGAGTCAGCGCTCAGCGTGGGGACGTCTGTGGTGTTGCCCCCTCGTCGTGTGTCCACGCTGTGTGAGTCCCTAAACCAGCCCTGTGGCGGCTTGCTGACAGGCCGTTCTGCGGGAGCGCCCTCCGCGAGCCCCTGGCATGGCTACTGTTTTTTCCTGTACCCTTTGTTTCTGCCTTTTTCAGTGTCTTTTCACTGTTACATAATATGATTCTGTGTTCATAGCCCCGGCCCATGGCGGGCAGGCATTTGGGGAGCCCTAAGGGGCAGCCCAGGCAGGAGTCTGAGACAAGCTGTGGGGGTGCCCCTCCGTCCCCAGGTGGCCCAGGGAGTGGAGTCCGGTCTGTCCAGGGCCCTGGCCTCCAGCAAGCCTCTCATTTCCCTGTGAGACTTGGCTTGTCTGGCAGTGAAACTGGTGCCTCCTGCCCACTGGGTGGTACTCACTTTTTCTGGTGGTGCCGCTGTCCTGGCGGTCTGTGGGGAAGCTGCCCGGTTGGGGTTCTCACCTTCACGGCCGCTGTCTGTCCCTCCAGGAATGGGTACCACCGACCACGTCATCGTCCTGGCGGCCACCAACCGAGCTGACATTTTGGACAACGCTCTGCTGAGGCCAGGCCGACTGGACAGGCATGTTTTCATCGATCTTCCCACTCTGCAGGTCAGTACGACCTGGCTAATTCATCCAGGCTCCCTGCCCTTCTGGTTTTGACCCTCACTGACCTTTATGATGAAACGTCTGGGCTGAGTTTCTTGGATAGCCTTTGCAGAGCCTCACGCTGGTGCAGAGCCACGTGCTGGTGGCTTTGGAGAGTGAGCTGCACAGTTGGCCCTGCTGGGGTGGACGGCTGTGAGCCCTGGGACCTCTTGGCCCTGCCGCCTCAGGCCTCAACTTAGATGCCCACCTCCGAGGGTGTCGGGCCTTCCTGATGGCTCCCGAGGGAGCGGGAGACCCTGCAGGAGCGGGGTGGAGGGTGAGCGTAGCAGGTGGCTGGCAGGTCAGTGTTTCCGTGGAAACACGCTTGGAGGTATCGTCTGCAGCTCTTGAGTTGGTTTCTGAGAGTAGAAGCTGAGCCAGTGGCTCCTGATCAGCAGGTGGGGAGCCAGCACCGTGGCCTTTGTCCCGTGGCCTTTGACCTGTGGCCTTTGCCCCCTGTCCTTTAGGAAAGGAAGGAGATCTTTGAGCAGCACCTGAAGAGCCTGAAGCTGACTCGGGCCAGCAGCTTTTACTCCCAGCGGCTGGCGGAGCTGACACCTGGCTTCAGTGGTAGGGCTGTAGGGGCACTGGTCCTAGTCTGGGGTCAACGGGGGCGGGCCTCCCCGGGAACTCTCCAGCCGTGCTCTGGGCTCCTCGGCCAGCACAGCTGGGGTGGGATGGTGTGCGCCCAGCAGGCAGAGGTAGAGGGACTCCTCCCCAAGGTTCTGTCCTGTATCCCAGGGCTGACCCAGCCTTGCTCCCTCCCACTGCTCCCCACCAGAGGCAACCCTGAGAGGCCGTGTCCCTCCCTGCCACCTTCTCCATGTTATCACAAATCTAGATTTTTCTGTACAGTTCTCATTTCACAGGGTGATATAAATAAAAACCCCTGTTATCATGGTGTAAACCCCTGTTATCATGATGTAAGTTTCTTCCCTTTGGACCTTTAACACCCTGAACTACAACCTCATGGGTGTCAAGAACCTTTCTCATTCCTCAGTGTGTGTGTGTGAAACAGTGGGTGGAAGGAAAGAAAGGGTCCAGAGAGGCTGCTTGCACAGCTGTGGGGCAGCTCGAGGGGGACAGGGTGGCTCCCCTCCCGTCCCTATCCCTCTGCATCTACTAACACCCCCCACCCCTGTGCTGACAGGCGCTGACATTGCCAACATCTGTAATGAGGCTGCGTTGCACGCGGCGCGGGAGGGGCACACAGCTGTACACACGTCCAACCTGGACTATGCCGTGGAGCGCGTCGTGGCCGGTACGTGGACTTGTCTTGGGGGGCGGCGGGAGGGGGCAGGCCTAGACATTGTGTGATGGCATTATTGCCCAAGAGGGAAGACAGGCCACCTGTTCCTGCTTTTCTGTCAGGTGTGACTTGTTCTCCTTAGTTTGAGATACTCTCTGTTGACCAAGAACAGGCGGGCTCTTGAAACAGAAATGTAGAAGGATCTCGCAAACTCGGCGTCCTTGGCCCACCAGCTGATAGGCGGTGCCCAGACAGCCGCTGTCCACATGGGCAGGGGTTGGAGCCGCTGCTCCTGAGGTCGAGAAGGTGGCCTTTTATGCCAGGGTCTCCGTGCCCTGTTGGGGGGAAGGGGAGGGCGGCGTCTGGGCAGTGCTTACCCACTGCTGCTGGACGTGAAATGCGTGGACTTCTGTGAGGAGAGCAGGCCAGGGCTCCCGTAGCCCCTGTGGCAACACCAGACATGGTGTGTCTTGTCCTTAAACGGAATTCCAACCAAGGCACTTGAGCAGGATGCCGAGGAGGCAGCGCCTCGCTCAGATGGCCTGTCCCCCTTAGTCTTTCAGACCTAGGACAGGACCCTCCGCAATGGGGACAGCAAGTGCGCGAGGACAGAAGGGCTCGCCTTGAGGTTCCTCACTATAGATCAGGGTTTACATAAGCCGGTTGTTTTGCATGAAACTGATATGCTTACGGCAAGTGTTCTAAGCAGGAAAGACTAGAGAAGAGCGCCTAGCATCCTGCCCGAGCGTGCAGCTCCTCAAGCAGGGTGCTCCCGCGTGGCAGCTGCCAGGGTCTGAGGGACAGCCCGACTGCCACAGCCAGCACGTAAGACGTGGCCTCTCGAAGCTGGCGGCGTAGGTGGTCCCGGTTGCATCCCCAAACCCAGGGCTTACCCAGGGGTAACAATGAGTGGACAGTGGGTGAGGCCTTAGCAGTGACCTGAGCAGAGGATGTAATGAAAGATGATGAGGTGAAGGGTCAGCGACTCAGGTAAGAGCACTGGACAGTCGCAGGCTGCAGCTGCCCTGCTAGGTCATGCCGTCGGCCCGGCAGCCCAGCGAGGGCCATGTTGAAGGGGCTGCAGTCTGCGGAGTTTTGAGCGGTGGGGTCAGTGGGCCAAGCGAGGCTCCTGTGGCATCCTCACAGTCTGAGCAGCCGGGGAGAGGATGGGTAGCTGGGCTGGGGACACGGAAGCTGAGTGTCCGGTGGCAGCTTTGCGTTGGCACCTCAGGAATGTGCCTGCCATGTACTTGGGGTGCCTGAGCTCGCCTTTCTGATCTTCTTTCAGGGACTGCCAAGAAGAGCAAAGTCCTTTCCAAGGAAGAGCAGAAGGTGGTTGCTTTCCATGAGTCGGGCCACGCCCTGGTGGGCTGGCTGCTGGAGCACACGGAGGCTGTGATGAAGGTGTGTGTGGGCAGCCCTGGCCTGGCTGCCCAGTTGGGCTTACTTTGGAAGGCCCACGTTTTGTGCCTGGAGGGGCAGGGGTGGGTGACCGTGGGAAAGCCACATGATGACCTGCAGTCTCCCTCCCTATCTGCATGGTAGATTGTGGAAATAAGAACTGCCAGGCGAACCATCAGCTCTGAGATGTGCTGACTTAGAAGGGAGGTCGGCACACACTATGTATGTGGCAGGGCTGGTGCCATGCTGCCGCCCCTGGTGGTAACATTCTGACCGGGGGTCCCTGAGTGACCACCGGGGACAGTGCCCGTGTTGGGGACGTGGGTGCCCCGTGTTGAGGGTTATAACTGCCCTCTACTTGGACCTGTCCCCCCTCACTCCTTGTTCCCTGACCTCCAGACAGAGGGCCGTGCCGGCAGCTACAAACTGGGTACAGGTGTCTCCCAGGGGCATTGGCTACAGCCGAGCGTTGCTGTCAGGCTGCCTTGGATGGTGCCCCGCTGCTCAGGCTCAGGCTCAGGCTCAGGTCTGTCATGTCCTTTGCAGAGGGCTATGACTGAGACCCGTGTACGTGAGAAGACCCAGTAATTAAGATCAGTGTCTTCATGCAGTATCTCAAGAAAGTGAATGTAGGACATTCATTTGGTGCCTGAGGGCCAGGTAGATGAGTTGTGCTGAGTAGGTGCTCTCCCGCACCCAGTCCCTGCCAGCCATCGTGGTGATGTGCACTCCTCGGAGCCTCGGGGTGGCCTCCCGCGGCTGTGACCCTCAGACCTGTGCCTGCTCAGGGCTGGCCTCATCGTGTGGGCTCACCTCTCATCACTGTTCTTTCCTTCATGGACACGTGGTCGTGTGTGGGGTCCTTACGCCCTTCTCTGCAAATGCTGTTATAAACATGGGAGCCTCAGATTGGCTTCCTTGCTTCGAACCCTCTGAGCAAAGACTATCTTGTGCCCCCTCGTCTCTGAAGCCTGGGTCCTGCCGGCTAACAGACCACCTCATTGTGCAGGTGTCCATCACTCCTCGGACCAACGCAGCCCTGGGCTTTGCTCAGATGCTCCCGAGAGACCAGCACCTCTTCACCAGGGAGCAGCTATTTGAGCGCATGTGCATGGCCCTGGGCGGCCGTGCATCCGAGTCCATCTCTTTCAACAGGGTCACTTCCGGTGAGCGGCAGCTCCCGCGCTGCTTCGGTGCCCTCAGCCCTTCCGCGAGGGAGGGGGAGTCTGTGGAGGGGTCTAAGTAGTGGGATGCACATGCCATCTTGAATTTCATTAGGGGCTGTGTTTGGCTGCACTGGTCTTGGTTGCAGCATGCAGGTTTTTCAGTGTGGTGGCTTTTCTTGTCACTGAGCATGGGCTCTCGGGGCACTTGGGCTTCAGTAGTTGTGGCCCATGGCTTAGTCCTCAGCATGTGGGATCTTCCTGGACCTGGGATTGAACCTGTGCCTCCTGCATTGGCAGGTGGATTCCCAATCACTGGACTACCAGGGAAACCCCGAGTTGTTTTTTTACAGAAAAGAAAATTTTTTTAAGTTTAAAGGACCAGCAACAGGGCACAGTTGTTCCCTGGGTTCCCACCTCTGCTGTCCGGGTACAGTGGTCCCTGGGTACTGCCTCTGCTGTCAGGGATGGTGGGGTCCCCGACCTGCAGTTCTAGGGAAGAACCTCCTTTTCTGATCCCACACTCCAGGGGCACAGGACGACCTGCGGAAGGTCACCCGCATCGCCTACTCCATGGTGAAGCAGTTTGGGATGGCGCCCAGCATTGGGCCCGTCTCCTTCCCCGAGGCCCAGGAGGGCGTCACGGGCATCGGACGGCGTCCATTCAGCCAGGGCCTCCAGCAGATGATGGACCACGTTAGTCCCTCCCAGCCTGAGCCCTGTGTGTGGGGAGGGGGGTGTGTTGTGCTGGCCCCACGCCCGCAGGAGCTGAGGTTCTGGGTGAGGACCCACTGGCTCCTGATGGAACTGTGGGTGCTGCGGGGCCATCAGGGACAGCGAATAAATGCCTCCAGGGACAGAGCCAGTGCCTGTGACCTCTGCAGCCTGAGGAGACGGCCAGGCAGTGTCACCACCCTCAGGCAGCTCTGGCGGCCTGGCACACTGGCATGTAGGCAGCCTTGGGTGTGGAGAATGAAACGAGGTCCAAGGCTCCAGGAGCTGGTGGCCCCTTGCATAGAGGGTTCCTGGGGTGGGGGTGAGGGCAGGAGACTCTTGGCCGCCATGCTCTCCTGTTCCCTGTAAGACACAGAAGGCCGTGTTCTGAACTCGTGTTTCTTCCATGTGCCTTAGTGCCAGGGCCAGGCCACAGGGAACCCCGTGCACAGCGGCAGCATCCTGACCCATCACACGTCTTCTCCCTTCGCAGGAAGCGAGGCTGCTGGTGGCCACTGCCTATAGGCATACGGAACAGGTGCTTCGGGACAACCTGGACAAGCTCCACGCGGTGAGCCTCTGCTGTCCCCGGCCCCAGGCCTGCGGGAGCTGGGCCTGCTGTCACTTCACACTGACGCAGCCACTCGCCCGTCTCAGAAAACCATGTGACCAACGGACCCCATCCAGCTCAGCTGGATCCAGCATCTTCCCTGCCTTGCATGCACCTGCCAGGCTAGGGCCAGTTCCTTCAGGGCAGACAGGAGGACACTGCCAGCCCTCAGGGCCCATTACCAGCTTCAGTGTGTAGTGGGCCTGGTTGATGTGGCTTAATCCCTTTTCAATTCAAACTTCTCGAAATTTACACCTAGACGTTAAAGCTCAGAAGAGTTTTAGATGCACAGGGAGCTGCAAACAGGGCACAGAACCCTCAGCCCATGAACAGTCCCCCCATCAGTCAGGCTTGTTTTCCACAACCCAGTGACCACCACGCCCACACTTCACCCAGGTCACCTGTTCTCGGTGCTCACGTCCGCCAGGCCCTCTTGCCTGGGATAGTCCCCTCCTATTGTAGACAGCAGAGCATGAGGACTCGTCTAGTGTGTGGGGAACATCCCCGGTTGGGCTGTGTGTGATGTCCTCACAGTGATGCTAGGGGTCAGGTCTGGAGTGACCCCAGAGGCAGTGTCTCTGGACCTAGTGAAGGGGCGGCTCCTGGTGGATGGTCAGCTATTTCTTTCAGGCAACATTGTGGGGACTGGTGTCAGGTCTTCAGACCAGCAACACCTGCCTGCATGGAGCCATGGGTAGTGCAGAACCTGCTGGGACCCTGTCTTGGGAGCCAAGTCTGTGCTGCTGCTGTGACCTGCCCACACTGTCCTGGAGTTCCAGGACTGAGTGCCACACAACTTACCCTGGGCGCCACCTTCAGGGTCGGCCCTCCCTGCCCACGATTCTGCATCTGTGGCTTGTAGGTCCCCAGTCCTACAGTCAGGTTCATTGAAAAAGCTCCTGAGTGCGAGCAGAGCCTTGCAGTTCAAGCCCGTGTTGTCCAAGGGCCAGCTGTCAGAGCAGCCAGTGTGGGGGTGACGGGAACCTGTCACTGGGGGGTATATCCTGCACGTCACCTCCACTGCCCCCCCCCCATGCTGACACTCACACACGTTTGCAGAAGAAATCCAAGTTGCCCAAAATAAACAGACTGGGAAGGGAAGTAGAAAAGTTAATGAGGCTGGCAGCTGGGCTTGTCTCTAAGGTGGAGACAGGGAGCGATTCTTTGCGTGGGCTGCCTGCCTGTGCTGTGTCCCTGGGAAGTGGCAGGTCTGGGAGGCTGGGCCCTCCCCCTTCCGCGCTCTGCTCTCAAAGGGCTCTTGTCTGGGCCCCTATCTGCCGCTCACACTGCCCTCTTGTTCCTCCAGCTGGCGAGTGCCCTGCTGGAAAAGGAAGTGATCAACTACGAGGACATCGAGGCCCTCATCGGCCCACCGCCCCACGGGCCCAAGAAAAGGATCGCGCCGCAGAAGTGGAGTGATGCCCAGAGAGAGAAGCAGGACTCGGGGGAGGAGGAGGGGGCTTAGCAGCTGCCCCTGCTTGGGGAGGAACCATCCTGGCCCCAGTAGCGCCCCCACCCCCACCCCTGTTCTGGTGCTGGCCGGGGGGCTGGGCATGCAGTCCTCACCTCTCAGCCCTCGCTGGTCAAGACCCCTCAAGATCTATTTATTGACTTCCTTGCCTGGAGGAATAAATGGCTCTGCCGATATGGGTGGTTCATCTGTGTTTGTGGGTTGTCCTCGTGTGGAAAGCTCACCTGTGCTCATCACAGCAGCGCATGGAGTGGCCCTGTCTCACAAGGGATCTGGACAGTTTTACAGTTTGAGGCTCCTCCTGGCCCCTGAGACCTGGTCAGAATATCTCCAGCTCTGCACAGGAAGGGCCTCTGAGCCCCTTGCTGCCTATCCTCTGTGGTGCCCTGTCCTGGGCTCGCTGATCCGCGGTCAGCCAGGGGCAGGCGCTGGGCCTGGAGGAGTAAGGAATGGCCACCTCCTGCAGTGTGGACGCAGGCCCCTGGCAGATGTCTGGGGGATGGGAAGGAAGCCTATGCTGCGTGGTCAGCTCTGCCCTGATGGTGTCCTGGATCAGGGATCCCACGTCTGCAGGGTGAGAGGTCAGCTGTGCAGGAACCAGTTTCCTTCTCTAGGACTCTTTAGCAGTGGCAGGGGAAACAGACGGACGAGGTGCACTCAGGGCCCTAGTCCCCTGTGACAACCTGCTGCTTGTTACTTCCCTTTCTGTGCGCAGCACGTGGGGCCGCCCCCACGCCCAGTGCCCCAAGGAAGCACAGGGGCAGAGCAGGTGCCGGTGCCCACCCAAGGAGGGGCCCTGAGGGGACACCTTGCCTCTGCCCCATCCTGTTTCATTCCTGAAGACGGCCTGGAGTTAGGAGGGTGGGCCCCTTCTGTGACCTCACTGGGACATGGCTGAGCTCACCCCCTTGTACTTTACCATTAAAACAGCCAGTGTCTGGTGACACATAGCCAGGAATAGGCTGTTAGGTGGGGTGAAGAGGGGCACCTCATTGTAGTGGAGGAAGTGCAGCCTGCCTTCCCAGGGCTTGCCAGGGAATGGGCTCATGGGAGCCCAGCAAGGGGAGGCCGATGGGACAGTGCTGATGTACAGAAATGAGTTGTCACAGGTGACGACACCTCCTGGTCCTTAAGACACAGCACTCGGGGAGAGCCCTGGGAGTGGGGCCTTAGCCGCCCCTGCTACTCCTCACGCCTCCCTAAGGGGTTCCTGGGGGTGAAGAGGTTCTCCCACAGCAGCTCATGGCCACCAGAGCAGCCAGACCACTGGGCAACCTCCTCTGCCCAGCAGAGTGGATACAGCGTGGCCTGACTGCAGTTTCTGAAACTGTCTCAGAATCAGGTGTGTGAGGGCTCCTTGCTGAGACAGACATTAAGTGGACATACATTTAACACATCAGAGCCCAGAAGACAAGTAAAGAATATTGGAAGAATTAACTTAAAAGAGTTCTCACATCATAATGCAAGTTGTTTTCCAATCTGATCTATGCTCAAATCAATACAATTTTTGGTTACATTTTTTGTTTTTAAAATTGTTTGTTGAAGTCCATCATATTAATGCCAGATATACAAGACAGTGGTTCATGTTTGTAAGTACTGGGAGATGATCACAATTAACATTTGTCACCATACACAGTCAGAGATTTTCTTGTGATGACTACTTTCAAGATCCACTCTCTCAGCAACTTTCATATAAGACACCTGTGTTACAGTAACACACTGCCAGGTGGTCACTGACATGACTTGTTCCTCATATTATGGCAATCGCCCAGCCTCTTATCAGGTTTACATGTTGGCTCTGACGGATGTGAGAGCTGGACCATAAAGAAAGCTGAGCACCAAAGAATTGATGCTTTTGAACTGTGGTGTTGGAGAAGACTCTTGAGAGTCCCTTAGACTGCAAAGAGATCAAACCAGTCAATCCTAAAGGAAATCAACACTAAATATTCATTGGAAGGACTGATGCTGAAGCTGAAGCTCCAGTACTTTGGACACCTGATATGGAGAGCTGACTCACTGGAAAAGACCCTGATGCTGGGAAAGACGGAAGGGAGGAGGAGAAGGGGATGATAGAAGATGAGATGGTTGAATGGCATCACCAACTGAATGGACAGGGAGTAAGCTCTGGGAATTGGTGATGGACAGGGAAGCCTGGGGTGCTGCAATCCACGGAGTGGCAGGGTCAGACACGACTGAGCAACTGAACTGACTGGAGAGTTGAGAGGCCGGATGGTTGAGTTCTGTGAAGCACCAACATCAACCTGTCCCTACTGAGTTATTAGGCTCCTGCTTTTCCTAATTCAACCAATGGTTCATATTGAGGACACTGTTAGTGTGCTAGTTTCTGCAAAGTGCTATAGGAACATGCCTTTGTGTCGAAACAATAAAAACACATTGCTGCTTTGAGATTAATGTTTTAAATTAATTATCATTATTGTTGGGCTCCCCAGATGGCGCTAGTGGTAAAGAATATGCCTGCCAATTCGGGAGACGTGGGTTTGATTCCTGGGTTGGGAAGATCCCCTGGAGGAGGATAGAGCTACTCACTCCAGTATTCTTGGCTGGAGAATCCCATGGACAGGTGAGCCTGGTGGACTACAGTCCACAAGGTCACAAAGAGTCAGACATGACTGAGCGACTTGGCACACACACATCGTTATTTTGGCCGCACCCCACAGCTTGTGGGATCTTAATTCCCCAACTAGGGACTGAATCCAGCCAGGCCCTCGACAGTGAAAGCACAGAATCCTGATCACTGGATCCCCAGGGATTTCCTTGAGGTTAACTTTTAAAATCAAGACTGTGGGACCTTCCTGGTGGCCCCGTGATTAGGAATCTACCTGCCAATGCAGGGGACAAAGGTTTGATCCCTGATCTAGGAAAGCACATGCCACAGAGCAGCTACACGTGTGCCACAACAGCCTGTGCTCAAGCCCAGGAGCCGCAACTACTGAGCCCGCACAGCCTAGAGTCAGTACTCCACAAGGGAAGCCACTGCAAGGCGAAGCCTGTGCACTGCAATGAAGAGCAGTCCCTGCTCACTGCATCTAGAGAAAGCCTGCATGCAGCAATGAAGACCCAGTGCAGCCAAAAATAAATAAAAAACTAAAAAAATCAAGACTGTGTGTCAAAGGGCTTCAGGAGGTAGTGTTGACTGTCTTTGAGGTCGACTCTGAAGCAACAGCTGGAGGGGCCAGTCAGGTGAACGTGTGGGGGAAGCAGACCCCTCTGTGAGTAACTGAAGCACAATTACAAGGAAATTCTGGGAAGCCCGTGTGTACCCCATCCCTCCAGAAACCTTGTGCCCAGTGAGCACTTAGTCCAGGGCCACTGGCCAGTCCTTTCAGTGGCGCTTGCAGGCCCCAGACTGGGACAAAAGCCCCTTGGCAGAGTTGTGCTGTGGAGTTCTGTGTCAAGCGGGGAGGGGCTTGTCCTGTAGCTGAAGACTTTCACAACCTTGAGCAAACAAGTGTTTGCATCAGAAGGACTCCTGCTCACTTCTTCAGTCTTCCCAACTGGGAAGCTCAGCAGGCTCTCAGCAGTCACATGAGAGCCTCAGGACTTGCTTTTCTGCATGTTCCCTAAGGACGCAAGTGTGAACTATTCAGGTGTCGAAAAAATGTGTTGGACTGCGTGCAGCAGACTGAGGTCCTCAAGCTACAGCTTCACCTGCTCACCATTAACTCCAGACTTCAAATCTTCCCCCAGTACCCCGGCAGCACCCCGACTATGAGCAGACGAGCTGCACGAGTCTGTGAGTCTGTCCAGAAGGAGAAGAGGATGGGGACTGTGTTCTCAATGAGAAGGATCCATGGCAGGATCACTGAAAAGTGTCTCAAAGACACAGGGTACTGCCTGATGCTCCAGAGGTTAAGAATCCACCTGCCAACACAGAGGACCCTGGTTTGATCCCTGGGCACCTAGAGTTGGAGCACTGCAACTAGAGAAAGCCTTCGTGCAGCCACAAAGACCTAAAACAGTCAAAAATAAAGTAAAACAATAAAGAAATCTTTAGCTAAAAAAAAAAGACATGGAAGGTGAGGGCTAACATTGGACTGTGTCATAAGAAATAAACCCCAGGCCAACCCAGGCATTTCTTCAGCAAACATCTCCTACACAAACCCTCTGCTTCCAGAATGGAGTGTGGGTTCAGCTTCAATGGACAAAGCAGTTTGTGAGGTGGATAATCCCTTGTTCTCTCCCTTCCTTCTCTCCTGCACTGCCTTCCCCACCCTGGCTCCTACCCTGTCACCTGGAAACAAAGTGGTGTGACCTTGACTTACCAAGAGCTGGGCACTGAGCTTTGTTCTGAGGCCTAACAGGGCTCCCAGCAGCTTCTCCCATTTCACACCAATCACATACCCAAAATCTCAAATCTAGTACAAAGATTCTACTAGTATACTAGCCAACTTCAGACACTTTCCTCTGGATCACTGACCTTCCAGTTTAGCTGTCTGTGCCTATGAAAGGCTAGAGATTTTAAACATGACTCTATCTTCAGAAATAAGCACCACTTCCAAGGTTACTGAGAAGAGCTTTCTTGCATTTGCTAACAACTGTCAGCAAAGCAAGGCTGGTACTACCCTTGCTTCACAGCTGCTGCTGTTGTTCAGTCGCTCAGTTGCCTCCAACTCTTTGCCACCCCATGGACTGCAGCACGCCAGGCTTCCCTGTCTTTCACTATCTCCCGGAGTTTGCTCAAACTCGTGTCCATTGAATCGGTGATGCCATCCAGCCATCTGATCCTGTTGCCCCCTTCTCCTCCTGCCCTCAATCTTTCCCAGCATCAGGGTCTTCTCCAATGAGTCGGCTTTTCACATCAGGTGGTCAAAGTATTGAAGCTTCAGCTTCAGCATCAGTCCTTCCAATGAATATTCAGGGTTTATTTGCTTCAGAGCTGAGCACACACCTACTAGGTGTCAGGGCTCCAACGTTCCCCACAGCCTTGGCACTTGTGTTACACGCCTCCTCTACCCTTAACATGTTCTATCTACCTTACCGTAACCTTGTAATTCCTCACTTAGCCCCAACCTGATTTTTCTAGTACCCAAGGGTGTCTCAAGAGGGCACAAAGCTGCTGCTACTGCTAAGTCACTTCAGTCGTGTCCGACTCTGTGTGACCCCATAGACGGCAGCCCACCAGGCTCCGCCGTCCCTGGGATTCTCCAGGCAACAACACTGGAGTGGGTTGCCATTTCCTTCTAACAGCATCAATATCAGCTACTGTTTACTCGGTGCAGGATACATGGCTCCGAATTTCTCATTTTGCGTCATGAAATTCCTAATGGCGATCAGATTTCGCGAGAGGAATCTTGGCGATTGGCGTGAGGGTAGAAAGGAAGGCGATTGCTGGGCGCAAAGGCTTACAGATGGCAGATGTGTTGGCGTCGTCACAGGCTGACCCGGGAACAGGAAGGCGCCAGGGTCCAGGGGGCGGATGCTTGCCTGGCTACTTGGTGTTTTTACGACGCTCACCTGCGTGGAAGGCAGTGCTCACAGCGGAGCGCCGGCCACCCGCGGCCGGCCACGGTTTCTAGTTCCACAATCTGCGGGCTACTCGCCACCAGCGGCCCGACCACAGACCTCTGCGCGCCTAGGCTCCGGGCGACACGCTCGGGGCGCTCTGGAAGCCCGCTCCTAAGTGCGCGCTCCGCCCACAGAGAGGGTAAGCCGGCTCCACGCGGCGTCCGGCATTACAGCCTCGGACGCGGAGGGAGAGGCCTCCAGTGGCACACTAGCAGGCAGGCAGACCAGAGATTCGCCAGACGCAGACAACCGCGGTTCTCGCAGCATGAACGACTAGAACGCTGGCAACGCGGCGCCATATCTCCCCGCGCCGCGAGGACTGCCGGGAAAGCATGGACGTCACTCTGTGGCCCTGGCTCTGATTGGTCACAACGCTCTGACGCTTCTGATTGGCCAGGCTCACTACCATCCCAGGGTGCTCTGGGGCACTTCCTCCTTTCCCGGCCGTGAGCCCTCGGAGGAGGTGAGTATACAGGAGCTCGGTGCCATCGATGTTATCCGAACCCATCTGGCTCCATCCGCCGTCACCGGGGTCCACCTGTCGCCAGCGGCGTCGGGCCTTGGCCGGTGCTCTGTGCGCTCGCCGACGGGACTCGGCGCCCGCACCTAACTCGCTCCCCGTCTTACCCGCTCCCCAGGCCTTCCGGCCGCAGCCATGGCGCCTAGCCGGAATGGCATGATCCTGAAGCCCCACTTCCACAAGGACTGGCAGCGGCGCGTGGCCACGTGGTTTAACCAGCCGGCTCGCAAGATCCGTAGGTGAGCGTCCGGGAGCGAGCGCGCCCGTCCCGTCCCGTCCCGTCCTGTCCTGTCCTGTCCTGTCCTGTCCTGTCCTATCCTATCCTGTCCTCCGCGCGCCTGGCCCGCTGCGGGAGGGCGGACAATGATCCCCGCTCGGCTTCTCTCTGCGCAGACGCAAGGCCCGGCAGGCCAAGGCTCGCCGCATTGCCCCGCGCCCCGCGTCCGGTCCTCTCCGGCCGGTGGTGAGATGCCCGACGGTCAGGTACCACACGAAGGTTCGTGCCGGCAGGGGCTTCAGCCTGGAGGAGCTTAGGGTGAGTGTCGCCAGCTCGTGTCCGAGACCCACTGGTGGTTCCTCGTGGCATACAGCCAAGTGATGACATTTCTCCGGAATCGCTGCACTGCCATGATGAAAGTGCATTTGAACCCTTTTCCATCTGACGGCTGGGCCCTCCTGGTGTAGGGGGTGGGGGGCAGGGAGTTTTCGGGGCTTTAGCTGTTTCTATCGGGGCAGGTGGCCGGCATCCACAAGAAGGTGGCCCGGACCATTGGGATCTCGGTGGACCCGAGGCGGCGGAACAAGTGCACAGAGTCCCTGCAAGCCAACGTGCAGCGGCTCAAGGAGTACCGCTCCAAACTTATCCTGTTCCCCAGGAAGCCCTCGGCCCCCAAGAAGGGAGACAGCTCTGTGAGTACCCGGCTCCCACAGCGCCCAGCGGGGTGAGGGTGTGGAGGCCTCACTGTGGGTCTAGCTGGGCTGCAAGGACAAAGCACCTGTCTGCAGCTTCCTATCTAAAGCAGGGTTGCAACGCATAGTAGAGAGAAGATAAATAATGTGGGAGAAAGCCTCTGAGGAGCCTCAAACTAATTGCCTGAAATGCCAGGATTCACTAAGGGCAGGACTTGGAGGCAGCTTTGTTAAAATTGAAAGTGTACTGTGTGTTAGTAATCTTTGTATGAGATCAGTTCAGTTCAGTCACTCAGTCCTGTCGGATTCTTTGGGACCCCATGAATTGCAGCATGCCAGGCCTCCCTGTCCATCACCAACTCCCCAGGTTCACTCAAACTCATGTCCATCGAGTCAGTGATGCCATCCAGCCATCTCATCCTCTGTCGTCCCCTTCTCCTCCTGACCCCAATCCCTCCCAGCATCAGAGTCTTTTTCCAGTGAGTCAGCTCTTCTCATGAGGTGGCCACAGTACAGCTTTAGCATCATTCCTTCCAAAGAAATGCCAGGGCTGATCTCCTTTAGGATGGACTGGTTGGATCTCCTTGCAGTCCAAGGGACTCTCAAGAGTCTTCTCCAACACCACAGTTCAAAAGCATCAATTCTTCGGCGCTCTGCCTTCTTCATATCCATACATGACCACAGGAAAAACCATAGCCTTGATTAGACGGAGCTTAGTCGGCAAAGTAATGTCTCTGCTTTTGAATATACTATCTAGGTGGGTCATAACTTTTCTTCCAAGGAGTAAGCGTCTTTTAATTTCATGGCTGCAGTCACCATCTGCAGTGATTTTGGAGCCCCCCAAAATAAAGTCTAATACCGTTTCCCCATCTGTTTCCCATGAAGTGATGGGACCGGATGCCATGATCTTTGTTTTCTGAATGTTGAGCTTTAAGCCAACTTTTTCACTCTCTTTCACTTTCATCAAGAGGCTTTTTAGTTCCTCTTCACTTTCTGCCATAAGGGTGGTGTCATCTGCATATCTGAGGTTATTGATATTTCTCCCGGCAATCTGGATTCCACTTGTGTTTCTTCCAGTCCGGCGTTTCTCATGATGTACTCTGCATGAGATCAGCAGTGCCCATCTACATGGGTTGCTGGCAGTCATTCTCCCTGCATCCCTGGTTCAGGCATGGGTGACTCATCTGACCCTGCCCCCCTTTACTCGATCGGGCAGGAATCCACAGGCACTCTGGGGTGACAAGTTTGGGGCTCCTTGGGAAATGAGCTAAAGTCACCTGACTCCTTTGTCATTGACAAACAGGCTGAAGAGCTCAAACTGGCCACTCAGCTGACTGGACCTGTTATGCCCATACGGAACGTAAGTGGGCGTGTTGGGAGAATGGATCTGGGTTTGGGTTGGAGGGATTCTGTGTGGCAGCCAGGGCCCATGTTGAGATTTACTGGTTTGTGAAAGACCGACCTGCCCTGAGGAGAGTCAGCTGCATCCAAACAGATGGGCTCCTTGAGGAAAGCTTAGTCGCCCTCACTTGTTAGCCTCTATGTAGGGTCCTTTCCACTCCTTGATGTTTGGGAAGCCCAGGCCAGAGGCAGCTCTCCATGCATGTTTGGTGATCCTATAGCCTGACCAGCAATTGACAAGGCCCTTGAGGCTCCTGGGAGTGGGAGGTGGGGTGGGCCTGAACCCCTACACCCACCTTGTATCCAGGCCCAACCCACCCTTCACATGATTTGGGCACTAGGTTCTGAGTTGGAGGTTACTTTGAACCAAGGAGGCACTGTCCTAATCTCTTGGTGTCCTCCAGTTAGCTTTACTCTGGTGGGCGGATTCCCCCCCAAGGCCTCTCAGTTTGCTGACAGTTGGCTGGGCTCCGTTCTAGGTCTATAAGAAGGAGAAAGCCAGAGTCATCACAGAGGAGGAGAAGAACTTTAAGGCATTTGCCAGTCTCCGCATGGCCCGTGCCAACGCCCGGCTCTTCGGCATCCGGGCAAAAAGGGCCAAGGAAGCCGCAGAACAGGATGTTGAAAAGAAAAAATAAAGTGCTATTGGCAGCTTACGATAAACCTGCAGTGTCCATGTGACCTTCGTTGTGTAAGGAGCCAGGGCCTCGGCGGGGGGGCCCTCCTTGAGGGAGACCTGGGGTGTGTCTGACCTTTGTCGCAACAGAGCTGTGAGGGAAGCAGCTTTGGTACCTGGGAGGCTTGTGCTTAGTGTTCTTGTTTGGACCCTCCAGCCCAGGAGGTGCTGTGTGTTCCTATTACTATTAAAATATTATTTTCACATCTAAAGGTGACAGTTTATAAGGTGCTGATTTAACGTGTACACTCAGTATATTGAAAATTCACGACCCATCAAGAGACAGCTAGTGTGGAGGCCTGGGGATTGGAGCCTCATGATCCATCCATGAAAGAGGGCTCATGGGGTGCTGTCTCTGGATGGCCCAAGCCATGGTTCCATTTGCTTTGTGTTGGGATCCTGGTGAGAAGTTGGGAAACTCCCCCAGGTCAGGTGACTGGCTACAGTGCTCACAGAGTGGAAGGTGCAGAGGCCGCCAGGGATGCAGGGCCAGGGGCTTGCTACAGTTAGTGTCCACTTGGGCAGAACTGTGGGTTTTAGGGACAGATAACCATAGTGGGTGCACTGGTGACATTGCCCGTACCTATAAAGGTTGCTCCGGTGATTATAAATTGTAGGAGGCTAGCATTGGTTTCGGAGAAGGCAATGGCACCCCACTCCAGTACTCTTGCCTGGAAAATCCCATGGATGGAGGAGCCTGGTAGGCTACAGTCCATGGTGTTGCGGAGAGTCGGAGACGACTGAAGCGACTTAGCAGCAGCAGCAGCATTGGTTTGGTGGTGGTTATAAAGTTTAGTTTATTTTGTTTTTCCCTTGATTATTTTAAGTTACAGGCTATTTTAAAAGGTTTGAAATTTACCCTAATTTCTAGTTGATTGAATTTGTTTTCAGAGAAACTATAGTCATTTTAGATTATTTAGGCTTTTGGTTTTTTTGTACCCTTTTAAGTTGTAAGTCGCTCAGTCATGTCCAACTCGTGACCCCATGAGCTGTATCCCGCCAGGCTCCTCTGTCCATGGGATTCTCCGGGCAAGAATACCGGGATGGATAGCCATTCCCTTCTCCAGGGGATTTTCCTGATCTAGGGTCTCCTTCTTTGCAGGCGGACTCTTTACTGCCTGAGCCACCAGGGATTTTTGAGCCAAAGAGCAGACTAAGGGACACCTATGCCAAAGAGCTGACGGTCCTCGTTTGTTTAGGTCTTACATAGGTAGTTGCACTTGCTATTGTTCTTGTGTGCTTTCAGGGTGTTAGGAAAAATAAGGTCTTTGTTTCATAGAAGATCCAGATGTAAAGAGGATCAGTGAGAAGCTATGACCTCCCTTCTCCAATCTCCACCTCAACCCACAGTGGTTTGTGCCCAGTTCTAGGAATTTACCAGTGTCTTTTTTGCTGCCTCAATGGCTTAGAACCAGAGCAGAGGACAAGGAGTGAGCTGACAAACACAGCCAGCCTGGCGTTGACTGTCCTGGGGACCGTAGAAGCTGATGACAAGTGGGTGCTGGGTGGAGAAGTTAGAAAGTGATAATGCAGGGAGTTTTCAGGATGGAGAACAGGCACTCAGGCGTTGAGCAGGCAGTGTGTCCCAGGAACACAGCAGTAATCAAAACAATCTTAGCTCCACAAAGTCTTAACGCAAAACTTTGTGGCGTTTTCTTTCTGAAAGTCCTTTGGCTGCCTCTCCAGTGTGTGGGCACATGTCAGCCTTGGGTTGCAGTGGTGATTGGCTACAGTCACCAAGGTACACGAGGGCTGGTGAAGGGCCTGCTGCAGACCATTAAGGAGGCCACTGGCCTTCCAGATTGATTGTCCTGGGATAAGGCTCAGGGCTTTCTTGGGCGTCACCTGTGGGGCACTGGGAAGCTGTGTTAGACCTTGGTCCTGTCGCCCGCCAGCTCTGGTGCCTCAGCTGGGCTCCCCTCCTTTTTAAGTCCCAGTTGCAAGTGTATCAAACACAGTGTATGGTTAGTTACCGCCTCTTTGAAAATTTCACCAGGAAGGATGGTGCTTCCTGGGAAGGACGAGGCAAAACTGGGTCACTGTTGAAAGGGACTGAGGGCAGAGGGGCTGTGAGCACCATCCAGGCGGCTTCACCAAGAATATCTTCAAAGCCCTCACGTGAGTCAGGTACAAAACCAGGTCTTCGTCACCTGGAGGTGCCCACCCCATGGACACTGCTGCTGCCTGTCTCCCTGGCCTACGCTGCCTTCATCGTTGGGACTGGAAGCACAAGGGTGTCCCCCTCCTGACATAGCCACTGGTTCACCGTCATGTGTCTGTCCTATCCGTTAAGTGTGGGCTGGATCCAGCAGCTTCTTAACAAGCAAAGAAGGACGCTGAGATTGGGTTAAAAGGTGCAGAGATCTCACTCACCCAGTGAAGCAGGTCACCATCCCAGAAGCATCAGTATCAGGTGCCCAGGGTAAGGCCTTCACAGAGGGGATTCTTGGTCAGGGGAGCCGAGAAGCAGGGCAGCTCGTCCTGGACAATGTCATGTGTTCCAGCTGGCCCTGCACAGGTTCGGAGGGGCTCAGACGGCCCAGCCAACCGTAGGCACTCCGTGCCCTATGGTCCTCTGTGCCCTGGAGACACATGGGCCTGGAGGGTCAAGGGAGGCGAGAGAACTGGGTTCTGCGTAGGGAGTGGGGTCTGGGTAGTCTTACGGCTGTGTGACCTCACAAAGGCCATCCTCTCTGAGCCTTGGCAGTGACACTGAATGTTCAGACCTGTTTTGCAGAGTGGGCAGCAGACCCCTGGGGGGAGGGGTGGGGGCTGGGGGCTGATTGTGGGAAAGTACCAAAATGACAGACGTGTCTTTGGAGGTATAATGGGAGGGGGAGGTCCCCCCCTCACCCGCCCCCCACCCAGTGCTGCCTCTGGTGGAATGACTGTGTCTCAGCACACTCAATTGTGGCTGCGTGTATGCTCATGTCTCACTCTGTCTCCATTTGATGTGAGCATGTGTGTGGTGGGTGGAGGGGGTGGGGGGGACAAAACATGTTTGCCATGTGTGATAATGTGCACATGTGTGTACGTATATGTGGCACACTCTGCTCTGGGACAGCAGCGCTCTGGGCTCACCTGTCTCATTTTTAAAAGTGAAAGAATTCCCTGTGGTCCAGTGGCTAAGACTCCACGTTCCTGATGCAAGGGGCTTGGGGTCCATCCCTGGTTAGGGAACTCTGCCACATGCTGCAACTACAGATCCCATGGGCCACAGTTAAGACTTGGTGCAGCCATTCATAAGTAAGAGAAATGCTGTAGAGTCAAAGCGATGGTTTTTCCAGTAGTCATGTATGGATGTGGGAGTTGGACCATAAAGAAGGCTGAGCGCCAAAGAGTCAGTGCTTTTAATTGTGGTGCTGGAGAAGACTTGAGAGTCCCTTGGACTTAAAGGAGATCAAACCCGTCAATCCTCAAGGAAATCAGTCCTGAATATTCATTGGAAGGGCTGATGCTGAAGCTCCAATACTTTGGCCACCTAATGCGAAGAGCTGACCCTGATGCTGGGAAAGCTTGAAGGCAGGAGAAGGGGAACAACAGAGGACAAGATGGTTAGATGGCATCACCAAGACGATGGACATGAGCAAGCTCCAGGAGATGGTGAAGGACAGAGAAGCCTGGCATGCTCCAGTCCGTGGAGTGGTAAAGAGTCGGACACGACTGAGCGATTGAACATCAGCAAGAGAAATGCCAAATCCTGTAGGAAAACAGTCCAGTTCTGACAGCAGGGTTCTGAGATAAAGTGACCTTTCTAGGTTAATCAAAGAAGCACCCAGCCCACGGGTGTAAGCTTTTGAAAGCCTTGTTAGCCCCACCACCTCCTATTCCTAAAACTTCAACAGTTTCAGTGTGCCTTCCAGAGCCTCTGGAACAAGCCCACTGGGCCCTGGGAAGGACAACATGGAGGGTATGGTGATGGCCTTGCCTGAGCAGTACGTCACTTGAACACAGCCTGGACCGCACACAGTCTGGACATAGCTCTGCTCCCCTCCTGAGGGGCTGAGCTTTCTGGCACTTGCTCAAGGCAACTCATCTGATGCTGAGGGGGTGAATTCCCAGAAGCTCAGAGCCAGTGCTGGGGGTGGAGCATGTTCAGCCAGGCTTCAAAGGGTGAGTAGGAGCTGGCCAGTGGCGGGGAGCCAGTGCAAGTAGGGCCCTGTGGCTTGAGTAGCAAATTGTCTAAAACAAGGATGCTTTATTGTTGCTCCAAAAATTGGTGATGTGGAAGCATTTAAAGAGAGAGAGATTGTTGTTCAGTTGCTAAGTCATCTCCAACTCTTTGCGACCCCATGGACTGGAGCACGCCAGGCTTCCCAGTCCTTCACTATCTCCTGGAGTTTGTGCAAACTCATGTCCATTGACTTGGTGATGCCATCCAACCATCTCGTCCTCTGTCACCCCCTTCTGCTGCCTTCAATCTTTCCTAGCATCAGAGTCTTTTCCAATGAGTCAGCTGTTTGCACCAGGTGGCCAAAGTATTGAAGCTTCGGCTTCAGCATGGGGTTAGTTAAATACATGAGGAAGGGTCACTTCTACCCCGCTGGCCCCCTCAGATCCCTACTCTGAGCACCCAGGGTGGGCGGGTAGGGAGATGCACGTGGCAGACTGTTTCCTAAAGGACCAGATGGTGAGCATTGCAGGCTTTCCAGGCCACAGAGTATCCCTCTGCTCTTGCAGGGCGAAGCCGGCTTCAGACCATCCGTGAACACACAGGATGGCCATGCTCCAGTATAACTCTAGTTGCAACCCAGTGGTTTCTAGACTTGCCTCAGGGGTTGCAGTGCCCTAGCCCCCTGCTTTTGGCCTCAGCTTATCAAGGTAGAGTGTCCCTTCAGGCTGCCAGAACAGAAACACCATAGACTGGGACTGGGGGTGGGTTTGGGGGAGCTTATAAACACCAGATACAGCTCTGGAGGCTGACTCCAAGATCAGTCAAGGTGCCAGCAGATTTGGTGTCTGGTTCACACATGGCAGAGGGGTGAGGGAGTGCTCTAGGGTCCCAGTTACAAAGGCAGTGGGGCTCCACCCTTGTGACCTAAGCACCTCCCAAGACCCACCTCCTAATGCCACCACATTGGGGGTCAGGATTTCAACATACAAGTTTTGGGGTAACAGTCGATGGCATGAAAGACGGCGATATGATGTAAAGAAAAGCAATTAGTAAAAAACTGCACACAGGAACATTTATTGAGTACCTCTTTGAACGTCTTTGAACATTTATTGAGTACCTACTGTGTGCCAGGCACAGTGCTAGGCCCAGGAACTCAGCTGTCAGGTGGGGCGGAGAGTCCCTATGCCTGTGATCTGAGGAGCCACATGTAGGAAGGGCCCTAAGGGTGGGAAGCAGCTTGTAAAAACTAATACAAACAGATTTACGTGGAAAAAAAAGCTGGAGGGATAAACATCAAAGTGTTAACAGTGTTTCTGCCTGGGTGCTAGAATTTCCATTTTTTTTTAATTGCTTATCTACATTTTTTAACTTTTCAACAAGGAACATGTGTTATTATTTCCTGTGCAGCAGTAACAACAGAATATCTGAAGGTGGGAATCTCACTTCCCGCGTCTGGCAGCTTGAGCTCTCGCCCCCCCGCCACATTCCGGGCCCTCCCCTGTCCTGAGGCCTTTTTGGGCTGCTGGGTGAGGAGGGGCAGGTGGATCCTGCAGCCCAGTGGCCCCTCTTGGGCTCTGGAGAATCCCTCCATTAGTGCTTCATGGAGCTGCCCTGCCAGCCCTCTCTCCAGGTCAGCTCTGGAGCTGAGCCCAGGGTCACCCCACAAGGCAGGGAGGGGCCTGTTGCTGTGAGGCTGTGGCAGAGACCCCAGTTGTTTATTGCTAAGTCATTTTCGACTCTTTTGTAACCACATGGACTGTAGCCCACCAGGCTCTTCTGTGTCCATGGGACTTTCCAGGCAAGAATACTGGAGTGGGTTGCCATTTCCTTCTCCAGGGCATCTTCCCAACTCAGGGATTGAACCCATGTCTCCTGCTTGGTAGGTGAATTCTTTACCATTGAGCTGCCAAGGAAGCAGAGACCCCAGTGGGTCCATTAAAATCTCTGGACCTCAGAGTCTTGAATCCCCATACCTGAATTCTCTTTTTCCTCTCCCCCGGGGGTGGTAATACGAAGTTACTGTGGTGCTGTGTGTGATGGTTAAGAGTTGAACTGTGGCTGGGTGTAAGCTCTATTCTCCTGTTGGTGGGCTGGGCGGCTCCTCGTCTGTGAAATGGGGCTGCGGTGGGTTAGTAGCTACCACATCACAGTTAGCATGAACACATGCATTGGAAAGAGCTGTCCTCAGGGCTGGCAGGGGAAAGGTCCCAGGGAAGTTCCCAAGGCTGACCCTGAGCCTCTGGGCATGCCAAGGTGGGGCTGGGTGCCCATCTGAGCCTCCATCCTCCTGGGGTTTTGCATTCTTAATCCCATAAAACAGAGAGGCCAGAAGCCTTAGCCAGGGTGCAAGTGGAACTGGGGCCCCTGCAAGCCAGTGAGCCCCCATGAGCCCAAGAGCACAGCTGATGGGCTACAAACATGGACTCTGGGAAGCCAGGCCAAGAAAGATGCAGGAGCTGGAAGGCCCAGGCTGTCTACAGAGAGAAGCTGGCCCTCTGAATGGCTGGTTTCTGAAGCCGTTGGGACCTGGGCCAGCTTCTAGGAGGGGGGACATGGAGGCTTGAGGCAGCAGAAGGAGGCACCAGATTGGCCTGCAAAGAATTCCCCTTTCTTGCAAATTGGGCACAAGGTCTTTGCCTTGCAGGCACCCCTGGAGTGTGAGCCTGTATTCCACCGCCAAGGATGCTGTCCTCTGCATCGCACCTCTGGAAAACCCTCCTTTGACTCTGGGGTGCAAACTTCCACTTTCCACCTCTGCCTGGGCAGCACCTTTGTCCTGTTGTTGGTGGGGCTTCCGACCCCAGGATCTTCTGGAGTCCTGGCAACCAAGGCTCAGCCTGAGCTCACAACAGCCCAGTGTGCCTGAGACCTGGTTTCTGTTCCCCTGGCCCTTGGGTCCCCTTTTACCTTAAACCCCCTTCTGTCTCCCACCATGGCTTCTGGCCAGGTCTGTGCCCTATTTTTAGGCAGAAACTGGCAAAGAGAATGGACTGGGAGGTGGCTTCTGCCTCCACCAAAACCTCCTCTTCTGCACAGCTTCACAGCAAGCACAGGGTGGTCCAAGGCGGGGGTGAAGCTCAGGATGAGAGGGGCCCCTCCCAAGGAGCCCAGGCCTGTTCTGATTCGAGTGCAGCAGACACATGTGGAAGGACCCCAGACCCTGACCCTCAGTGTAGACACCCCCAGGACAGCACGGGTTGTACTGGCTTCCCGACAACAGGCTCTGGGAAGGCAGACCCGTTCTTCCTGCGTCCAGTCCCAGCCCCAAAGCACCTGGCACACAGGAGGCGCCCACCACATGCTTGCTGACTGAAGTGATGCCTCACTAAATGCAGCAAGGCCTGGGGTTGGGGTCTGAGGGGTGGGGAGAGGTGTGGATTTGGTGCTAAACTGGGCCTCTGCTGGGCCCTGGCTTCCCAGGGGGGCAGCCTGCAGGGACATGGGGCCCATGCCTAGGCCAGCAGAGAGCCTCCTGACCTGAGCAGGTTTCCACACGCAGGGGGCCCCGTGGGGCTCTGGTCATTCTGGGAGGGCCCACCCAGTTTGGACCCAAAACCTCTCACCCTGGGGATTTGAACCCGTGGAAACCTGGGCATCCTCGAAGGGGGATGGGGATGGATGGGGATGGGGACGAAGGGCGGACTAAGGCCACCGCTCAGCGCCCACTCCTCCCCCCAGGCTCCAGGGCCCCCTCTCGGCCCGGCCCCGCCTAGGCCCCGCCCCTCCACTGCCCCCTCCTCTGTCTCACCCTCTCTGACACCCCCTCCTGCAGTTCCCGTGCCGTGGCTGCTGCGGGAGCCACGTGTGCCCGCGCCAGGCTGGCGTGCCGGGAGAGAAGCGCGGCCACGCCTGGCCAGGCCATCATTTCCCCGCGCGGCCGCGGCGCCGACCGGCGGACAGCCGCCCCTCGGTGGGCCCAGGCGGGTCCCGGAGCGCGGGAGGTGGGAGCATGAGCGCGGGCTCAGAGCGCCGGGCGGCGGCGGCCCCCGGGGTGGTGCCGGCGCCCTGCGCCTCGAAGGTGGAACTGCGGCTGAGCTGCCGGCACCTGCTGGACCGCGACCCGCTCACCAAGTCCGACCCGAGCGTGGTGCTGCTGCTGCAATCGCAGGGCCAGTGGGTGCAGGTAGGGGCGCGGGTAGGCGGGGGGTGGGGGCCTGGAGCTGCGGACGCGGAAGCCGAGATGGATGTGTGAGGCTAGTGGGGTGCAGAGCAGGGTCACGGTGGGGTTACCTGGTCTAAAGATGGGTGCCCTGGAGCTGTGGGGTTGAAGTGTAGGGGCTGGGTTGGAGGCGGAACCACGAGAGGGGCTCCAGGTAAAGGGAGGGAGCCCTGGAGTGGAGGGTGCGACCCCGGGTCCGGGTGGCGGCTCCGGGGCCAAGTGAAACACCCAGGCTTGAGGGAGCCGGAGGGGCTCTCCTGGGGGCGCAGAGGAGAGTAGGGGACACAGGGCTTTGACCGAGGTCACGGGTCCACCTTGGGCCCGCGGGGCAGCCGGGAGCACCAGTCCTCCGCTGGGTCCGCATTCTCAGGGCGGAGACAGCGCACCGCGGGTCCCGTAGGAGGCTAGCCGGGCGCTCCGGGAGCCAGGACTCCATCTCCGAGACCGGTACGCCCCGCCCAGAGGGCTCCCAGCCTGGCGCCTGGTTCTCGAGTTTGGGAAGAGTCGAGGCGGTCCCGAGCGGCCGCGGGGTGGCCTGGCGAGCGCGGCGCGTGCGGCCGGGGTCGGGGCAGCAGCGGACGGTTCGCAAGCCTCGCGGACCTGGCTCTGGGCGCGTCCCGTCTCTCGGCGACGCGGGCTTCCCTCTGGTCCCGGGAGCGGCCGAGGCGCCTGCGCGGGGGCAGGCTCTTCACCCCAGACCTGCGCTCCCAGAGGGCGGGCCGCGGGACTGCTCAGACCGCTCTGCGCCCCACGAAGCGCTTTTTCCGCCACCATCTCACGTGAGACGCGTGGCCTCACTTCGAAAGGGCAAGAAATCGGGGGCGAATAGGTGAAGTCGAGCATTGAGCCCCCGGAGAGCTGGGGGGCCGGAACTCGGACCCGAGTGCGCCCCAGCCTCCAGCGCTCCCCCTACGACGGGTCTGTCCGCGCACGCGCGTCCCTGGTCTCGGTGGCCTCATACAGCCCGGGCGGAGGTAGGGAGGTTAGGGGCACGTCGAGGGTACAGCCGCAGAGGGTCGCGGTAGTCCTAGAGACGCGCAGCGCCAGCTCCCTGGACCGCACTGCTCCCTGGCTGTGACCTTGTGCTGTTTTTTGTCATCTCCGGACCACCAGCCTCCTGGCCTGAGAAACCCTCCAGTCATCGACTTCGGGAGCAAAGGATCTGCTGGAGGGGCCCAAACCCCCATTAGCCTCCGTTGCTTGGCCTCAGCGCTCCCTGCAGCATATGTCCCTTGAGGAAGCACATAAACACCCTCATCTGGGGTGTGGAAGTTTGTGGGACTCTGGAGCAGGGCAGGTTGCACTTTGATGGGTTGGGGCCCAAGTTGGAGGAGAGAGTTGAACCAAGGGGTTATCTCTGCAATTTGCCCCCCTTCCCGACTCTGGAGTCTCCCTGCCTGTCCAGCAGGGTGCTGGCAAAAGATCTCTGCTTTAAGGTTTGCCCAGCCAGGTTCCAGTCCAGCTCTGTCCCTTACTTGGGGTGCCCTTGGACACCCCTTCCCTTCTCTGCTTCCCCATCTGTGGTTTGGGGATGGAGGAGGCTGTGTGGGCACGAGATGAGAAGCTGTAGCTTGTGGGGGCCAGAGAACTACGCCTTTATCTCAGGGAGGGAAGTGCCAGGGGTTCTGGGGAATGACACTCCCCAGGGGGCAACCGGAAGCCTCGAAGCAGCAGATGGGTCTTCCCACAGCACAACCTGGATGCAAGTCCTCCAGGACCACCCAAGGGCAGGTGGGCGGGACAGGGAACCCTGCAGGCTACAGCAGAGGCACAGGATCTCTGGGCAGTGCCCCGGGAGAAACTTGTCCCCCTCCTCCAGGGGTCTGCTTACCCAGGGCCACTTGCAGGTGGACAGAACCGAGGTAGTCCGGAGCAGCCTGCACCCGGTCTTCTCCAAGGTCTTCACGCTTGACTACTACTTCGAGGAGGTGCAGAAGCTGCGCTTTGAGGTCTACGACACCCATGGGCCCAGCAGCCTGAGCTGCCAGGAGGATGACTTCCTGGGGGGCATGGAATGCACTTTAGGGCAGGTGGGTGCCCTGTCCCCATGCCCTCAGAGGAGGAGGGCAGCATGGGCACCTCAGCGGGTGCAGTGGTGGTCTGGGGACAGAAAGATTATGCACCAACTGTGTACCAGGTGTTCTGCCTGACTCCTAGCTCCTTCTCCTTAAAAAATATCTTTTAGTTAATTTAAAAAATGTAATTTGGAACTGGGTAATATAGTCATATGGATCTAAATTCAGAAGGCATAACAGGCATGCTCTGGGTGTCTCCCTCCTGCCCTGCCCCCAGATTTGTTACATCCTTTTGGAGAGAGGTAGTCTTATCAGAGTAAAGGGACATATAGTTTTTTCTCTATATATACACTTTTAAAAACACAAATGACATACACTGCTCTGCAGCTGTGTATGTCACTTCCATAACATAAGTGAGCCCTTCCCTTGCCTGTCTCCATGGCAGTGACTGGTCTGAGGGACCCTGCATCCTCCAGTAGTCATTCCTATTAGCTCTATGATTGTCAGTGAAATGAGGTCTTGCCTCCAGCCAAACTGCTCAGCGCAGGCTCTGGGCAGAACACTCCATGTGTCACACATTTGATTCTAGTAGGTACTCTGAGGGCTTTTTAATGAGGTGTAATTTACATACAGTAATATGTGTAGACCTCTAGGGTGGGGATTGATGAGCTTTAGACAGTTGTATACACCTGACCACCACCCAGATCACACAGCATATCTTTGTCATCCAGCAGGCCCCCCTGCTCCTCTCAACCCCCTCCCCCAATAGTTTTGCCTGTTCTAGAACATCATGTCCGTGAATCACACAGTATGTTCCCATTTGTGTCCGACTTCTTTTCCCCGACATGAAGGCCTTGTGACTCATCTCCATTGCTGCCTGGGGCAGAGACGGCTGGGTCGAGCCTCTGTCAGATAAGAGGACTGAGATTTCAGCAAGGTCCACCCAATGCTCGCCACCCACTTTCCTCACATGCAGGGACACACATGCACAGACATCAATGTGCAAACATGCATGCACCTACGGGTGCAGATCCATGGACACATGTATGGACACGTATGTCTGGATATACACGTAAACTCTGCATTATGGGAAGGCTGCCCAGTGCCACCAGGTCTGCAGGGCTGGCCAAAGGTTTGGACCCTGGCTTCAAATCCCAGTGGTGGCCCTTCAGTAAGTCCCAGACCTCTGCCTGGATCTCCACTTCCTCACCTGGGTGGTAGGTTGGGGGGCCAGGCCACTGAGGGTGACTGGGGTCACTGGGAAGGAGACGGGGAGACCCCGGGTGGGGTTAGAGCCCCCAGGGAGCAGGTATGGACCCTCCCTGACCCTCTGACTTGCAGATCGTGGCCCAGAAGAAGGTGACCCGGGCACTGTTGCTGAAGTTCGGCAGGAACGCGGGCAAGTCCACCATCACGGTGAGCCCCTGCCTTCCACCGGCCCCTCCCCTGCAGGCCCCGCCCCTTCATCACTGAGGCTGTGGGGGACGAAGCTCAGGCTGCGCACTGTCTAGGCACCTCCCACAGACTGGGCTGCAGGGCAGAGAAGGGTTGGAGTGGGCCGGCTGAACCCCAAGGCCCGCGAGGGGTCAGGCCCCTCCTGCCCACTCCACCCAGGTGATAGCTGAGGACATCTCTGGGAACAACGGCTACGTGGAGCTCTCCTTCAGGGCCAGGAAGCTGGATGACAAGGTGAGGGGTGCTCCCCTGGAGCCTGGCTCTCCCTGCTGTCAGGGGGTGTCCACGAGGAGATGACAGGTGGCCGCAGAGTGGGACACAGTCAAAGCCAGGGCAGCTGTGCTGCTGTCGGGGTCCTGTTGTGTCACTGCCCCTGTTCATCCTCAGAGCTTCCTGTGACGACACTCAGGGGCTCAGGGAGGTCCCAGGGCAGACAGTGGAGAAACTGGTGGGAGCCAGTCTCTGGGCTGGAAGTGCTGGGGAGCTAGGGAAGCTGGAGCAGGATGCTCTCAGGGAGGGCTGGGCCCTCACACCGGGGGAGTGGCAGAGCCTGGCCCTCAACTCAGCTTGCCAAGCTCATCTTTTGCTCCTCTGCCAGGACCTCTTCAGCAAGTCAGACCCATTCCTGGAACTATACAGGATCAATGATGATCAGAGTGAGCAACTGGTGTACAGGACAGAGGTGAGGGGTCCCCACCCAGCACCCGAGGGTAGCGTGAAAGCACAGAGAGGGCAGCCCCTGACCCTTCCTGCACCTCCCTGCCCACCGTAGCTGTAGGAGTCTTGATCCTCAACACCGCCCGCCATCCCCCTTTGAACAGGGAGCAGCCAGGCGCGGGTGGACCTTGTGACCTAGGGTCAAGAATCTGCATTTGTTGTGACTACCTGCCCATGAAACAAGATCCCAGTGACAGCAGTGGGAAAGCGTTTCCTTTTGAGATAAATTAGAGTTAAAAAAAGGCTATGTAAGGAAAGGAGTCCAGGTGGTCCTGGAATGTGGAGGAAGCTACAAAGGAGGTTCTGGATGGAACAAAGTTCGGAAATGCAGCTCTGGGCTCGCAGGGTCCTGCCTGGAGCCTGAGGCTGGGCCCCTGAGCCGCCCGCCCCTCCCGGCCCACAGGTGGTGAAGAACGACCTGAGCCCCACCTGGCAGCCTTTCAAGGTGTCTCTGAGCAGCCTGTGCAGCTGCGAGGAGTCGCGGCCTCTCAAAGTAGGTGGGGCTTTGCGCCTGGAGGATGGGGGTGTGGCTGGGAAGGGGGCGGGGCGAGTGGTTGAGTGGGGCCACCCCGTCAGACCACACCCTGCTGGAGTTGAGATGTGCGGGGGTGGGGTGGGGGTGGGGTGGGGGTGGGGTGGGGTGGGGTGGGGGTGGGGGTGGGGTGGGGGTGGGGTGGGGGTGGGGTGGGGTGGGGGTGGGGGTGGGGGGAGGTACTGAAGAGGAGTGGTGCGGACGGGGCGGCCTACCTGCAGGGCCATGGAGACGCCCAGGCCTGGGACCCCAGAGGGGCAGGCGGGCTGAGGAGTCCTGGGCTCCCCAGGGCCTCGTTTGGGATTATGACTCCCGCGGAAAGCACGACTTCATTGGAGAATTCTCCACCACCTTCGAGGAGATGCAGAGAGCCTTCGGGGAGGACCAGGTGAGCCGGCCTGTCCCCCAGAATGCTCTGGGGCGCTGGCCCTGGGCTGAGTTCCCCAAAAGTGCTTGTGATGGCTTTAGAGAGGCTAAAGATGATGACAGAGCATGACAGCCACGCTCACCAGGTGGTCAGAGTAGGGATCACAGGCCTGTGTTGGACAGACAGACGCCAATGGGCAGGGCTTCAAGGCCTCCCTGGCCCCTTAGGGTGGGGTGTTGGGCGCTGGCACTCTGGGGTGGGGGTCTCTGCCTGTCCCTGTCCCCCAGGCCCAGTGGGACTGTGTGAACTCCAAGTATAAGCAGAAGAAGCGCAATTACAAGAATTCTGGGGTGGTCATCCTGGCAGACCTGAAGGTGAGCCTCAGCCCAGGCTGCAGACCCTCCCCTGCCCACCCACGGTGCGGGGTTGGGGGGTAGTCCTGCTTCGGCCTGAGCTCTGCGGAGAGCAAGCTCAGCAGTGGCAGGTGACTCCCTGGAATCTCCCCCATTGTCAGATGGATTCAAGGGCTCTTGTGCCCCTAATGCATGGAGGTGGGTTAGGAAATGGAGGGGAGGGGGAAACAAGAGAATAGATGATGGGGGGAAATGGGCATGCAGACAGCCTGAGGGCCTGAGAGGCAGGGACTGAGGCTGCCAGGCTCCTGCCTGCCCCAGCTGCCCTGGGGGAGGGCAGGTCCCAGCAGCCCCAGAGGCCCTGCCCTGAAGCCCTGGCCTGAGTCTCCCCGGGGTGGGGGCCCTGGAAGCTCTACAGGGTGTACTCGTTCCTGGACTACGTCATGGGCGGCTGCCAGATCCACTTCACGGTGAGTCCGCACCCTCCACACCGCCTGTGGGCTGCATCCCAGAGGATGAGGGGGTTGGCGCCTGGCCCCACTCAGAGCCCGTTTGACACCCTGGGTGGATGTGTGCAGAAAAGGCCCTTCTGCAGGGTTTGCACACCCCTTCCTTGTGACCCCTCCGAGCTTCTTCAAGTGACAGCCGGAAAGGCCTGAGGGTAGTGACTGGGCGGGGGGACACATGGGGACCCCATCTCAGGCCTTACTCCTCCCAGGCCCTGCCCAGCCCCTCCCTCCACCCTTCACTGCAGGAGGAGGTGCTGAGGGTCCACTGTGACAGCTCCGGCTCCTTGGGGTCCCTGGCTGGTGTTGCCACAGAGGTGCTGGCTACGCCTGGGGACCCAGGAGCTTTGGGGTTGGCCTGTCCCTTCTCCTGTGACCCAGCCAGCACAGCGTCAGACCCTTGGGCTTACAGCCACCGGGTTTTCTCACATCCCTGGGCAAGCGGCTTCCCCAGGCTTCGGTGTCCTTAGCGGTCAGATGGGGTGCAGCTGCCACCCAGGCCAGGAAGGAGGGCTCCAGGCTCATGACGCCGTGGCCTCTGCAGGTGGCCATTGACTTCACGGCCTCCAATGGGGACCCCAGGAACAGCTGCTCCCTGCACTACATCAACCCCTTCCAGCCCAACGAGTATCTGCAGGCCCTGGTGGCCGTGGGAGAGATCTGCCAGGACTACGACAGGTGCGCCGGCCTCCCATGCCTCCTGGGCTCTGCAGAAGTCATGGGTCAGCGCCTCAGGGTCTGAGAAGGGAGATGGGGCGGCCCCCCACAGGGGTCCGAGTCCTTCTCGCAGACACAGAGCAGTAAACTGAGGCCGTAGAGGGGTAGGGTTCTCGAGGCCTAGGGAGTGATGGGGCCAAGGTCCCTGCATCCAGTCAACACCACCCCTGCCTGCCTGCGAGCCTGGTGGCCGCCTCATGGGTCTGGGCCTTAGTTTCCCCTGTGTGGTTCGGGGCACCTGGTCTCCTGGCTCTGTTGGTGTCTCCCCGAAGCCCCCGTTCCCTCAGTGAGGTCGAGGGCCCTGGGTGATGAGGCGGCCTCTCTTCCAGCGACAAGAGGCTCTCTGCTTTGGGGTTTGGAGCTCGGATTCCTCCCAAGTATGAGGTAGGAGAAAGCCCGGGTCCCAGGACCCCAGGGGAAGCAGTGCCATGTGACAGGCGGTGGGGCAGGAGGTGGGGACCTGCCTTTCACCTCCCAGCACTAGTGTTCTCAGTCAGCCCTGTGGCCCTGTGAGGAGAAGGGGGACATTCGCCTGGAATTTTCCGTTTAGAAAGGGTGTTTGACTGGCTTGAGCAGAAAGTTTGGGGGTTGGGGAATTATTGGCTAATACATCTCAGAAGCTCCGGGTCCCACTGGAGCCAGGGTTGGCCTTCTGCCCTCTGTCCCCAGTGACCCCCTTCCACAAAGGATGTGTCACATGGTGGCCCTGGGGGCTCCAAACCTACCTCTCTCAGTAGTTGGGGTGGGGGATGCTAGGAGGTGGACCCGCTGACCGGTCCCTTCTGCCCAGGTGTCCCATGACTTTGCCATCAATTTCAACCCCGAAGACGATGAGTGCGAAGGTAGGAGCGTGAATGGCCCGTGGTGGGGGTGCGCTGGGGCCGTGCTCACACCCCGCCCCCCACAGGGATCCAGGGTGTGGTGGAGGCCTACCAGAACTGCCTGCCCAGGGTCCAGCTCTACGGCCCCACCAACGTGGCGCCCATCATCTCCAAGGTGGCCCGCACAGCCGCGGCCGAGGAGCGCACCCGTGAGGCCTCTGTAGGTGCCCAGTACCAGGGGGGGTGTGTGAGGAAGGGCTGGCCTCTGGGAAAGAGGGAAGGGTCAGGTCGGGCGGGGCCGGTGGGCGGGGCCCGGAGGCCGAGGGAGGGAAGAGGGGCGGGAAACAGGAATGCCGGGTGTCTGGACCAAGTGAGGCCGGGCGTGGACTCGCCTCGAGGGCCCCAGAGCCAGTGAGTTGAGCGCTGCTCTCTGCCCAGGAGATTCTCGCCCTGGAGGCTGATCTGCTGTCTGTGGTTCTATTATACATGTATTGTTATTTTGTTTGCATGGTCTTTTTTTTTTTGGCTGCACTGTGTTAGCTTGTGGGAATTTAGTTCCCCTACCAGGGATTGAACCCAGGCCCGGGGAAGTGAAAGTGCCCAGTCCTGATTCACTGGACTGCCGGGGAAATCCTTCTTCTTAATTTGCACAAGTGGTGAGACGCTAAAGGCTGCCTCCTGCATTAGGGTTCTGTAGACCTGCCTGAGGCACGCCGATGACTCAGTTGGCTTCTTTTAATCTTTTATTCTGAAAACAAAAAAAAAGAATAGTCAACTTTATGGAAGAATAACCCAACGCCTTTGGCCCATCCTTTCCCTGGACTCACTGGTCAGCAACTTCTGCCCTGTTACCTCCTCCTACTTCTCTTCCTCCCCTGCCCCCATCTACACACTGGTCCTTTCTTCCCTTTGAATCTCTTGAGAGCAGGCTGCTGGCCTCCTGAACCCCACTTCCCCCACCAAGTTCTTGGTGTTGATCTGCTCACAAGATCCTGTACAGTACAGCTCTGCAGTCTCACATCGAAGGCGACCCCCTCCTCTTGTCTCACCCCAGCCTCCATCTGTCCCCATGTGTCCATGTTCCTCACCGTCCCAGGACCTGTCCTTCCCATGTTCTGGTCTCCTGATCTATTTTTTCCCCTTTGTTTTTCTGTGCCCCATGGCATGTGGGATCTTAGTTCCCTGACCAGGGACTGAACCTGCGCACCCTGCAGTGGAAGTCCACTGCACCCCCAGGGAAGTCCCTGTGGTGGGACTAGGCTGTTGCTCTCAGCCTTGCTACATCCTTGGGACTTGCCATCGCCCAGTCCCTGAGTGGGGGTGGCTCTCCCAGGCACACAGCCCCCAAAGGCAGGGTCACAGTGTCGCCTCCCACCCCTTCTTTCCTCAGATCCAGGCGTTCTCTTCTACAGTCACTGCACAGGTATCAATTTCAGGTGGTTTAATTTAGATCCAATACTTTATATAATATGCTCCAAGTTCATTAATTGCCAAAAAAACAATAATTTTATCACAATATTATTTCTGGTGTAGAATCCAGCCTGGAGTTAAGGATTACATTCAGCTTTCATGTTCTTGTATTGTTTTAAAGCAAGTTTTAGACACATAATTTCATCTGTAAATATCAGTATAAACCTCTGAAAGAGGTACAGTAGGCTCCCATTATCACACCTAAAGACAACGTCAGTTCCCGAGCATTAAGTGTCCAGCCATCCCGTCCACACCATGGTGGATTTTCCAGGAGGCACAGGGTTAAGATAAGGGGCTGGGCCTGACAGTGTGTGTGGCCATCCTGCTGGGGACCCCTGCCTTCTCCTGTGGGGTCCTCTTGCCACCCCCTTGTTAAAGAGATCAGCATGTGCCTACAGTAGGGCCCCCGGCTGGAGTCTGCTGACCATGCCCTTGTGGTAGCCTTCGTGTCCGTCTGATTCCTCTGGGAGGGGTTAAACTCTGGGGGCCTCAGGTCTGCCTCTGTCCTTGCTGGGGCTCAGACCCTTCGTCTTAGCTGCGCGAGGTGGATGTGGGTGGAGGCTGGGCGGCATCTGGGACCCCCCTTCCCTGAGCCTCTTCTTGAATTTTGCCCTCACCTGCCTTCCTGTCCTGCGGAGAAGCCCTGTCCCTTCTGGCTGACGCCTACCGGGGCCCCGACTGCAGTGGTCCCCGGGTTCAGGTGACGCTTCCGTCGCAGGCGGTGATGGTGTGGTGTTTGCACTGCTGGCAGACCCAGGGCTGTGAGGTCTCAGTGGGGTGCTGCCCCTACTCTGGGGGTGGGAGGAGGCTGTGTGGGGCTCAGGGCTGGGCCAGGCACTGTGGGAATCCACCAGCCCTGGACAGGAGACTGCCCATCCCCCTCGTCTGGGGGCTCAGAGGGGGTCCCTGGGAGAGGGTGCCCACTCGGCCAGAGCTGGGCAGGCTAGGGGATAGTCTGGCCGGCCTTCCAGTGCTGGCGCTCCAGGGTGATTTTTGCAGCTCTTCTGTGTTTTCTCTCACCCAGATTTTTAGTAATGATTGCTGAGTGGTTTTGTTTTTTTTCACTGTGGAAATGGACCTTTATTTGAAACAAGCCCCAGTCTGTCATGCGCAGACACACTAGGCACCTGGCCAAGCTGGGCCAGAGTGTGTTGTTTGAAATCTCAGCGTCTCTTCAGGGTGTGGGAGCCCCTCCCCGCCCAGGGCTGATGATCCCTTCTCTGGCCTCAGACCTGGGTCAACCCCGGCTCCCCTAGCCTCACTGTCCCCACCTGTAAGGTGTGGCTGTATCCACCTCCGGTTAGAGGGAGCACATGGTCACAGCTCACTGTGATTCCATGTGTGTGTGTGCACCTGTGTACATGTGGTACGCTTCTGCGAATACGTTTTTAGAAAAGCTTGGCACCGTGGTCACCCCCAGGCGGTCTGGTTGGTGGACTTGGGGTTCGACTGGGGGAGGTACAGCGGCCCTGCAGGGTCCCCACAGCCCCTCCTCCCCTGTGCCCCCAGCAATACTACATTCTGCTGATTCTGACGGACGGTGTGGTGACCGACATGGCAGACACACGTGAGGCCATCGTGCGCGCCTCCCACCTGCCCATGTCCATCATCATTGTCGGGGTGGGCAACGCCGACTTCACCGACATGCAGGTGCTAGACGGCGATGACGGTGTCCTGCGCTCCCCACGCGGCGAGCCCGCCCTCCGCGACATCGTGCAATTTGTGCCGTTTCGGGAGCTCAAGAGCGTGAGTGCCCGGCGGGTCCCTTGACAGCATTGTGGAGGCGACAGGCGCTGAGCCCCTGCTCCATCCTGAGCAGTTTCAGCCCCTAGAAACCTTTGCACTATGAGAAGCGTCACACGGATGCCCCAGAAGGCAGGTGCCCCTTAGGCAGCCACCTCCCTGGCTTTCAAGCCTCTGTGACACAGTAGGAACTCTGTGTCACGTGGACACACACTCGCAGCGTCACGGGAGGACCTGGGCTTGGAGGGACCTCAGCCCCTCTGCCCCGTGCCCAGAGCAGGGTCACACCCACCCAGACAGCTGTCTGTGCCCTCAGAGTGACAGCAAGGGTGGACTGCCCAGCCACTGCGGTCTCAACCTTAACACAGGCTCACCTGCTTGCCCACTTGGTGAATTCCTGGTTGTGGTCCCTGGAGCCGGGGGCTCTAGGGAACGGGGCTGGATGTGAGTAGGTGGAGAAGAGGGGCTGGGGGACGGGAAGCTGGCTGGAGGCACCTTCTCCCCACACCCAGGCGTCCCCCGCGGCATTGGCCAAGAGTGTGCTGGCTGAGGTGCCCAGGCAGCTGGTGGAATACTACAGCCACAAGGAGCTGCCTCCAAGAGACCTCGGTGCCCACGCCTGAGAAGCCAGCTTGGGCTCTGCTCTCTGAGGACCCATGGGGCGGCCAGGACTGTGTCCACCGTCTGCCTCCAGCATCCTTCACCCAACTCCCCAGGGGCCTCCCATCCTGCAGCCCAGGCCCACCCTCGGCTCCTGTGACCCTGATGCCTGGTGGGCTGAAGGGTGAAGAGGTCCCATGGGCACGCCTAACCCTGCCCCAGCCTGGTGGGTGGGGAGGGGCCTGGGGGACAACTCCTTTGCTTCTGATCTTCACTGGGGAGAGTCAGCAGACAGTGCCCTGTCTCTGAGAAAACCCCGGTCCCCCAGACACCTGTCCCTGCAGCCAGATTCCTCCTGGTCCCAGCTGCATCCGCCCTTGTCTCTCTGTCTGTGGGGTCTGCGGGGGTGGGGGAGGGGACTTAGACAGAATAAAGTGTCTTGTCCTTGCCGTGGCTTTGTCCCTTCACTGCCCCCCCCCACCGCAGCAGAGGACTGCACCCCTCTGGAGGGGTGGGGCCTGGTGTTTCTGTACCCTGGAGCCCCGCACTAGAGTAGGGAGCTTCTCAGCAGGTTCCCCAGGTCCTTCCTGGACTGAACCAAGGGCTCTCCTGGGAATGAAAGGGCACAGGGGGCAGTGCTCCACTCTGGGAAGGGCCAGTCGGTGCGACAGCCACCCCAAGCCAAGAGCCTCCCCTGTTCCCTGCCTGAAGTCTTTACCAGCCGGGCTCAGGTGGAGAGGGCTCCAAGCCCTGGGCTTTATGAGGACCTACTGGGCGCTGCGTGCTTTATGCTTCTGTCAGGGAAGGGGGCACCACTTGCAGTACCTCCCAGCTCTGTGGGCATGGGTTTCCGGTTGAGATTTCCCCCTAAATTATCTTGTCTGGGAAAAACAGACTGTTCCGACCCTGAATGCAGGCCCACCCACCCCTGCCTCTATCCATCCGTCCATCCATCCACTCTGGGGGCCTATTTTTAGCTCCTGATTCATCTTCTGTTCAGCAGGGATAATGGGCATCACCATGGTAACCTGGCTACCGCTGAATTCTGGAAGGGCTGATTTTGGTCTCTTCGAGGGTGAGAGGACACCAGAGATGCAGCCCCCCCCCCCCCATTCACATCTGGGAGGCAGCAGGAATGCAGGCTGGTGGACACTGTGGCCCTAAGGAGGGAGGGCCAGTGTCAGCAGAACCCAGCCACTCAGTCTCGTATGACTGGGCTGCCCTTTCAGGAGCAGAAAGCCTCAGACAGTTCCTGGGCACTGCTCAGGGGCAAAGCCAGCAGGAGGAGCTGGTCAGCTGAGATCCCTGGGGAGGCAGAAGCCAAGAAAAATGGGGGGATGGGGGTCCATGCACAGCAGTGGCGGCAGTGATGGCCCATGGGGGGAGCTGCAGCCTCAATGGGCTGTAGCCTCTTTCAGAGCACGTGTGGCAGGGAGGGGCCAAGGTTCAAGGTCCCAGCCTCTCCCTTCCGCCCTGGAGAGGAGTGGAATCAGGGTCAGGGCCGCTTTTAGGGGATGCCCTACTCTGGGGCCAGAGTAGGTGTGGATGGAAGGACCACGGGAGGCAGCCATGGGACCTGGCCTGTGGGCGGCTCGGCTGGGCACGTGCAGGTGAGGGGGAGCCGCTGGGGGGGTGGGGGCAGGAAGGCATCAGCCAGCTCAGCTGTAAGGATGTGAGGAGTTTTCCAGCCAGCGCCCAGCCCAAGAAGGCAGCCAGCTCTGCCCAGAGGCAATAAAATAATGAATTGATTATGGTCCAGGGTGGTTCAGATGGGCACCAACCACTCTCACCTCCTTGGTAACAGCAGCCCTGCCCTCCTCTGGGGGCCCATCTCCCAGTCCATATATTTAATGGGCCTGGACCACTGTCTGAATCCCAGGGTAGACATGATGCAGGCCTGGCCACTCAGCGAGCGTGCTGTCCCTGGACACAGTGATTGGCTCCGGGTGGGCACTCCACCTGGATGGCCAAAAGGACTGGGTTCTGCGACTTTTCTGCCAGTTGCTAAGCTGCTGAATGGGCACCAGGAGCAGCTGGTGACCATTGCTGCCACATGGGCAGGGCCTGCCTGGGAAGGAAGCTGGCACAGAGGAGGTGGACAAAGTAATGGTGCCGGGGTATGGGGACCTGGCTCCTCCCTTTCTGCTCAGACCAACTGGGGTCAGAGACGGGGCTTCTGTCTCTTGCCACCCACAGATACTGGCCCACAAGGATGGCAAATATTCCCAGTTCACAGACAAGGGAAGCAAAGCTCAGAACAGTTGAGTAACTTGCCCTGAGTCACACAGCTGGCAGTGGCAGAAGCAAGACCCACCAGCCCCATGCAATTTCTGGATTTTCACGTTTCAATGCAAGGCCATCCATCAAGGCTCTGGAATCCAGATGGGCTCCTAGAGAGGGAAGCCCCTGACAGGGTGGTCAGAAATCCTGGCAGCTGGTGTGGAGACCTGCAAATGAGACACCAGCCCCTAGCTCTTCGGCACCACCCCTCCTGGGAATGCAGCCTCACTCTTGCTCACAACAATTGCACGTGGAGTCTGTGGGGTTCAGAGCAAGCAGACCAAAGGTGTGCCATGGGCTGGGGCTGCTGTGGGAGGCACCTGGGCCTGACTGTCTTCAGAGGTTGCTCCAGCATGTTTCTTGGAGCAGCTCCTTCTTGCAGGGTGGGCTTGGGATTCATGTAAACCTGCGGTGGCTGATGACTTAAGCACCAGTCCAGAGTCAAGTTGGACACCTGGTCCTGCTCTCCTCAGCCTGCACGTGACCCCTTGCTTCACTTGGGGGCATGAAAAGTAAGCGTGTTAGTCTCAGTGATGTCCAACCCTGTGACCCCATAGACTGTACCTTGCCAGGCTACTCTGTCCATGGTATTCTCCAGGCAAGAATACTGGAGTGGATTGCCATTGCTTTTTCCAGGGTATCTTCCCAAACCAGGGATCGAACCAGGCTGACTCTGAAGTCCTTGACTGACCCTCCCCTGGAGAAGCGGGGTGTATAGTGCTTCCCCGTGAATCCAGGCAGCTTTGGTGTTGTGTGTCTCCAAGGCTCGGTTATGGACACACACAGTGCTGTCCTGGTCCCTTGCTGTCTGAACAGGGGCTCGCCAGAACCCATAACACCTTCCTGGACTTTCGGGAGAGACATCACTGGGACCATCGCAATTCTTTCCTGTATTCCTGACCTCTAGAAATGGAATGAGTTCGTCCGTGTTTGCTGGTATGCTAAGCCACCACATTTTGGGGGTAGTTGGCTTTGCACGTTCTTGTAAGGACTGCATGGTGGGTGATGTACTGGGCCTGAGACAAAACACCTGTTGGTAAATAAATATCCATTTCCTGAGGGAGCAGGGTGTCCTTTCCTTGTTCTGAGCATCCCTAATTGTGGCTGTCGGCGTGGCCCTGTGCGGGGGAGGACTCCTGGCCCAGGCCCCCACCCCTGAATCCTCAGAGTCAACCGTCGGCCAAGGGAGCAGAACCCTGAAGCTCCAGCCTGCTCTTTCCTCTGCTGTGGAGACGAAGCTGAGCAGGAAATTTAAGTGCTGTGATTGGTGTGGGCAGCAGGGCTGTCAGATGCATAGGGCCTTGGGCACAGGGGGCCGTGGGCAAGAGCCCCACTCCCGAATGAGGGCACCTGGGACCCTTGCCCAGCACAGACTCTCCCCAACCCAGACCTATAACAGCCGCCGAGCCCAGGGTGAGAGGACCCAGTCCTGGTTAACTGGCGAGGCTGTGGCTCCCTAGGCTGCCACCCTCTGGGGATTTAACTTCCAGGAGCCTCAAGCCTGAGGCTCCATGGATTCTCCTGGAGGCCCCAGGCTCTGTCTGGAGGGGGCAGCTGACCAGTCAAAGGTTCAGGTAGTCCCAGCGAGGAGCCCACCTCCCATCCCACCCCGGGCGTCAGCCACAGACCAGGGACACGGCGGCTCCTGCCTCCTGTGGCCGGAGTCTGAGCCACCAGCTGTCAGCCCCGGGCAGTGCAGGCCTGTGGCGTCAACACCAGCCTGGTTAGTGGATTTTTCAGATATAGGGCTCTTAGGACCCCAGTTCTTCACTCTGGGAGAGCTGATAGACGCAGCTTCGAGCTCTGAACTCAGAGCCGCGGGTTCTCACTCCTTCCCTCTCTGTGTGGGCCTTGGGTTCCTGAAGGGTGAGTTTCCCTGAGGCTCATGACCGACAGTGGGGAAGGGTCGTCAGAGCAGGCGCCCTCTCTTGCTGCCAGGCCTGGGTGCTGGCCGGCGCTGAGGGCCTCGGCTGGGTGGTCAAAGAAAGGTGGGAGGAAGCAGGTTGGGTGGCAGGGACAGGGTCGGTCGACATCCAGGGGAGGGGAAGGCCTTTGGACAGAGCTGTTTTGCCCTTGTGCTGGAGTAACATGTCCAGTCCCCACATCAGGGAAGGGAAGGGAAAGTCCACATGTCCCGGGGGCCCCTACAGCAGGCCCCAGCTCCAGGGGGAAGGCCAACAACCATTTCCCCCATCCTCAGGGGTCATGTATTTCCAGAAAAGACACATTCAGTTCTTCAGCCTGGCCTGTGGATGGGGGCCTTACTTGTAAATAAGTTTTTGCAGGTGTGAACAAGTCAAATGAGGTCACAGGATGGGTCCCATGTCTAAGGACTGGTTTCCTCAGAGGAAGAGGTGAGGGCCAGGAATGGGACAAACGCAGCTGCTGTTGCAGCAAAAACAGGAATGAACAGCCTTTGGCACATACCAGCCTGACAGACCTGCAAGAGGTAAGCAATTTAGCTTTTACTACTAATAAACACTTGTCGCTGGACTTGTCCTTCACAAAGCTCATTACTCTCTGATTCCATGTAGATTTGGAGCAGGAAATGGCAACCCACTCCAGTATTCTTGCCTGGAGAATCCCAGGGACAGAGGAGTCTGGTGGGCTGCAGTCCATGGGGTCACAGAGTCAGACACAACTGAAGTGACTTAGCATGCATGCATGCATTGGAGAAGGAAATGGCAACCCACTCCAGGACTCTTGCCTAGAGAATCCCAGAGACAGAGGAGCCTGGTGGACTGCCATCTATGGGGTCGCACAGAGTCAGACACGACTGAAGCAACTTAGCAGCAGCAGCAGCCATGTAGATTATGCTCTGGACCTAGCACGCTTCTCCCCATACTCTCTCTTTGTAGCATCCTGCATTTCAGAAAGAAGGTCGGGGCCAATAACTTCATGAACACCAGACCCGGCTGCTGCCTGATACCAGCTGTGGCTGTTTTGATACTTAGCAAGAGAATAAAAAACATGAGACCTTCAAGAGGATTATAAAACCTCTCCCTGTTCCTGAGAAAAGGGGGCACAGTTCTTGAGGCACTAGCCTGCTGTGTTTCCATCTTGCCTGGCACAGATAATAAAGCTACTCTTCTCTACTTCCTCCAGACTCTGTCTGCATATTTCTGTTTGGCATCAGTGGACCAGGAGCCAAGGGTTTGACAGCATTGCGAGCTGGTGAACCGTGGGAGCTGCCCCCACATCTCCACTCTGAGGTGCTGGGGGTCTGGGGACCCAGAGCTTTCCTGGGACTTGGTGCATTAGAGGTGTTGAGGGACATCTGCTTTTTGCTTAATTTTTAAATTTTTCTAGAATACTTTATTGCTGAAATGGAAGAATTTCGTAACCATGCTTTTTTTTTTTTTTATTTGTTGTGGCTCTGGAGCTCCAGAGCGTACATGCCCAGTAGTCGTGGCACATCGGCTCTTGTGGGGCTGTATTTCCCTAAGGTATGTGAGATCTTAGTTCCCCCGCCAGGGACCGAACCCGTGTCCCCTGCACTGGGAGGTGGACTCTCAAACCCTGGACCACCAGGGAAGTCCCCCGTGGTTTGTTGTGATAAACTGTTTCCTCACACCAGGGGCTGAGAGCTCTGATCTGGACAGTCATGGCAGACTCCCCCTCCTAGCCCTGCCGGTCCTGGGGGGGCAGCCAACTCTTAAGAGTCCAGGGCTAGGGGCCCCTCAGGAGCTGGATCCACACCCCCAGACCCAAACCCTGCACAAAGGGGGAAAAGGCGGGATGCTGGCTTCCACTAGGGGGCACCCCAAACACAGGCGCTCACAGGCCCCGCCCGCTCCCCCCACCCCCGCCCTCTGGCTCCTGCTGACAGCGAGTCCTGGGACCCCCCCAGTTTCTTCTCCAAGTTTACTGAGACGCCGGTGAGAGTAACTCAGCTGAAGGAGTGTGACGTGGTGAACTGATACACTTGCCCACAGCGGGGTGACTCCCACAGCAGGGCTAGCTAGCACTGGCATCACCTCACAGCGTTGCCTTTTCGCTGTGTGTGATGAAATTTCACACCTCCTTCCTGAGCACCTTTCGACTTCACACACAGTATCGTGAGCTGCAGTCGCCAGGCTGTGCATTCGAGCCCAGGACTCACAACTGCAAATCTGATTTCCAGATCTGTGGGAATCATTTGACCGACTCGCCCAGGCCCTGCTTGCCACAGTACTACTGTCTGTCTTTACAACCTGGGCTTTTTAGATTCCACAGATAACTGAGTGCCTACAGTGAGAACAGAGAGAGTGTCTCTGTGTGGCTTATTTCACTGAGCGTGATGCCTTCGAGGTTCATCGATGTTCTAGAAATGGCAGAATTTCCTTTTTTTTAATCACTGAATGATGTTGCCGTGTGTGTGTGTGTGTGTGTGTGTGTGTGTGTGTGTGTGTGTGTGTGTGACAGAGAGAACAGGGGCTGGTGGGGGAGAATCCTTGTACCTGTCACCCGCTGATGGACGCTCAGGTTGCATCTGTTGTCAATGGTGCTGCTGTGAACACGCGGGTTCACATGTCCCTTTGAGGGTGTTTTCATTTCCTTTGGATAAATACCCAGGAGTGGAGTTGCTGGGTCACACAGTCGTTCTGTTTTTAATTTCTTGAGGAACCTCCATACTGTTTTCATAGCAGCTGTACCAATGTACATTCCCACCAACAATGCATGAAAGTTTCCTTTTCTCCACATCCTTGCTGACACTTTTTTTCCCTTGCCTTTTCTGGCAGGTGTGAGGTGATATCTCACGGGGGCTTTTTTGTATTTATTTATATATTAAATCTTCTGATCTGTGAACGTTTATTTCTGTCTTCAGTTTCTTTCACCAATGCCTCATAATTTTCAGTGTCCAGATCTTTCATCTTCTTGATTAAATTTATTCCTGGACTTTATTGTTTTTGATGCTATTACAAATGGGATGTCTTTCTTTTTTTCAGATAGGGAAAATTTATAATAATGTTTGTCTCACTTGGAGTGAATATTCTAATATCTTGAGGCAGAAACAGTCATTGTGTGTTCTCCGTTGCTGGCTGCTGCTGGGCATCACAGCATCTGTGGAAATGGATACCAACTCCTAAAATCAATATACTCTGAAATGCTAAACACTCATTTCCAGGAGCTTGGGATGAGGGATTGTGGATGTCTCAGAGGTCAGCTTTGGAAAAACAATGTAAAATATGTGAATTCAATGTGTGATTTGAAGTTGAAATCTTACTGTGTGCACACAACATTGGATTGGCTCAGAGATCTCCTGGGGCTCCAGCTTCGATGGATTGAATGTATTAATATTATACAATTAAAAATGTTTGTAGGAGCTTGTCTAGGTCTATAAATGGAATCAGATGTGAATAAAAAACTCTTTAAAAGTGATGGAGAAACAGAATATTAAATTTTGTAGGTTTAATGTATAAGAAACTGAGATTGAAAGTTTATAACATTAACAAACTGAGTTTTATTAAATTGTAAAAGGCCCAGTGAACCACATGAAAGCCACGGAATCTCAAGTTGACGTCAGTTTTGGGAACTATAACCACCCGTTTCCCAGGACGAGTGACTCAGGCCTTTTTACCGACCCCCCCCCTCCAGTAAATGGGCCTCCTGACAGGGGCTTTTGCAGGGACCCTGCTTCTGAGGTCAGGTTTCTGCATGTTTGCCCCCAACCCCTCTATTCTGGGACTTGTGCACAAAGTGGGACCCAAGGAATCCCAGATTTAGTCTCACTGGGCTGCCAGGGGGAGGGTTCCACTCATCTTCAGGGCAGAGCCAGGTTCCAGCTGGAGGTGGGTGGTGAGAGGGCATGCCCGGAAGGGTACAGCAGTGGGTGGCGAGAGGTGGGCCAGCCAGGGACCCTTCCTTTGCCCGAGGAATTGGCTGCCAACTGGGAAAAAAGCCAAGAAGCACTCAGTCGGCTGGCAGGGCTTCCACCCTCCTGGCTGATTCCTGTATCCTGCCCAGCCCTGCGGGCTTCCTGCAGCCTCACTCCCACTCTCTGAGGTGCCTTGATAGAGGCCGAGGTAATGTTGACGCTACCTGGGACACCTTTACAGCATTTGAGAAGCCCCAGCAGACCACCGAGTCACGTTTTCCTACAGCTTCTGCCTGTTTGCAGGACAGGGGAACTTGAATAGATTTTGGCCAGCTTCCCTCACACAGCGTATGGCTTCCCTGCCCCCACACACACTTGGGACCCTGCTGGGGTTTCTCAAATGCAGTAACCTCTGACCCGAAGAGTAGTACTGTGAGTTGACCTGGCAGGTAAGGGCTCTCTTAGAAATGCTTTTACTCCCCTTGGGGGCTGATGAGGGGGTCCAGACTTGCTCCCTGCGCTATAAACGCCCATCTCCCACCATCCTGACAGACAGCAGGGTGCATGAGGGTGCATGCGCACACGCACACACACGCACTTACACACACGCTTACACGTGCGACACACACGCGACACACATGCGACACACGCTCACACACACGCTCACACACACGCTCACACACGTGTGCGCTTACACATGCGCTCACACACACGTGCACCATCTGGGGAGACACAAGAAGAGAAAGCGTATGTGTAGAATGTGGTTGCCCACCCCAGGTTGGGGTGGGGTGGTGAAGGCTGGGCACGGTGGGTGTGTGGGGATTACTTCTCCAACCCATGCATGCATTTATCTGGCTCAGGAGGTCCAGGCAGGCCCAGTGGAATTGTACAAGCCGGAGTTGGCCAGTCATATTTGTACAAGAATCTTATTGTAGTTTAAGTTCCCTTTTTCTCATTCTGTGTGAGGTTCAGGAGCTTTTTTTTTTTTTTTTTTGTCATCTCTTTGTTCATGCCCTTTGCCCATTTCTCTGTTGAATTGCTCATTTTTAGAAAATGACTTACAAGAACTGGTGTGCCGTGCGCACTATTATAGCCATGTTTTCCTAGGTCACCAGTGGTCTTTGATCCTCCCCTGGGGTGTGCCAGCCTGCTGCATCAGTATTTTTCTCTCCTGCCCTTTGCTTCCTTGCAGGGCTTTCTGACTTTGTTTCCATTATACAGAAAGATGCTCTGCATGGGGTTTGTGGAACATGAGGCGGGTTGGATGGGCTGCCGCCTCCATGTGCTGACCCTTCTCACGTGGTCTAAGCAGGGCAGTGAGCCGTGAGCTGCCCCTGCTAAGCCGTATCCAGCCAGCGTCTCCTGCGCAGCTCGGCGCTCATCACAGACGGAACACCCTGGATTCATCTGCACCCTTTCCTCACGTGTGGATATTTGGTAGATAAAAAACAGCATCAATTTTCTCACAGATATTCTCCCGCATGGAGAAGTGGTAACCAGAGCTGTTATCAACCCATCCAGGAACGTTTCTAGGGTGTACACTTCATGCTGTACATATACAGCTATGAGCATAACCAATATTGCCCTGCCTTTGGGAGGCTCACCAGTGAATGGAGGTCAGGCCAAAGTAGCAGGCGCTCACCAAGGAGCTTGAGGGTACTTCGGGGTCAGTGGGATCAGAGGAAAGTGTTGAACCCACACGAATGGTGAAGGCAAGGAAGACTTCCTGGAAGCAGCGGCTTCTATCTGAGGCTGGGAGAATGAAGAGTTAGAATTGGTGGGGTGAGCATGTCAGAGCCATCTAGGCAGACTGAGGCCACCTCACATACTGGGAGGAGGGCTCAGGGTCCCAGGCCAGGTGCTCAAGACATCATCCTCCTTGGTCACCCCCGGGGTGTGCACCCCAGCTCCCCAGCCTGAAGTGGAACTGCTACTATTAGCCTGCCCTCCATGCTGCTGACTGCCAGCCTGCTGACACTGCAGGAAAGCACCCAGCCGGTTGGGTGGCCGGGGGCACCCTCTCCTGGAGCCTGGGGTCTGGGCCTTGGGTTCTCGGGCACTCAGGGAGAGTGTTGCTCAGGAAGAGTGACCAGGTCTCCTTCTCTGACCAGACCCCCACCAGCCTCACCTGAGTCCCTCTTCCCACAAGCCTCAAGCCTGTAAAGTCTGGGCCACATACCAACACTGTTCTAACAACTTAAACTTGGATGGCCAGACCCCCTTATAGCACCTGAGAACTCAGGGCGGCTCGAGGAATTGAGGCTTGTTTCCAGCCTCCTCTGAGACAGGATTTCACTTGGAAAAGCTGGAGCCAGGGCCAAGCCCCGCTTCCTGCCTTTTGTTTAATGTGATAACTTCCGAATGACATATTTCAATCACACACCTAACATAACGCATGGATCATCCAATGCTTTAAGTGAAAGGTAGAGGAGAGACCCTGACTTTCACTGGTCTACGGGCCAGAATTGCTTGGTTTCTGCTCCGTGTGAATTAACGCTTGCTTATTTGCTAGAGCTCTGCTGAGCTGTGGTGTTTCTGTGGGTTATTGTCCGAGAGCAGAGTGAACAAGCATTTTTCCCACTTGGAGAGGACCGGCTGGGTGCCAGCACCTGCTTCTTACATCCTGTTCACCTGCCCTTTTCCAGTTCCCACGGCCAGTGCTGGAGGGCCTTCCTACTTTTTGTAGATTCCTGCTCCCCTAACGACGGAACCCGGCTCACCCCCACCCCCGTCTCTCGGCACAGACACAGGGGCGGCAACATGGGCTTCTTTCCCTTTCGCAACAGTTATCTCTGGTTGAAACCCGTCCTCCAAGGTCGGCGTGGTGCGTGGACTTGGGATTCAGCCCAGCAGTTTTCATTTAAAGGTCCTGGAGGCTGAATTTCAACCTCGTTTTTCCTGAGCTGACCCTCCTGCAGTGACCACGGAGAGCCGACGCCTGGCCCTGCCTGCATCACTCACCAGTGGGTGGTCCTGTCAGTCCTGCCAGCCGGGCCCTGTCCCCGCCCCCAGTGAGGGACGGCGTGCTCGTCCCACCCCCACCCTGTGCGGTGACCCCGCCACCAGCCACCTCTCCGCCCCAACCCCCATCCTCAGGTGTCCTGCAGAGCAGAAGTGCTCGGGAAGAATCATCCAGGATAAAGGAAAAGAACCTCTGTGGCCATGGGGCTTTCTCCAGGCAGCCAAGGCCCCCCTGCACCAGCCCCCAGTAGGATCCTGGACACAGTCCGCTCAGGCTGGTTCACGGGGTGCCTGGGGGCACCCATCTCTGAGGGGGAGGCTTGTCTCCGGGCCGCCCCCAGGGTCTCAGCAAGCGAGCTCCACCTCCACTGGGGCCACTCACCCTCCCCTGTCACCCAGCTTCACCCTCTTGCTGTGACATCTGCCCCCAGGAGGAGGGCCACGTCAGGGGTCTCCTGACTCTGGTGTTTCAGGGCCTGTGTGGCACCCCCTCTTCTGCGGAGGGCAGGGCAGAGTCCTGGAGTGATCTTGGGGTGCACACCCCCGGCGCCCCATCTAGATGAGGCACGTGTCCCCGCGAGGGGGGCTCCTGTGTCTCCCCCACCCAATCGGAAGCTCACCCATTGGCTGGGTGGTTTCAGCAGGCTGTCTGACACCGTAAGCCCCTTTGGGAAATGGGGCACTACTGAGACCCAGCTGCAGCGGGTTGGGGTGATGGCCCCCAGAGGTACAGCCTCCAGAGCCGTGAACGTGACCTTGTTTGGGGAAATGCTGCTGTAATCAGGCTGAGGCGGACTGTGTGGGTGGATGTCTGGTGCAGGCATCGCTGGGGGCCTGGCTGGTGGGCAGGGAGGGAGGGGTAAGGGGGTCCATGTGGTGGTGGGAGGCCAGCTGTGCAAGTCCAGGGGCCAGGGAAGAGTCTGGGCTCTGACTGGACTGGCGGGGCAGCCCAGGGGCAAGTCCAAAGCCCATTCTGGCTCAAGTGGGCCCTCCTTCCCCTTTGCTGGGGGCGGCCCCTGCTGGCCCCCTGCCTCCTGGGATCGGAGTCTCGTCTTCCTTGTCCACCAAATAGGCACACCCTGGCCTGCCGCCACCTCCTGAAGACTTTCCCAGAGATGATCAGTCCAGGACCCTCAATCCTCCCACCTCCCGGATTACCTGTCCCAGGAGCCAGGGACTGCGGCTGAGCGCCCTTCTGACTCCTCCCCGTGCTCAGTGCTCAGCCGTGTTGTTGCGTGTGTGTGTGCCCACAGTTCCCGTTCACTCCACGCCACCCTCCCTGTGTGGCTGCGCTACAATCTGTGGGTCTGTTGACTATCAGGGCTGCCCCCCGTGCTGTGGTGGGGATGGCTTTGCTGAGATACAGCTCACCTGCCACCTGTTACACAATGAACGTGTGTGCCCCCTTCACGTGCTGAAATCCTAACCTGGATGTGGCGGTATTGGGCGGAAGCTTGTGTGCCAGGTCAGGGGTTACTGATATCCACAAGGGCAATTGGGCTGTAACAGCTATAAAATGCACTGTGATCTCTGCCCCTGCCTTACATGATGCAACTCTAACCACGCAGCTTGATGGACTAATTTTGTTTATTCATCAGACGTTGGGCTTTTGCGTTGTTGGTATCTTTTGGCTGCTATGAACATTTCTGTGTGGATGTACAAACATGACTTACATAGTTTTTGGTACATATATGATATTTTCACAGTTAAAATGTAAAATAAAAAGAACCAGAGAGGCTTAACATACACCCGCCTGGAGCAGTCACTGAGATCTGCCATTGCAAAGCTGGACGAGGCAGCCGGCACTGCATCCACTCCCCTGGGCTGCCCACTGGAAGGAAGCTGGGAGCCCATACAGCCACTTCTCCCTAGGCAGGGTGCTGGGAGGCTGAGAGGGGAGGGGACAGCTTCCTGGGCCAGTCCCTCCCCCACACAGCTGCCCCCGCCCCACCACCTCTCACAATCTGAAGACTAGGGCTTCCCTGGCGGAAATGGGGCATTTTCTCCTTCCTAGGAGGGGAGGTAGGTGCTAGGGCAGGACTAGCATGGCCGTGAGGTCCTGGGGTGAAGTCTGCATGGCTGCTGAGGCCACAGTGAGCGTGCTGAGGGCCAGGGGGCTGCCAGGGGTTGGGGGTCTGCCAGTAGGGAGGTGCTGCCTCAAGGGGAGGTGCCTGAAGCAGGTGGAGTTCCAGAAGGTGAGAGAGCTGTGATCAGTGTGAAACTGAGGCTCACAGGGTTCGCCTCGGCATCCCGACTTCTTGTCAGCAGCCTCTCTGCTGTCCTTAGGATACGGTCCAGACACGCTGGGGCGGGTGAGGCCCCTGCCGCCTTCCCGCCCCCACACCTCTGCTGTCCTCTGCATAGAACCTTTCTCCCTGGCTGCCCGCCCTTCAAGATTCAGCTAGTCTGTCCCCTCCTCCAGGAAGCCGTCCTTTTCTGCAGTTCTGCCTGGCTGCCCTGCTCTCTGCTCTGCTCACTACCATCCCCCCATCAGGTGGGATAGACGTGCTGAATGAATGAGTGAGTGAAAGGAGTGGAAGAATCAGAGTGGGCTGTCAGCAGGAGCCCATGTTGGGCAGATGACAAAGGCCCCCTGATTCTCACTGAAAGCTCAGAACGTTCGGTCCTCCTGGCGGCAGCAGATCAACTCACAAGAGTAACAAAGCGCGAGTGGGCTGTGTTCTTTGTATCTAATGCAGAGACGTTTCCTAACCGAGTGGGTCTGTTCCGTGGGCTTGAAGCGCTGGGACATGGGATGCGTGCATGGGTCCTGCAGCCCCCTGTGCTCAGAGCCCCCGTCTAGCTGCCGCCCACTGGTCAATGGGAAGAGAGCCCCATGGACAGGCCCCTGGGCCCACCCTGCCTTCTCTGAGAAACACATGGTTAAAAGTGACACCCCAGAGCAGCAGGACTTACTTGATGGCTCAGATGGTAAAGCTTCCACCTATAATGGGGGGGACCAGGGTTCAATCCCGGGGTCTGGAAGATCCTCTGGAGAAGGCAATGGCAACCCACTCCAGTACTCTTGCCTGGAAAATCCCATGGATGAAGGAGCCTGGTGGGCTACAGTCCATGGGGTCGCAAAGAGTCGGACATGACTGAGCAACTAAACTTTCTTTCTTCCCGAGACCAGCATACCTTCAGCACTCCCTCACCAGTCAGGGTCTCTGAGTCTACCTCACCTCAAGTTAAATAATGGTTTCGAGGCTCACAGTCTTGCAAGAAACCTGTGTCGCTTTTCTTTTTCCTTGCTCAATCCCCTTTCCTGTGGACATCACTGTCTCACAGCCACAGGAAGGGGACAGGCTTTAAGCCCTTCGGGGGATGGTCGTAGCATATTCTAGGGAGGGGGTGCTGGGCACAGTGCGGGTCGTGCTGGACTTGTAGGTGGGGTCTGCCTGGGCCCAGGGAGCTTGGGGGCTATGTCACTTTTATTCAGTAGAGCTGCTTCCGTGGGGGAGAAAGCACAGTGCGGCGTCTCCCTTGAGACTTGCTGGCTGTTGCTGGCCTGTGTCCAGACCCAGGGAGGCTGGAGTTCGGCGTCATGGCAGGAGGGGGCGTCTGGTTTCCCTGAGTGTGGCCCGTCCAGGCCTCAGTCTCCTGATTCACTGATGAATCCAGATCTGCTTGTGTGTCCACAGCTCTGGGGATGAGGAAGGTGAGGACAAGGGCTCCTTCTTCATCCAGGCAGTGAGGCTGGAAGGCATCTGACGGTCTTGCCCACTGGGAATGGGCGGCGGGGCAGTTCTGGAGGCCACAGAGGGTGGCCTCGGACAGGGGAGCCAAGGGCTTCTGGGTACCCTGGGGACAGCAGGCGGGGGAGGCCTGAGCCGCTGCTGTCCTGCGGCCTGGGCTCCAGCCTCAGCTCTGAGCCATGAGGCCTGGGTGTGTGCACCCCTCGCCTCTGTTTCCAGACCTGGTAAAGAGGGGAACCAGGATTCTGCAGGGCCCTGCCCCACAGATGAGACCTCTGGGCCACACCGCAGGACCTGACTGGCCACCAGGGGGCAGCAGTGGGAGAGCCGGACCAAGGGGACCCAAGCCCCTGGCCTCCAGTCTGAGCCTCTACCAGCCTTGGGGCGAGCCTGGGGCTCCAGGCCTGTCTCACAGACAGGACAGGGCAGCCCACACCCAGTGCTTAAGGGACCTGGAGCATTTTCTCACCAGCGTCCCGCCCATATCTAGAGTGTCCCCATGCGAGCGCCGCTGTCTGTGCCCTAGACTCAGAGGACAAGCCTGGCCCTACTGGGAGGCTGTCGCCTGCCCTGCCCTAGTCCAGCTCAGTAATCACCCTGCCCTGCATGTGGGGGGGGGGGGGCAGGCTGGGGCAGGGGTGTAGATGGGGGCGCCCCGGAATGGGGAAGTCTGTGAGCAGGGGGACCTGCTGACGGAGTAGCTGGTGGGGCCCCCAGACCTGCCCCTCCTTGGGCACCATCCGGACCTTCCTGGGACGTCCGCCTGCCAGGGGGACACCTGGCGTCCACACAGGAACTCAGCCAGGAGCCAGGCCCTGAGAGTGGAGGGCCTGGAGTCAGGGGCACCCACCCCCATCTCTGTGCAGAGCCCGCTTAAACACTCTTCTCTGTTTTAATTATTTTTCCATTTTAATGCACATGCTAAAAATGTCAAACAGTAATAACATCAAAAGATGTTATTACAAAGAGTAATAACATCAAAAGCAGGAATCTGCCCCTTCCACCCCGGCCTCAGCGCCTCTGGCCCTCCCACCAGTCCACCGATGCCAAGACCCTGGGCAGACCTGGGGGAAGTTCTCCTCTCCAGCCTCTGTGCCCACGAAGTGGTGCCACCCCAAATATGGAACTGGGGGATCACCTTGCAGGCAGGGGCTGCACGTGGCTGCCTCCCCCAGGCCCTGGTCTGCGGTGCCCAGGGTCAGACCCTCAGCCCCTTCTCCACCCTGAACCAGCCCTCCTCCTGAACTCTCACCACCCTCTAGGGGAGGATCAAGGGAGCCGACTTGCTCCAAAGCCTTGGCAGATGGCACCTCCCAGCTCTGCCACCCTCCGCTAAGACCCACATTGCTCTTGGAGCCCCCTTCTCATGCTACATCCCCCTATATGACCCACCCCCATTATGACGTCCCATTCCTCCCAGTTCTAGGAACTGAGCACCTCACAGCTGGGGCAGGGGCTGCCCCACTCAGTCAGTGTCTGTGAACCAGGAGGGGGCCAGAGCAGAGGGGGTTGAGACTGGGGCACTGTGTCCCCACCCGGGCTTCTGGGACCCTCCCTGGGTGGGGATGGGACTGCAAGCTGTCTGCCAGCTGTTTGCCAGTGCCTGCCAGGGTGTGTCCCCCCCATCCTAACCTCAGAATCCTGAAACCAATTAGCACAGCCAGCCCCCAGCTGGGCTGGGGCTCCACACAGACCTTCTCCTGGTCTGAGTCTCTGCCAGAGGACATTCCGATCCCTGCCTGCTTCAGATCCTCCTGGAGTTGAGAGTACTACACATATAGAATGTGGGCTCCAGCCTCTGGGCCAGGCTGCAGCGAAGATGCCTTCCATTCCTGGACACAGCCGTCACCCTTGACCCCAGCAGTGAGGGTGGGGTGGCATCCCCTCAGGTGCCAGGTTGGCTGCTACCAGATGATGCTGTGGGCCTGCCCGGTGGGAGGGGGAGCGCGGCCCAGCCCAGCTATCCTTGTGACGCCCCACGACTCCTAACTCAGCCCGTCACTGGATGCCACCAGCCTGTCCGAGGGCACCCCCCCGCCTGTCTAGGGACCCCGACTCCCTGCCACCCAGCCCGGGCCTGTCTGGCCTGCCCTGGGCCTGAGGCCCAGCCTGAGGGTCAGAGGGCGCTGAGCCTGGGAGGGCTGCATGTGCCGGGCACGCCTGCCTCTCGTGTCTGCAGAAACTCAGACCAGCTGACACGCGTGCAGCGTTCACCCCTCCGAGGCCGCCTGTGGAACTCAGGGGCGGGTGCGACTTGAGAAAACAGAAACAACCCCCCAGGCCTCGTGACCTGAGGGGAGCCCGCCCTCCCGCTCCTGGGGAGCCTGGGCGCCAGCGCTCACTGAGCTGCAGGAAGCCTGTCTCCTCCCATCGCGGGAGGGCTGTCTGGTTTAGGCAGCACCCGGCAGGGCAGCCATTAGTGGACACCTACTGTATGCCTGGTGAGGCCTCTGAGTCTGAGCTGAGGGGACCGGTTCGGGTGCCCAACGGGTGAGTGCATCGCAGGCGGGTAAGGAAAGGGCCTGCTGGGCTGTGGTTCTAGGGGTGAATGGAGGGCCAGGGCCTCTTGGGAGTGTCTCTGGACCTGAGGGAGGGACCGCTGCTGTGTCCAGTGGACCACGGAGCTCAGAGTGGTGGGGACAGCCAGTGGGGGCTGTGCAGTTAACCCCAGACAGTGGGGGACAGAGGGGGACAGTGGGGGACAGAAGGCAACAGTGGGGGACAGGGGACAGAGGGGGACAGAGGGGGACAGAGGGGGACAGTGGGGGACAGAGGGGGACAGAGGGGGACAGAGGGGGACAGAGGGCGACAGAGGGGGACTGTGGGGACAGAGGGCAACAGTGGGGGACAGAGGGGGACAGAGGGGACAGAGGGGGACTGTTGGGACAGAGGGCAACAGTGGGGGACAGGGGACAGAGGGTGACAGAGGGGGACAGAGGGCGACAGAGGGGGACAGAGGGGGACAGAGGGGGACAGAGGGCAACAGTGGGGGACAGAGGGGGACAGAGGGTGACAGAGGGGGACAGAGGGCGACAGAGGGGGACAGAGGGCGACAGAGGGGGACAGAGGGCAACAGTGGGGGACAGGGGACAGAGGGTGACAGAGGGGGACAGAGGGCGACAGAGGGGGACAGAGGGCGACAGAGGGGGACAGAGGGGGACAGTGGGGGACAGAGGGGGACAGAGGGCGACAGAGGGGGACAGAGGGGGGCAGAGGGCGACAGAGGGGGACAGAGGGGGACAGTGGGGGACAGAGGGGGACAGATGGGGACAGAGGGGGACAGTGGGGGACAGAGGGCAACAGTGGGCGACAGAGGGGGACAGAGGGCGACAGAGGAGGACAGTGGGGGACAGAGGGGGACAGATGGGGACAGAGGGGGACAGTGGGGGACAGAGGGCAACAGTGGGCGACAGAGGGGGACAGAGGGTGACAGAGGGGGACAGAGGGGGACAGAGGGCGACAGAGGGGGACAGAGGGTGACAGAGGGGGACAGAGGGCGACAGAGGGGGACAGGGGACAGAGGGTGACAGAGGGGGAAAGAGGGGGACAGAGGGGGACAGAGGGCGACAGAGGGGGACAGAGGGTGACAGAGGGGGACAGAGGGGGACAGAGGGGGACAGAGGGGGACAGTGGGGGACAGAGGGGGACTGTGGGGACAGAGGGCAACAGTGGGGGACAGAGGGGGACAGTGGGGGACAGAGGGGACAGAGGGGGACATTGGGGGACAGAGGGGGACTGTGGGGACAGAGGGCAACAGTGGGGGACAGAGGGGGACAGAGGGGGCCAGTGGGGCCAGTGGGGGACTGAGGGGGACAGAAAGGGACAGTGGGGGCAGAGGGGACAGTGGGGAGAGAGGGCACAGTGGGGGACCAGGAGGCCTGTGGAGAAGCCAGCAGCCTGAAGGCACCCTGGGGCTGGGTGAACAGTGGCCTCCATGAGGGTTGGGGGCAGAGACCTGGGCAGTGCCTTCACGACTGGGCCTGGACAGCTGAGAGGCCTCAGGATGCCTGGACACAGAGGCCACATGGTCTAAAGGGCCTGGACCCAGGGCTCCCCAGGACACGCCAGCACACCCCATTGCCTCCAGGCCCACTGGGGGTTGCCGTGTTCCAGGCTCTGTGGGTGGTCACGGGGCTGAGGGCCTGGCCATAGGCCACAAAGAGGACATGGGGGCCGTGGGCACAGTGACACAGAGACGAGGGCACCTGCAAGGCTGAGCCTGTGTGCTGTGCTCGTGCCAGGACAGGCCTGGGGTAAGAGTGTGTGTGAGTGTGTGGTCACAACCATGCACCTGTGTATTACTGTGAGTTTATATTGGTGTGCTAAATGTGTCTGTGTGCACGTCTGCATCTTGGCGTCTGCGTGTGTCTGATCACATGGGCAAGCCCACACGGGTGTGCTTATAAGCCTGTGCTGCGTCTGCACATGCAGGTCTCGTCTGTGATGTCCTGGTGTATGCGTGTGCTGGTGTGTGGGTCACAGGAGGTGTCGGCACGCTTGCTATGTCGGGGCACAGGCATCTTGGCACACAGGCGGTTGTGCCAGGGCGCCTGTGTAATCGTGCACTGCATGTGGGTGTGTGGTTAGCTGTGTTTGCTCGTGTCTGTTCGCACACACAGGGTGTGTGTTCCTGAGGGGCAGGGGCTGTGGACTCAGGGCCTCCGGCTGCTCTGGGCTGTGTCAGGGCTGCGCCCCTGCGGGCGCAGGTGCAGATGGGGGCATCTTGGGGGACCGTCCCGGGAGCTCATGAGCACCTGGGCTGCTCCGGGCGGGTTTGTGAAGAGCCGGGCAGGCTCTGGCTGCTCCCTGGCCGCCTCTCCGGCTCCCGCCAAAATGTAGCAGCACTGCTTGCTTTTTGTGTGTTTATTGTCACCGTGTTCCTTCTGATGACGGCAAGTGACGCTGATGTTTCCCATTAATGACATCATTCTCTTCATTTAAATAAAACGTGAAAACATTTTAAGGCAGACAATTAGGCGGCTCCCCTGGGAGCTGAGCAGGCGGCAAGGCTTGGCCATTCTCTCAGGAACCCTAAGGGAGAGCGCACGTCCTCAGCCGCTGTGGACCGGGGGCTTCTTGTTGCCAAGGAGACTGTGGGGCGCGGCCGCCCCCAGCAGCCCAAGGTGGTTCGGGTCACTCACCCATTTTACAGACCACAAGGCACTGTCACCAACACCGTCACCAGCCGCGAGAGAAGGGCCAGTGTGTCAGCTCCCTGCTGTTGAACAAGCAATCCTCCAAAGATCTAGCCGGCACTCAGGGGTCTCCGTCTTTGCTCACGTTTCCAGACCCAGCAGGGCCAACTGGTCTCTGGCCCAGAGTCCGGCCTCAGCCAGGAGCTGGCAGGGGGCCGCAGCCGGCCGTCAGCTGGGGGTGGGGGGAGCTGGGCTGGTGGCTGCATCCCCCATGGTGAGTCCAGGACAGGAGCCAGATGGCAGCACGGAAGTCATGCCGGCCGCTTTCTCTGCGGGTTGAGCCGATTGCCTCTCCTCCTGGCAGAGAGTAAGGAGGATGGACAGGCGAGTGCTGCCAGTTCTAGAACATGCAGTAGGCCACACAGGGGCATGAACCCAGGGCGGCCTGTTCCCAAGCTTGTGCTCTCAACAAAGCCTGGTCCCACCTCCTGAGAGAGTCTCTAAAATCAAAGGACCTGGGCCAGGCTGTCGCGCCCACTTTGTCCCTGAGGCTCATGTCATGGGGTGCCAGCACAGGAGGAAGCAGAGACACCGTGAGAATCCTCCACAGCTACAGCCACTGCAGCCCATCGGTCAGAGGTGGGCCTGAGACGGGCATTTCCTTGCCATGTCCCTCCAGGTGGCAGGAAATGACTCAGGCAGAACCTGCAGTGTCCCACAGAGGAAGGGTCCTTGACTGGCAGATTCAGCCTGTTTTGGGGGATAACTTAGATGGAGACGGCCATTTCAGGAGCATTTACAGAAGAGGGCGGCAGGGGTGCAGAGGGCAGGGGCCCATCAGAAACCAAAGGGGAGCTCAACTTAGATGTCACAGGAGCAGGCGGGAGTGAGAGACGGCTAAAATCAGACTTATGGATGGCTGGATGGTGGACAGGCTGACCCCCGGTGCCCATAGACACAGATGGACAGTCCTGGTTGGTCTGTGGCCAGGCTGACTCCGGGGAAAAAGACACCAGGGAGTGTCCCTAAAAATATGTTTGTTTTGAGAATCAGGGTTGCTGTGATGCGCTCTTGTTAGATTCTGACATTAAGGGCCCCCTCTTGCTTTGGGAGGCTCTGGTATCTAGCAGTTTGGCTACTGCATGAAGTGACAAAGACCTCCAGCTGGTAGAGGACAGTCTGCACATGCGATGAAAGGTCAAAATACACAATGGGGGGAAAGGGGTCCAGAGGAAACATTATCATCCAGTAAACAGGAGAAAAGAAAACAGAACTACCAACTGACACCAGATAATAGTGCTTCCATATAAGAACAAGGAGCAAAGATAAAAGAAACCCACCAACAACAGAAACACAAGACGGTACTTTGGGAGGTTAAGTATATAATTTCTGAAAGAAAACTGGGTGAAAATGCTTAAATTCAGAAACAAGGAAACTTATAGAATAAATTCAAAGAATATTCCATTCATAAATTCACAGAATAGAAATGCATAGAATAAAAGCACAAGAAAACCTAAAACAGGAGAGAAAAATACAAGAGTCAAATAGGAGCAGTGCCAGAGGTCCAGCATCCGACTGAACACGGTGCCCGGGAGCAGACAGAGGAGGATTCCAGGGCGTGTTGTTGGACCAGCAGCAGAGCCAGCGACCCCGCACGAGGAGCTGGTCAGATGAAAACAGTCTCCAGTGAGGCCGTTCACTGAGAAAGTGCAGAGCCAAGGAGGAAGAGGTAGCTCAAGGCAACAAGCTGCCTACAAAGAACTGAATTCTCAGCAATAGTGCATTGTGGATAGCCTTTCACTTTCGAGAGGAAACAGGTTATGATCCAGAAGTGCAAGGCCAGCAGACCTATTGCTCACTTATGAGGGCATAATAATGTCAAGTGCAAACATTCCAGAGCTTGGAAGTTCACTTCCCAACACCACTGCCAGGGGTGTTTTGGGGGAACAGCTCTAGTGAAGCAGGACATAAACCTAGAGGCAGAGGGCCCAACACAGAAATTCAGTGGGAACCATGGATCCGAAGCTGGGCACTGTGAGTAGGAGGCCCAGAGCGTGGAAGACTGTCAGGCAATCAGAGACCCCAGGATGAACAATTGACTTGAGCAGACAGATTCAGGTGTGAGTGTGGGGCCTGACCCACGGGTCCACAGGTCGGCGCTCCCAGCAGGAGGGCCCATGATGACTTCTGTTCACAGACGGATGAGAAGTCTGACCACGTGCACAAGCAGCCTGACCCCGAGCCCCACCAAGGGACACAGGCTGTGAGTTACTGGAGGGAGGAGGCGGAATGGACCCTGCACAGCACGAGCCCTCCTGGGTATAGACTTGGGCCCCTTGGCTGTCATCTTCCGGGGCTATCATCCTGGAAATCCTCTCGTGTTTGAACAAGGGTGTACCCGGCCCTCCCATGGGTGTAGTTGAGTGTCCTTGAGTCTTGTGTTTCTTGGGTCACCCAAGGACGTATGGTCATGCCCACAGCTTAACTCCTGGAAATGTGTCCTCTGTCACCAACTTGCAAGAGTCATCTGCAGCTGAAGTCCCAGAACTGAACGTGAATGACCCGGTAAGACCAGCCCTGTGGAACCCAGCAACCCCGAGGAGCCAGAGTTGCCCACCAGAACCAGGATGCTGGCCCAGCCCTGGGACAAGGATCACTGATTCACCCATCCCAGCAGCTCCTGGGAGCATCCTCAAACTGCCCCACTCAAGACCTGTTTGTCCTCAAACAATCCATCTGAGAGACCTGTGTGAGCCTCCAGTTCTGAGGAAGTACAAACACTCCAGGCTTCTGACCCCAAGCCCCCGTGTCCAACCTGCTGCTGAGCATGGGTCACAGTGCTGTCCCCAGGACCAGGGTGGGGTTTGGTGGGAGCGCCCCTGTGGGGCTGTGCTCCACTGTCTGTGGAAAGTAACATAAAACTACTTGACAGGCAAACCGAGGGGTGCATTCAAGGACGCAAAACCGAATCTTGTTTGCAGAACTCAGGCACTGGGTCCTAGGGGCGGGCGTGGAGGTAAGGCCCTCCCCGCCTCTTCTCCTGTCCTCTGGGCAGCAGCTCCGCCCTTGGGGTTTTACTGCACCTTGGCCTGGCCCGGACAATGACGCCCAGCCTCAGACAGCGACGCCCAGCCACAGGGTCCAGGAACTCCCATCTTCCCACCCTCACAGGGAATGCGCTGATTACTGATAAACGGGAGGTTGGGCAGCGATCACCTGGACCAAAGGCCTCCGTCTTCTGGCAGGACAGCTGCTTAGGACAGACGCACAGCAGCGGCAGGCAGCGGGTGCCCAGGGACAGTGCCATGTGGACCGGCTGGTGGCTCTGGCCCCTGGTGGCCGTCTGCACTGCAGACCAGTTCCGGGACAATGCGGTGAGACTCATGCAGAGCACACCTGTCATTGACGGGTAAGCAGCCACTCGGGACGGGTCTGCAGTCTGGGCTGGGGGAGCTGTGATCAAGGCTCATGTGACCTGAGACAGGTACTGCCCTGTCTCCCCAAGACGCAGTCTCTCCAACTGAAACATGGCCTTTGCTCTTTGCTGAACTCTTTGTGGGATCTCAGGGCTACAAAGACTTCAGCAGAGGAGGGTCTGTGGGAATGGGGAAGGAAGTGGGTGAGTGGTTAGGCCCCCGCTCCTCAGCAGCTCCCGGGGCACCTGAGCCCAACCTGAACCTCCTGGGGGCTGGATCCCAGCTCCGGAAGGGGGGGCTGGGGGCCCTGCCTCACAGGAAGGGCAGGGAGGGTGTCACTGGGGAAGACCCTGCTGGCCCTCTTGACCCTTCTTCTTGAGGCCCTCTTGTCACACACCCCGCCGCCCCATCCACCTGGCGTGACCCCATCAAATCCCAGCTTGACCTCACCGAGGCACGCCAGCCTTCAGTGCCCCAGACAAGCTCCTGGGCACCCACTCCCACGGGTACCATTCCAGCCAAGACCCTAGAGACACCTTGTCTCTCCCTGATGTTGCGGCCAACCTGGGCCTGCCTGTCCCCTTCAGTTACCCTCCTCCACCACCCCACCCCCTGCTTGAGGTCAGGCCTGCATCTCTGACCGTCCCCTCCTCCCACAGGCTCGAGGTCAGGTCTCACACTGCAGCCAGGGGGAGGCTTGGAGACCCAAGTCCCACCCCTGTCCTTCAAGATGCCCCCTGCCGTGACTCCCACTGAGCTTGGAACAATAAAAACAAACAAAGAAAAAAAAGTCCTCACAGCTGCCCCTGGGGCCCCTTGACGCTGCAGGCAAGCCTGGCCAGGTCCCCTCCCCTGATCCTGGCCCCGGCTCCTCGGGGACTTCCAGAGCCCTGGGAAGGACACCACCTGCACACACACTCCTGCCCCGCCTGCTCTCCTGCCCACCCGCCTGCTGTGGTGCCCGGCACACAGGCTGCATGCAGCCCAGAGGAGCAGTATCCAGTGTGCATGGGCTCTTGGGTGCCGGGAAGGCTAGGAGAACACTACATGCTGCTGGGTTTTGCTGGACAAAAGTTCTAGACGAAAAGCAAAGAAAGTGAGTGTCTTGTCACATAAGACCTGCCTGGAGCTGCAGGGTAGCCCTAGAGAAGGAAGTGGCCATCAAGGGTCAGTGTGCACCCCACCTTTCCTCCTTCCCACAGCCCTCCCCTGACCACTCTCCTTCCTGTGCTTCCTGGACCTCCCATCCCCCTGCTCGCCGCTCGCCTGCTCCACAGGCATAGAGAGCTTTCTGCAGAGGCAGCTGCCCTTGGTTCCCACCCTGGAGGCCCTTCTGTCTCACAGGTCCGGGTTCAGGGACTGGGCATCCCAGGCCAGCAAGCATAGGTAGATGATCAACAGAATGAACCAGGGAAGCTGTTCCTTCATTCTGGAGGACTCAGGGCAGCTGGGCACAGGGAGACGGGGTTGAGTCTAGGTAATGGAGCTGTCTCAAGAGCAGTGTAGCTAAGAGACACAAAGAAGTAGCTTTAACACAGAAAAGTGCAGAGGAAGCCCTGGTACAGCATTCCACAATAGTGCAGCCACCATTCCCACAGTTACCTCGTGATTTAACATAGCTGCACCAGCTCCAGCCATCACATCTGTATGCCAGAGCTGGTCTAAGTGTGCATTTGGTTGTCCTTTCTAGCACTCTCCAGAACTAGGAACCCTCTCCTCCCTTCTTTTAGTAGAATGGAAGAGTCCTCTACCATGTCTGAGGATGCTACCCAAGCCACAAAGATAAGGAGAGAGGCTCCACTAGGCTCCAAAAGGTGGTATGGCCCACAGAGCAGAGACCTACAAAGGGAGGAGAGGGGAGGAAGGAGGAATAAAGTGGAGGCAGCTGGAGGGTGGGGCTGCATGTCCTAGACCAGCAAAGGAGTAAAGTCCTGCCTGGTGGCGCTGCCCCAGGGACAGCACCCCCCAATCCTGCAATGAGGTGATGACCTCGCCTCACTGGAGTTCATCCACCTCTCAGTCAGCAAAGGCCATGCCCAGCGGTCAAATCTCAGAATTTGCAGAAAACATTGCTGGGGTGGGAGCCCCACCCAGGGCACCTGGGGCAGCTTCCACAGTCTGGAGCCCCAGGGTGGGGTCCAGGGAGCCCTCACTTCCCACCATCAGGAAGAGCCCACCCCAGGGGGCTGGACAACCTGGGCCACCACAGTGTTAACATTGATAGTGCTTGATCCGCACTAGGCAGCCCCGACAGATGAAGAAACAGACAAGAGGAGGGAGCGGAGCTGGGGATGGGGGAGGGTCCTGGGGACAGTGGGCCTGGCTGCAGAGCTGCAGAGGAGGCCTGGATGGGAGGGCTCCCAGTGGGAGTAAGGCTCTCTCCAAGTGTCCCCGTTGTCACCAGACCAGGGATGCAGACGGGCGGCTCCCTGCACGGCTCCCTGAATGTCGCATGCGTGTGTGCACACAGGCTGATAAAAGTCCGACGGAGGGTCCGGGCTGGGCCTGAGACTGCTTCTCTCACCAGGTCCCAAGGGCCGAGGCCACTTCCAGCATCTGGAGCTTTGGCTCCCAGCGGCCTCTCCTCTGGGGCTGCTCCTGGTCCCCCTCTGTCAGTTCCTGGGGCCAGGGAGAAGGTGCCCCAGCCCCACCAGTGCCCACTCGCCAGCGGCTGATAGCCCTCCGCGCCCCCTGCGCCTTCTCCTCCGGGTCCGGTCTGGTCCTCTCCGCCCTTCCCACCTCTCCCTCTGCCCCACCCCTACCTCCAATGCACTCTCCGCCTCCTGGCTCCTGGGAAGACTTTAGAGGGCTTGTCTTTTGGAAGCATAGAGGATCCTCTTGGAAATGGTGCGAGACTGTGCCCATGGACTGAGGCAGAGAGGGTCTGCGAGGCGACCGGAGGTGCGAAGGGAGCCCCAAATTCTGCACTGGCGCGCTGCTCGGTTGGCCACCCTCCCCCAGGGAAGGCCACGCCTCTCACTTCCCCAGCTCCTGCAAGAGGAGATTTCAACTCCTTTTTTTGACCACGCCTCAAGGCGGGGTCTTAGTTCCCGGCTGAGGGATGGAACCCGCGCCCCTGCTTTGGAAGCGCGGAGTCGTAACCACTGGACGGCCGGGAGTCCTAGAATTTCGTGTTTAACCTGTGAAATCTCGCCGAGGCCCTACATCCAGTGACCCCATGGCAACCAGTCTTATCCATGGAGACTGTTTTAACCGTCCGCCCCCCCCCCCCGACGCCCCCCACGATTTTGAAGCCAAGCCAGTGTGCGCCCTCCTTTTTCCCCAGTGGAAGGCTCAGGGAGAGAAGACCTGTCCCCTTAGGGCTCAGCTCGCTGACCTGGCCTGGGGGTGGGGCCGGCTGAGAAGCTCACCTGTGCTCAGGTGTGTTCATGTAACAGCAATCACCCTGGGACCCTCCTAGTCCTCAGCCACTAGAAGAGGAGCCAGAGAAGGGGCAGCCTGCCTGGGAGGAAGCTGTCCTGAAACCCCCGTCCTGACCCCTCCTGGCCCTCCAGGCACAATGACCTGCCTTGGCAGCTGCTGAAGAAGTTCAACAATCAGCTTCAGGACCCGAGGGCCAACCTGACCAGCCTGAACAGCACGCACACCAACATCCCCAAGCTGAAGGCTGGCTTTGTGGGGGCCCAGGTAGGGTTCGGCCCTGAGCCCGCCCACGGAGCCCACCCGCTCTTCCCTTGGCGCCCCCTCACTGGTGGCCGTGTACCTCCCTGGGCCCTTAGCGGGGGCTCCGATAGCCACCCAGGCTGTGGGGAGGGCTTCTGGGGCGCGAGGGGAGCCCCAGGCCTGTATGCCTGAGCAGGGGCAGGGCCTGGGTTCCGACCGCTCGGCTCTCAGCCCCTCCCCACCGTGGCCCCCAGTTCTGGTCTGCGTACACGCCCTGCGACACCCAGAACAAGGATTCGGTGAAGCGGACGCTGGAGCAGATTGACGTCATCCAGCGCATGTGCCAGCTCTACCCCGAGACTTTCCTGTGCGTCACGGACAGCGCAGGTGCGTGCCAGCGCCCGCGGCGGGGCGGGGATCAGGGGGGTGGGGGGTCGGGGGGTGGGCAGGGGGCCGTCCTGAGCAGAGCCGCTGGGTTGTCCTTTCACGTTGCAGCCCCTTACCCCCAGGGATCCAGCAGGCCTTCCAGGAGGGGAAGGTGGCCAGTTTGGTTGGCGTGGAGGGCGGCCACTCCATCGACAGCAGTCTAGGTGTCCTGCGGGCGCTCTACCACCTGGGCATGCGCTACCTGACTCTCACCCACAGCTGCAACACGCCCTGGTGAGCAGCCCCAGGTCGGGTCTAGGGGCAGGGATCCTGGGGTACCTGCTGTCCTCCGAAGAGGCTCGAGGGGTGGTGGGCCTGGACAGCCATGCTTCCCCTTGGGCTCCCGCTCTCTGCTCTCCCAGGGCCGACAACTGGCTGGTGGACACGGGAGAGGACGAAGCCCAGAGCCAAGGCCTGTCATCCTTCGGGCAGGTGAGTGGAGGCCGGGGCAATGATGAGCCCTGGGCTATGATGAGCCCCAGGAGGTCTTGTGAACAAGTGGGCACAGTGCAGCCTGCCTGGTCCCGGGGTGTCGTCTGTGACCCTCTGGGCTGGACAGGTCCCCTGATCCCGTCCCCCCTCAGAGCGTCGTGAAGGAGATGAACCGCCTGGGCGTCATCATTGACTTGGCCCACGTGTCCGTGGCCACCATGGAGGCCGCTCTGCAGCTGTCCAAGGCCCCGGTCATCTTCAGCCACTCCTCGGCATACAGCCTGTGCCACCACCGGCGCAACGTGCCCGACCACGTGCTGCAGCTGGTGGTGAGGGTGGGGCTGCTCCTCTGCCCTGGGCTGGCCCTCGAAGCCTGGCTGCCCTGCCCCCAGCTCCACCCTCTCTCCCTTGCAGAAGCAGACGGGCAGCCTGGTAATGGTGAACTTCTACAATGACTACGTTTCCTGCAAAGCAGAGGCCAACTTGTCCCAAGTGGCAGGTGGGTGGGCTTGAGGGGCCGCGGTATGGGCGGGGGTGGGAGTGTCCCTCTTGTAGGGCCTCATGTGCTGCCTCCATGCAGACCATCTGGACTACATCAAGAAGGTTGCGGGAGCTGGAGCCGTGGGCTTTGGTGGGGACTACGATGGTGTGTCCAGGTAAGGCAAGACCCTGCCCATATGTTGTAGGGAGCAGAGGGTTCCAGGGCTTGGGATGGGGCCCCCAGGCTCCAAGCCCCAGGCTGCAGACTCTGGCTCTCTGCCCACATCTCAGGCTCCCCTCCGGGCTGGAGGACGTGTCCAAGTATCCAGACCTGGTCGCTGAGCTGCTCAGGAGACAGTGGACAGAGGAGGAGGTCAGGGGTGCCCTGGCTGAAAACCTACTAAGGGTCTTCAAGGCAGTGGAGCAGGTGAGGAGGGACTGCCATGCTCCCGTCCCCCCACCCCCAAGCTTCTCCTGCCCTCAGACAGGCAGCTGACCTGTGTCTGTCCCCAGGCTAGCGATCACAAGCAGGCTCCTGGAGAGGAGCCCATCCCACTGGGCCAGCTGGAGGCTTCCTGCAGGACCAAGTACGGCTACTCAGGGACCCCCAGCCTCCACCTCCAGCCAGGGGCCCTGCTGGCCTCCCTTGTGGCCCTCCTCCTCAGCCTGTGTCTTCTCTGACACTCCAGGGGCTGGCATGGCCGCGATTCCCTGTGCACTCAGGCTGCCTGGTCCTGGGCAGGCTGCAGGGCTCCCTGGGCAGCACATTACGCAGGCACAGCTGGGCCCTCAATAAAGGCACCGAGCCTTCAACTCTTATGTCATCGACAACCGTAGCCCTGGAGGGGCCTCTGGCTGGACACCTGGACACACGAGTGCCCGAGTCCGGAAGGTCATGGCCAGCGGGGTCAGGGTCTGAGAAACTCTGTGGACGTTGCTGGAGGCTCTTTAAAAACACAGTCCAGGCTTCAGTTGCCACCTCCTCACACGCGCTTGTACATAGGCACACACACAAACACACATGCATGCTCATCTGTGCACTCCTGCACCCCACACCCTCATATCCTCACTCATGCATGCACATATATACTCCCAATGCACTCACACTCGTGTGCCCACCCCTTGGGCCAGTCTCTCTTGGTATAAAGGTCTGGAGCTGGGAGGCTCCCAGCCCCGTGGGGTCTCCTCGCACATGGTGAACACAGATCCTACAGGACAGGGCTTTCCACCTGGGCTCAGCAACCTCCCCAGCCTGGTTATTTGGTGGATGTGTCTGGAGATTAATAACTTAGTGGGTGACAGACTCCAGACAAGACCCCCAATATGTTCCTGCTGGTGCTTTTCCAGGCCAGAGCCCCCGAGAACACTGCTAACAACCCGTGCCTGCCAGCCAGCTGGCACCCTCTCAGGGAGGTCTAAAGTCACAAGCTGGGACACTGTGGGTATTTGCTGACACTTGGGATCAGTGTAATGTTAAAGGAGGAAGAACTCAAGTCTAAGGTTTTTGTCCTGAGTTGGCCAATTATTCCAACTGCACCAGCTGCAGCCACTGATTTACCTAAGCCGGGCTGGAGGAGGCAGGAGGAGACCTTGGTGGGCTGCAGGTGGGCAGGCCTAAATTTGCTAATGGGGAGGGATTTTCTCATAAGAAATGCTTTAAATCCATCTGAAATCACCTTCATCACATTGGAACCACACCCAGAGGCAACAGATCAAGTGCTGTCCCCAGAATCTGGTTCTGGAAATCCTTCTGCTCCCGCCTCTTTCACCCTTGGAGTTGCAGGCCCACAGCCTTTCCTGGGTCTCCAGGTAATGGGCTCCATGAGGCAGGTGCCATGCCTGAGCTGGCAGCATGGAGTCCATTCTGGAGCCCCTGGAGGGCCGTCTCACTGGGCGGAGCCCATATCAGCCATTCTGCAACTGATCTCAAGTGGCCTTGGCCTGAAGAACAGCTTGAAGAGGCTTGGGTTCCCAGCCAGAGACTGGGTTGTGTTGTGGAGATGAGAGCACCAGGTTCTAACTGCTAGACCAGTGGTCAGTGACAAAGGGCCCTGGCCCTTCAGCTTCGCAGGGAACTTCCACAAAGACAGAAAGTAGTGAAACAAGTAAAGTATTTATTAAGAGGAAAAAGAGTACAGAATCCCAGAGACAGGGGAGCCTGGTGGGCTGCCGTCTATGGGTCACACAGAGTCGGACACGACTGAAGTGACTTAGCAGTAGCAGCAGCATGTGTGGACAAGCACACAAGTGGACTCAGGGAGAGGGGGTGCCCCTGAGTTGCACCCTCCTGGCAGTTAGCTTTACTTTTATGGGACAGTTATTCTGGGTTTCCTTTGGTCAGTCATTCTGATTTTCCTGGTTCATAGTCCATATTTGGTATATCTCAGCATCCTCCCATGAGTGCGTGCCTCTCATAGCCAAGATGGATCCTACCGAAAAGGCTTCTGGGTAGAACATCCCTTGACATGACTCCTCTTTGGCTTCTAAGGAGCCATTTTTGTACATGTGTGGTCTGGATGGTTTGAGTAGGGCCCAGCCGCCTCCCTTAATTGCCCTGCTATTCTTGTTTTGGAGTTCCCCTCAAGAGAGAATGAATCTCTAATTGCTTTAGCCTGGTTGGGGGTGGGGGGTTGGGGGTGGGGGGTGGGGGGTGGGGTTGTCCATCTGCCTCCTGCTTCACAACCAGGCAACGAGTCTCAGGCCTGGTTCAAACCAAGATGTGCTCGAAGCAGGGACAAGGGGTGGCCCAGAGCCACAGGCGGTCACTCTGGCAGGCGGATGGGCACAAAGGGCAGGGACCTAACTGCGGTTCTGACTCTAGAACCCTGTTAGGGGTTCACACGCCCCCAAAACTGATCAAGAGCAGACAGACTGTGTAGCACCACCCCCCAACCCCGCCCCACCCCGCCCCGCAATACGAACCATGGAATTTAACAGACTGCCCAGAGGGCTTGGCTGAGAGCAGGGCCTTTTGACAACGCACCAGGGGCCCCAGCAGAGTCCCTGCACAAACTCTGTCCTCTGGTGGGCAAGAGCGTCTCACAGGGGTGCAGCCAGCTGGGCAGACTAGTTTCTGGAGCGCACAGGGCCTACCCGGATGTAGTTTCGGAGTGCACAGGAGGCTGCCCAGATGGGGTTCCGGTGAGTACAGAGGCGGGGCACACAGACAATATCTGGAGCACACAGCGGCAGGGTGCACCATTCGGGGTCCGGGGCACACACGGGGGCCATGCTGTTGTGCCTCACATTTTCAGGTGCACACAAGGCTCTGCACGGAAGCAGTTTCTGGTCCTCACACGGGAATGTCTGGAGGCAGTTTCTGGAGCACCGAGGGGTTGTTGAAGGAAGGTATCTTCTGGTTCTTACAGAGTAACGCCTGGAGGTCATTTCTGGTGCACAAGGGGGTGCAGGAGCATAGTTTCTAGTTCGCGTCGCCGTGGGGAGGCGAGCGGGGCGGTGCCCGGACGTCCTTTCTGGTGCACACAGGAACTGCCCTGACGTGGTTTCGGGCACCGGTTGCTGCCCGCATGTGGTTTAATGAAAACAGAGGGGCTCAGGGGCACAGAGTTTATGGAACTCAGAGGGCGGCTGTACACCAGTCTGGTTCTGACACACACACAGGGGCATACTGTAGTGCTTCAACGTGTCCACTGGAGGGCACACCAACATGCTTTCTGGTACAAACCGGGGGCCCACGTGCACAGTGCCGTCCACAGATGTGGTTTCGGGTGTACACAGGAGTTGCCCGGAGGTAGTTTCTGATACACACAGGAAGTGCCCGGACACAGTTTCTGGAGGACACAGTTTCTGGAGCACACAGAGGGATGTAACGAACTGATTCCCGCACAGATATAGCGGCATGCTATCATGTCTAACATGCTCACAAGAGGGAGCACAAACATGCTTTCGGTACACATCTGGCTGCTCACCGACATAGTCTGTGCCCCCACCGTGGGGGCGAACGGATGTGGTTTCTGGAGCACATAAGGGGTTGCCCAGACGTTTATGATACACACAGGAAGTGCCTGAAGGTTATTTATGATACACAGGAAGTGGCCGGACGTATACCCGAGCATAGATTGTGGCATGCTGTCGTGCCTAACGTGTCCACTGGAGGGCGCACTGACATGCTATTCATGGACACATGGGTGCCCAAAGACCGGGATTCTGTGCCCGCAGTGGGGGCGAACTGATGTGGTTTCTGGTGTACATAAGAGGTGCCCGCACGTTGTTTCTGATGCACATAGAGCGATGCAACAATATGATTCCTATGCCATGTTGTGCCTAAAGTGTCTACAGGAGGGCGCCCACAGACCTGGTTTCTGCGTGAACACGGGGTGAATGGATGGGGTTTCAAGTGCAGATAAAAGGGTGCCGGAATGTTTATGATACGCACAGGAAGTACCAAGACTATATGTGATACACACAGGAAGTGGCCGGAGATTATTTACGATGGACAAAGGAAGTGACCGGATGTTGTTTCTGGAGCACACAGGAAGTGCCTGGATGTATTTTTGTACATATATAGGGGCAGGCTATGGACTTCCCTGGTGGCTCAGACGGTAGAGCGTCTATCTACAATGCGGGAGACCCAGGTTCGATCCCTGGGTCGGGAACATCCCCTGGAGAAGGAAATGGCAATCCACTCCAGTACTATTTCCTGGAAAAATCCCATGGATAGAGGAGCCTGGTAGGCTACAGTCCATGGGGTCACAAAGAGTCGGACACGATTGAGCGACTTCACTTCAGGGGCGCGCTGTTGTGCCTAGCGTGTACACAGAAGGGCGAAGGAACACGCTCTTGGCACACGCATGGGTCCGCGTAGACCTGGTTTCTGTGGTCACAGTGGGGGAGAACGGATGTGGTTTCTGGTCCACGTAAGGGAGCGTTCGCACGTTCCTGATGCACAAAGGAAGTGCTCGGACGGTGTTTCTGCTGCACCGGAAGTGATGCAACAATCTGATTCCGAGCGTATATACACTGGAATGTAATCGTGCCTAACCTGTCCACCGGAGGGTGCACCAACATGATCTTGGTGCACAAGTGAGTGTCCACACCTGGTTTCTGGGTCCAGAGTACGGGGAGAACCGATGTGGATCACCGGGTGGGTGCCGGGACCATTATTTTTGATTCACATAGGGAGTGCCCGGCCAGTTGTTTCTGATACACACAGGAAGTGCCCTAACTTCCTACATTCTTGCCTATACATATAGTTTCGTGCAGTTGCGCCCAACATGCCCGCAGGAGGGCGCGCTAACATGCTGCTGGTGAGCACATGAGTGCCAACAGACCTGATGTCTGTGCCTACAGTGGAGGCGAACGGTTGTTGTTTCTGGTGCACACAAGGGCCGGGGTGCCCAGACGTAGTTTCTGAGGCACATGGGAAATGTCCAGATGTAGTTTCTGGCGCACACACAGTTCAGTTCAGTTAGTCGCTCCTTCCTGTCCAACTCTTTGTGGACTGCAAGATGCCAGGTTTCCCTGTCCATCACCAATTCCTAGAGCCTACTCAAACTCATGTCCATCGCGTCAGTGATGCCATCTAACTACCTCGTCCTGTCATCCCCTTCTCCTCCTGCCTTCAGTCTTTCCCAGCATCAGGGTCTTTTCCAATGAGTCGGTTGTTTGCATCAGGTGGTCAAAGAATTGGAGTTTCAGCTTCAGCATCAGTCCTTCCAATGAATATTCAGGACTGATTTCCTTTAGGATTGACTGCTTGGATCTCCTTGCAGTCCAAGGGACTCTCAAGAGTCTTCTCCAACACCACAGTTCAAAAGCATCAATTCTTCAGTTCTCAGCTTTCTTTATAGTCCAACTCTCACATCCATACATGACCACTGGGAAAACCATAGCTTTGACTGGACACACCTTTGTTGGTAAAGTAATGCTTTTTAATATGCTGTCTAGGTTGGTCATAGCTTTTCTTCCAAGGGGCAAGCGTCTTTTAATTTCATGGGTGCAGTCACCATTTGCAGTGATTTTGGAGGCCCCCAAAATAAAGTCTGTCACTGTTTCCATTGTTTCCCCATCTATTTGCCATGAAGTGATGGGAGTGGATGCCATGATCTTAGTTTTCTGAATGTTGAGTTTTAAGCTGTATGCGTGGGGGATCAGATTATTGCAACTCTCTGTATGTTTCAGAAACTACTGGGCACTTCTGTGTGCATCAGAGTGCAACTTTTTCACTCTCCTCTTTCACTTTCATCAAGAGATTCTTTAGTTCTTCTTCACTTTCTGCCATAAGGGTGATGTCGTCTGCGTATCTGAAGTTATTGATAGTTCTCCTAGCAATCTTGATTGCAGCTTGTGCTTCCTCCAGCCCAGCATTTCGCATGATATACTCTGCATATAAGTTAAATAAGCAGGGTAACAATACACAGCCTTGACTTACTCCTTTCCCGATTTGGAACCAGTCTGTTGTTCCATGTCCCGTTCTAACTGTCGCTTCTTGGCCTGCATACAGATTTCTCAGGAGGCAGGCAGGTGGTCTGGTATTCCCATCTCTTGAAGAATTTCCCACAGTTTGTTGTGATCCGCTGGCACACAGAGGTAATCAACAATTTGATTCCTACGCGCATATATAGTGTCATGCTGTCGTGCCTAACCTGTCCACAGGAGGGCGCATCAACATGCTTTCAGTGCACACGTGGGTGCCCTCAGACCTGGTGTCTGCGCCCACCGTGGCGTCAAACGGATTTGGTTTCAGGTGCACATAAGGGACGGAGAAGGAAATGGTGACCCACTCCAGTGTTCTTGCCTTGAGAATCCCGGGGATGGGGAAGCCTGGTGGGCTACCGTCTATGGATGGGGTCGCACAGAGTCGGACACGACTGAAGCGACTTAGCAGCAGCAGCAGTAGCAGCACATAAGGGATTCCAAATATTGTTTCTGATTCACTCAGGAAATACCAGGACGTTATTTATGACGCACACAGGTAGTGCCCAGACGTTTCTGATGCACACAGAAGTGCCCAGAAGTCGTTTCTGAAACATAGAGAGTTGCAATAATCTGATCCCCGTGCATACAGTGGCATCCTGTCGTCCCTAACGTGTACACAGGAGGGCGCACCAACATGCTTTTGTTGCACAGACCGGTGCCCACATACCTGCTTCTCGCGCCCATAATGGGGGCGCAAGGGTGTGGTTTCTGGTGCACACAAGGAGGTACCCAGATGTAGTTTCTGCCACACAGGAACTGCCCAGAACTGCCCAGTTTCTGCAGCTCCCAGGCGGCAGCCCGAATGCGATTTCAATGAGTACAGAGGAGCTGACGGATATAGTTTCTAGAGCGCACTGAGGGCGGGGTGCACTATTCTGGTTCTTGGACATACCTGGGGGCATACCGTCGTGCCTCACGTGTTCACGGGGTAGGGAGCGGCGCACCAACATGCTTTCTCGTACATACATGGGGGCCCTCGTACATACAGAGGTGGTTCCCAAGCCCGCGGTGAGGGCGCACAGATATGGTTTCTGGTGCACAGAAGGGGACACCAGGACGCAGTTTATGGAGAACGGAGGGGTTGAGAAACCTGTATGCAGGTCAGGAAGCAGCAGTTAGAACTGGACATGGAACAACAGACTGGTTCCAAAACAGGAAAAGGAGTACATCAAGGCTGTAACTTATTCAACTTATATGCAGAGTACATCATGAGAAACGCTGGGCTGGAGAAAGCACAAGGTGGAATCAAGATTGCCGGGAGAAATACCAATAACCTCAGATATGCAGATAACACCACCCTTATGGCAGAAAGTGAAGAACTAAAGAGCCTCTTGATGAGAGTGAAAAAGTTGGCTTAAAGCTCAACATTCAGAAAACGAAGATCATGGCATCCAGTCCCATCACTTCATGGCAAGCAGATGGAGAAACAGTGGCTGACTTTTTCTGGGCTCTAAAATCACTTTAGATGGTGATTGCAGCTATGAAATAAAAAGATGCTTACTCTTTGGAAGGAAAGTTATGACCAACCTAGATAGCATATTAAAAAGCAGAGACATTACCAACAAAGGTCCGTCTCGTCAAGGCTATGGTTTTCCCAGTGGTCCTGTATGGTTGTGAGAGTTGGATTGTAAAGAAACCTGAACACCGAAGAATTGATGCTTTTGAACTGTGGTGTTGGACAAGACTCTTGAGCGACCCTTGGACTGCAAGGAGATCCAACCAGTCCATCCTAAAGATCAGTCCTGGCTGTTCACTGGAAGGACTGATGTTGAAGCTGAAACTCCAATACTTTGATCACCTGATATGAAGAGCTGACTCATTGGAAAAGCCCCTGATGCTGGGAAAGATTGAGGGCAGGAGAATGGGATGACAGAAGATGAGATGGTTGGATGGCATCACCGACTTGATGGACATGAATTTGGGTGGACTCCAGGAGTTGGTGATGGACAGGGAGGCCAGGCATGCTGCGGTTCACGGGGTCACAAAGAGTCGGACACAACTGAGCGACTGAACTGAACTGATGGGTTGAGGACTGTTTTCTGGTTTGCACAGGGTGGTGCCCAGAGGTAGCTTCTGCTGTACACAGTGGGTACAGGAACATAGTTTCTGGTTTGTACAGTGCCGGGTGCCCAGACATAGTTTCTGTAACACACAGGAAGTGCCCTGATGGTTTGTGAATATGGAAGGGGCACGGAACATCATTGGTGGAGCACGTGGGGCGGTGGCAGGGTGGACCAATCTGGTTCTGGCGCACAGCAGGGGCGTGCTGTGGTGCTTCACGCTGTGCATAAGGTGTACGCACGGGGGTCCACAGTGGGGATGCATGCAGGAAGTGCCTGGGCGCAATTTCCGACACACAGAGCATGGTGCTCAGAGGTGGTTCCTGTGAGCTCGTGGGGGTAAACGGTGGCCATCCAGGTCAGAGAAACCAGAGGGCCTATCCCAGACTTGGGGTTGGAGTAGTTTTCTCGGTTGGTTCCTGGGTAATTTAGAGGCCTGAGATGAGGAAAGCTCGTACACAAATGTCTACTGATGTTGTTGTGCACTAGGTTTGCAGTTTTTAATAGCAGTTTAAAATTATTTCAGGGTAAAATCGTAAAGAAACTAGATCCTATTGAGTCGGACTGAGCAGGGCTTGGGAATCTCACTCCTCACACTACCCACCTGCCCGCTTCAGGAACGCATTAGCCTGTCCTTGGGGCTGGACCACATGCCAAGGGTCCCCACCTCAGGCACACACCCCCACCCTCCTCCACCCTCCCACCAGCCACTGAAACAAAGATGGAAACAGTTCTCAGAAGTCAATCTTTTTCTTTTTACTCAGAACAGCATTTCAGGAAAAGGCAAGCTTCGCCAGCTGCCCTTTGATGAGCAGCAGCCTCTGCCCTCACTGTGTGTCCCGGTGGGGCCCCACCCCCGCTGGGGACACACTCGGGACCCTCTCTGGATCCCCAGCACATGGAAGCCCCAAAGGATGTTGAGAGTGTAAGGCGAGGTGGTCGTCACAGAGGAAAAACCAGACACTCTTGACCCCTTTCTCTCTGGTCTCACACTACTGTCTATAGCTTATGGTACGGAACACCTGTGGCCTCCAAGTCCTGGAGGAATGAAATGCAGTGAGCCTCGGGAAAGCTCTCCCACATTTCTGTCCTCAAGAGCCATCGCTGTGAGGACGGTTGGTCCGAGGCCTCTGGTCAGCCCCAACCACCAGTGCTCTCCAGCTGACGCGTCCTGTCTACTCTTCCTTCTCTTTTGGCAAAAACAAAAACAGAAAACCCTGGGAGCTTCAGGAAGGTGAAGTAAACTTTAAGAATTGAAGAAAACAGAAACGTGCAGCCTGTCTGCAGCTCCTCTCAGGCTCCCGCACGTCATCGGAACCAGTGCTGCCGTGGGCCCCACCGTGGCTCTCCCATCAGTCCCTCCAGCTTCAAGGTCAACGGCGTGGGCCCACCATGCAGCCAGAGCCAGCCGGGGAGGCACCCGGTTACTACAATTACGGGAAAAACGTCCCCCCAGGAGGGGGAAGAGCCTGAGCCCACCTGGCGGCAGGACCAGGTTCCAGCTGGAGCAGGGAGGTGGGGGTTGGGGAAAGCTGGCAACAGGGAGCCGCCCCGACCCTGGCTGGCTGACCGCTCCCCATGCATCTGTCATCACGGAGTCTGAAGGCCCCCATGTCCATGTGGAGACCACTGGCCAGTCCCTGTACATTTCTTAGTGGGTGGTGGATGGAGGGAGCCTGCAGACTGCCCAGCTGGTTGGCCCGGAGTCACAGAAATCACCCAAAGAAGTCACAAGTTTGTGCAAACTCACCCTGCAGGGCACAGACCCACGCCCACACTCAGACAAGAGGAAGAGTCCCAGGGCTGGCAGGTGAGAGGCTGGGAGCAGCAGGGGCCAGTGCTGCCGCAGGCTGTAGGCTCGCTCGGCAGAAAGGCCAGACCAGAGGGAAGGGGAAGTGGCGGCCTTCCCGGCCTTCCCCCAGGCCAGGAAGGGGCGCTGGTGCGGGCTCTGCTAATTCCTCAGGGCGGCCAACCTGTAAACAACAGGACCCTCTGAGGCCCCGCAACAGCACCCTCCACCTCTTCCAGGCCGTCCTAGTTGCCTTCCTCCCCTTCTATGGTGAGCGGCCTGACGCCCCCCACCCCCACGCACACATGGGGCTGGGTTTCTCCGCCCCGCCCACCTCCGGGACAGCTGGTCCTCCTGGCTGCGCACGGAGCTCTCGCCCACAGCAGAGGCACCCTCGGGCAGCTGGCTGAGCTGGTCCAGCACCTCCAGGCCGTTCTCCTCCGCGATCTGCAGGATGAGGCTGTCCACCTGTTCCTGTGGCGTGGTCAGCGTGGTGGCCGAGCTCATGGAGTCTTCCATCACCTGAGGGTCGAGTGCTGGGCAGTCAGGGCGCCCCAGGGCTCCCTCTGTCCCTCCAGGCCTTTCTGGCACTCTCCCCAGCGCACACTCTCCAGAGTGCTGGGTCCGGGGCATAGCTGCCTGCAGGGCACCCACCCTGGGCCCGGGCCCCCTCTCCCCTGCTGGACCTCTGTGGGCTGGTCTGGACTCCACACAAGGAACCAGGCTCCCGGAGGGTGACGGCCCCAGGGGGAGGGAGGGAGCAGACGCGGCCATCACCGGCACACCTGGGCGCACGTACCGACGTGTGTACATCCAGGTTCTGCACCTGCTGCTCGAACCTGTCCATCACTGCAGAGACCTTCTGCAGGTCCATGGTGCTGAGCGCCCGGTCCAGGGCTTTGGTCACCTGCGCCATGTTCTTGGTCACCTGCGGAGGCAGCAATGAGGTGGGCAGGGCCCTCAGGCCCCAGGGGTCCCTGCATGGCACGTCTGCAGACGACACTGTCGATGGAAGAATGGACAGGAGGAGACCCAGGCCGTGACACTTAAAAGCCTTCGGGGCGTGTCTCACACGCTGGCGCTTGCCTGACTGTAGAGAAGGAATCCTGGGGTGACCCCAGTCCCAGCTGCACCCTCAACTCCGCCAGCAGGAGCTGGCCGCGTCCCCTGGCCAAGCACTCACCCCCTTCATGGTCACGGCTGTCTGCACCTTAGACGCCACGGCATCCACGCGGGACGCCATGCGGAGCCAGTTCACACCTTCGTTCTTTTTGCGGATGGCGTTCTCAGCATACACACGTGCACACTCTACATTCTTCTGCTGAAGGGCCTGAAATTCAGAAGGGAGATGCCAGCTGGGGTCCCGTCCTGGCCTGGCCTGGGACTCTGGTGTTTGGCGGGTGGCCCCTTCGCAGCCTCTCCCCAGGGGTTCTCCTCAGAAATGTCTCAGGAGTGAGGGTACCTAGGACCAGGGCCCCAACCGGCCCCCAGAGAGGATCAGACAAAAGCAAGCCAAGCCCAAAGACCATGGCTGCCTTTCCAGGTGTCCTCTCCATTGCCATGCCCGGCCCCCTCCGCTCCTCCTGGGTCACACACAGAATCTGTCCACCTGGAAGAGGCAGAGCTGGGAAGGCCAGCATGACCAGTGCTGACCCTCTGGGGCACAAGGCTTTAGACCGCACGGTCGGCTGCGTTCCCTTTCTTCCCCAGGGCACCAGATCACTCATACTGGCCAGGACCCCAGGAGCTACTGCAGCCACTCAACGGCTGTAACCAGTGGCTACAAGCAAGTCCCCCAAGAGCGTGGGCGACCCCAGGAGCCTCCAGCCTCGCCCCGCCCCATGGAGGGTCAGAGCACAGGACCAGAAGGATGGCCCAGCCAGCATCAGGGCCCACACTCACCTTCTTCACCTTGGCCTGCTCTGCCTTGGAGTCCTTCTCCGCCTTCTTGGCCAGCTTCTCCAGCTGCTTTGCTGTGAACTGAGGTAAGGAGGCTGGGTCACAGCATCAGCCTGCCTGGCCCACTCCCCAACCTCCTGGGCCTCAAGTCCACCTGAGGGACTGCCGCCTCTGCTGGACAATCCACTCCCCTCCCAGCATCCTGTCCGTGGGCTGTGCTTGCAACTGCCTTCCCTCCACACACAGGCTGGCTGCTGGGGCCTTGGCCCCACCTTCCAGCCTGTTCCACAGAACAGCAGCTGGGGGCCTGTTGAGAAACTGCCCACAGGCCTCACCAGCGTAAACCCCTCCCTCTCTGATATCCTCCTGCCGTCTGGCTGTGAAGCAAACAGCTGAATGCTTTGGGGTCTCAGCCTCAGGCCGACGTGTGCCCTGCTCCCGTGGTCTGGCCCATGTAGGTCACCGGCTCCCTAACTGCAGGCTCATGGCCACAGGGTGCTCTCTCCAAAGTCAACCCACTTCCTGGTCATCAAACTCAATCCTGAGAGGCCTTTAAATCAACATCTGCATCGCCTGACCCCTGGACCATTCTCTCTTCCTGCATTGTCCAGTCCAGTAGGCACTAGACACGTGTGGCTACTTAAGTTTAAATTACTTAAAATTAAATAAAACATCAGTTCCTTGGTCCTGGGAGCCCCACTCCAGGTGCCCAGTGTGGCTGGCATCAGGTGTCGCTGTGCATAGCTACCCGGGCCGGTGCAGCCCTTCTCCTGCCCCAGCCGCCAGGGCCCCTCCCAAGGCGGCTCCTCGGCCTCCTGTGTCCAGCCTTGCCCGGCGCCCCCACCCCATGCACAGCCTGAAGTACACACTGGGCCACCATCTACTGCTGCTAAACAAGGTCCATTCCTCTGGCCAGGGGCCCTGGGACTCACCAGTCAGCTCCAACACGGAGCCCCTGGCGTGACCTCACACACCTCAGCCCTGGTCAGAGTGGCCCCCAGGCCTCTGCTGACTGGAAGCTGGCAGGGAGAAGGCTCAGATGAGCCTGGGGAACAAGTAGCCTCCCAGAGGCCAGCAGTGTTCTCTCAGCCAGTGTCACCTGGGATTTCCCATTGTAGAGAAAAGGTTTCTTATGTGTCTACCTCCCATCCTCCGTTCCTCAGGGAAAAGTCCAGGTGGTCCTGACCTGGGAATCTGGTCTGGAGGCCACAGGGCTGAGCCGGTGCAGCTGCTACAGTCGGGACCAGACAACCTCACTCCCTTGCCCTTCAGAGCCCGCGTGGCTGTTCCCTCTGAGGGACTAAGGAACTCTGACAGAGCCTGCCAACACCACCGCAGGCAGGAGGGACACTCGCTGCCAGAAAGAATGCTGTCCCGTGTGTGACTCTGAAGGACGTGAGGCCACCATTTTAAACAACTCATGGAACGTTTACGGGATGCACAGACAGTCACCCTCATGGACGAGTCCAAGTGACCCACTTCTGCTCAGCCCAAGAAAAGCCAGCAAGGCGTGTCCCTGACCCCTCAGTCATCAGTCTGGCTGAGCACCAAGTGTGACTTGCACCATCTGTCCCCACTGACAACCACCAGGATAGGGTCAGGGTGAAAGGCTGATCAGCACATACCTTCAGCTGGAACAGGGTGTCTGCAAAGAGAGACGATTAAGGAATCGTGAGACGACTGAGGAATGTGAGAAGCAGCACCCCTAGCTGATGGGGTCACCACCTCCCCTGAATGTGAAGAGCTGTCATAGAACTGGGGCATGCAGGGAGGCCCACTCACACCAGCTTGGCACCTCCTTAGCCACAAAGCTCGGGCAATGAGAGAGTTTCCCTGACCCTCTGACACCACTAGGAACCACCTGGACAGCACCAGCTGACATTAAGGGTATGAGCGCAGCCTACAGTGAAAACACAGTATGGTCTGTAATCAGTGGAGCTTTACAAAGGACCCTTGGGAGTTCTCCCCACTCTAGTAACGTTTACTACTTGTTGTTGTTCAGTTGCTAAGTCTTGTCTGACTCTTTGCAACTCCATGGACTGCAGCACGCCAGCCTTCCCTGTCCTTCACTATCTCCCGGAGTTTGCTCAAACTCGTGACCATTGAGTTGGTAGTGCTATTTAACCATCTCATCCTCTGCCATCCCTCCTCCTTTTGCCCTCGATCTTTCTCAGCCTCAGGGTCTTTTCCAGTGAATTAGATTTTCACATCAGGTGGCCAGAGTATTGGAGCTTCAGCTTTAGCATCAGTCCTTCCAATGAATATTCAGGGTTGATTTCCTTTAGGATTGACTGGTTTGATCTTGCCGTCGAAGGGACCCTCAAGAGTTCTCCAGCACCACAGTTCAAAAGCATCTTCAGTGCTCAGCCTTCTTTATGGTCCAACTCTCACATCTGTACATAACTACTAGAAAAACCATAGCTTTGACTAGAAGGACCTTTGTTGGCAAAGTGATGTCTCTACTTGTTAACAGTTTGTCATAGCTTTTCTTTCAAGGAGCAAGTGTCTTTTAATTCCATGGCTGCAGTCACCATCTGCAGTGATTTTGGGGCCCAACAAAATAGTACTTGACAGTCTGTTTTTCATGGATAAAAACAGCAGGGTAATGATTCTTACGCTGTAAAAGAGCTGGCCCACAGAGACCACATCCAAACTCAAGAGCTAGGTAGTTTGGGGTTCATCTTAAAACTATCTCAGTGTATCCCATTCCTAAATTTGGGAAATGATTCTTGAAACTGTTTACCACACTAGCCCAGAATGAAGAAACAAAATCCTAGAACCAGAATCCAGACCCATAAAGGCAGGTGAAGGCTCCCAGCCAAGAGCTCCCCTGGGCCCTGTGCATCTGCCAACCGTGAGCGCAGGCCCTGGGCAAGGCCAGGTCGTCTGTGCATCTAGAGCAGGTGGCAGGCAGTGTGCTTCCTGCGGGGGACAGCAAGGCTGTGTTGAGTGTGGCCCAGACTAGGGTGGGAGGGACAGACTCCACAGGGCAAAACCTGGCCCTGGAGAAAAGGGATATGGGAAAACAATTCCCTGGGGAGCTGAAGCTGAGTGCGGAAGGCAAAACCCAACGTGTGTGTGCTGAGCATTGGGGTGGGGTGCATTCATCTTCTCTCTGAGGCAATCTGTATAGAATTTCCTTCTCGACAATGACGTTCCACCTCTCTGTCACACCAGCACTGAAATATTCTAGCAAATGTACCTATCTTCACTTTATCACAGATGCTTCCTGTTCCTAGGCAGAGCAGAGCAGAGAGCCCTGAGGTGGTACTGCTGGCAGTGGAGGACCAGACAGACGACCACGCCGCCTGGGGCCTGCGCCTGCACGGACTCCCTCCCAGCCTCTGTTTTCCCATCTGCGGAATGGGATGATACGGTTCCTACCTCAAGAACTTCTGTGCCTGTACCTAATGAGGAATTTTTGTCTTAGCTCTTACTTCTCTTGATAGTGTTCTGGGGACACTGGTACAACTGCCTCCTTTTCGGGTGCCCTCTGACCCGGAATCCCAGGGCCCAAAAGCCTGATGTCCCTCACCAGTACAGCAGCTTGGCAAGCGGAGGGTGGGGCAGGGGCAGGGGCAGCCGGTCGCTGGGGAGAGCCGGAGAAGTGGGCGGGGATCAGGGAAGGGGCTCTGGTATCCGAGCTCTGGGTCGAGGTCCCGGGTTATGGGGTCGGGGACTGGGGTCCCAGGTTCAGGCCCCAGAGTCCGGGGTCGGGTTTCAGGGTCTGGGATCGAGGCCAGGGGCACCCGCCTAAGCCCCGCCCGCCCCGCCCCGTGCAGCCCCGGAGGGCGGCGGCCTCTCACCGTCCATGGCTGGTCCGGGAGCGGCAGGCCTGGGGAAGACAGACCGACAGGATCTTCCAGCGGCGTCAACCGACCCCGGCTGGCGAGCGGACCGGAGGGCGGGTGGGCACTTCCGGGTCGCACCTATTTCCGGCTGCGGGGCGCTCTCGCGAGAGAATGGGCTGGTCCCGCGGGCGGTGGTGTTACCGTGGTGACCGCGCGGGCTTGAGTGGCTGCTGTCGGGTGTCTGTGAGTCAGTGGGCAGGGCGCCCACTAGGTGCAGGAGCTGGGACTGACGCTGGTGGGGGCCTGGGGCGGTGGGCTCACCTATGGGCCTTTCCAAAAGCAAACGCAAACTGGGGAAAGGTAAAGGGCCGGTGGCCCGCGATCTTCCCGGCGCGGCCCCGCCCCCGTAAATCTTCCAGCGCCGGGCCCTCTCTGAGGACGGTGCCTCGGGGACCTTTTCATCGGGGGAAGTATCCATATGTAGGGAAATGGAGTGCCCCAAGTCTTTCAAGCTATCTTATTTCATTCCGAACAGAGCAGGCAACTGAAGGATGGGGTCCATTGTCCAGACTCAGTAAAATAGATCCAGTTAATTGCACATGTATTTTCAGATGAGGAGTCGAAGACCCGGCGCACTTACTTAGTCTCAAAGGCTGAGGAAAGGCGGGTGGACAGACCTTCACAAGAGCCTAAGAAGCCTCCAGACACCAAGCCTGAGGAGAGCTTCCATGGGGAGAAAGGGGCGGCTAAGCGGCAGTGGCCTTCATCTGAAGTGGGAGGTAGGACAGTCCCGGAACCAGACGTGTATTTGAGGATGGGGCGCACAGGAGCCTGCGGTGGGGTGCTAGTAGCAGGGGGGCGTGCCCTGATGATTGAGAAGGTTTGGGGACCTTTATCTAGGAGGTAAATATGAGAGTTCTCGTGAAAAATGTAATAAGTTTGCATTTAAGTTTAATGTAATTGGTTTTTAAGTTTCCAAGTGGTAGTTGCGTAACACACAGCAAGGAGGGCCAAGCCATGTGCAGACCCAAACCAGCCTGTTGTCCTCCCGAGGGCTGCACACCTTTGGCCTCCGTGCCACTCCCTCCGCATTCCACAGACGAGCTTGAGCAGCTACTTTGGCGCCGGGGTCGGGGTGGGGTGAGGGGGCGCGTGTAGGAAGTAGTGGGGCTGTGCCGGAGGACTTGCTGTCTAACAGGATGTGGGGGCAAAGAGAGGAGCCAAGTGGGCTTTGGTGACCATGAGAATGGATGGCCCCGTGCATCCGACAAGGAAGATCGGGAGGAGAGAGAAGCTGGGTGCGGAGCTTCACACTGAGGCCCCTTTGGGGTCATCAGGAGCAGGAAACCATTTGAGAGGAGCACGCTGGCCATGGGAGTGAGGCCTGGGCTTCAAATTCCAATTCATGAGCTCTTATATAAGGCAGGAAGGGCCAGCGTCCTAGGGGGAGGTTTGGAAAATTGCTGCCAGTCTGTCAGGAAGCTTTTGGCCGCCGGTCACAGAAGAGCTTTACTACCAAGGGGCTCAGTGTCCTCCAAGTAAAGGAGAGGTCAGAGGCTGGGCCCTGGGCGTGGCAGCATCCAGGATTGTGTGTTCACACTTGGCCACCCTCAGTGTCCATGGTCCGCAGAGGGCTGGACAGGTTTCAGTGGCATGCACACAGACTATGTCTCATTTGTGAGAGGTGTTATCTTGCTTCGTGTTAGCAAGGGAACCATCTCTCAGAGGCCTGCGTGCCCAGCTCTCCAGGACGGGCTGGACCTGTGCCAGCAAGGAAAGGTGTGGCCATGTGCGTCACACCCTCACTTCGGGGGCAGAATGAGGATGGAGTTCCCAGAAAGCAGGTGAAGAGTGCCGTCTCACGGAACATACCCCTGGCACACGCTGTCCTGGGTAGCACACTCTGTCCTGGGTAGCACACCCCAGGGCAGATGCGAGTGAAAGAAGCCAGGCACAGATCCTGCTCTGCTTATGTGAAAAGTCCAGGAAAGTCAACTCCATATGGAAAGAGCCCGGGCCAAGGGTGGGCACAAGGACTGTTTGGAGAATGATGGAAATAGACTTAAAAACTCAGTCAATGGGTGCCCAAGTTTGAAAGTTTACTACATTCCATTGAATTGTATGCTTTACACAGGTAAGTTTCATGGTTTTTAAATTATACTGAATCAAGTTGTTAGGAAAGGAGAACTTGTTGGCAGTGTTGAATGCTGCAGAGAGGTGGAGTGAACCCAGGGAAGGCTGTTGAGTGAGACCAGCTGCTGCACTTGGTGCCCTTCATGGGAACCAGGACTGAGGTTTGCCAGGATGACCACCTCGAGAAGGGCAGGGGCATCTTCTCATTCACATTTTTTTTTTAATAACAGTTTTTATTTATTCATTTATTTGGCTGCTCTGAGTCTTAGTTGTGGCATGTGAGATTTTTAGTTGTAGCATATGGGATCTAGTTCCCTGACCAGGGATGGAACCTGGGCCTCTGCCTTGGAAGTGCAGAGTCTTAGCCACTGGACCACTAGTGAAGTCCCAAAATTCAAGTTTTAAAGCTGAGGATTTTCCCTATTGAAAAAATGAAAGTTAACCTAATACCGTTAAAACCTTAGAGAAATGATGAGTTCAACAATAAAAAATTCTGTGTATTATACAGTTAATAAAAATGGGCTTTACTACTGTTGAATGATTGCTGGGCTAGGGTCAGGGGAGGTGCGCTGGCTGGAACAGGGCCCGTGGGAGCTCGGTGGGATGCTGGAAAGTTCTACATCTTGTTTGGATGTGGGAAACTGCAGCTGAACGCTTAAGAACTGTGCATTGTGTCTGGTGTGAAGTATGCCTCAGAAAACATGGCATGGAGTACACATGAGTCCTTGTCTCTTAGAGCTGCACCCCCAGTATTCTGAGCATAAATAGATGTGCTGGATTGCCAGGTGAAGGAGTGCACGTGTTTTCACAGGTGCTGCTTCCCTCCCTCCCCGCAGGTTCTGTGATATGATCTCAATGCTTCTCCCACCTGTGGGCTCTCCATCCCCTCTCTAAACCTTTGCAGGTCTGACATTGTCTTGTAACCGGTGGAGTGGCTGAAGTGACTTCCAGGCGGTGGGCGATGAAGGGAGGCAGGGTCTGGCAGGCTCACCTGGGTGCTGGCTGTGCTGCGCCGGCCGCTGGGGAGGCCATGGGGGAGCAGCAGTCATGTAGCCTGTCCCACCCGGGTGATGGTCATGTAAGTGACGAGCCTACAGCGACTGCAGCTGAGCTGCTGCACAGCACCTAGCAGCCTGGTGAGTGGGTGTCCGCCGTGACCAGCCCAGTCGAGCCTTCAGATGGCATTTGACTGTAGCCCCTGGGAAACCACAGTGATAACTGTCCAGCTGAGCCTTTGCTCAATACCTGACCCATAAAATGGTGAGAAAGTGGTTATTTCCAGCTGCTGAGGTCAGGCTGAGTTGCTACCCATCAGTGTAGTAAGCAGAACGCAGGTAAGTAAGTGGTGTTGTGGAGACCAGGTGTGACTGGGGTTTGTAGTTGTGGCAGCTGGTGATGCAGATGTATTGTACTGTGCTCGCTTCTTGCTGTTTCTGTCCGTACTTCAAATTTTATATTAAAAACCCAGAAACATACATTATAGAGACTAAAGCACCACAAGTTGGCAGTCAGCCAGTTCCAAAATGCCACAGAATCTTCTGGAAAAAAAAACAACAAACTTTTCTACAAATAAATGACTTGAAAAGGAGTTGCTTTATAGGTCTGATCAGGTGGCCATCACAAACACCATGGGGTGGGGACTTGCTTGGCGATCCAGTGGTTAAGAGTCCACACTTCACTGCATGCAGAATGGGTTCGATCCCTTCTCAGGGAACTAAGATGCCACATACCCAGGGAAAAAAAGCAAATCCTATGGGCTTGGTTTAAACCACAGACCTCATTTCTCATCATACTGGAGACTGGGTAGGCCCCCTATCTGTCTGTGTTCCTACGAGGATCCCAGACAGCTGACTGATGGCTGTGTCCTCACGCGGCCGGAGGAAGAAGGTTGTGGTCCCCTCCTCCTCCTGATCCTTTCCTGAGGGCTCCACCTTCATGACCTCATCTAACCCTAATTCCCAAAGGCCCCACTTCCAAATACCATCACATCAAGAATCAGGCCTTCAACATATGATTTGGGGGGAGGGGGACAGCAACTTTCTGTCCACAGCAGTTACTAGGAGATTTGAGAGACCTATGAACAAAAAGCAGTGTTTGGATCTGGGCTAAGTTATTCTTGAGATAATCGAACTGGGTATTAGATAATAAATAGTCAATGATAATATCCTTAGATGTAACAGTGGTTGTGCTAAAAACAGCCATTGTGGTTGTGCTAAAAAAAAAAAAATCCTCATCTGATAGAAATACTGTATTGTATTATCAACTATTAAAAAAAATGTGAAAAAACCAGTTTCCAAAGATTTACATGCTGCATGATTTTCTTTATGTAACATTCTCCAATGAGAAAATGATGGTGATGAGGACAGACTAGGGACTGCCAGGGGTTGGGGTTGGGGCGATGGGGCGGGATGAAGTGTGGCAGGAAGATGGGCCTTGTGCTATGCCTGGATCTGGTAGTGGCCACAGGTGATCACACGGCTCAGGACACTCAGCACACCGCAGTCAGCCCTGTTCTACTGTCGTCACCCGAGGTGAACAGACGTTCTGCTGCCTGAGGTGTCACCTGAGGTGCTGCCACTGAGGGCAACTGACAAGGGTGCAGGGAGCTCTCTGGGCTACTCGTGCAGCTTTCTGTGAATTGATATTGTCACAGTAAAACGTTTTAAAAGATATCAAAAGTTATAATAATTGAAATAACACGGCTACCATATAAGAAGAGCAGGTCAGTGAATGGGGAAACACGGACAAGAGTGACTGTGTATGTATCAACATCACCATGTCTGTATATAATTAGAGTATGAGAAAGCTGGCACCCAAATCAGGTGGGAAAAGGAAGGCTTCTATGATAAACTGTGCTAGGAAGATTCCTTAACGTTTTAAGAGAAAAAGTAAGGTGGACTGTAACCTCCTGCTGTATGCTCTGATAAATTCCAGATGGGTTGAGTGAATATAAAAAGTGACTACATGTACATCAACTCTACTTAAAATTTTTTAAAAGGTAGACTGACTGTAAACTGATGCGGGCAACTCAAAGGGGGAAGGAAAAGAACAATTAGGAAAAGAACCATCTTCCAGATGACAGTGTGTGGTCATCTGAAAAAAATGTCCTTACTGGGAAAAAACAAGGTGACTACAAAAAATAAGATGTACATTTTATTCTGATTCCTCAATTGGGAACATCTTTCTAAACCTCAGAGCAAAGACATTACAGATAATACTGAAGGATTTGACTACATTAAAACATCTCCCCAGCCCTCTATAAACAAATGTAAAACAAATAATGGTAAGCTCAAAAAATATTTACAACAGAAACAAGAGGTCAAAGAATAACACATGACAGGTCCAGAGCCCAGACACGTTGTGGGTGGAAGTCAGACTGAAGGCATCTGGTAACGTGGGAGGTGGGGTTCAGAGGCCCCCAGATCGCAGTTCTGTGAACAAGGCTGTAGTAGCCCCTGCCGTTATGTGTGGTCATCCCTGTGAGAGGGATGGGGGAGGCTTCCAGGATCAGGTTAGGAATCTTTGGTATTGGCTTAACCCAAATGGGGCTTTTCTGGAGCCTTCCTGAGCTCATCAGAGAAGCCTTTGAAAAAGGTGAAAGCATCCGAGAAGTGGCTGTGAAGCAGTCAGCTCCCGTGGTTTGAGAGTCGCCAGCCAGCAGGGAGACAGTGCTTTGTCCTTGGCCCACAAAGAAATGAATTCTGCCTACAACCTGAGTGGCTGTGGAAGGTCTCCAGGTTCAGATGAGGAAACGACTGGGCTGACAGCTGAACCGTAGGCTGGACTCCAGACCCAGTGGAGCCCGTGGTGATGTGTGTGCTGTTTTACGTTGGCCACTAAAATGTAACTTGCGGGTAGTAACTGAAAAATAGTACCGGTTGTGTGCATTAAGAAGTGTAAAAAGATTCGTGTTTCTAAATGAAGCTTTAAAACTCTGAGCAAGATGCAAGGAGTCTTATTTTGGGTTAGAAACCTCAGCAGCGTAATGGTGTTAATTCTCCCTTATTCTAGCAAGTCAGTGTGACACGAGCAAAAGAGCACGGGTCATTTTGAGAACAGAACCAAATTACCCCAAAGGTCCTGTGAAAGAGGAACAGTGTAGGGATGGCAGGAGGCATCCAGAAAAGTGGATAGAACCGATAGAACCCTCTGACGTGTGAGCGTGTCTCAGTGATGAACTCACAGTGATGAACACGGTGTCCACCGTGCTCCAGTGGGGCCCCGAGAGGTGCTGTGGTAAACATGGTGGTGGTGGGGGGGCGGGCGGACAGGTAATCTCACTAGACAACTGAGAAAACAAGTATGAAATAAAAAGGAAACGAGTGAATGGTTTTTATAAGTTTGGAGCCGGGGAAGCCTTTTCCAGTCTGACGAACTCTACAACCCATTAAGGAGCAGATGGGTGAATCTGCTGCAGAAGGAAGCTGTAATAAACAGCCAGGAGCTATCTGTAACATATTTAATAGATCCCTAACAGTGAGTTTCCCAAATATAAAAAAAAAAGGCTCACACACAAAAAAGAGGTAAAAGTAGAAAATGCAGAATGATAATTCATTCGCAGGAAGATTACAGGGGAGGCCCATGATCGACTGAAGAGATGCCCAGCCTTCCAGCGTGGGCTGGAGGGGAAGCTCAGGGCAGCTGGCTGGCGACCAGTAGGGACGGAGCCAGCACTTCCACTATCACTGTAGCCTTGGAAAAGGTTTAGAAAAATGAAAGAAGCAGGAGCATGTGGAGAAATGTCCCTGGTGGTAATCTCTTAGCAAAAATACAAATTAATATAATCTTTACGGAAAGCAATTTGACAATATTGGCTAACATTTTCCTAGTAACGTACCCAACAGGTAAACCTCCAAAAAGTTTGTAAGTACATAAATGCAAGAATGTTCATTGCAGCATGGTTTAACCGGAGAAACTGGAACTAAGCTAAGTTATACTCATCAAAGGGAGCTGTTATAGCATGATGGCCCCCACAGTGAACTCCAGGCTTGCCTGTGCTCAGCCGGGGAGGGTGTGGTCACTGCGAGACTCAGTGTGTGGTTCCAGCAGCAAGTGTGCGTGAAGTGTCTGCAAGAAGCAGCATTCCATATGTAGCTTTTAACCAATGTGGATTATTTTTAAGTGAAATGTTTTTAAAAAATATTTTTAGGTAGTCTTAATATGTAACATACCCGCTCAGTTGGTAAAGAATCTGCCTGCAAGGCAAGGCAAATTCAGTTCCTGGGTTAGGAAGATCCCCTGGAAAAGGAAATGGTAACCCACTCCAGTATTCTTGCCTGGAAAATCTCATGGACAGAGGAGCCTGGCCAGCTGCAGTCTATGGCATTGCAAGAATCCAACACGACTTAGCAACTAAACCACAATATGTAAAAAAGCTTGTGTAAATCGATATGAAGAAATTATCTTAATTTTAATTCAAAATACAATGAGATGCACATTGACTTATGCTAAAAAGGAGAAGAAAGGATGCTCTTGAGCTGAGTGCAGGCGTGGGCCCCTCGGCCGTGGTTGGAACCATGGAAGCTGTGTGTGTGGCCCTGGATGGCACCCGCATCTTCCTTGGCCGCTAGCCCTGGGCAGGTGACAGCACTGCTCTATGCCTCAGTCCCTTTAGTAAAACGTAGGTGTTAAAGGACCCACCTCAGAAACGTGTGGGTCGCTATTCCGGGGCTCAGAGCAATGTCTGGCACAGAATGGGCTGCTGCTCCTCCTCCAGGTGGCTGAGTTCCTGAGGTGTTAAGTGAGGAACAAGCAGGTGACGATGTCTTCTAATTCTGTTCAGGACACGTGTGCGCACAGGGGACACAAAGACCTCTCTGTAGGGCTGAACAGAGGCCCAAGTGGAGGAGCCCCAAACTGGTGACCTCCAGGAAGCAAGGCAGGAGGTGAACGGTGGAAGCAGTAAGGAGCTTCTGCATTGAAGCTTGTAGCATTTGGTAGTGGTTCACATGCCCTGTGCATTCCTGGAGATTGTAACGAGTTTGAGGAAATGCTGTGGCCCCCAGCTCTATAGCACCCCCACTGATGACGTTCTGTACGGAGAGCTTCCACTCCGTTTAGAATCCTGTGGAAACTGTGTCCGAACCTTCACCTGTGGGGCAGACCCTGCCTCTTGCAGGTATCTCTCCTGCGTCTGTCTCTGGGCCGCCCCACAGCTCAGGCTCTCCACAGGATGGTGGGGGTGCCTCTCCTGTTCTCCTCATGGAGGGGGCCCCTCCTGGATTCACCACCTGCGTGTCTGAGTTGTTGCTTGGTTTAAGTTTTGGAATGTTCACTTAGGGTTCTGACTGCTTTCAACCTCTCTCATTTCTTTTCCTGAGCCACAGACCAGACTTATGAAATGCTTGGATGTTTTCTTCCTTCTAGAGAAACCTGACGTAAATCCAGAAAAGAAGTTTGCCATCCCACAGATCATCATCACCACACCCTCAAAAGAGACTGTGATCAGCTATGGTTCCATGGGAATGCAGGAGCAGAGAACCATTCAGGAACGGGCTGAGCAGGGTCCCTACTCCCGACACAGAAACCCCAGCACAGTAGATGCCTATAACATACAGACCACAGAATAAACAAGCACCCCAGCAGCTGTGGTCCCTCCCTGTGCAGTGTCTCAGTGGTGATGGCAGAAGGGTTACCCCATCCTGTGAAAACCTGCAGGTGCCCCTTCAGTCAGCAAGGTTCCCCCAGCTCTCCGAGACCGGCAGGCAGCTTGGCAGAGGGCAAGAGTGACTGGCTCCAAGAGTGAACGTGGGGTGATCATGAGATGAGCCCTGCTGGAACTGGCTGGCTGCACATCTCGATGGAGAAGTAGCAGGCAGCATCTCTTGCAGTTCTGAACTGAACCCTTCCCGTTCAGGACCAAAGTGGCATGGCACAAGCACCCAGCAGTGGAAGTGAAGGAGGTGTACCCATCCCGGAACCAAAGGTGGGACTCTGAGGTATCAGGACCCAGAACAGAGAAGGGCTCTTAGCTTGAGTACCACGTGATATGCAGAATGTGCAGCCCCAGCACTTGGAACGCTGGCTCTGTCACAGCCACCCCAGGGGGAAGGTGAGTTGAGCTGACAACTTCCCCTCTTTCTGGCTGTGTTTGAGAGCTTCTGCTGGGGAGGGGCCATTTGTGACTCACAGCCTCAGGTGTCCCATCCTCATCAGCAGCCCTCCGGTCAGAGTCCACTCTTCTCCGGGTTGGCTGGAGGGTGTCCTGCCCTGTCTGAACTCACATGTTTAGTCTGGTGACAGTGTGTGTCAGCTTTCTTCGTTCCTGGAATGATCAGCAGGCTGCATACAGGCTCTGTCTTTGTCTGTTGAGGAGGATCATATCTCTTTAGTAGTAAATAGTACAAGTGACTTCCAGTCAATGAGTCTTGATATAACCAGGAAAACAGACATCTCATATTGACATTGTTTACTAACACATTGTTAATATACTCGTTTGTGTTTATTTAGTACATTTATTTATGCAGTCTGACTGACACGAATAAATATACAGAAAGATCAAGCCCATACAAAGGTGAATTTGATCACGGAGGGTCAGCATGCTTCTCCTCCATAAAATTTCTAGTAGCTGTTGCATTTCTATCATTTGACCTAGAAATTGCCCTCCTACCCCTGCCCTAAGCATCTCAAGCATATAATCCAAAAACTTGTTTAGTCGTTTAGTTGTGTCCGACTCTTTTGTGACCCCAAGGACTGTAGCCCACCAGGTTCTTCTGTCCATGGGATTTCCCAGGCGAGAATACTGGGGTGGGTTGCCATCTCCTTCTCCAGGGATCTTCCCAACCCAGGGATTGAACCTGCATCCCTGCATTGGCACATCCGCTGAGCCACCTGGGAAGCCTCCAAAGCTATATTTACTATGGCATTAATTCTAATCTCATTATTAGCCATAAGTTTAGCTTATCAGAATTCAAAAACAACCAGAATGAAGTGAATGTGGTAACTAGTTTAAATCATTTTGACTCATTATCTCCTTTCATAATTATCAACTGTCCTTCACTTACACTAGTAGTATTTTAGCATATACAGTGTAGTTCCTCCTGAGCAGGCCGTGTACATGACTTACCTTGTTTACTGCTTCCAGTGAGAATGTAAGGTGCCCTAGGGCAGACTCGGACATGGGCAAGCACGTAGTGAATGCTCAACAAGGATGTGTTCGGGGACCCATTGGTCCCAAAGTCCGTCCGTCGCCGCGTCCTGTCAGTTCTTCTCACATCTCTCAGACGCTCCCTCTACTCTCAATCCCCCTGGCTCTGCCAAGCCTTTCCCTTCGCGGCTCCGGGTTGGCCCTCTAGTGCTCCAAGGAAGAGCTCTAAAGCACAGCTCCCACTGCAGGGAGGACACCACAGATTCCCGCCCCCTCAAGCGCCTCCCCCGACACCCCTGGGACCCATTGCAACCCCCCCAGACCTCCTCCGCTGGCCATTACCCAGCGCGCCAGCGCAGTCATGTGCTTCTGTGTGTGTGTGTCGCTCAGTCGTGTCCGACTCTTTGTGACCCCATGGACTGTATAGACTGTAGCCTGTCAAGCTCCTCTCTATAGAATTCTCCAGGCAAGAATACTGGAGCGGGTTGCCATATCCTTCTCCAGGGCATCTTCCCAACCCAGGGACCGAACCAGGGTCTCCTGCATGGCAGGCAGATTCTTTACGGTCTGAGCCACCGTACTTAAAACTAAAATAAAGCTAGAATCTTGGTAGTCTTGAGTGCTTCGTAGAAACAGGTTCTCTGGAATCTTGGGGAGGTTTCCTTGGTAACTGTTGCTAAGGAGGGGACGCCCCGGAAGTAGGCCATGCGCCTGCGCAGAGGAACCCTGGTCTGCGCCTGCGCAGATGGGAACCTCGAGGGGCTGCTCTCGGCATGGGGGAGCCGGAGCCGGAGCAGATCCGTCTGAAGTGTGTCCGTAAAGAAGGCTTCTTCACGGTGCCTCCGGAGCACAGGGTACGAAGAGGGCCTGTTCTGGTAGCTCTGTCCTCGCTAGCGGCAGGGCGGGGCTGAGTCGTACTAGGGCCCTCAGCGTCGCCAGGTTTCCGTCAGCAGCGGGAACGGCAATCCCAGCGGTCCTCGGGGGTTGCGTCCGCGCCAGGGACTGGGCGGCTCTCAGGTCGCCGGCCTCCTCGTCAAGAGCGCGCTGCAGCGTGGGCGTTTCTTAGTTTTGCTTCCGGGACGGGCGCCTCGTGTCAGGGGAGAATAGTCGTGGGAAGTGTTGGAGACGTGTCTCCTACCAGCCTGTGGGTGCACTGGGCGGGTCCCCGTCTCTGACCCGGCAGCTCCGCTTGTGCCTTGCTCAGTGCGGGGCCTCTCCGTGTGTCAGTCACTTAGTCCTTTCGAGGACCCCTCGTAGAGGTGAGAAGGGTGAAGCTTAGGGGCTTCGAGTGGTTTTACTAAGATAGACGGCTCGTGCAGGGGCAGGTGTGATCCCTGGTGGCGGGTTGTTCTGACTACTTGCTGGTGCTGTGCGAGGCCGCGTCAGTGTCCAGTAAGAACCGTAACAGACTGAATGAGTGAGCGCAGGAGCCAGCCTTGAGCGGTCCCCCGTTGTTCACCAAAACTCAGCAACTGCTCTCAGTTAAGGCATACCTAGACGAGGACAGTGCAAAGTGCGCAACAGTAAGTGCTGCAAGACCAGTGTCAGGGGATTTTGCAGAGAAATGTTTTCAGCTGGGGGTCAAGAAGCAGTTTCGAGAAGGGGCAGCATTTCTGCTGGGCGGGGAAGTGTGACTGGGTTTTGGATGCAGAGATGAGGAGGCAGGTGGGCTTGCTAGACCTAGGGAGCAGCAGGAGCAAAATCCCGCGAAAGGCAGTGTGTCCAGGAAGCACCAGGGGTTCCGTAGAGAGAGGAGAGAGAGGGGGAACGAGGGAAGCAATTAGATTGGGATGGGATGAGGGAAGGGGTTCATTCGGAGCCAGGTGACCCTGACTTAGTTTCCCAAGATGGAGGGCAAGGTAAATAGAGGCAGAGAGAGAGTCAAGAGAGGGGCAGTTTAGAACCTGAAACTTGCCACATGTCATCCGACCCACGGGGAAGTGCTACAGATGAAGTTGTATTAGGGTACAGGCTCTGCTAGAACTTGGAGACCCAAAAATACAGTGCTTTAAGGACAGGACTTTTATTTCTGGTGCCCCTAACATCACACAGGTGTGTCAGGCACTCAGGTTGTCAGTTTTTGCTCCACTGAATCCTAGCGTGCCTCAGGAGGCAGAAAGGAGTGAAGGGCAACCAGCTTCCTTTGATCAGGAAGTGGTGCTTGTCCCTCTGTGCACATCGCACTGGCCAGAATTTAGTCACATGTTTACACCTAGCTGCGAGGGAGACTGGAAACTCGGGCCACCATCTGGGTTGCCATGTTCCCCCAGCATTGTTTCATAACGCAGAGGAAGAAGTAATGTATGGATGTTGGAGACAGTTTCTGCCACTGTGTTTGGTAGATGCTTTGTGAAGGTCTTCGAGCTTTTCCATATCCAGAGCTTTGTTTATTTGTTTATTTATGGTCACACTGCTCAGCCTGTGGGATTTCAGATCCCTGATCTGGGATCACCCCTCACCCTCAGCACTGAGAGTACAGAGTTCTAACCACTGGACCACCAGGAAATGGCCCAGAGCATAGTTCAGACCATTGCTACTCAAGTGGATTTTCTGCGATGATGGAAATGTTCTGTCTTCTGAATTGTCCACTGTGGTCGCCATGAACTGCTTGGGGTCATCGAGCACTTCACATGGCTCATGCAGCTGAATAAATGAACTTTTAATTTCATTTCAGTCAGTTTTAACCAAATGTGGCTGGTAGTTACTCTTTTTAGGCAGCACACATCTGGACCATGGGATTGAAAGGGAGTGGTTGGACCGACTTTGATTTCACTTTCAAAGTGTGTGGCCAGTATCATCACCCCATTTTCTCACCTGCAAACCCAAGTGTGTGGTCAGGACAGGTGCTGGCTCTTCGGAACAGCTAAAGTGTCAGTATCCATCTCTGGTTCCCTTAGCTGCCAGATCCCCTCACTGCCAGCACCTCTCTCTTTCAGCTGGGACGGTGCCGGAGCGTGAAGGAGTTTGAGAAGCTGAATCGCATTGGGGAAGGCACCTATGGCATTGTATGTGAGTGGCTACGGTGGCAGGCCTGGGACCCAGGGACTGTCCTGGCAGCAGCTGTGTCAGGGCTGGAAGGAGAGTGCAGGTGACCTTTAATCCTTGGTATAATTGGTGTCGATTTCATACCACGACTGAGTGAATGGAAGCATCAGGTTGTTCATGAGTCCCTGTGAGTGGAGGGCGCTATCACACGATCAGGTGTAGCACTGTGGACAGTGGCCAGAAGTGTACCCACAGCCACTGGGACGTCGGTGTGCATCACCCTGCTGCGGGTGTGGAAGCTGCTCAAATCCCCACAGTGCTCTGGGGATCAGCTTCAAAAAGATAAGGCTGCTTTTTTTACAATAAGGACGTTATTTGCTGTTAGAAACCACAAAACACAAAACAGTGGTCTGCACTCCGACTCTAAGAAGGAAACGTTCAGGGAGACTCTTCTAGCCAGGGGTCCGCTGTTTGCTCAATCCAGGGGACTCCTCAGGGAGCACCTGTCTCCCCGCGTTGGAGTATTGCTTGCACAGGGTACCAGCAGTCAAGGAAGAAGAGCAAGGGTGCCCCTACGTGGCAGGAGGGCAGGGGGTGGGCCTGGATTCTACTGTGGAGGCGCTTCCCTTCCAGATCGGGCCCGGGATACCCACACAGATGAGATTGTCGCCCTGAAGAAAGTGCGGATGGACAAGGAAAAGGATGGTGAGCTGGGAGGGGCCGCTGCACCACTTGCGCTCAAGTGGGAGGGGATAGGAAGATGCAAGTTGCCTGAGCTCCCTGAGTGGCGCCTGCATGATGGTCAAAGGAGGCTGGTCTCTAGGGGGCTGCAGTCTGGCCCTGCCTGTCTCCCCTGGACTTCTCCAGCTCATCACCCCTCCTCTACACCCTAGCCTCAGTTCCCTTGAGCTGCGTGCAGTTCATCCCCTTCATCTGTCCTTTCCTTCCTGCTGGCTGATTCTGCTTCCTCTTCTGTCTCAGCTCAGCGTCACACTCCCCAGGGCTTTCCCACTGAAGACTGGGCAGGTAGCCCCTGTCTGCTGCTCACACCCCTGCTGACCGCCCCTTGGCCGCCTGTGCGGGCAGGGCTGTGCTGTGCTCATTAGAGGCTGGCTGGCTGCCATACACAGTGGTCAGTACAGAGAGCTGCTTGTGTTTGATGGAGGAGGAGAAGGTTAAAGGTGCTGGTTTGGATGACCTTACCTCTCCTTGAGGTAGCAGGCAGAGTTCTGTCAGGTAGGGCTGGGAGTCACTGAGGCAGCTGGCTGTCGGGTCCCTGTCTGCAGGGGTGGGGTCACTGAGCCTGGGCCAGCTGCAGAGGCAGGGTCACCAAGGCCAGGCTGGTTGCAGGAGTCCCCATCAGCAGTCTTCGAGAGATCACACTGCTGCTTCGCCTCCGCCATCCCAACATTGTGGAGCTGAAGGAGGTGGTTGTGGGGAACCACCTGGAGAGGTGAGCAGTCTGCTTGCTGCCCCCACATTAGGCCCTGCCCAGCCCCCTCCCTGCTTCCCTTCCTGCTGCCCAGGAGGGTCCCTTGGCTCACCTGGGAGGAGGTGGGAGGTGGCATGCGTTTCTCCCTTACTTTAGCATCTTCCTGGTGATGGGCTACTGTGAGCAAGACCTGGCCAGCCTTCTGGAGAACATGCCAACACCCTTCTCTGAGGCCCAGGTTGGAGGTGGGGGCTGGGGTGGCCGGGGGTGGGAGGCTTCCCAAGCCCTTGTTAGGCACATTGTGCCAAAAGCAGACCTCCTGGCCTTCTGCAGGTCAAGTGCATCGTGCTGCAGGTGCTCCGGGGCCTCCAGTACCTGCACCGGAACTTCATCATCCACAGGTGGGCGGGGCTTGTGGCTTGGGGGCGGGGTGACCACCAGACTGACTCAGCACCAACACGCAGGGCAGTAGAGCAACCTGAAGGCAGTGGATCTCCTGGAACTGGTCCCAGGGGAGGGCGGGACAGCATGGTACCTGTTTTCCCCTCTGCCAGGCAGATGGCGGGGAGGGACCTGGATTCCCTGTGCAGGGTGGCTCATGTGGCCCTGAGGGGACCAGGACAGGACTCCACCTCTCAGGAAGTCACTGAGAGCTCTCTGCTGTTTCCAGCTACCGAATGGCCTTGCATTACCTGTGCTCCTCCTTCTAAAAAGTGCAAACAGGATGAGATGTGTGGGGAAGCGTTCTGAGTGTTGCTGCAGCAGTGACAACCTCATTCCTGCATGCGAGTTTCTGGGAACCACTGGTGTTCTCTTTCTGTCATAGGGATCTGAAGGTCTCTAACTTGCTCATGACGGATAAGGGCTGCGTGAAGACAGGTGGGTGCAGGTGCTGCCTCTATGATGGGGTCCGTGAGCGCCCCTGCACTGGGGTGGCAGGCTGGTCTCCGGAAGCTCCCTGCACACTACACACTGGCTTGAGGTGGCAGTGGTCAGTCTTCCCTGGGTGACACACTCTGTCTCGTCCCTCTGCCTCCATCTCAGCGGATTTTGGTCTGGCCCGGGCCTATGGCATCCCAGTGAAGCCAATGACTCCCAAGGTGGTCACACTCTGGTAAGTCCCTGGAGACCAGGGGAAGTTTGGGCGGGTGTGGGTGGGTCATGCTGAAGTGGCCAGAGCATCTTAGAGGTCTTTCAGCTGCCAAGAAAGAGCAGTGCTGTCACGGGGAGGGACCTGCCCATCCAGATGGGGTGCTGTTCTGTCCTGAGGCCGCCTCACCCCCAGCTGGCTCTGCGCTGCTCAGAGGGGAGGTGGCTTCACCACTGGAGCGTGGGAACAGTGCAGGTTTCTGCAGTTACTTCTCACTTGACATTTTGAAGCAAAATGGGATGTGGTTCAGGGCAGGCTGCGTTCTGCTGTGTGTCATTCACCCCGACCTGTGTAGAAGGGCCAGCATAGGACACTGCAGCACTCAGGGATCATCCAATGAACGCAGCATGTTTGTCGAGCTTTCGTGGAAGGGATAGCCTTAGCTGAGGTTCATGCTCCCTCATCCCAGGCCATCTCTGGCTCTCAGGGCAGGGTGGTGGCTGGTGGGTGCCCTGTGGAGGCCAGGCTGGAGGAGAGGAACTGTCAGATGCAAAGGAGGGGCTTCTGTTCACAGGTACCGAGCCCCTGAACTGCTGCTGGGAACCACCACGCAGACCACCAGCATTGACATGTGGTGAGAGGTGGACGCTGCTCCCAGGCCTCTCAGATGGTGGGGTGGTCTTGTGAGACCTGGGGGTGGGGATGGACAGTTCTGGGGCTGGGGTCTCACCAGCTCCCAGGAAGATGGGCCTATGCCTGGGGTCCTGAGAGGCAGAGGGAGGACCTGCCCTCATGGCCATAGGAGGCCTGCTGAGGCCAGGTCACGTGGCTCAGCTGGAGACCCCAGTGGTCATCCCATCATGACCTCCTCCCAGCTCTGCCCCCAGCCTCCGCCCCAGCAGCTGGGGGACTGGTCCAGGCGGAGCCAAGGAGCTGAGAGGAGACCCTGCACTCCTCTGCAGGGCGGTGGGCTGCATCCTGGCTGAACTGCTGGCCCATAAGCCCCTTCTCCCTGGCACTTCCGAGATCCACCAGGTGGACCTGATCGTGCAGCTGCTGGGGACCCCCAGTGAGAACATCTGGCCGGTGAGTGCCAGCCCCGCCCTTCTCTCTCCTGCCCCTACTGGCCACCGGCCTTTACCGGCCCCTCCCCACAGGGCTTCTCTCAGCTGCCGCTGGCCAGCCAGTACAGCCTGCGGAAGCAGCCCTACAACAACCTGAAACATAAGTTCCCGTGGCTCTCGGAGGCCGGCCTGCGCCTGATGAACCTCCTCTTCATGTACGACCCTAAGAAAAGGTGCTGAGAGGGCCCCACATGTGCATGAATCAGGCCTGATTTTGTGGGGTTCTGTCAGTTTACCCAACTTCCTGTTGTGTGGAAGGGAACCAGGGGAGGCTCTGCGGGGCAGCTGTGCGGGAGACGAGCCTGGCTGGGCCTGGGCCCTGTGAACAGTGAGGTCTTCCCTCCAGGGCTACAGCTGGTGACTGCCTGGAGAGCTCCTACTTCAAGGAGAAGCCCCTGCGTGAGTCTTCCCTGCTGGCACCTGGCCGGGGCCCTTGTGTAGGGTGGGGGTTAAGGCAGGTGGGTGGTGGGGCCCAGGCGGGTAGGGGCTGTTTTGGGCCACGTACAGAGGCTCAGGAGGGGAGCAGAGGGGAGCATGGGGCCCCTCCCTCACTCAGGGCTGATGCAGTCCATTCCCCCAACCCCCAGCGTGTGAGCCGGAGCTCATGCCCACCTTCCCCCACCACCGTAACAAGCGTGCCACCCCGGCCACATCCTTGGGCACTGAGAGCCAGAGCCGGCGCTGCAGACCCTGACGGGTGGAGGCACTCCAGCTGAGTATGCCGTCTCCTGTGCCCCTGCCCACCTCTGCCCCGGGACAGCAGTGTGTGGACCTTGGGGCTGATGCCAGTGGTACACTCTGAGGGCCCAGCCACCCAGAGGCTGGCCCGCTGGACTGTGACGCCACGTTGTGGCTGGGCTGGGTCCCACCTGTGGCCAGGCTTCAGATCCTTGGTTCCCAGGAGGAAATCTGGCTGAGCCCATCTTTAACGGGTGTTGCTGGCTTGGGACAAGCAGACCTCAGACCTCGTATAGTCACTTTTGTCCCCAGTTGATCCCCAGGATCTGCCTGGGATGGAGAGGCCAAGGTGACCCCCCTGGTGGGGCTGGGGGGACTCGGAGAGGGGAGGAGGGATGGAGATGTAGACTGAGTCTGAGCTGCTCTGAGACCCCTAGAGTGAGAAACTTGGGTTGTGCTCTGTGCCCACTCCCCCCTTCTGAGGCCCATGGGGAATGGGGGTGGTCCGAGAGATAAATGCTTTGCTCAGACGGAGTTGGAGCTAGTGTCCTTTAATGTACTTGGAGGTCATGATTTGTGTGACGTGACAGGTGTGGGGGAGGGGGTCAGACGGCCTGGGGTGGGGGCACCATTGAGCAGAGGCCACACAGAAGACTGGCACCTGCCCCAGGCATCCTGGTGGGCAGAGCACCCCCAGTCCAGTGAGTTGGGGATGGCTGCTGGCATCTGTGCGCCGTTACCACTGGATCTGGGGTGGGCAGCCTTTGAGGTCTCCCACCCTGCCTTCCAGAGTGGGGGTGGGACCAGCAGGGAGCTGTCCATGGAGGGTGAGTCCCCACCTCACCTGGTAGGGCACAGACTGCATGGCAGGAGGAGCAGGGTGGCCAGTGGGCGGGGCCTGAGGCGGGACAAGCCCCAGAAAAGCACCACGGAGTTTCTCCGGAGAGCCCTTGCCCTGGGGCCAGGTGGGTCTAGGGCCCGGCCGCGGGGCTGTCATAGAGCAGGGCATCCACCTGGGCTCGCTGCAGCCACAGACGCCGCTGGCTGTTCCCATGCAGGGTGCGCAGGCCGTGGCCGGGGTGGCAGCTGGGAAGGGCGGCACAGTGGGTGGCGTGCAGCTGGCGACACGTGTCGCAGCAGAAGGCGGGCAGGGCTCCCGGGGCCAGGCAAGTGTGCATCTGGTAGCCGGGGGCCTCTGGGACGGGCGCGGGGCTGGCCTGCTCAGGGATCCTAGGGGAATGGGGAGGGGCCAGGTCCCCAGGCCGACTAAGCAGCTCTCTACGCAGTGAGAGGAAGGAGAAGGCTTCGGGCTGGGGCTCCTCCTCTTCTGAGGCCCCGGAGGTGGGGCTGCTGGCCTCAGCCGGCTCCCATGGCCCGCCCCCCGACCCCCACAGTCTGGCACTCTGCTCCCAGAACTGAGGCTGGCAGGCTAGTTCTGAGGCGGGAGAGTCGGGGCTGGGCGAGGGGCCCCCGTACAGGCTGGCCTCATCTGAGCCCTCATCCTCCTGCACGTCCCGGTACAGGTCCAGCCGGGCCTGGCACCCAGTGGGGGAGCCATGGCGGGGCAGGGGTGGTGGTTCTTCCTCACGGGCCAGTCGCTGCTGCAGCCAGGCCACGCAGGAGGCCACGTCCACGCTGGCCCGCCGTGCCTGCAGCAGCTCCTCGGCTGGCAGCACGCTGGTGCCCAGCTGCGCCAGCACCTCACCCAGGATCTCGCACTCCAGCCTCAGGGCGAAGCAGCCCAGGGCCACCTGCACCAGCTGGTGGGCGGGGGGCAGGGCAGCCACCATGAGGCGGTGGGCATCCCTGCGTACGTAGCCCATCTTCTGGAAGCTCTGGATGAGGAGGTCCTCTGAGAGTGCGCCCTTTAGCACGTGCACGTAGCCCCCGGAGAATGTCTGCAAGGGAGGGGGTTGGTTGGTGGCAGCCCCGCTCCCACAGACCCAATGAGCTCACTTCCAAGTGGTGCAGCCCTGGACACAGCCTCTACCCAGGCTGGGGGTGTGAGCTAGGTTTTTGTCTAGGCCAGCTCTCCTAGGGCATGCAGGGGTACCCCCAGCCCCTGCCTACTTCATAGGAGATGCATTCATCTCATGTCCTCCTCTATGCCCTCCACTAGGTTCAGTCCCTGGTTGAGAAACTGGTATCCCGCTAGCTGTGCAGCCAAAAAAGAAAAAAAACAGATGTTTGGGTCACCTCTGAGGTTCTAATATTGGCTGAGGCAGGCCTAGGCGTCACAATTTTTTTTTAAAGTCTGATACATTTCACCTGCATTATAGAACAAACTAAAGAGCCCCTATGCTGAGAAATCTCACTGCCCTATGAGTCCCTTCCATCTCCTGTCAACTGTAGAGGTTTGCTCCTCTAGTTAGTTTCCTGTGTACCTGCTGAGTGTCTGGTTATGCAAACACAAAAAATAGAGGTGTTTTTCTGCTTCTCTGAGCAGGTAGCCACCTAAACACTTTATTCTGAGCTCTACTTTTTCAGTTTCTGAGAGCTTTCTCTATTAGGACAGAGGGCTGTGTAGCTTTCCACCACATGGATGGAATGTGTAGTTTTTGGAGGCTCCAGACTGCGGAGGAACTAAAAGTTTCCTAGGATGGTGATCTTGTGTCTCCCATGTGTTTGCAAGCCTATGACATCTGGGACCCCATGAGTGCTCTGCTTAGAGCCACACATGGGGGAGCTACTGTGTGTAAGATTATACCCAGGGCTGTGCCTTCACCCCTCAACAATGAACTTTATGCTGGACTATTCTTTTGTCTGCTTCCCAGAGGAAGAAATGGATTCTTGCCTCAGGCCACAGCAGATCCCATACAGGTCTGCTCAACACTGAAGCCAGTTAGCGTCTCAAGATCAGGCCTGCCCATTCTGCTCCTGGCCCATGTCGGGCTGGATCCTGCCCTCTGTCTGAGTGGATGAATGAAAGCTCTAGCAGATGTCCTGTGGAGCGGTGAGCCCCAGAGCTCCCTGTCCCTGAGAGAGGCTGCTGTTGCCATGACAACCAGCGGAGGCAGCCGCCCACGTGCCCAGTGACGTCATTATCTTCCCACTCTTCTGAATTAGCTCCGGAGCACAAAGCAGCCTGCCCCCTCCTGCCAGCCCGCCCCTCACCTGGAGGGGTCAGGCCCGCACAGCCTCTACCCAGGCTGGGGGGTGAGCTAGGTTCTTGTCTAGGCCAGCTCCCCTAGGGCATGCAGGGGTACCCCCAGCCCCTGCCTACTTCATAGGAAATATATCCACCCCATGTCCTCTTCTACAAACGGGATCAGCCCACATCCTGGAGGGATTAGGGTGATTATGGAATGCCGAGTCCTTCCCATGCACCTGTCCTAGGATTTCTATGGTAACAGGCCACAGGGCCGCTCTTAGGGCAGCGATACAAGCTTTAAGAAGCAGGATCCCTGAGAAGACAGGTACCCAGACAGGTGTTCTCAGCCCTAGGAGTACCAAGGGAAACCTCAGCCAAGAGATGCTCCAACACGCCCAGGACACTGGCACACTGAGCCCTCTGAAACCCATCTGGCTCTGTGGACACCTGCAGTCCCTCATCCCAACGGTAGCCCCCGTCCGGGCGGTGCCCAGCACCCAGTAGCCGGGGCAGGGAACCTCCACGCGGCTCGGCGCCCTACCTTGATGGTTGTGAACTCCTTTCTCCACGGCAGCAGGTACAGGTGCACGGCGGCCAACTCCAGCAGCTCAAAGGCACGGGCCAGGCCGCGCAGCGCGGGGGCCAGGTCGGCGCGCCCCCACAGGCCGTCGGTGAGCAGTGCCAGCGCGTCATCCTGCAGCGCCCCGTGCAGGTCGAAATCTTCCACGAGGATGTGCCAGAGTACGGCCCGCAGCGATGGATCCCCGCACACGCCCGCGCGGCCGCGCCGCAGTTCCCGCTCCAGGCACAGGCGGTAGTCCTCGGACAGTGAGCTACTGCCCATGCTGGCGGGCAGGAGTAGGGTGTCAGCACCCAGAGGCCCCTCCCTGCGCGCTCCGCTCCTCCAGAGTCCCCGCCTGCGTCCACAGTACCCCCTCACCCCCAGCTGAGCGCCCCTGGTGTCCACAGCACTCTGTTCCTTGGAGATTTGCGCCAGTTGAGTCTCCCTTCCCAAGCAGAAATCCGCTTTTGCCCAGCAGCCCACCGCCCTACCTATCTGCCCCCAGCGGTGCCGAGCGCCCGCCGCTCCGTGCGGGCTTCTCAGCAGGCAGTAGCGCGCTTCCGCCGGGGGCGGCTCCGCCCCTCGGCTTTGGCCCTGACGTTCTGGGCGGAGTCTCCTCGAGGGCGGGGCCTGGTCGGGGCCGGGGAGCCCTAATGCAACGCACCTGCAATGCCCGCGGGGCGGAGTGAGGGGTGCACAGCGGGCGCTCCCACCCAGGCTGGCACGGGGCGCTCTCCTGCTGCGGGGGCAGACTGCCAGAGCTGGTCCCTTGGGAACGCTAGGCCTCAAGGGAAGCAGGTACCGGGGCTCCTCGTGGGCGCGTAGGGGTCCCGGGCCGAATCTTGAGGGCGGGGCTACCCCGACGGGGCGGGACCCTTCTCGTCGCCTAACGGGGATGACCAGATATGGGGAAGAGGGCGGAGCCGGCGCTCAAGGTGGGCGCCAGAGGTGCGTTTCCGTGTGATTTAAAACAGCTACCCGGTGGTCCATTTGGTAGGACCCCGCGCTTCCGCTGCTGGGGGCCCCGGGTTCCATTCGTGGGCAGGGAAGTTCCTTGTGCGCGCCCCCCAAAAGAAAAAACAGAACAGCAACGTGGGCCTCTCTGACTCGGTCAGAGATTCCAGGCATCCAGGCCCAGAAGGGCCACAGCTTCCAATTTCCTTATTCTGGTTTCCTGCCTAACTCACCGTTAAGACTGTGTGGAGGAAGGATGGGGGAGGGGGTTCGCTCCCTGAGCAGGCAAGGGTCCGCGATTTCTGGAACCCTAACCTCTCCACGCCAAGTGGGACCCGACTGGGGAAAAGATTTCTATACTTTGAGAAAAAGATCATAACCAAGTAGGGAATCAGACGAGCGGTGTTTTGCCGAGCACCGCTGAACGTTCCAATCTTTCACTTACTGTTTACTTGACTCAGCCCCCTCCGGGCTCGCATCGACCCTGAAGGGACATCTGACTTGGCACACCTCCAAGTGCATCCTTGTGTGAAGGAAGAACAGCTGGGCTTACTTCGCTCCTCAGTTCACAGTGGTTTATGATGGGTGCACAGCACCTGCCGCTCTGTGGCATCGCCTATGGCCTTGCCCACAGCGCCCCTCCTCCACAAAGGCGATCGCTGAAAGTGGTGGACACACCCTAGGAGCACATTGTTGCCAACGTGCAGGCCCATGTGTGGACAGTGTTCTGCTTCGTGTCCTGCTCTGCTGCTCCACTCGGCCCCTCAGTGGCTGCAGGTGCTTGCTCTGGATTGTGTGTGCTGCTCCAGGGAGCAGGCCCCTGTTTTGGTGGGACCCTTGAACCTGGGTAGGTCTTGGCACTGTCCTACCATAGAGGACACACAATGAAAATGACAGTGTGTGGCTTCCTAGGTTAGGTCACAAAAACGCCTTGTTGTCTTGAGATGCTCACTCTTGGAACCTAGTCACATGCTGGGGGAATGCCAGCAGCTGTATGAGGGGCTAGATAAAATTCAGACTCCACAGAACCTGGGAATGTGAGCTTATATAATCAAGTTAAGACAAAGTCAGACTGGATGAGGGTGGACCCTAAGCCAAGTCAGAACAGTGTCTTTATGAGGAGAAAGGTTACACACTTCGGGAGGAGGTATATGATGGACACAGAAACTTGCAGCCACAGGCAGAGGCTACAAGAGCCCCCAGAGCTGGACGAGGCAGGGAAGGAATCTGTCTGGCACTCTGCCCGCTCAAGGCTCTGTGGATACCTTGATTTAAGACTAGGACTTTGAGAGTAAACTTTTGTTGTTTTGCGCTCCCCAATTTGTATTGTTTTGTTATGGCATCTAGTTAGTTACAGGAAATGGATGTGGGCCTCGCCTGACTGTCCTCACAGCCCTGAGGCCCTTGCTGATGGCAGAGGTGTAGGCAAGTCTCCAGATGACCCTAACCCCTGGACCTTGTGTCACCCCAGCTTGAAAGCTGACCTAATTGATGCCGGAGGAGGGCAGAGATGAGACTTCCATACTGAATCCTGCTGAAACAGGAGTTTCAAGAGCAAAGCGAATGGCTGTCCTGTGTTTAAGCCACCAAGTAGACTGGCTTGTCACCTAGCAGGCCGCTCTGCCTCCTGTGACCTTGGGCTACAACCAGGAGTGGAGTGGGTAGGTGGGAGGATCAGTTGATACTTACCTTGGCCCAGCATGCTGCACACTACATGTGCGGCCCTGTCTCCCAGGCAGCACTGCCTTCTGGATTGTCCAACCTTATCTTCACCAGTCCAATGCCTAGGTTTCCTATCTTGTGTTTTACTTTGTATTTCTTGACTTTTAAAATGATTTCAGACACTTCTTATGCTGATTAGCTTTTTAAATTTCTTCTGAAGACAGACTGTTCATAGCCTTTGCTATTTTTCTAAGCGGAGCTCCTGCCGTTATCTTGTTGATCTGCAGGATTTTCTATGTGAAGAATCCATCATTCACTCGTTCTATGGAGGGCCACGGGCTGGGAGAGGCTAAAGGACTGGCCCAGAATCACCAGCAGGAAAGCTGTCTGATCAGAGGAAGGAGACAGCCTCAGGGCCAGCAGGGGCCTGCCCAGTCAGGCCTAGCTTGAGACCCACCTTTACGTCCACCTGCTCTGTGAGGGAGACTTTACAGTCCCATCCTCGAAATGTCCCCACCAAGGCCTGGACCAGGGGTGTAATCCTCCCCAGCCTTCACAGCTGGCTGGGACTCATGTCCAGGGCTGGGGGCTTTCCTCTGGAGAGGGCAGGGATGGGAGACAAGGGCAGGAATTCAGAGGCCGCAAGTTCTGAGAGCAGGGCAGGGTAAGTGGGTGGGTGCCTCCTTGTTTGTTCCTGGGGTGCTGGTGGGCAGGGGACTCCTGCTCACAAAGGCTCCCGAGACAGGCAGCTGCCCCAGTGCACTGGGCCTGTGCCTGCCCTTCAGGTTACGTCCAGTGATACCCTCTGGCCTCTGGAGTCAACCTGCTGGGCTCCAAGCCAGCTCTGCTCTGGGAGGTGTGGCCTGGAGGAGGCAGTCACCTCCTCATGCCTCACTTTCCTCATGGTCTCCTGCAGAGCCCTGGGATAATGTGCATACAGGATGCACAGTCAAGTCCAACTGAGCCTTTCGTAGGGACCTGCCCACTCCTCCCATGATGGGCCTCTGCCGTGGTAGGGGGCCGAGGCTCTGCAGTGGGGGGCGAACCACCCACCTCCTTCCCTGGCAGATGCTGTCTGGGGCTGCGGCCAGGCCACCTGTCTTGTGTTCTCCAGGGGCCCCTGGGTGTGCTGCCCACCTGGAGAGCAAAGCTGACTCCAGAGAACTCTTCAGAATAAGTGCTCCAGGCTTAGATCCTGCCCAGTGATGACCTCTGACCTTACCAACCCGCTAGGCCCCACAGAGTGTGTCTAATGCTAGAGCGAGTGGCCCCTGAAAGAGCCCACCCCTGGGCAGAGGGTTGGGAGGCAGGCTGAGTTTGGCAATGGCCCCCTGGGCTCTCTGGGACTGTCTGGTTCCTGCCAGTCAGCCAGGCGTGGCTGTACTGTCCAGGCCTTGGGCTGGCCAGTGGGATGGGGAGCAAATGAGCCACGTGGAGGGAGATGCCAGTCACCTTTTTATTTCCAGTTGGGTCAGTGGCTGCCCAGGGGCCTGTAACAGTTTGTGGGCAGGTGGTGGGCTACAGACAGGTGCTGACCCAGGCTTCGCACCGACCCCAAAGGGGCTGAGTGGGGGGTGGGGATTGGTGGGGATCTCAGGATTTCCATCCCTACCACCGAGGGTGAAGTGTGGCTCAGAGGTCCCAGACATGGGTAGATGCCCTGGGGACACTTGGGCCTCCAGGACAGAGTGGTCAGTGTCCAATAAATAAACAGCATGGTCTGAACCCACCTGGGCCTCAGGCCCCTGTGGGAGTGATCAGCTCTCTTCTCGATTCAGACAACAACCTGGCTCAGGGGGCTCCGAACGTCACGGGAATGTAGGGGAGTAGAGCTGCCCTCGGCCAGGCCCACAGCCCCCTCAGTCCTTGTGCTAGCTGTCAGCGGCCCAAGCTGCCAGATGTTCATCCTACCAGGAGCAGAGGGGCCTCCCTGAGCCCTGGGGCCGAAGTCAGGCTGGGGCAAGAGCCCCTCCACGGCTGGCCTGCTGCCCCGCACAAGTGCCTCCTGGCCAGTCCTTGGCCGGCTGGTCCTCCACTACTTGCCCAGGGCCCGCCGGGGCAGCAGCTCCACGTAGCTCAGGGCACTCTGCAGGGATGTCAGGCAGTAGCCCTCCTCTCCAATCAGGTACCTGCGTGGAGGTGACACCGGCACCTGTCACTGGAGGGGCTGCAGGGCAGAACCTCAGTGCTGAGGTCCCACAGGGGCTGTCGGGGTCGCTTCTGGGCCGCATGCCAGGGCAGGGACGGGCTCGAGGACCCCACCTCTCATGGATGAACTCCTCCAGGGCTGCACACTCTGACACCAACTGAGGGAGGCCACTTTTCAGCGCCACAAAGGACAGGATGGGCAGCAAGTCATCAGCACCACTGTTGGGGAGACACACATCCAGCCAGGAGGCTCCAGGGACCTGGGTAGGGGGGCCTGCTGAGTCCCCAAAAGCCTGAAGCTCCAGCTCAGTTCTTGGAGCAGCCTTGAGCTTGCTGGCTGCTCACTGTGCTCCTCCCACCCACTGGCCACATGGGATAGGGGGAGGGCTTGGATGACAAACAATCTGGGAGCACTGAGGCCATCCTGAATGGGGACCCAGTGCTGCAGAGCCCAGGGCTGGACCAGGGAGGAACCGTTCCTCATTCCTGTGCACTTGCCAGAGCCCAAGGACAGGCTGCTGGAGTGGGAGGCCCATGTTCCCAGGCACCCTATTCACTCCTGGGATCAGGATCACTCATTTGCCACGTCTGGTATCCCAGATCTGATGCAGGACGCTTCTCAGTGAGGGAGTCCCTGGGGGATGGTCAAAACCCCAGTGAAGGCCCCACGGGTCAGTGGTCTCTGCCAGAAGCATGAAGGCACAGGCCAGGGACTTCTGTTCCCACTTCCCTGGGAGCCACACACCTGCACAGACACCACCTCTCTGGCTCCTCAGAAATCCTGAAGGAGCTTATGTGGGGACTGGGACTCTGAATACTTTTAGTTCTGGGACCCTTTCACCTGCAACAACTTTTTTGGAGGCCAGATGGTAAAATGGTGAAAACAACCCCAGGCCTCTGCACAGGTAGGTGCCACAACCTGCCCACTCGGGTGGAAGCACAGGTGCCTTCAGGGCAACCCTGGTCTCTGGCACAGTGTAGCAGGAGGCAGATCCCTGGCAGGGAGGGTTCACCAGTACCAGGGCAGGAGACTGCCAGCTCTAGGCTGGCCCAGGTGAGTTAAGGCAGGACACTGTGGGGAAGGCCCCTACCGGCCTCCAGAGTATGGGCAGAGACTAAGGAGGCTTCCCCAAGTGTGAGACAGAGTGAGACAGAGGGGAGGCACAGGCTTCGAGAATGCCACCGGAATACAGAGGGTCAGGGCCCTGCCGTCTGCAGGGCTGGAGCCAGGGGTCTTTGGTGGGAAAAGGCCATCCTGTCCTTAAGGAGAAACAAGACGGAACCCCAAGCGCCCAGTGCTGGGGCAGGGTGAAGCGTTTCTGCTTCCCTGAGCCTCTGAAGGCATTCACAGACAGGCCCAGCGCGCCCCCCACCCCACCCCCCACCTCACAATGGCATCCTTCTGGGACTCACATAGCGGCGATGCCAGGCTGCAGCGCAGTCTCCCGGGCCCGGTAGTAATCCTCCGCACAGGCGCAGATGACCCGCAGGGCCCGAACTATGGCGCAGAAGCAAGGCTTCGGGTGAGGGGGTGGGGACGGCGTCCCAAACCGGCCCGGGGCACCGTCGCACCCCCACCCCGTGCAGGACTGGGCAGGGCAGGACCGCTTCTGTCCCAAGGGACTCCTCCCAACCAGACGGGACCAGGCTGTGGCTCAGAGGTGCAGACTCAGGGTGCCCCGTGGGACGGGACACTGCTCTCCCTTCCCAAACTGCCCCCTCACCAATGCACTCCAGTTTCTTCTGGGGGCAGCTCTCCAGAACCAGCAGCCCCAGCTCCTGGGCTGCGGCGCAGTAGGGGTAGGGGCCCCCTCCCGCGGCCTCGGGGTCCTGCGGGAGGAGCCTGGTGGGGACACCGACGGCCGCTGGGGGCGCATTCCTGTACAGCTCCATGCTCCGGCTCAAGGCCTCCTCCCGCAGGCGGTGAACGCTCCTGGGGTGGAGAGAGGCCAGGTTCAGCCGCAAAGACCCCGGCCCCGGGGCAGACAGAGACCTGGTTGGGGGAGCCGGCCACGCCCAGAATCTTGGACGGTGGGCGTGGCACTGCCTGCGAACCCGAAACACCTGAGGCTGGGAAGGGAAGGCGCCCGCCGAGGGAAGCACCCGGGTGGACCTCGGGGTCGGGGGCCCACCTGTAGACAGCCAGCAGCAGGGGCCACAGTGGGGAGAAGAACGGCTCCTCGATGCAGGCCAGGCAGCGGTCCTTGGAGGCGGCCGTGTTTAGGCCTTCAAAAGCCAGGAGGGTGAGCGAGAGCAGCCTGTCTGCCGGGAGCAGAGCTGGCTCAGCGGGGACCTCCAGCCTCGCCCCGCAGAGACAGCCTCCTCGGGGTGGGCCTCACCGCAGGTTGCTTCTGGGCTCCTTGGGAGGGCGCTCTGCCTGGCCCTGCCTCCCCTCCCCTTGAAACCCTGTGGCCTGGTGAGCCCTCATCCCTGGGGTCACAGGGTCACATGCAGCCGCCCAAGTGCCTGTCTTGGGGCCTCACCGATGGCGTCGTGTATGTCCTGCACAGTGCCCTTCAGCTGCTCCAGCATAGGCTCCTTCCTCACCCCTGGGATCTGGGGCTCAGGCCGCTCCCCAGGGCCCCGGCCCCTCCTCTCAGGAGGAGCCAAGAACTGTTCTAGATCCTCGAAGGAGCTGTCCTTGCCCAGCAGCTGGGGTGATGGAGGCCCTGCGGGGCTGCCGGGGCGGGGTGGGCTGGCGCATGGGCCGTCCAGGGGCCTTGGGGCCGGGCTGGGCTCCAGCGGGGAAGGCATGCAGTAGAGGCTCTGAGAAGGCCGGAGCCGCCGGCTTCCAGGAGCCAGCAGCCCGTCGGCGTCAGGGGGCAGGGAACAGCAGCCGGGGGCGGCGCCCTTGCTCACGATGGGGTACAGCGCCCGGTACACCAGGCACTGGAGCTTCTTCAGGAGCTGGGAGATGGGGTGGTCGGGAACGCTGTGAGTGGGGTAGAAGCAGTGTAGAGGGCAGCCCCGTAGGGCTGGCGGCTGCAGCCTCCTCACCAGGCTCTGGGGTGGGGGCTACAGAGCCCGCCCAACCCCCCCCACCCACTGGTCATGTTGCCCTACTGTGAGGGGTTTCAGAGAAGGGACTGATGGATAAACCTTGTGGGCAAATGTCCCACCCCCTGAGAAGGCAGAAGGCCTGTGAAAGGCCATCAGGGGCCTACTGCCCCTGCAGTCACCCCAGACCTCCCCCTCCTTCCCACTTAGTCCTTTCCTCTGCCAGCAGCCTGCAGCCTGCTGGAGGGAGATGAGGCCTGATACCTGAGCAGGTGGGAGACCAGGCTGGTCACCAGGGACAGGTCCCCTGGGCTCCTCTTGAGCTTGGCCTTCCAGTGCTTTGGCCAGTCCTGCAGGACAGGAGCCCTTGGGAGAGAGCCCCGGGAAGCCCCTCCTCCCTCACCAAGGCTGCACCCCGGGGACTAGACCTTCCCAGCCCGCCCCGCCCAGCACTCACATGGTCTTGCTCGTACTCCAGGATGGCAGCATAGAGGGCCCGCTGCTCCCGCTCCTCGGGGGTCAGGGCAACCTGGCTGCAGAACCTCCTGGAAGGAAGGACAGGTCTGAGGACCTCAGGGCTGGACAGGCAGGCGCGGGAGCCCCCACCTGCTCCCCCATCCCCCGAAGTCCTGGGACCCGAGGCAGGGACGCACTTGTTGGCGGCCTCCTGGAGCCGCAGCCGGCGCTCTTCCATCTTCCTCTGCAGCTGGGGCAGCAGAGTTAAGGCCCTTTCTGAGTGGCATGTATGGACCCCTGGCGTCCCTGAGCCCTGCTGGACACGGGCCGGCGGGGTGGGTGGAAGAAGGCAAGTCCTAGTTGACCTGAGAGGGGTGGAGAGGAGTCTGTGGGTGCTGGGAGGGGCAGGGCGGCCTGTGCAAAGGCCAAGGGGCAAGAGGAAGCAGGCTGGGCAGGAACCACTGCTCCCTGCCCCCCCAACAAGGATGCTGGGCTCTGGCACCTCTCCTCCCTGCCTCCTCCCTCAGCTTAAGCCTCTGGACCCCAAGGCTGGATGGAAAGGATACTGTGTCCTCCCGGGCCTTAGCGATCACCAGGTTCTCCATCATCTGGCGCTGCAGGGACAGGGTCTAGGACAGGAAGAGGGAATAAGGCCTGCCCCCCTGGCACCCCCACTCCACATGGTCCTGGGCCCCACTCACCAGGGATGTCTTCTGCATGGCCTGGCTGGGGTCTAGCCGGGCCATCCGGGCCTCATAGGCAGCCTTCAGCTTCTGATTCTGCAGGGAGGCCTCTTCCAGGGGTGTCAGCTCCCTGAAATGTTGACAAGCTGCTGGCCAGGCTCCAGGAAGCCCACAAACCCTCCAGTCATCTGAGGACCCCTCCTGACCCTCCCCTGAGGCCCCAAGGTGAGGAGGTGGTAATGGGGGCCGGCAGGAATGTAAAGGAAAGAGGACGTCTGGGGTGGATAGGAGACACCTGCCCCCTGAAATATGGCCCTACTGCCTGGACTCCAGACCTTTAAGCAACTCAGTCATTTGAGTTCCTGAATAGCATGAAACTCTTTGAAGGCACCATGTGGGCTAAATAGCTAGTTTGCAGCCCACGAAAGGGAGGTCACAGTACTCTGTAACAGCCACTGACAGCCCTCTCACCATCCAAAGTTTCAGTCTAATATCTTCCTGCTTTCATGGGTGGGAGGAGGTAGGCTGTGGGGCACAAGACTGTCCTGGGATGGGAGTCGGTGCCTGGCCCTGCCCCAGAGCAGCACATGCAGAGACAAAGTGAGCAGTGGCTCAGAACCTGCAGCAGGAGGAGCCCATCCTCTTGCCTACCCTGCTGGGGTTCTGGCATTTGTGTCTTGGGGTCTTTCATCAGCTCTAGAAAGAAAATTGTCTTTCTCTCTTCAAATAATGCTCCTCTTACATTTTCTTTGTCATCTGTTTCTGGATAGACCTTCCATGTCTTTTTCATCTTTTCTTTTTGTGTGTGTGAGCCATTCAGGAAAACCTTTAACCTTTTATTCAGTTCTCTAATTCTCTTCAGCTATGTCCACTCTGCTGTCACAAACTTGTACACTTCTTTTTGGGTCCACGTGTGTATTTTTACAGAATATAATTTGTTTCCATTGTTTTTGATTAGTTTTTTTAAAAAATTTAGTATTTCTTATTACTACTTGGTTCTTGCTGCTGCTGCTAAGTCACGTCAGTCGTGTCCGACTCTGTGCGACCCCATAGACAGCAGCCCACCAGGCTCCTCTGTCCCTGGGATTCTCCAGGCAAGAACACTGGAGTGGGTTGCCATTTCCTTCTCCAATGCATGAAAGTGAAAAGTGAAACTGAAGTCGCTCGGTCGTGTCTGACTCTTAGCGACCCCATGGACTGCAGCCTACCAGGCTCCTCCATCCTTGGGGTTCTCCAAGCAAGAGTACTGGAGTGGGTTGCCATTGCCTTCTCCGACTTGGTTCTTATTTGACCTCTATTAGAAACAAGAGTCAGATTTTACAGTTTCTTGTTCCCTAAAGGTATTTTAAAACTTTCTTTTTATTTCTCTGACTATAGAGAGCATGACTGTGTTATAATCCGTGTCCCATAACTCTATCTGAAGAGTTTTCAGGTGTGTTTCTGCTACTGCTCAAACTTCTTTTTGTGCATGGTTGTCTTTGACTATGTACCACTCATTTCATGGAAGTTGAAGGTGCTTTTCTCCAGAGACAATTTGCATTTGCTTCTGCTAGGCACCAGGTTATTTCCATTCTAGGGTTCCTTTTGACTAAAGCCACCTCAGTTATCTCACTGTGCCTCCAAACCCAGGCTCAGCCCACAGGCCGTGCTGTCCCATCTTACTTCTTAGAGCTTTGTGACTCCACGACCTGAAGCTTCTGGAAGATCTCAGGTGGCAGGAACGGAGAGAGCTTCCCTCCCTCATCTGAGTATACCCGGCGGTGTCGACTAGCATGGGAGGGCACGGGCGCAGCCACAGGCATGGCTGGCCTCAGGCATGTTTTCCCTGTAAGACACGCACAGTCAAGGATCCGCATAGGAGCCCCACATTCCACAAAGGAGAGGCAGACTGAGCTGGAGGGGTGGAAGTGGATGACCCAAGAAAGCTTTCTGCTGGACACCCACCAAGCTTGGCAGCTGTTGACTGGGCCCTCTCCAGACACTGCTCGGCCAGCTTCAGCATCTTTGAGGTATCAGAGGTCACAGTTTCCCCAGCTTCTGGGGAGCAAGTGACAAAAAAGATGGTTACCATCCCCTCTGTCACTGGTCAGATTCTTGCTGAGATACAAACAAAGGCACCCCCCTCCTCATCTCGGACCACCTGCCCTCTATGTGGCCATCCTGTCCTTCTGCCTGGACCACCAGAGCCTTTTCTCTAACTAACCTGGCCTTTTCTCCCCACGGACAGTTTCACATGTACTTACGGCCCCTCCTCCCGGCGGGCCCTGCAGACAGTGTGGCTGTTTCACAGAGGTCATTTCCTCGCCCACCTCCAGCCCTCCACCCTGCATCCCATGCACCCCGGGGGCATCTGTTCTCTGCTCTGCACTCCCTCCTCTGGAATCGCTCCTGTCAGCAAACTCAGGCTGGAGGGGCTGCCATCTGACAGCCTCCCATGGACCCCACCAGCCCCAGCTCCTGACCCCCCTCCTACTGCCTTCAGGGCCAGCCCCTCACTACACCCTAGTTCAGCCGCCAGATTTCCACTCATCCACTCATGTGCTACCCTTCTCCAAGGGTCCCTGACCCCTCATAGTCTTTCCTCTCAGACATCCCCTCAGGGCCTCTCCCACTGTGCCCTACTCCTGTGCTCAAAGCTCTGCTGAGCTCCCCGGGGCAGTGCTCACTGTGGGGATAGCCACCTCCCCCTGACCATGCCAGGGTGCCACACACCTGGAGCAGACCATGCCCATGACGGAGGCCTCAGCTCCTGCCACCTCCTGCTTGCTGGCTCCCAACCCACCCCCGCACCTCACTGTCCCCTGAGAAAGCCTGCTGAGGCAGATCTTTAGAGAACATCCCCCAAGCCCTTCACTTGCCCACCTCCCGGCACTCCCACCACTGCTGTCCACACTGTGGGTACCTCCTGGAGGCTCTGCTGCCATGCTGGCCTCTGCTCACAAAGCATCCATTGAGCTTCTCCTCATGCCAGAACAGCCCCAGGCCTACCCAAGGCCCTGCCTGCCCTAACTGCACCTCCCTCTCTCCAGAAGGCCTTGTATCTGACGCCCTCTTCACTGCAGGGCCTCTGGGCTGCCCCCAGCCCCCAGCCATCGTGCAGTTCACTCCTCCCAGGATTGGGGTTCAGTGGTCAGTTTGTGGTCATGTCCCCAACCATCTCCATCGCCTGAGTCACAGCAGCCATCCCTTCCTGCTCCATGTCACACTCATGCTGAGTGTTCAGGTGTTCATCTGCTAATGACCAGGCAGGTAGGACATGGGACACACCCAGGTCTGGGGCCTGGAGACCCATTAAAGGCCAAGATGTCCACAGTCTGGGCAGCACAGGAGAAGCTGTACCTTTAGTGGCCTCCACTTCTTCCAGCAGCACCTGGGAGATGTAATGGATGCTCCTCAGGTATTCTGTATATGCCTCCTGAGCCCAGGGAAGAGAAATGACATAGGCCATGCCATTAGAGGCAAATAATTCCATCATGCCTGCTTGGTGCCCTTTTGAAAACAGCAACCATGGTGCCTGCTTATCTCTGAGATACACTTGCATTATCCCAGCTGGTTAGCTGGTACCTGCTTTGCCTGGGGCACAGAGAATAACCCTTTCTTCTAGACTTGAAGCTGGTGTCACTCCTTTCTCTTCAGCACGGAAAGGAATGGAGGTTCTCATTCAGTGGGTCAAGGAAGCAGCACTGCCGGGTGCTGCCGTTTCCACTCTATGCAACAAGTTCTTTTCCTGTATAACTCAGGGGCCATTCATTCAGTGGCTTTAAAGAAATATTTCCTGGGAGGTGAATCACGGACTGTGTTGAGAAATCTTGGGGTCACTTTCTGACTCAGTCTGGGAAAACCCTTTCCTGAACCCCAGTGTAAGAATTCCCCGGGCACGCAGGAGTCTATGCCACTAGAATGCTGGCACTTTCCAACGTGTGACCCTCCTGGTCAGGGCTGCCTGACAGAGCTCAGGGCATTTGGAATGACAGCATGGAGCTTTGTTTTTTGTTTCGTTGCATCCCAGTTCTCGTTACTCACCTTTGTCTACACCTCAGATAAAGATAAAATGGGTTCCGGGAAGGATTTCTGACTTGTGGGGGCATTTGCTGCCCTAGGATCCTGACTTGGGAAAGGAAACGGATGGAAGACCTGAACGCCTCTTCCCTTCGGCGGCCCACAGTGGCTCCGCCGGCTTTTCCACGCGGTTGCCACCCTTAGAATTAACACCCGTTCTCAGAAACAAGCCGCACCCCTCCCCCGCCGGCACTTCCTACTAAACAAGCTCTGAAGGCGACTGGAAAGCCGCAGTTAACCTCTTCTGCGTACCGTCCTCTTTGGGAATCTGACTAAATCTACAGGGCCCGCCTCCAAACTACACAAACACAGGGGACTGTCTGCCAGATACACTTTGGAGGGCTGCTTCACGGAACCTCCTGAGTCCCTTCACAAATAAAAACGCCTCGGCTCCGACCGAATTGCTAAACAGAGGGGGAAAAAAAACAAAAAAAGGTCGGGAGCTGTCCAAGGTCACGGCCTAAGCCGGAGTCTGCACCCCGGAGTCTTCAGAGAGGCCTGGAGGCGCCCTCCCCGCGGCCCCGCCCTCGCCCACGCCCACCAGGCAGGTCGCTGATCGGCGACCGCCCCCGCCCCGCTCTGCTCCGCCCGCCTTACCCGGGGCCGGTTGCCCGTGTCCAGCTCGATGGCCCCGTTGGCCAGCTTCATGGCGCATTGCAGTGGCTTCACAGAGCCGTCCCCGGCCGCAGCGGCCATGGCGCCGGCGGGGGAGGCGGTGGCGGCCGAGGGGCGGGGCGGCCGGCTCGGGGCCCGGAACGCAACGTGTGCAGGACCAGGTGCCGCCCGAGCCCAGGACCATCGGAAAAGGCGGTACCAGCAAGGGCCCACTTCCGGCAGCCCCTCCCCGCCGGCGCGCTGCGCCCTTTGCTCCTGGGGCCGAAGGGGTAGAGGTGGGGGTGACGGAGCGCTCAAATAACCTCCTTACGCTGTAGCCAAAAGCGTGTAAGTGCAACTACTGCTGCCCGCACTCTACGTCGGTGACAGGCCAATCGCGTAGACCGCGTCCCTTGCCCTCAGGCCGTGCTGCTCTGCCCTCACTGCGCCCCTCCCCTCCTCACTCCGCCCCTCCCCTCCTCACTGCGCCCCTCCCTTCCTCACTCTGCTCCTCCCTTTACGCTCTCCTCACCCTCCCCTCCGCTGGTCAGCCCGCCCCATCCAGGTCTCTTCACCCTCCTTCTCCCTCCCTCGCCCCGCCCCTCCCTCATCGCCTCGCCCGGCTTCCAGTAAGTCCCGCGAAGCCGAGCGGCGGAGTGGAACGGAAACGAACGAGCACAGTCCGCCTAGCGGACGAGAGGCTCCGGACGTCCTACTAGCTAGCCGAGCGGGGCCGAGTGGGACCGAGCCGGGCCGGGCGGAGCCGAGTGGGGCGGAGCCGGGCCGGACGGAGCCGGGTGGGGCCGAGTTGGGCCGAGCCGGGTCGGACGGGGCGGAGCGCTGGGGCCGAGCTTAAGCCGTCTCCACGGTTATGAAGCGGGACCGGCTCGGGCGCTTCCTGTCGCCCGCGGCGTCCCGGCAGCGCGGGAGCTCGGGCCGCGGCAGTTGTGGCGGAGGCCGGGCCCGGGGCCGCCCCGCCCGCAGCGGGCCCGACGTGGCCGAGGCGGCTGCTGTGGTGGCGGCGCGGCTGGGCTGGGGCCCGGCGCGGCCCTGCGGGGACACGGGCCAGGACGGCGCAGACGAGGCAGGTGGGTCCGGCCGTCCGGTCGCGAGGGGCGGCGGCTGGGGCCCCTGTGACCGTAGAGTGCCCTCGGTGGCCACCGGGACCCCGCGGGACCCCCCGGCCCAGGGTGGATCAGAAAGCGGACTAGGCCTCCCCGCTGGGAGAGGTGAGGCGGCCTCCCCGGGACGCCGCGGCTGCGCGGGGTGCTCTTTCGCAACACAGCTGACTCGTCAGCTCCCCTCAGAGCTCGCGAAGTAGTTTAATGCTCGAGTCTTGCTGTCTGTCGGGCAGGCCTGGTTTCAGTCGTGGTTTTGCCCTGTGCTTTTCGGATAATGGCTGAATCTCTCAGGGCCTCAGCTTCCTTTTTGCTAAACAGAACTAAGAATTAAGCATAGGAGTGCCTGGGACGGACTGTATGGGGGTTAATATGCACTTGGTCTTAGTGTCATGCTTTTGCCCCCTCAGAAAAGACTTCAAGCTGCTCTCCTATAATCCCGGGGCAGAGAAGCAGGGGCATCGTCTACTCCTGCAGTCAGGAGTAGAGACCCCCCGGGAAAGCAGTATGTGGACGCGACTCCTTCGCTTCTGGTCTCAGGGGAGTGGTGTGAAGAGGAATGAAGTGTCCAGCTCAGTTTATGACGGTTCCATAGCTGTGGAGGCATTTATATACTCAAACTTTTTTTTTTTTTTTGAGAAAAAAATTTGATGTATAGTTGGCACATAACGTGATGTTGGTTTCAGGTATACTAACATCCATCACCACTCGAAGTTAGCAGTCTTTTTCTCTTGTGATAAGAACTTTTAGGATCAACTTTTAAGAGCTCTTAGCAATTTTCAGATATACAGAAAAGTATTATATTGTAGTAACTATAGTAGTTACCATACGGTAGACAACGTCACCAGGACGTGGTTTATAACTGGAAGTTTGCACCTTTTGATCACTGCACACCGCATTTCACTCAGGACCTCACTCCCCTTCTTTCAACCAACAATATCTTTTCTGTAATTATTAGTTCATGATTTTCTCTTTTTGAAGATTCCACATGTTAGTAACATCATGTGGTATTTATCCTACTCCATCTGACTGATTTCACTTAGCATAATGCTGATAATGTGCATCTTTGTCATTGGAAATGGCAGAATTTTCTTGTTTTTTAATAGCTGAGTAAATATTCCATTGAGTATACCACTTTGTTTATACATTCATATATTGATAGACACTTTGGTTGTTTCCATACCTTGGGTATCATAATGCTGCAGTGTATATAGGGGTGCATGCATGTACCTTTTCTTTTTTTTTTGACATGATTATCATGTTTATTTTACCTTTGAAACTCAAGTTTTCATTGTAAACTGAGACGTAATTACAGAAAAGTGGCCCCCTTTCCCCACGAAGTGCACAAAGATTACATGGCAAGCACCCTTCTAGAGATGTTGGTAGAACATCAACCAACTATGCCCCTTCCAAGGCTGCATGTACCTTTTCAAGTTAGTTTTCATTTCCTTAGGATAACTACCGAGCAGTGGCATTGCCGGACGGTATAGTAGTTTTATTTTTAATTTTTTGAGGAACCTCTGTACTGTTTTCCATAGTGGCTGCACCAAGTTACATTCGCACTAACAGTGTACAAGGGTTCCCTTTTCTGCACATCCTCACCAACACTTGTAATTACTTGTCTCTTTGATGATGGCCATTCTGATAGGTGGGAGGTAAATGTCTCGTGGGACTTTTTTTTTTCCCCTCATTGTGGTTTTGATTTGCATTTCCCTCGTGAAGTAATGTTGACCACCTTTTCATACACCTGTTGGTTATCTGCACGCCTTCTTTAGAAAGAGGTCTCTTTAGAGCCTTTGCTCATTTAAAAAATCAGATTATTTTTGTTATTGAGTTGTATGAGCTCTTTACATAGTTTGGTTATTAACCCCCTATGTGATACATAACTAGTGAATATTTTTTCCTATTCAGTAGATTGCCTTTTCATTTTGTTGATGATTTTCTTTGCTGTGCAGAAACTTTTTAGTTTAACATAGTCCCATTTATTTATTTTTGCCTTTGTTGCATTTGCTTTTGGTGTCAATCCAAAAAATCATCTCTAAGACAGATGTCAGGGAGCTAACCATTATGTTTTGTTAGATGAAAGGAGTTTTATGGTCTTTCAAGTCTTTAATCCATTTTGAGTTGAATATGGTATAAGATGGTCTAGTTTCATTCTTTTGCATATGGCTGTCCAGTTTTCTCAACACCATTTGTTGAAGAGACTGTTCTTTCCCCCATTGTATCTTGGCTTATTTGTTGTAGATTAATTGGCTATATATATATATATGAATTTATTTCTGTATTGTCAATTTTTTTTTAACTAAAAATATTTATTTAGCTGTGTTGGGTCTTAGTTGTGGCATGCAGGATCTTTGATCTTTGTTGCAGTATGTGGGATCTTTAGTTGTGGCAAGTTCCCTGACCAGGGATTGACTCTTGGCCCCTTATAATGGGAACGTGGAGTCTTAGCCGCTGGACCATCAGTGAAGTCCCTTTATGTGCCTCTGTTTATGCCAGTACTGTACTGTGTTAATTATTGTAGCTTTGTAGTATAGTTTGAAATCAGGAAGCATGATGCCTTCAACTTAGTGGTTCTTTCACAGAATTGCTTTGGCTGTTCAGGGTCTTTATTGGTTTCATATACATTTTAAGATTGTTCTATTTTTGTGAAAAATACCAATGAGATTTTGATAGGGGTTGTTTTGAATTTGTAGATGACTTTGGGGAGTGTAGACATTTTAACAGTGTCTTGTTAATTAATGTCAATTGTCTTATTATTTGATGTCAATTAATTATTCCAACCCATGGTCATGGACTACTTATTTGTGGTTTCAGTTTTTTTTGTCAGTGTCTTACAGGTGTCAGTGTACAGGTCTTTCATCTCTTTGGTTATATTTATTCATAGGTATTTTTTTTGATACTATTGTAAATCTGATTATTTTCTTAATTTCTAATAGTTTGTTATTAGTATGTGGAAATCAACTTATGTTTGTATATTGATTTTGTATTCTATAACTGAATTTGCTTATTCTAACAGTTTTTCTCATGGAGTCTTACAGAATTTTCTATATGTAATATTAATATACAAACAGATGGTGTTGCTTCTGTCTGTATGATTTGAGTGGTTTTTATTTTTCTTGCCTAATTGCTTTGGTCAGAATGTCCAGTACTGTGTTGAATAAAAATGGTGAGAGTGGGAATCCTTGTTTTGTTCCTGATCTTAGAAGAAAGCTTTTAGCTCTTTACCATTGAGTATGATGTTAGCTTGGGGCTTGTCATGTATGGCTCTTATTATGTGGTGGTATTTTCTATCTGTATACAGTTTATTGAGGTTTTTATCATGAATGGATATTGAATTTTGTCCACTACTTTTTCTCCATTTATTGAGAGGAGTATGATTTTTATTTTGTTAATGTGTGTCACATGAATTGATTTGGGAAGGCTGAGCCATCCTTGCCTCCCTGGAATACTTTGCAGCTGATCATTGTGCAGGATCTTTTAAATTAAGTGTTGAGTTCAGTTTGCTGTTATTTTGTTGAAGGCTTGTACATCTGTGTTTATTAAAAATAAATATTATTTTATTTTATTGTTGTGTCCTTGTCTGGTTTTAGTATTAGAGCAATACTGGCTTGTTTTGGAGGCATTTAGAGTTCTTTGAAAGGATTTTCCACTCAGAAGACCCTCCACTGGCCATTCTCCCAAAAGACTATATGTTCATCTGGGAGCCTGGATCCAGAGCCCTGCCTCTGGCCCAGACCTGGACTTGTATTTAAGGGGCATGTCTGGGGAGGTCCCACTCCAGGAGCTGGGGCGGGGGCTGGTGGAGTGTGGATCTCACCTCACCTGGGAGCTGTGTTCTGCATGCCTGACTTCCTGTTTCCTGTGCTTGCCCAGGAACAGCCCGGGCCCTGGCCATGGGGCACTGTCGCCTTTGTCATGGGAAGTTCTCCTCCCGGAGTCTCCGCAGCATCTCTGGCAGGGCACCTGGGGAGAGCTCAGAAAGGCCACCCCCTGGGGACCGTGTTTTCATCCGGGATTTCCAGCGCCTCCTGGGCGTGGCTGTCCACCAGGACCCAGCTCTGTCCCAGTTTGTCTGCAAGAACTGCCATGCCCAGTTCTACCAGTGCCACGGCCTCCTCACATCTTTCCTGCAGCGAGTCAATGTTCCCCCGACAGGCCACCGGAAGCCTTGTGCAAAGTAGGTGCCCCTTCCCTCCTTTGCTGGGGGTGTGCAGGAGACCCCGTGAACAGGGCTGCATGGGCACAGGGCAGCCCGGGCGCTGGTGAGGCAGACACTCATGAGCACCAGTGCGCTGGGTGTGTGGGGAGACTGACTGGAGAGCACAGGGCGGGGAGGGCCTGGTGGGTGGCCTCGGAGGAAAAGGCTCAGCCGGCACACACAGTGGCCACTGGGCCCCATGCTTGCTCTTGGTGAGCAGCCCTGCTCCTTTGCAGGGTCGGTGTCCAGCCACGGATGGGGCCGGAGGAGGGAGCGTGTGTGGGTGAGTGCGCCCCCAGGGTGGGGTGCAGGGTGGGCGGGAAGCGAGGGGACTCAGATGCTGACTGGCCATGGGCTGGCGTCTCTCTGCCTCTCCTCAGTGGACCTGATTGCTTCGAGCCCCCAGGGCCTGCGTGGCTTGGTGGGGTGGGTGCACAGACACGCGGCCAGCTGTGGGGCCCTACCTAGCCTCCAGAGGACGCTGTCCTCCGAGTACTGTGGTGTCATCCGGGCCATGTGGGGCTGCGACCAGGGCCATGACTACACCATGGACGCCGACTCCAGCTGTGGGGCCCTCTTGCTGGACAGCGCTTTGGGTGTCAAGTGGACGTGGGACAAGGATTCAGGCCCGCGACTCCCCCAGCATCGGGGGTTCAACCCCACCGGGGCTGCCCCTCAGAGCTCCCAAGGCAGAGCAGCTGTGGCGGGGGCTGAAACCGAGACACTCCCCAGCCTCGAAACAAGCCGGCTTCCTTCAGATGGTGACCCAGTGGGGCCGGGGCCGGGCCCCCCGTCTCAGCCAAGCCTCCCCCAAGGTGGGGCCCCAGGTAGGTGGCTCCTCTGGGCTACTTGACCAGTATTCCTGGTCCTGAGCCAGGCAGGGCCCTTGGCAGGAAGTGGCTGTTGTGGTGGTAGCAGTGGTATGCGCAGAGGGGCCAGCATAGTGGCCAGGGCAGTCCTGGCACCGCCTCATGTGCGTCTGACAGCAGAGAGGGGCTGAAGACCCCGTTTGAGTGCCTTCCTTTAAGGCATGCTCGCCTGCCATCCAGGCTTCCTCCAAGCCTGCTTGGGGCCAGGGCACGGAGGGAGGAAGAGCCCGGGCCTTTGTGGAGCACGAAGGCAGCTGGGGTCAGGGGTTGTCCCGAGCCAATACAGGTCACTCCCTGGGCCTGTCAGTGCCCTGTGGGGCCTGATCCTGTGGCCCTGTGTGTTGGGTGCACCTGTTCACCAACGTGGTATTAGGAGGGCTGGGCCGGCTCCCTACCCACGTCTCTCAGCTTCCATGTGGGTGCCAGGCTGCTCCTGCGAGTGATGTTTGCCACTGGATGGTTCAGAGTGAGGCAGTGCTCATGCTGGAGGGCTTCACTGTTCTTAGAACTGCTTGGAGTTTTGAGCCATGTGCCTGCAGTACTTGGATACCAATGATCTTTTTTGATGTTCTGAAACATCCGAGAGCAACTGGATCTGAACCTCTGAGGCAGGGCTGAATTTGCTGCTGTTGCTACTGCTGGCAGGACTTGGGGGTGGCGTGGTGGGCTTGGCTATGCAGGCCTTGTTGAGGGGGCCAGGAGGTGAGTGGATTTGGAGGCATGGGAACCCTAGGCGCCCTGTCATGCCTGTGGGGAGCACTACCGTGCAGTTCCCCTGGGGTGACAGGTGACTGGAGTCTTGTTCTTTGTTTCCCAGGGCAATTGGGTGAGAAGCAGGTTCCATCTCCAACCTCGGATGATCGGGTAAAAGACGAGTTCAGTGACCTTTCTGAGGGGTGAGAGAAGAGTGGGTTTACATAGCCTAACATTCCTCCTTGGCAATCCAACGCCACCATCCCAGGGGCTGCGGCCTGGCTCTCACTGGCCTCCCACTTTCTCTGTTGGGAGGAGGGGAGTGGTAGGGGGTGCTTAACAGGCTTCTGTTTTTGATTGGGGCACTTCAGACCTGATAGAGCTGCACGGGGGCCCAGCCAGGTGTGGCCATCACTCTGTTCAGATGGTCCTCTGGCTGCTGGCTCATCTCGGCCTCCAAGGCTGAGTTTTATGCCAACCCCAGATTTTACTAGAACAGAAGCCAGCCTCTGGCTGTTTATCATGGTGTTTGTGTTGTGGAGTGGAGGACAGACCTTCTAGAGGCAGGCAGGACACCTGTCTGCTCCTGGGGACACCCCCTTCCCGGTCTCCAAGACCAAATCTCTCAGGGTGGAGGCTGCACACCAGCTGACCTTTCCACCCTGCCTTGTACACTGTGGCTAGACCACAGATGCACTTTGTCCAAACAAGTAGAACGACAGCGTGATTTTTGGTGCCAGTGACAGATGACCCAGGTGTTGGAGGAGAACCAGTGGGTGCCAGAAATCCACCCCCCACCCTGGGTCAGGAGGCTGTGGCTATCCTGCAGCCACCAGCCATCCTTGGGCCTTTCTCCGTGGGGAGGGTGGCAGCCTGTAGGGGCAGCTGAGGCATGCCAGCCAGGCTGTGTGCGGACTAGCAGAGCTTACGTCGTGACTCACGTTTTGGGGTAGAGATTATAGACGTGCAGATCTTTTTCAGGTCTTTGTTACCCTTTGAAATCACTGACAGCTGGCCTGTCATTTGGCCAGGTGTTTATAGTTACGGGAGTGAGGTGACATTCTAAAAGCCTGCTTCCTGCGAAGCCACCTCTTGTGAGGGTCTTCACCTCTGCCTGGGGCCCCGTAGGCTGACTCTTTCTGAGTTTGGGGTCCTGTTGTGATGAGAGGCATGGCTTACTGGGGATCCTCAGCCTGTGACCCTGGTTTGCTCTTTGTGTTAGGAGATGGTATTAGAGGATTGGGGATTTTCGGCCTTCTGAGAAGTAAAACATGTTGTGTGGGGATTCACATGGTATTAGACAGGAAGTTTCACTGCTTCCATCACCTGCTCCAGAGCATTGCTGAAGGTTCTCTTCTTTCCTAGAGATTTCCTGAGTGAAGATGAAAATGACAAGAAGCAGAACACCCAGTCCTCAGATGAGTCCTTTGAGCCGTACCCAGGAAAGAAGTAAGGGGATGGTGGTGCCATGAGCTCCCCGGGGTTTGGGGGTGTCCAGTGGGTGACCTGGAGACCTGCACCTGCCCTGGGGGCAGCGGGGACAGGATGGTGGCTTGCCCCTGTCTGCCTTGGTCAGCACACACTCTGCTTCTCGAATGGCCTGACCTCACCAGCCCAACGAAGGATGGCTTCTGGGTGACCCAGGAGGACTTTCCCAGTTCAGCGCAGGGACCTGGCCTAGCGCAGCCCTGTGAATGTGCTCCATCCACCCACCCGTGTCTGCTCTGGTGGCCTCTGGTCCGCCTGCTTACCTTCTGCCCTCTGTGCCCAGGGCCTTGGCGACATGGCCACCTGGCCCTGCCGTTGCTCTTGGGTCTACCTCTGGCCCTGATCCCTTGTTGAGGCAGCGCACCTCCCACAGGGCTTTGTGTTCTTGGTCTGTGGGTCCTGGCAGAGGAGGCTGGTTATCACTGTGTCACCCTGGGCCCAGGAACACCCAAACCCCTCCAGTTAGTAGATGCCCAGCTTGGGCCTTTGGCATAGAATGAAACCACACCATCAGCCAGGAAAGTGCAAAACAAAATGGAGAAGCAGGCACAACTTCCTTTTTCCTTTGTGGGTGGAGACAAGAGAGGCGGTGGCTCGGGAGTTCCCACTTGGGATGTGGGACTGGGTCACGGCCCTCGAGCGGGCCTGAGTGGACAGACGCTGCTGGCCAGAGGGGGCGTCAGGAGGGCCAAGATGGAGGGGCCGGGTCTGCTGCAGCAGGAGCCCTTGCTCCACCCTGACCTCCATGGGCCCCTCTTATGTCCTGCTGCCAGGAGTCCCAGGGCCACTGGCATGGGGTTAGGAGAGGGAGAGGCCCTGCCCTGCCCTGCTGCAGGTGGAGATGGCACGCAGGCGGCCCCCTTCCCTGGGTTTCCGGGAGGGCACACAGACACTCCGGTAGGACAGGACACACCAGGTATGTGTTCAGAAAGAAAGAGTGGAGTCGCTTGGTCATGTCCGACTCTTTGCAACCCCATGGACTGCAGCCTGCCAGGCTCCTCCATCCTTGGGATTTTCCAGGCAAGAGTACTGGGGTGGGTTGCCATTTCCTTCCCCAGGGCATCTTCCCAACCCAGGGATTGAATCCAGGTCTCCCACATTGCAGGCAGACGCTTTACCGTCTGAACCACCAGGGAAGCTGCAAAGTGTTCAGAGGCTGTGGTCAGATGGAACATTTTAGTGGAAGTTGTACCTGTGGGAGGCTGGAGCTCTGGGCTCCTCCCTGATGGCCTCTTGGTGCCTCCAGCACCACAACACGAACGCCTGCTGACGTCCTAGAATAGGGCCTGGGTCCATGTGACCTTGCAGCAGACGTGCCTGCCGAGGTCCTCAGCCACGCAGACAGAAGGGGACACCAGCTGCCAGGGCTCCCACAGGAGCCTGAGCGGCCATGGGAAAGAAAAGCACCAGCAGCCCCAAGTTGGGCCTGCGAGCGCCATCTTCCCACGCCTGCAGGGACCCCAGCCCCTTGTCCTTCAGGGACGCACTGGGAGACCTGGAGGCTGCTCCTGCTCACAAGGAGCGTGTGATGTGGTGCGAGCACTGGGCACGGCTCAGCTCTCACTAGGTGCCTGAGCTGCACAGCAGCAGAGGGTGGAGGCCAGGACCGTGGCCGGGTGGCAAAGAATAATCATAGGCAAAGAAGGGGAGGAGCAGCCTGTGCAGTTGTTGAAAAGGTTCTTGTTAATGTACTGTTTGAAGAGGAAACTGTTCATGTTTCTATTTGTGGTAAATTAATACACAACAGAGGTTACTGTTTTACCATTTTCTAAGCGTACAGTTCACTCCCGTTTCAGAACTTTTACGATGTTGTGCAGTTGTCAGCACTGTTTCCAGACTCACCATCCCAAATGCAGCCTCATGAAGCAGTGACTCCCCTGTCCGCCCCTCAGGCCCTGCCCCCTCCTAGTGTAGGTATCCATTCTGGGGACTCTGTGTCGCTTTCCTACTGGCTTCTTTCACTCAGAATAGGGTTTTTGAGATTCATCCATGTTGTGACCTGTCAGTTTGATTCCTTTCTATAAGATCCTATTAAAGGGACTTCCCTGGTGGTCTGATGGCTAGGACACCATATTTCCACTGCTGGGGACATGGGTTTGATCCCTGGTCGGGTTGCCATGCAGCACGGCCATGGTACGGAGGGACCACATTTTGGCTGCTGTCAATAGTGCTAGAAAGGGTGGTGTAACAGTTATCTGTTTGAGACCTGTTTTTGATTCTTTAGGTCCTACGGTACTTTTAACTTTCTGAGGAACTGCCATAGTTTTCTACAGCAGCTGCACATTCTACATCTGCTGCCGATGTACAGGGGTTCTGATTTCTACACATCCTTACCAGACCTTGTTATTTTAGGTCCTGCTAGTGGATGTTAAGTAGTATCTCATTGTCATTTTGATTTGCATTTGCCTAGTGATAGTGATGTTGAGTAGCTTTTCATGTTTGTATCATCTTTGGGGAAATGTCCGTCCAAGTTCTTTGCCTGTGTTTTAACGAAGTTGTTTGTGTTTTTTTGCCACTGAACTGTAGAATATATTTTCCCCTTTTTTCACTGTCTTGAAGTCCAGTGTTCCTATTTTTACTTTTTTAGTTTACTGTGCTTTTGGTGTCATATTCAGGAGAAACCATTACCAAGTCTAAGGTCATGGAAGATTTACCCACTAGAGTTTCACAGTTTTCACTTAGATTTAGGTCTTGGATCCATTTGAGTTATTTCTGTGTATGGTGTGAGGTGTAGATTGAGCCCCACTCTTTTGCATGTGGATATGTGATTGTCCCAGCACCTTCTGTTGAACAGACTGTCCTTTCCCTAGTGAGTGGTCTTGGCACCTTTGTCAAGTCAGTTGATTGTACTTGCAGGGGTTTATTTCTGGTCTCTCAGTTCCTCGGTATGTATTTCTTTATGCCAGTACCATGCTGCTTTGATTACCGTAGCTTTGTAGTAAATTTTGGAATCAGAAAGTGTGAATCCTTCAGCTTTGTTGTCTTTCAAACTTGTGTGGCTATTCAGTGTCCTTTGAAGTTCCATGTGAAACTTAGGATTTTTTTTCTACTTTGTGAAAAAACAGAATTTTCATAGGGATTGAATGTATAGACTGCTTTGGGGGATTATTGCCATCTTCACACTTTTAAGTTTTCCAGTTCATGAACATGTGTTTCTACTTGCTCAGGTCTTAATTTTCACAGCGTTTTCATAGTTTTATGTACCAGTCTTTAAGTTTTTAAGTTTACTCCTAAGTATCTTATTTCTTTTGATGCTATTAAAAATGAATAGTTAATTACCTTTTTCTGACTATTCATTTTAAGTGTATAGGAACAGGACTGGGTTCTAATGTGTTGATTTTTCCACCCTGCAACTTTGCTCAATTTTTCTGTGTAGGTTCTTTAAGGTTTTCTACATATAACATCATGGCATCGTGAATAGAGGTAGTTTTCTTTCCTGTTAATTTAGGTGCCTTTTCTTTTTTTTTTTTTTGCCTAATGGCTCTGGCTAGGACTTTCAGTACTGTGTCGAGAACTGGTGAAAGTGGGCATCTCTGTCTTGCTCCTGATACTAGAGGAAAAGCTTTCAGTTGTGACCATCGCGGATTGTATCGGCAGTGGCTTGTCTTTATGGCCCTAGAAGTTGCCTTCTGTTCCTGACAGATTTCCTTACATTCCTGGATCTAAGAAGAGGTGTGCATGTCTTTTTAAAACTTTGAAGGATACCAAGGGGGAAGCTGCTCTGTCTGGCCTGGTCCTCAGGGCCCTGTGAGACTGGCTGAGTTGCACAACCCCATGCTTGGAGGACAAGGTCCCCACTGCCTAGGGTCTGTCGTGGGGGGACAGCAGCAGGTGTAGAGCTCCCCCTGGTTGCTGAGGGTCTCCTGGCAGGTTCTAGGAGAGTGGGTCTGGATCTTCTTTCGAGCTTTCCCCATTGCAGTATTTTCCCTGGTATCTCCAAAGTTGTGTTTTTGGTGTTGACGACAGGGAGTAACACTTGGCCCTGAAGGCCCACTCCTGGGTCCTGAGGTGGCAGAGCAGGGACTCCACCTCCCCACAGTCCTTCTAGTTCTGGTGGGCAAGTGTCAGTGTGAAAGCCAGGTGGTCAGTATGGGGACTGGAGGTTAGCTCTGGAGATCTGAGGAAACCACCTCAGTGTTTAAAGAAAAATGAACACCGTGTATGCAAAAGATCAGAAACATTACTGACCAGTGTTGTCTTTTCCTCCAGGGTGTCTGGTAGGAAGAGTGAAAGCAAGGAAGCCAAGAAGTCAGAAGAACCAAAAATCCGAAAGAAACCTGGGCCTAAGCCGGGCTGGAAGGGCAAGCCACGGTGTGAGAGGTGAGGGGCTGGAGCGGGGGTTGCGCAGCCTGTGGGGGCCGTGGCTCCACGTGTGCTCTGCATTGCAGGGAGGAACTGCCCACCATCTACAAGTGTCCGCACCAGGGCTGCACGGCTGTGTACCGCGGGGCCGACGGCATGAAGGTGAGGGGCCTCCCAGGAGAGTGCACCCCCAGCTCTGCTGACAGGGCCTGGTTGGGTCTGTGCCTCCGCTGGGAGGAGGCACGCACGCTGGTCCAGGGTGTTGGCCAGGCTGGGGTACTCACGCCCCTGGTCCCTCCCATAGAAGCATGTCAAGGAGCACCACGAGGAGGTCCGGGAGAGGCCCTGCCCACACCCCGGCTGCAATAAGGTGTTCATGATCGACCGCTACCTGCAGCGCCATGTCAAGCTCATCCACACAGGTGTGTCCCCTCCCCTGCAGATGGGGCTCCAGGGAACTGACACAGAAGAAACCCTGGTGCTGTCCTGTGAGTTTATTGTGGTCTGTTTTAACATCATCATATGTGTTAGTTCGGAGAAGGCAATGGCAACCCACTCCAGTACTCTTGCCTGGAAAATCCGATGGACGAAGGAGCCTGGTAGGCTGCAGTCCATGGGGTCGCTAAGAGTTGGGCACGACTGAGCGACTTCACTTTCACTTTTTGCTTTAATGCATTGGAGAAGGAAATGGCAGCCCACTCCAGTGTTCTTGCCTGGAGAATCCCAGGGACAGCAGAGCCTGGTGGGCTGCCATCTGTGGGGTCGCACAGAGTCGGACACAACTGAAGCGACTTACAGCAGCAGCAGCAGCAGTGTGTTAGTTGCTCAGTTGTGTCTGACTCTGGAAGACCCATCTGACTGGAATGGGTCGCCATTTCCTTCTCCATTTACATCATTACTGGAAGAAAATGATATGTGCTTTTCAGATTATAAAACTGACCCAAATTCATGGTAGCAGCTGGTGGGAAAAGCACAGGGAAGGTGGTGCCCCAGTGCTCACCGCCATCAGTGGTGAGCTACCCCTTCTCTCTGAACACGCGTCCACGACCTTGGACTCGTGTGTGCCTATGTTCGTCATTGCTGGTTCTGCCCAGAAGGCAGCTCTCCCGACCCTCCAACCCCATGTCCAGATAGTCCATCCTAAACGATATTTTTCCTCTGTTGACCTTTGTACAAATGATTGACTTCTTCACTCCGATTTGCCCACTTAATGGCTGGCTCACAGTCCCTCAGTTTCACAGCATTTCATGCTTTGAGTGTTCTTGTCTGTTACTCCTGACACAGTAATTCCCTGGTGTCGGGTCAAGCCATTGTAACTCAGTCAGACCACAGTCGTCGTGATCATGAGCAGTTTTTATTTTCAGCACAGAACAGTCTAGACCTCACACTGGCAGGACGATTGCTCCTAGTCATGGAGGAGCCTGCCTGTGCGGCTGTGTCACATGTTGGTAGACGCGCAGTGATGTAGGAGAGAAGCATGTGGTGTTGCTCCAGGTGCATGGCTGGGGGTGTGACGTTCAAGTTTTGTTGAAAGGCTCTTTTAAGATGACTGCCACAGTGGGTGCCCCTGTGGTGGGCCCAGCATGGGGACAGTCCCTAGAGTAGCAGTAGCTGTAATCAGTCATCTGTGAAACTGCACCGATTGGGCTCCCTCTAAGAATTGGTGCTCCAGAAAATAGGAGGTTTAGGGAAACATGCTGCAGCCAAGTGGGTCAGAGCTGTGTCACCTGTGAGTCAGGTGCTTGAGCACCAAGGGGACAGTGTCAGGGCCTGTGGTCACTCCCTGTCTGGTCCCCAGAGGTGCGGAACTACATCTGCGATGAATGTGGACAGACCTTCAAGCAGCGGAAGCACCTCCTGGTCCACCAGATGCGCCATTCGGGAGCCAAGCCTCTGCAGTAAGTGGGGGGTGGTGGCCCTCCCGCTGGCAGCACCCTGGCCCTGGCTCACTGGCCCCATCCCATAGGTGTGAGGTCTGCGGGTTCCAGTGCCGGCAGCGGGCATCCCTGAAGTACCACATGACCAAGCACAAGGCTGAGACAGAGCTGGACTTTGCCTGTGACCAATGTGGCCGGCGGTTTGAGAAGGCACACAACCTCAACGTGCACATGTCCATGGTGCACCCGCTGACGCAGACCCCAGACCAGGCCCCAGAGGCCCCGCCCAGGCCCGCAGCAGGGCAGGTGGTGAAGGCTGAGCCCACCTGAGGGCCTGGCTGCCCCGAGCTCGGGTGGTGACTGGTTCAGGCCTGTGCGCAGAGTGGTGCCCTGATGCGCCCCCACTCTGCGTGCTGGGCGGCGATGGTTCAGTCTGCGGCTCGCAGGATCTTGTGGCCTCTGCTCTGGGACCAGCAGTTTCTTCTCCTATAACCAGAGTGACTTGGGCCAGATGCAGATTTTAGAGAACTGATTCCTCTTACCCACTAAAGCAATTGAGATTTGTAACCCACTTCTGAGGAGCTGGGCAGCGCCCTGTGCAGGTCGGGTCAGAAGAGTTGGGGCTCCTGGGAGAGATTGGGGTCCAGCACAGCCTGCCGCCTGCTCAGGAGGGCAGCACTCACTTCCGGGTCACAATCTCCACTCACAGCCAGCAGCTGCAACAAAGCCCACATGCTGGGCCCATTCTGCCCCCGTCCCTCCTGGGCCTGGATGCTGGATGCCGGCTTTCCCCAAGGCGTCCAGCATCCTCATGTCACACAGTGACACGGACCTAAACATAGCCACCTCGGTGAGCACCTGGGCATTACCTCTGCCACGTGCAAGAAGCTCCTTTCTGGGCACCGAGGTATCAATTGCAGCAGAAACAGACGGGCATTTGTTATCAGGCTTATGGGGTCACCCTAGAAAGAAGATGGGCAGTGCCAAGGTCAGGGTGCCCAGAGCCGTGAACTGTGCCAGGAGCGTCACCCCAGCCTGTCTGGAGATGGGGCCTGGCCCTGCACCTGCCTGAGTTGGGAGCTCCCCACCATGGGCCACAGTCCAGACTGCACCGGTCTCCCCAGCCACAAAGAGGCCAACAAGCTTCAGGTACATGTTGAGAGCAACGCGCAGGAAGGCATCTTCTTTGAGGAGGGCATCCTCGTCAAAGTAGGGAAGGAGGCTGAAGGCAGACACAGGTGTCAAGTGACCTGACCTCACACGTCTGACTTGGGCTGGTGGCAGGCAGCAGGGGCACAGGCTCTATGTCTTGAAGGACCCCTGCTGTTCCTCCCCTGACCTCCAGGCCCTGAGGGTTACCTGTAGAAGGCGACCGGCAGCAGCCTGACCTGGTGGTCGGGGGCCAGGCCAAGGAGGGTGCGCCCCACGGGGACATCTGTAAAACCAAGGGGCTTGTCAGCAGTGCGGGGCCCTCCCATAGTGTCAGGGTCTCCACGAGTTGTGTGCCTGCTGACCCAGGGGTGGCAACCTCATGCCACAGACTAGGGGGTGGGGGCTGGGTCCCTGAAATCGTCAGGGCTCCACTAAATTATTAAATGAGTCTGTATACTTAACCAAGCACATAAAGTTGCAAAAATGAGTTTTTAAAGTGAGCCCCAAGGAGGGCTCCTGTGTAACCATTTGAAAGTTGCTTCTGAAGAGAAGGACTAAGGAGTCGGCTGCAGTCTGACCTGCTCCCGTCAGAGGGCTAGGAGCCAGCACAGACATGGCTGGCAGCCTCCGGATCTCTCACCCGCCTCCGTCAGCTGAAAGACCAGCAGCCAGGAAATCCTCCTCTTCTGCAGACACCCCAAGATCTCCGCACAGATGTCCAGAGCCCTCAGGGAGCCAATGGCCTGTGACCCACAGAAGGACAGAAGAACTCAAAGGTGACAGTGGGCAAGGAGGGGCTGTCTACCTGGGGCCCTGCGCAGACCCTCAGGGTGCAGGGTCTGAAGGGAGACCCCACAGCGCAGGCCCATGGCCTGGGGTTTTCTCTCCTGAGAAAGCTTTTGCCCCAAAGGTACCACACCTCCCCTGCTCAAGAGACCTAACTTAGGAGGTCTGCGGAGAAATGGGGATCCATGGTTTCAAGTGCCCTGGGGGCAGGGGCTCGCCACCCTGTCCAGTGTGGGAGAGGGTCTGACATACCTGTGGAGTCAGATATGAAGAGAGCAGGCCCATCAAGGAAAAGAAAAACAGGGAAACGAACAGCTACAAATAAAAACACATCCACTCACAACATAAGACTACCTGTATTCTGTTCCCTGAGAGTATAAGTAAAAAAAATTCCTCACTGATTGTTTATAGGCCTAGGTTAGAAATCTTTGGGGGGATCTTTGCAGGAATAAAATTTGTAGTCGCTCTTACAGAATTTAATGGGTTATAAACAATTACTGCTTGGGGACCCATCTCTGTGGGCCTGTAAGGGGACAGTGGTCTGGAAGATACGGAGCCACTAAAAGCCTTCCAACAAAAACAGCCTGAAAAGTCTAAGAACAGATGCTCCCTGGGACTCAGTTACTTGAAATTATAATCACTCAAACCCCATAGCTCAGCAGTTGTTGTCAGGCAGGTGTGTACAACCTGAGCTGCTGGGGAGCTCTGGGTTTTAGAGAACTAGGGGTTCAGCTGGGTGTACCATGGTGGCTCCCAGTGGGGACACCAGCCTGCCCTCTGAGCAGCCCTCCATCCAGCCCTGGTCTCAGCGAGCAGCTGAATGGGGTACAGGTACCTTGATGAGTGCCAGTCGGCCCTAATTGCCCCCACCCGGGGATTATGGGGAGAATAAACACGTCAAATAAAAGCAGTTTAGAGTTAAAAGTCTTATCAAACCTGTACACCCAGGAAGGTTTGCTTCCAAATAAAGTCAGAAGGACCCCAAACACTTGTGTGTCCTTGAAAAGCACAGTGTGTTAGATGAACCCTGAGAGAACGTGAGCTTGCAGGAAGAGGGTGTCATCCTTGCCTCCTCTCCTTGGCCATCCAGCTTCCCCAGCTCCTGCCTGAAGCTCTCCTTCCTGGCCCGTTGAATTGCAAAGTGCAGGGCAGCGGCGCAGAGCCAGGACGGGCCAGGTGCGGGGGGTGGTATGATGGGGGAGGACATGCTGCGCAGACAAGAGGAGTGTATCACCACAGGAACCCCTGCCCCCAACCTGGCTTTGCACAGACTGGCCCTATGCCCTGGACACAGGAAGTGGTGCAGCTTGCAGGGGGTCTCAGCTTTGTCAGGAGGGCGTGGAACGCAGGGTTGCCTGGAGCCCTTCCCCTGACCCCTAGACCCCAGAATCTGCACCGGCCTCCCACACAACCCCTGCCCCAATTGCACTGTGATGTTCAAGATCCTTCAGCAGGTTAAAATGGCCAAAAGCGAAAAACAATACAGTGCAATGATTTAAGAAACTTTCCTGCTCTCTATACGATTAGAGTCAGTGGGCAGACTGGCTTTCCTTGTTTTCTGAGGTTTCCAGCATCCCTAACTCTGGGGGTGCCTGAGGGATGGAAATGGTCAGAGGAAAATGTAAGGAGGCTGGAGAGGGCCAGCGATCCTCTCTGTGATCTCTAGGAGGGCACCCGCTGGGAAGTAAAAGGAGACGGGCAGGTGAACCCTGCACCTTGCAGAGCCTGTCCAGAGGCCTCTCCAGCTCCCAAGATGCTGGGCAGGTCAACGAGAGCGTGTGCCCATACTCACCTCTCAGCGAAGAGGTGGGCCTCCTGCAGCTTCCGCAGCTCTGCAGGCAGCAGGCTCTGGGACCACCTCCTCCACCGGCAGTGCAGCTCGGGCTCCAGGCTTGACCACCACAGCTCATGGGAGAGAATGGGCACCAACAGTCATTCACCACCACGCTTTGCAGACCTCAGTGACCCCGACCATCTGGGCAGGACATGTCCACCTGCTGGCTGACACCCACCCCCCCCGAGCCTGGCTCTGCTCATCTGGTGCTTCCTAACTACAAGGACAGTGTCTCATCTACGGCCCAACACAACTCATCCTCAGAGGACACACGGTTGCCCAGGGAGCTCGGTGGCAGACGTGCTGCTCTGAAAGAATGGGGCGGTGTCCTCCCTCCTGACAAAAGGGGAAGGGGTGAGAAAGCCCACAGGGGAGCCCCTACTGAGGAACTTCGGAAGGCCATGCAGAGGCCAGGCTGCAGGGGCTGAGCCGGCAGCTCCAGCCCAGAGCACACATCGTGAATGACTTCTGCTGCTGGCTTTGGCGCGGAGGGACTCCTGCGACCCAGTCCTCCCTCTCCAGTTCTCTCCCTACTGCTCCCGGGGCATCTGCTCCTGACTTAACACCCACTGCGCCTGGGATCACACAGCCAGGAGGCCCTAGATGTGCAACCCCCAGCCACACTGACCCTCACGGCACCCCACCAGGCCCGGGAGCTCCCCCGAGAAGATGGCAGGCCTACCAGAGCAGAGGTGAGCAGCAGGGGGCACTGGGTCTGGCAGGCGGTCAGGGCCAAGTCGGCTGCCAGGGATGGGTCTCTGCTTCGTGCACAGGTGTTGAGGAGCCCCTGGGGAGGAGATGCCCACTACTGAGTTTGCACATGGACCCTGGGAGCCACTGCATACGCAAGGCCCAGGCCAGAGGTCTGAGTAGTGACACGGGAGGGGTGGAGGGAACTGGAATTACCCTGAAGAAGTGGGCGGTGATGTCGTAGGTGAGAGCACCATCATGGGAGAAGTTTCTCTGCAAGATAGTAGAGGCCAGTGAGGAAGGAGGGCGGTGGACAGAGGTGGGCAGCCGTGTGCTGTCCCTCCTCCCCCGCACCTGGCTGCTTTCACAGGCCATTCTCAGAGCTTGAGGGGGAACAGCCTCCAGAACGAACTTGAACAGAAAATCTCACCTCATTTCTGCTGCTCCCCAGCTACCCTATAAGCTCCACACACATGACCAGAACCTCAGACAACCTCCAGCCACATGGTGCATTTTTACAAAGCCTCCTGTGGTGGGCACAGCACCTCCCTGTCCGTGACTGTGCACAAGTAAGGGAGGGCACCCTTTGGAGTCTGAAGAGCCAGGTGTAGGCTCTGTCTGGCTTTTGTGCCCAGAGGTGAAGCGGGCAGGTCGGTCAGCACTTCTGGGGCCCAAACCGCTAAACTGGGGAATGTTCTATGAAGGAGTCATGTTCTGGAGAAGGCACTGGCCCCAGTCTCTGGCCTTGCTGCCTGTGTCCAACAGAGTGAAGGACTCCCTGTGTCTCCAAGTACCACGGCCTAGCCTCAGTGACCCCCTGCAGGTGGGACCCATACCGAGGCCGCTGGCTCCATGTGACCACAGATGCACTCCTGAACTTTCCCCAGAACCAGCCCACAGTGCCCACATGGCCCCCAGCCCCGCACCTGACCTTGCTCACTCCACACCTACCAACTCTGAGTTGACCAAGTGGAAGAAATCAGCGCAGCTGGGGGCGGTCGGCTGCTCCGCACAGGGGCTGCTGACTAGCATGGAGGGGGGCAGGCCGAGGAGGGTGCTGGGAGGACAGAGGTGTGGACAGTGACCCCCGAGAGCAATGCTTGGAGCGGCAGCCACCCTCCCAGCCTGCTGGGAACTGGCCCGAGTCTGCGGCCCATCCCTCCCGGGAGGGCCTGGGCTCCTGTGCTGCTGGGCCCGTAGACACCACTGTGCTTCCCCAAAGCAGCCATGCAGCTTCATGATGACCCAGGGTGGGAGCAGTGTGTGAACCAACCAGCTCACTAGCCTGGGAAGGATGTCAATTCACAGCTCAGTTGTGATGAAGCTGCTGTGAGGACCCCTGAGCCCACATTCGATGTGAGGCCTTTGAACTGAAGGGATCCTGGGCCCAGACCCTGCTCTCCAGGGGACTCCCGGGGAGAGGCCACCCCAAAGACCCACAACTAGAGGGAAGAGAAGCCGAAGTCGGGAGAGACCCTGGGATGCAACCGTGTTACCGTTTGCAGGTGAGCAGCTCCTGCTGTCTCTGGAGGCGGCTGGCCACATCCCACCCGTGAGTCAGGGCCTGGAGGCGTCTGTGGAAAACTCCGAAGAGAAAGTGTCCGTGGGGAGCAGCGTGGCCGAGGGGCGCAGGGCCCTGCTGCAGGTCAGCAGCCATCTCCTGGAGACAGCACCAGATGAAGAGCACCCGTCTCCTCATCGCCCTGTCACACGCGACCTCTAAACCCATGACTCCTGCTGCGGCCACCCTCCCAGGAACTCTTTTCCACTTCCCATTATGATGGATGCAGAGGACATGCGTCCCTTTTGTGTGGAGTGTTAGGATCTCCCTTTCATCCTCCACATTTTCTAAATTCAGGCACTTTTAAAGAGAGAGAGCGGGAATTCCAGATCCCATAAGACAGAGCTGCATGGCCACGTCCACAGTTACAGACCCCCAGCGCACAGCTGTCGAGAAGGAAGGACAGGCCTGGTCTGCCCTCTGACCCCAGAGCCCACTCTCAGGAGGTCTGGGCAGCAGCATGCTGACAGAAAGGCACTTTTCACTCCAGGATGAGAACCTGCAGGGCCTCCGCACCCTTCTCAGCGTTCCTGCCTCAGTGACAAGTGACCTGGGAAACAGAAGGGGCTCCAGCCTCTGGTCTTTGCAAACTCTCAATATTCAGCCAAGTGGAGGGTTATTTATATCAATTCTCAAGAGTCTGACCTCCTAGCGCTGCACCCAGAGTTAAAGAGCAGAGAATGGGAGTAGCAACCAAGTTACTACTGAAGTCCACATTTTTACTTCCTGTTTTCAAATCTTAAATGTCCTAAAGCCTGGAGATGCTTCCTGTATTTCATCTTTCATTTTTGTGTTCCTTTGACGTTTATGGTGACATGAGTTCACAGAGCACGTGGCCTCTGGTCTGAGTGACCGTGTCTGTGACTCAGGCTTTCATTCTGCTTAGAACAGACATCTGGACTCATTGGATACTCAATAAATATCTTGATAGCACATGGCTTCAATGCAGTGGACACACTGAGTTTTGCATTTTCTAACTAACCTGCAATCTGGAAAAAATGTCCCGATTTCCTTTGCAGCCACCAAGAACCAAATCAGAATTCTCTGAGTGATGATAACTCCTCGAACTGAAATGAAAACACAGTGAAAGCCTCTTTAGTGTCTCCTATCTATGCTGGGCTACCTCTTCTTCTGCCTCCAGCATGGCCTGTGGTCACAGGGCCAGGGAGTACCCAGGCACCACAGGGCACGCATGGTGCCCCAGCAACAGCACAAAGCCAGCAACCAGCTCTGGCAACATATCAAAATGATTACACAACCAACTGGGATTTATCCTAAGAATGCAAGGTTGGCTCAATATGCAAAAATCAATTAATGCAATTAACATGAGTAGAATAGAAAACCAAAACCCACACAGATAAAACATTAAGTTCAACACCATCTCACGACTAAAAAAACAAACTAACTAGGAGTAAAAGGGACCTTCCTCAACCTGGCAAAGGGCATTTATGAAGACCCCACAGCTCACATTGTACTCAATGATAACAGACTGAAAACTGTCCTCCCAAGACCAGGACCAGGACGAAGTGTCTGCTTCTACTGCCTCCAGTGAGCACTGCACTGTGAAGTTCTAGACAGGACAACTCAGCAAGTAAATCAGCACATAAAAGTCATTCGGATTGGAAAGGAAAAAGTTTAACCATCCTATTCACAGATGACAGGACCTTATATATACAAAAATCATAAAAAATTAACAATAAAAAGCCATCTGAGCAAATAAGTGAAATTAAAGCAATGATACCATTTACAATGGTGCAAAAAAAATAAAATATTGCAGAATAAATTTAATCAAGGAGATGCGAGACTTGCACACTGAAAACTATAGAACACTGTTGAAAAATATTAAAGATGACCTAAACAAATGGAAGGACCCAAACTGATATACAGATACAGTGCAGTCATTATCAGAATCCCAGCTCGTTTTGTACAAATTGATAAGCTGATCCTAAAAATCCAGATGGAGCTGCAAGGGCTGCAGAACAATCTTGATAAAGAAGGGCAAAGTTAGCGGACTCATCTCTTCCAATTTTACTTCCTTGTTTATTTTTTGGCTGCACTGTGCAGCTTGTGGGACCATAGTTACCCAAGGATTGAACCCGGGCCCTTAGCAGTAAAAGCATGGAGTCCTAACCACTGGACTGCCAGAGAATTCCCACATTTTCCAATTTTAAAACTTATTACAAAGCTATAGTAATCAAAATGGTGTGGTCCTGGCACAGGGACAGAGGTAAAGATAAGTAGAACAGAGTTGAGAGTCCAGAAGTAAATGCACACAGATGGTGAGTGGACTTTTGACAAGAGTAACAAGACCATTCAATGGAAAAGAACAGTCTTTTCAGCAAAAAGGGCAATTGGACATTCACATCCAAAAGAATGGGGCTGGATCTCTACCTCACATCTTACAAAAAATTTACTCAAGAGACTTCCCTGGTGGTTCAGTGGTTAAGAATCCGCCTTGTAATGCAGGGGATGTGGGTTCCATGCCTGGTCAGGAAACTAAGACCCCCCCCATGCCGAGACGCAACTGAGCCTGTGGGCTGTAACTGCAAAGTCTGTGCGCCTCAACTAAGACCTGATGCAGTCAAATAAATAAATTTAGGGGAAAAAAAAGTAACTCAAAATGGATCAAAGGCCCAAAAGCTAAAATTAAAAACAGATGAATACGGCTTCTTCAAAATGTAAAACTCGTATGAATCAAAGTACTCTATCAAGGGAGTGAACCAATGACTTTAAGGGATGGGAGAAAGCATCTGTGATTCACGTATTTCAAGGGAGCTGGCATTTGGACTATATAAAGAACCCTTAAGACTCAACAAGCAAATAGCCCAATTGTAAATAGGCAAAGGATCTGATCAGACATCTGTCCAAAAAAGATAAATAAATGGTCAACACTGTGAGCCATCAGGGAAAAGCAAATCAAAACCATAACAAGATAACACCACACACCACCTGGACACAGCATATGTCCTCAACCAGGAGGACGATGAGACTGAACAGGCCGTGTCAGACACCCACAGCCTGCACAGCCCAGACAGGACTGGGAAGGCCTGCCTCTCGTGGCAGCCAGTCCACACCGGTACTTCCTGCACCGTGGGTGGCGACACTGGCGCCCACCACCTACTAGACCTTTTATTCTCACATTTGCTGATCAGGTGACGCACAGAGAGAAAGATGATACCAGAAGCTTGCCTTCATTGCGAAGATTCAGACTTGTTATCAGATATGTCCAAATGTGTGGACCGAGAGAAATAAAATCATTCTTAGAGCTACCAAAATCAAAACACACATGCCTCTGGGCACCAACGTTCCTAACCTTTGGCAGAAGTCCATGAGCACGTCGACCAGGGTGGTACAAGCGGCTTCCAGGTCTCCATCACAGCCACCAGTGGCAGAGGGCATGGGGAGGAAGTGCTGGTGGATGGCCCACTGCTGGAAGTCCTGCCTACAATGCAAACACCAGGGTCTGTGCCTAGGGAGGCCACCTCAGCCGGAGGGGTGGGGGACTGCAGGTGCACGGCTGCTGAGCCGGGGGCAGAGGGGGTGTCTGTACTGGCTGCGTCCAGCAGCAGCGCACCCAGATGTGGACCAGGCTCCATAGTGCTAAGCCCACAGCACTGGCAGCCGCCAGTGCTGCAGTCTGCCCCCACAGGGAGACCAGAATTCAAGCAGGGCCTCGGCCACGGCCACAAGAGGCAGGGGGCACTGCAGTGAGGAGCAAGGGAAGGAGGCCCCGACCTGAGGGAGAGCTAAGAAGGCGTACTCTGGATCTGCACGCCAGGACGCTGGAGAGGAGTGAGGCCCCGGGCTCATAAGCGCAGGAAGGAAGCGCTCAGGAAGCAAGCCAGGCACAAAGCTGATAGGTGGGAGTGCCCCACCAGCCCCTCCACCCCCACCGTCCGAGCTGCAGAAGGCATTGTCGTCACTCCCACTCCTGTTTGCCATCCTTCCTAAGTCTACTTGTTCCATCAGAATCTGACACCATGTCACAGCATCTCCACGTGTGGGAACGTCTCTGACCACACCACAGATGGAGGCCTGAGGACAGCCACCCCTGCTGCGAAGCCCCTCAGCACACACCTGAGCCCCAAACAGCACACCTTATGGCTCAGCCATCTCGTTCACGGGCCCCGGGACCCACAGGGGCCCCGGGACCCACAGGGGCTCAGACCCCAATTTGCTCACTCCTGTTGCCACGCCTCGAAGCCAGCAATTGATGAAGCCATGCCCACCCTCCCCTGCCTTGGCTGACACCAGCTGAGATCTTCGTGGCTCCCTGACCACGGCCCTCGGGGGTTCAGACTCCTTGTTCCTCACCTGCCAGCACCTGCTCCCACAGCCCTGCTGTATCTCCCTGCCTGCTTCCGGGCTGCACAGTCCCTCAGCAGGAGTGCCCACTCAGGGCCAACGGGGCAGAAGTGCAGGCAGGGAGCCCCATCTGTTTTGTTCACGCTATATCCCTAGCTCCCAGACCATTCTAGAAGTATCTGCCAAACCACAGGAGCTCAGGAAGTATTCCTTGAATAATAGAATGAATAAAATTATATTATACTATAACATAGACTTTATGTTAAGCTGAACGTTAAATTGAGGACATCATGACACAAAACAGTGTAACGTTTTAAAGGGCAGATCTTTAAGTACTTACCTTTCTGTATCTGAAAGAGAATCAACTTCAGGCTGAATTTCTATTTCCAGTTGTAACCAGTCTCTGTAAGTCAACTGAGAGAAAAAGCTCAAGTGACCACCATGCCAAGGACGGCACACAGAAGCCACAGGGCAGGCTGTGACTGTGGCTCTCACGGCAGCTGGAGGTCTCCTGGGTCTCAGACCCTCTCATCCTCACGCCACTTCCCAGTGTTAGACAGGGAGCTTGGCATGAAGCCCCAAGAACCAGTAATTTAACCCTGAGAGTGAAGCTACCTGAAACTTTTCAAACTGGTCTAAAACTGCATCGTCCACAATGCTGCCTGGCCCTGGACAGATCGTGGCGTCCGCACAACTCGTTTCAGCTCACCGAATTGGGAGTATAACATGAAGCTTCCAGCAGTTGCACAGCACTCACCCTGTCTTTAAATTCTGGGGCAGCTCCACATGTCCATGGAGACCAACCTCAAAACCTCACACTGCGTGTAGCAGGTATCCCAGGGAGGGGACTGCAGGACCTACCTGGAGCCCCTCCTGCTTCAGCAGTTCCTTCAGGGCTCTTTGCTTCCACAGGCAGAGGGCGGCTCTCCGCCAGTCCACGGAGGGCAGGCACAGGGGCCTCCAGGGTGGGCTGGCCAGGTCCTCCTGAGACGGGGGGTCTCGAGCTTCTGGGAACCATCTGAACATGATGAACTGGAACTGAAAAAATCCAGTGGTGTGTGTGCTGTGAGGCCGGCCACGCTCGGCTGGCAGTGGGGAGCCCCTGCTCCTCAGATGGCACTTCAAGGGGCAGCAGCTCTGACTGCACATCTGAGGCCGCTTGTGTCCTGCAGCCGTGCTCAGCTGTCCCCTGAGGCTCGCTGGCACTGGGGTCTGTGTGAGAAGCTCCTGGGAGATGGACAAGCCACCTATCTTTCGTTAGGAGACAGAAACCCCTGCCCTGTGCTTCCGGACTCACAGGCAGCGCAAGGGGACCATGGCAGCTTGGGACTCCCCCTGACCTGCCCCCGTCCCACACTGTGAAACTGTGGTACCAGCCCCCAGGCTGCTCCTGACAAGGCAGCTCCCAGCAGGGCCCAGGAGTCCAACATGGAGCCTGGAACTGAGAAGCAAGCTTATCGCCCAGTGGACAGGCTCCCTGGAACTCTGTGCTGCAACCCTGGCTCCCGCTGGAACGGACAGCCCTGCCACCCTTGACACAGAATCCCAACACGCAGTCTCCAGGGCTATCTTTAGAGGAAGTATAGGGCGCCTCTTTACCTGGGAAGACACTTCTTATGACTACTCTTATGAGCCAATTTTATAAACGGGAGGGACATCAGTGGTTCACCTTACACCCCCTCCTCTTAACTCAGCCAGAAAGAAAAGGCAGAAGGCGGTGGCTCCCAGGAGATAGCCTGCCACAGACCAAAGCGGTGCTGAGCATGAGATGGAGGCCACACAGCCTCGGGCCAGAGACCCATAGAAAACAGGAACTCGGCCGAGAAAGGAACCCAGAAGACTCACCTTTTTTATAAGGCCAGGAGACAGACAGCTGTGCAGAAGCTCATGTGACTGGGAAAACTTACACAAGGAATAAGAAATTGCTGCTGTAGAAAATCTGAGAATAGAAAACGGAAATTATAACACAGAAACGGGATGCACACAAAATACAGGGTGGAAATCAGCATGAGTCACACAAAGTGAACCAAGGGCATCCCAGCACCCCCACCCCACCCCCTAGTAACGCATCTTGGAAAATGTAAACACGCAAGCACTCCATGTAAGAGCTTGCTTCCCCAGCGTGTCGGGGAGGGCGTGCCCCGTGGGGTTCACGGGCATGACCCACACATTGTTTGCTGTTCCTGCCTATAAGGACCTCCAAGCCAGGGAGAAGTGGGTCCAGTAGCAGCCTCAGCTCTGCCCACCCATGGTGGCTGTGACAAGTCAGGCAGAGACTGGCAGGGAGTCTGGGTGGTGAGGACAGGGCCTGACTCCCGGGGGCCTCATCACTGAGAGCTGCTCCTGAGCTTGGCTCTCCCTGTCTGCTGATGTCAGCTTAGTCCGCAAGCCAGGACCCTGGCCCTGCCAACATCCCTCCCTGCCGGAGTCTCTGGCTTCTGTCCTGACTTCAGTCTGTTCACCTCAGCAGCTGCAGAAAGCCCCAGGTCTCTGCCATGGGTGGCCGCTCTCACCCCAGCCATCTCTCACACCTGCCAAGCCTGGTGCCGGGCTCCCTGCAACTGCTGGGTCCTGGGAGAGGTTCTGGTGCTTTGTGTATAGTGACAGGACAGCCATGTGTGCAGAGGAGTGCCCCAGAGAAAGCTGCTTGCCACAGGGAGACCCCAGAACTGAACCTGAGGGACAGGTCCACCCAGCTGCTGGCCACCCAGCCTAGAGAAGGACACCTGCAGCCCAGAGCCAGCGTCTCCAAAGGCAGGGAGCAAGGCAGGATGACTTCACTGTCCTAACCAGAGATACCAGCATGCGCCCAGATACATCCAGACAGGGTTCCTTCCGGGAGGTGTGGACCAGCACAGCACGGAGCACGTGTGTCTGTGCTGTGCTGTCTGAGAAACACGTTACTACTGACAAGGTGTACTTACTTCAGACACAGGGCCGAGGCCTGCTGGGCCACACAGGGCAGGAGGCTGTCGATGAACTCAGGGATGGGCAGGCCCCTGGCAGGGGCAGGAGGGCCCACGTGCACCTTGGGGAGCACAGACCTGGACTCGCCCAGGTGAACAGCCAGCGCAGCCAAGCCCAGCACGTGTGAGGCACTCAGGCTTGGGCCCTAAGACAAGAGAGAAAAGGTGTTCGGTGCTGGGGGGCTGGGTGGGGGACCCACTCCCAGCTGGAGGGAATGGTAGCCCTACCTGGTGATGGAGCAGCTGGCAGAGCCTGGTGAGCACGGCTGGCAGGAACCTGTGTCCACACAGGGCCCTCACGAAGTGGGTGGCCCAGGGGCCCTGCCTACGGGGGCAAGCAACAGAGAACAGGGCAGTGGCACTCCCAGCCCTCCCAGAGCCCATGGATGAGCAGGCAGGCACCGCAGACCCAGGAAGAGCCAAGCTGCTCCCCAGACAACAGGCTCACCTGCTGCGAGACTGCCTTGGCCACGTGCCTGCGCTACGGTACATCAGCCCCCAGCCCTCCCCGCCTTCCCCCAGCGCAGCAGGACATCGGGGGCAGCCCAAGACCGATGGCCTCTCATCAGGAGCACCAGGCTGCCCTCGGGACAGCTCCAACCACCTGCTGGGACCACCTGGCCTCTACCTGTCCGGTGGGGCGACACTGGAGGCTGCCATGAGGTTCTGACAAAAGGACGTCAGCAGGAGGTCCACCACCTGAGAGGAAAGGTCTCGTTGGAGTGTTTACACTCCGGACACACAGGATCAGAGATAAGCTCACGAGACTATGAAACAGGCTAGTGCCCAGAGAGAAGGCTGCCACTCCCAGGTCATAGGAACCCCCAGACCCTGGGAAGGTCCTCCGAGGTCATGATGGGATGTGTCAGTGGAGAATAGGGTCGGCAGACCTGCCCACACCTTCCTCACAAATGCAGAGTTTGCATGCAGACAATACCAAACCCTCAACTCACTCACACACGGTCTCCCACACTCACCCTCTGCTCCCGCGGCTGCAGCTCAGGGGCCTGGATGCTGAGCTGCACCGGGGCCGCCTCGCCGCTGCTGACATCCTCGCTGAGGCCCAGGACAGAGTGGAGCCTCTCGGAGACCATGGCCACCTGAGCTGATAGCACTACAAGGGAGGGGCTGCCATAAGCAGGACCACAGGCTGCAGGGGCGGTGTTAGGAAGGGCCATGCTGGCCACAAGGGGATGTCCTGGGCCCGCAGGGTAACCACAGCTGCAGCAGAGCTAACCACACAGGGCTGGGACTGTGAAAACCATGTGTCACTTCTGACCCTCAATTTTAACTCCTCACAGGCTTCCATGTTCTCTGCAGGTCAGATGTGAATGTACATACACTATACGCATTCACAATATACCTAATTTTTTTTTAATATTTCCAGGCTACATGGTTTATCTGCAGGTTTTTTCAAATTGTCATTTACCTCCAAAAAATTAAGCATATTACTGAAAATAATCTGCATATATTGAATAGACCTGTGCAGTTAAAAACATGGCTTATTTATATTAGTTTCTGCATTTAGCATAACAAAGTCTAAAACTACTGGAACTGAGCACTTTATTTCGTGGCCACCGTGTGCTCTGAACTGCAAGACTGGTTCTCCAGGTCCCCCAGAGGAGACAGTCCAGGAGCAGAGACCCAGTGCTGAGGGCTGGAGGTGCTGGGCAGTGGAGGTCAGAAAGAAAACCACACCCAGCCCAGCACACAGCTTCCTCCTCTACATCACCTATCCCACCAGTGCCAAGGAGAGAAAGTTCACCTTCTGCCAAGGCTTTGGGACAGCCTGCATGTCAGAAACAAGGCTGTGTCCTCCACACCCACCGGGCCACAGTCAGGGTTCGTGACAGATGCTGAGCTCAGGGAACGCAATGACCGCTGTGGCTCAGGGACCAGCCATGAACCTGAGCACACGGGACAAGCCTTCCCACCCACAAACACCCACTGTGGGCAGCCCTGCCTGCAGCCCCCTCCTCACCGTCATGCTGGGTGGGGTCTGTCATAGAGGCCCTGAGCTCCTGCAGGGCAGCCATGAGCAGGTCCAGTGGCTCCTCTGCACAGCTGGGCTCCACCTCCCCTCCCGGGGCTGCATCTGAGAGGCAGGGGGTGATTTTCACAATTGGGCTAGACGTCAAGACACGGAAGTTTAGGAAAAAAACATGGTTCTATGCACATCATCGCTGCAAGTGTACCACGCACATACGTAATAAAAAAGACCATATGCTTATGGAGGGAGGCAGGGCTGGGGGTGTGAATTATGGACAGATGATGGTCAAACTGATGATGATGTTTCTCAAACTTCTAAGTAACATTGTGATACTGTTTTTTATCCCAGGATGTTAAGATCAGATGTTAGAGGGAATTACCAGTCCTCAACATACATTTAAAAGGTTCTAGAAGCCCTTTTCCAAAAGCAGGACCAGGGATCAGGAAGAGAGGCAAGGCTGCTCTTGGTTGTGGACACAGCCCTCCAGCCCCTTGGCACCTCATCAGTGAGATATTCTGATACAGGGCCAAACAGGTGTGGGTCCCCTTGGCCATCAGAACCTGTGGCAGACTGTGTGAGAGTGTTCTGCCAGACAGAACCAGAGAATAGAGTTGCAGGTAGTCAGTCAGCCTAATTGGCTGGCAGGCAGCAGAGGCTCTGACCAGCAAACAGCAGCACCATCTCAACATTGACAGGCCAGGCCCTGTGCAGATGGCACCTTGCTTCTGGGAGGTGGGGTAGGGACAGTGTCCCTGGCTGCTCCAAGTCGGATGCACTCTTGGCCCAGGTCTACATCACTGTCCCCTAGAAATAGCAAGATCCCCACCAACATCACCAAGAGTTGAGGCAGACCCCCAGTAGGACACGGTGCAGAACCAGCACCATGACCTCAGCCTGGCTGGTCACCTGAATGTAAACGCGAATCAGATGGGCAACAGAAACCATGTCACAACCTCAGCAGGGCACACAAAGATGACAGTCAAGTGGACTTGGTACCACGTCCTTTAGGAAATGTACGGCAGGTACTTCCCGGCTGAGACCTGAGAGGATTGACATCACAGACAGCCCTCTGGGAGTCACAACCATCCCGGGGCTAAGCCAGTCAGTCACTGAAGCCACAGTTCTGACCAGACAACAAGCATGACATGACCAGACCAGAGGGACTAGGGCTCCACCGACAACGTCTCGTGATTCGGGAAGTGGAGATGGGCACGAATGAGGACCACACCTTCTGGCTGCTTCTGTCCAGCAGTGGAGCAGGCTTGGCGGTAGGTGGAGTACAGGGCTGGGGGAATTTTATCCGCTCTGGGTCAGAAGGAAACAGTAAAATAGACCACTGCAATTTAAATTGATTCTCAAGGTTACAATTTCAGAAACTATCAGAAAACAAAAATATGCAATACAGTAAACTATACGACACATAACAGATTATACAACACCACACCACATGACTCTACTGAATAATACATGCTACATAAACGCCTGCAATGGCTTTTGTTGGGTAGAGAGATTAGAAATGATTTGCACTTCTCTCAGTCAAGTTTTGGTAATTCCCAAATTTTAAAGGTGAACTTAATTACTTTTTATGAGAAATGCTAAGAGAAACACCCAGTTAATGCTTATGTCACTCAAAATATAAGTCCAGTGATGATGCCGGGCAGCTACAGGGCATGGACCCAGGTGGCACGCCCTCATGGCACAAGGACGAGTCCAAGGACAAGAGCCGCGGAGTCCCCTTCAGAGAAGTGGAAGTCACAAGCGGCCCAATTATGAGACACATGGACAGCAGCATGGTCTGCAGGACACTCCCCCTCCACACACACTGTGCTGCAAACTGTGATGGCAAGACTCAAGCAGAAGACCAGAGAGAGACCTGCTGTGGTCCCGAGTATGAATGTGCACAGGGACTGGAGACCAGGAGCTGAGGGGCACCGCCTTCTGCCCTGGGGTCAGTAAAGCCTTTAGCCCCAAATCAGAAACCAGTGCGATTAAAAAGAGCAAACTCAAGGAAACAGAGAAATCCACAGAAAAGAAACTGTGAGTCTTTGCTCTCATTAATATCTTCAGAGAGACAAGACACAGCACTGCAGCTATGAAACAAGAATGGATTGCTGGGGGCTTCTCTGGAGGCTCAGTGGTAAAGAATCTGCCTGTCAATGCAGGAGACAAGGGTTCGATCACTAGTCCAGGAAAGTCCCACATGCCATGGGACAGCCCGTGCACCCCAGCTGGTGAGTGTGTGCCCTAGAGCCCCTGCTCCACAAGAGAAGCCACCACAGTGAGCATCCCGTGCACCACAACTAGAGTGGCCCCTGCCTGCTGCAACTAGAGAAAACCTCACACAGTGACAAAGACCCAGCACAGTCAAAAGTAAATTATATAAGAAAAGGAATGGACTGCTGTACAAAGAAATATCTGATGGCAGAAATGAAACACTCAGTAAAAGTACCTACAGATAAACTTTAAGAAATCTCCCAGAAAGGAGAGGGAAAACAAATTGAAACAGATATGCAAAATATGACAAAAGAGAAAAAAGTCAGAAGACACTTCAGGAAATATAACACCTAAAAAAGATAAGTTCCAAGAAGGAAAAAGACACAGAAGAAACTTTCAATGATATGAACCAAGATAAAATAATCAGCGTCTGGGACTGGCTTCAAAACCATCCAGAATACTGAGTGGGTAAATGAATTGAAGGCTACAGATGAATCAAGATTGGTCATTTATTGATAACTATTAAATCTGGGTGATAGATTCTATTCTGCTTTTCTGTCTTAAATATTTTGTAAAATTTTAAAAAAGGGTTTTAAATATCCAAGAAAATTTCTTAGTACTGAAGGATATGAACTTCCAGATTAAAAGCCCCACCATATGCCCAGCCCAGAAATGAAATCAGATCTACAGTGAAGTGCACTGCTATAAAACTTCAGAACAAAGGGAACAAAGACACTACAAGCCTCCAGAAAGAACACAGATCCCATGCAAAGAGTCAGAAATTATAAGTTTCTAACATGTCAGCAGCAACACTGGACATTAGAAGTCAAGGAAGTGATGCAAAAATTTGAGGGAAAATAATTTCCAACTCAGATTTCTATACCCAGCCAAACTACCTATCAAATGACGGGCTAAAAAAAAAGTGTCAAAAAATTTACCTCCCATCCATCCTTTTGTGAGAAGCTTCAATAGGATGCTTTCCACCAACACAAAGGGGTAAACCAAGAAAGAGGAGGATCTTGATACAGAAAAGAGAAGCCAGCACCGGCCATGGCAGAGGACAGCACAAGGTGATGCTGAAGGGAGACTCAAGGGTGACAGCTGCCTCAAAGGAATAAACAGCTAGTAAGTGAGAGTGGAGCAGGTTAGAAGGCCTAGAAGAGATTTCCCTACACTGTAACTGCTGGGATACTCAACGATTCTGAACAAGAGAACAGTCAGACATCCAGCTGAGTTCGCAGGGAAGCATATAAATATATACAAGGAAAACTAAGATAAAACAAAGATGATTATGAACTCCAGAGGAAACAAAAGGAACAACTCTGAACAGTGTCTGGATAGCCTTAAAGACAAGCATTAAATACTAAGGTTTTAAAAACTATTACAGGAAGGATAGCTGTGTTTGTTGGTGCAGGACAGAAAACTAACACAGAAAAAGTGGTTAAGCACAGAAATAAAGTTATTTGGAGATTTGGGGCAAAATATAAAAAAATCAGGTAAGAGTTGAAAATGCTTGCTTCCAGAAAGTGAAGTGGCAGGATGGGTGGAGCATGGCTATCTGTCTTAAACTTCATAGAAATATCTGATTCTTAAGTCTAACTTTTTAAAAAAATTTTGATATATAGTTGAATTACAATGTTGTGTTAATTTCTGCTGTACAGCAACATGACCCAGGTATATATATCGATACATTCTTTTTCATATTCTTCTCTATTCTGATTTATCACAGGATGTTGAATAGTTACCTGTGCTATGCAGTAGGATCTTGCTATTTATCCATCCTATATGTAACAGTGTACATCTGCGGATCCCAAACTTCCAGTCCATGCCTCCCCTTCTACACCTTGCTCCCCTCCCAGAAACAAGTCTGTTCTCTATGTCTGTGAGCCTGTTTCTGTTTCATTTGTGCCATGTTTTAGATTCTACATACAAGGGACATCATATGGTATTTGTGAAGTTGTGATATTCAGAATCAAAGAAATTTTCTTTTTAACATTTTAAGTAACTAATTTTAAGGCAACTTTATAGATAAATCGAGCATACATGTGACACCACACAGGTCTCTGTGCTGCTAGCCCCCAGCCGCACTGGCCACACGTACCTCCTCAGGGACTCGATAAGGGCCTCGCGGGAATCAGGGGCTCTCGGGAGCTATGAGGAAAGACAGACTCTGTGAGATGCCGAGAGGAACCCCAGTCTCTGCCAACCCGGCCCCAGGGTCACAGGGACGTGTACTGACCACTCGTGGTGTGAGCAGCGCAGGAAGGAAGTGGGACAGGTAATAGGACCTCCGGAATATGCTGCAACAGAGAAGGGCAGGCTCAGGGCGGCCCCTGGCAGAGGACCTGCAGCAGGGCAGTGACCATCCACATCTGGGGCCGTCCCTGAAGGTCAGCATCACGTGTTCAAGTCTTCTTTCTCACTGGTTTGGGAGCCCTTTGCACAAATAGAACTCTGTGCTGGTGACTACCTGTGCCTGGAGAGTCAGGGCATTCTGGAATCTGGGCTCATCCATGATCAGGAGGTTGACTGTGGGAGCCGGAGGCCATGCACATCCCTCAGGGGCAAAGCCTGAGAAAGCTACCCCACACTGGGAGCAGCCAGAATTTATGCTTTGGGGTCACAGCAAATTCTACAAAATTCTGCTATTCAACTCCCTGCACTGGCCTCACACGGTCACAGCTGAAGCATGAACAAGAAAAATCATTGTGGCTTAAGGGAGGGCCTGTTCTGATCCCTCTGAACAGCTTTCCTAAAGGTCCCACCCATCATGGCCACAGACCTTCGCTGGGGCCTGCCCAATAGCCCTCCCGGTGTGTGACCCTACCTGGCCTCTAGGATGGCGACGGGAACCTTCCCTGTGTGTTCAAACACCGTGAGTGCCTTCTCGACATCCTGGGATGCTTGGCTCTGGGGCTGGACAGAAATGAACAGAAGACTTAAAGAAAAGGCAGGAGCAGAGCAGGGCCATGGTTTTGTGGTCAGGTGAGAGGCACGAGAGAGCAGGGCACGTGGCCAAGCCCCTGTGCCAGCAAACTGCTAGGAGGGATCAACTGCTGCCCCCAGCCTCAGTGAGCTCACCATGTGTGAGAACTGTCCTGCCAGCCCCCGTGGGTCTGTCCCTCCACCCTCTTTCTGCTAGCAACAAAGATCCCAATGCAAAATTTTCAGGTGGGAAGATGCAGAGACCTGACTTTTGACATTTAAAAACATTTATGAAATGGCAACTTGTAAACAACAATAAATCTTAAATGGAAAACTGCTTTACATATTTTAAAGCTTTAATCTGACAGTCCAGCAGAACCTCCAAAAGTTCTTCATAGACTCACAACTTTGAGGTCAGAGTGTCTTAGGAAAGTACACACAGCCCATATCCCCACCTGACATGTGTCTACACAAACAGTTAACACTTTTTTCTAGAATTCCAAGAAAAACACAACCCTGCCCTTCCCCAGCTGATTTACAGACCACTTTGTCCATGAAACCATGTGAAGGGGACCCCAAGAAGAAACGTTACTGGCCGTGGGGCCCCTGCTGCTGCTGTGGACAGACACCAGAGGACGGCTCTCCCGGCCGCCACACGTACAGGTGCCCTGACAGCAGAGGCGCAGAGTCCAGGAAGGAGGCCACGCAAAGAGCATGGGCACATTACCTGAGTGACATCTCCAGCAGAAGACAGGTCCTCATAGAGCCCCATGTTTTCTATAGAAACCTGCAGAGAGGTGGGTGTCGGTGAGGACCCCCAGGGGCGCTGGGCTCCACGGACAGAGAGGAGGAGCTGGGACTCACTTTGAGGTCGGCCAGGCGTGTCTTGGCCAGCGCCACATAATCGGTGAGGAGGGTGCGATACTTGCCGGGGACCAGGGGTGGGTGGAGAATGTGTACCTGTGGGCAGAGGGTGGGGGCGTCCATCAGCTCCTCAGCTGCCCCGACTTTCTGGGGCAGTCACTCACACTGACCACAGAAGAGTCCCAGGATCAGCCACAGACCACAGAGGACATGGGGCAGACAGGGCCCTGGGCCAGCCGAGGGCAGGAAGGGTCCTGTCACAGAGCTGGCTCCCAGGCCCCACATGGGAGGGAGGCAGTGAGGGGCCGGGAGACAGGACTCAGGAGGGCCTGTGCTCACTCCCTCTATGTGCGTTACCTCGTGTGTACTCTTTGAAATGAAATACGCATTTCTTAATTAAATAGGAAGATGATGTTCATTTTCCAAATGTCTTACCCATGAAAGCGAGTGCTGGGGATAGTCATCCCGTCACAAAAGCAAGTGCACAGCAGGATGCTTTTGGTGACAACATGAACTGAGCACCCAGTCTTACACCCCAGTAATAACAGTCATGGCCTCGGGGGCGTATTCCCCCAGCTTCTTTGTCAGTATACAGATCATTTTGAACACCAAGCACAGGGCCCAGGATGCTTGCCTGCCTCACTGTCTGTGGTGTGTGGGCATGCAGACAGTCCTGCTCCAGTATCAGCTCCCAGGACCACACACACTGGTTTCTGGGCATTTACCAGAAGAAACCTGCTTCCCTCGGGTACACCCTGACACCCCAGGGTAGAATCCCCATCTTGTGACTGTTCCCTGCTGCAGTGTCCTGGGGGAACCCCAGGACCGGGGACTGAGCAGAAGGTCCTGCTGGCCTCTCACCTGCAGGTACCGGGGGACCTCGAAGGGCACAAGGTCGGACAGGAACTTGAAGAGGAAGACCAGCGCCTTCTTGCTACAGCTGTGGATGCCCCTCGTGCTGCCGAAAGTGGCCTGGGGAGGAGCCCGGGAATGAGGTGGGGGCGACAGGAGGACCTGCCATGCAGCGGCCATGGCTACGTCCTGGCCTCAGCAACAGCAGGAAGAGGGAAGCAAAGTCATTTTAGCTTGTTTGTCTCCAGGATGCCATGGCTGTGCCCTAGCTAAACAGACGGACTGAGAATTTAAAAAGTAAAAAATACAGTCCCGTAGGACTTCCCTGGTGGCCCAGTGGTTAGGAATTTGCCTGCAAATACAGGGGACATGGGTTCCATCCCTGGTTCAGGAAGATTCCACATACGGAGGAGCAAGTAAGCCCGAGCACCACAACTACCGAGCCCCCACTCAGAGCCCATGCTCTACAACAAGACAAGCCACTGCAATGAGAAGCCTGGGCTGACTCTGCCCAGGCCGCGTGGCCTCCCACCTCTTCATGAGTGCAGTCTGGCAGGATGGCGAAAACCAACACGGCTGCTCTTGTGCACACTGGGCTGCTCTGTGGTGGTTCTCACGTCCATGGGGATGGGGGGCGGTGCCCTTCTCTCTGCTCTGCTTCCCACCAGGTGCAGGTATTTGTTCTACTCTCACTAGAGGGTAGCCCCAGCTTGCTGCAACTAGGGCTTGCTGCAACCTGTGCAGCAAGGAAGACTCAGTGCAGCCAAAAATAAAGAAAAGATTTTAAACTGAAAAAATTTTAAAAATTTATAAAGAATACATTCCGGTAGAAAATGGTAAATATGGTGCCTTTCTATGAACCTTAGAGACAGGATTTGTCAAATGCCCATGAGAGCCCTGTCCTCAAAGACACACTCATTCCACTCTAACCGCATGCTCAGCTGAGTGGACGACAGCCCTGCAGGGGAGGTAGCCACAGGAGGTGGGCCTTCGGCGAAGCCCCAGGTCACAGCAGGAAAGTGAAGCAGACTCTTAGAGAACTGGGGGCGCCTAGGGGTGCCTGGGGGAGGGCGGTTCTGAAGGGTCGGCCCTGAGCAGTCTGGATGAGCCAGCAAAGAGCAGCACCCACCCCACGTGAGGCCCGCCCGCCCGCCATATTGCAAGGCCTGCGGTAGCTCCTCCTCCAAATCACAACCCTAGTTCTTCTGAAAAAGGCTGGCCAGACAGACAGCAGACATACAGTCACCAGAGTGAGCATGTAGGACACAGTCGACACCACTGGGGCTGCCATCAGAGCACTGCGTGGGCCCCAGGTGGATCCTCAGTGCCAGGATAGTGGACACAGGAGCCCCTGGTCCGCTGTGTGGAGCTGGAGGACGCACGGGGCAGGAGGGAGCTTCATTCAGTGAAAAAACGAACCACGCCCACCAACCCGACAGGCAAGCTGGGCACAGAGCCCAGCAGGGAGGCAACAACTCTGCCACCCAAGCTTCTACGAAGAATAGGCCTTGTAATCCCAGGTCCACACGCACCCAGATGGGCTCAGCAGTCTGGGAGGAGCAGCAAACACCAGCACCTGGTGGGAAGCAGAGCAGAGGGACGGGCACCCCCCACCCCATCCCCATGGATGTGAGAACCACCACAGAGCAGCCCAGTGTGCACAAAAGCAGCCGTGTTGGTTTTCGCCGTCCTACCAGACTGCACTCATAAGGAGGTGGGAAACCATGCAGTCTCAGCAGAGTCAACCACAGCAGCAAGCGTGGGCCATGCTGGAGCCCGGGGGCTGGGCAGGAGTGCAGGCAGCTCACCTGGAACCAGGTAGCGTAGGACGGGAAGACAGCTGGGCCCTCTAGCGCAGCCTGCCGCACGACTAGGAACGCCAAGACCATGCTGTCCAAGTCCCAGCTCTCGAACGCACGTGTCAGCAGACGGGTCACCCAACCTAGGTAAGAACACCAGCACAGCTGTGGACGAGCCAGGGGTGTGCGCAGGACCGTCCGCCTGCGCCATACCGATCCCCAAGCATAGGCGGCAGCCCACACGCAGCCTGGCAGTGGGTACGAGGGCAGACAGCAGCGGGCAGACAGCTGAGCAGGGTGGGGTCCTGGGAGACAACACAGCCACAGCTGTCCCCAGCTGGACAATCACCTGCTGAGCAGGCGTGAAGGGCTTCGTTTTCACTTAGCTGGATACAGTAATTCCATGACAGGCTCACCCACAGACACTGGTCCATAAATCACACACACACACACACACACACACTGAGAACAGAACACAGCTCCCTCCCTACGCGCCAACACACACACACCTGGAAAAGGACACAATTCCCGCCCCACGCACCATTAACCAGCTGCTGTGCATCCGGGAGGCAGATGACCAGCGTGGACACACAGGACAGCACGTGCCTCCAGTTTACCTCCTGCGTCTCCAGAACGTCTTGTAAGTGGCCCACCAGCTCCTCTGGGCTCAGGATCACAAAGAGCTGGAAGCAGAGAGTCAAAGCTGGACCTTCACCTCTCCCACTCTACGTCAGATACAACCTGGACTCAAAACACCTGCTCATGCTGACCCCCGTGGCCAGCACCAGCTAGAGGGAGTTCTCCTCTGAGGCTATGGTGCTCTGCCCTAGTAAAAAGTTCAGTCTTGGACCTAGATGGTCATCCAGCCGGGGACAGCTGTGGCTGTGGTGCCTCCCAGGACCCCACTCCATGCACTCACCCTGCGGTACAGGCCACTGAGCAGAGCGGGGGTCCTTGCAAAGCTCCACTCTCTCTGCATCTGAACGGCATCGGAAACTTCATTCAGGAGGAAACACACAGAATGACAGATCAGCAATCATCAATGTTCATTGGTTCAATGTCAATCAACCACCGTGTTTTAATTTGCAATTTTCCAAGTGTATGTGAACTTCACTGTTTCATTTGTCAACCATTTTTTATGTCATATTCTTTATCATACATATCTACTAAATATCCTCCAACCCATCAGTTACATTTTAATTATTTGGCTTTCAAACTTTCACTGTGAACAAGCAGTGAGGACGCTGTGGAAAGGATGGCAGGTGGAAAAGCACAGGTCAGCAGGCCCAGGCCCTCTGCTAGAGCAGTGGCCTCTTAGGAGTTTCCTGTGCCCCAAGGGCAGGCATGTTGGGAGCCATGCAGACCTGGAGAAGGCTTGGGTGCTGGACACCTTTCAAGAAGCCATGTACCCATAGGAAATGCTGACCTGAGCCACTGAGACAGAACCCTGGAATTCACAGTATGAGCAATGTTTTAAAAACCTACCTAGACTTCCCTGGTGGTCCAGCAGCTAAGACTCTTGGCTCCCAATGCAGGGGACCTGGGTTTGATCCCTGGTCAGGGAACTAGATCCCACATGCCACAATTAAGATTCTGCATGCTGCAACTAAGACCCACTCAGCCAAATAAATATTAAAAAACAAAACAAAACAAAACAAAACCTACCTAGAAAAGACAAGAAGGCCTTCACCCATTGCCATTCTACTGTGGCAGTGGGTGACACTTCAATTCAAACTTTCTTTATGGGAAAGTGTTACTCTCAAACAAGATGTTTAATGACAGAAGACTGTCCTTCCAGTGTTAACACCCACAGTCTGAGTTCCCGTCAAGGGGAGCACCAGGGCTCTTGGACCCACCTTTTAGCACAGGCTTGTGGGTGAGGATCTGGGTCAGAGTATGACAGAACCACCTCTTCAGAGTCTCTGCTGAAAGTATACTCTGGCACATGGGTCCACTGAACACGCCAAACCTGTAGACACAGCAGAGGCACTCAGGGAAGGGACCCTCTAGGTTCCCATTGCCTGGCTCATCCGAAAAGCAGCAGAGACCTGCAGGGCCCCCACTCCAGACCCCTGGCTCAGGCATACGGGCTGGCTTTGCCCACACCCTGCCACGCTTCCCTGGCAGACCTGCAGCCTGGCTTCCATGCTGCAGGTGGAAATGGGATCTAGAGGGGCATCACTCTACAGGACCGGATGAAAGATAATAGTCACTGTCACAGAGAGAAACAGGCAGGTCAGACTGGGGGCGTGGAGGGCCACTCCTCCCGGCAGGTTTCACAGGCCACAGGAACCACAGCTCCGCCCTAGACCACAAAGCTCTCAACCACACCCACGTTCCTCAAGCCAAGGACGCCATCCCGACACGAGAGGGAAGGAAAGATGAGGGCGCATAGAGTCACTGACAGGTGAGGAGGGACGGAGGCTGGGCCTGACAGTGGGGCGCCCCTTAGGGGAGAGAACTCAGGGTCCCAGATGCCATGTGACCTGCCTGCATCCCGCATGCAGTGAGGAGGCTCTGGGTGGGAGACAGGGCGGAAGGCACCCAGACAGGGCGGGGCCTCTGAATTCACTGATTTAATCTGGGAGGCTGTGATCGGAGAGTCAGCACATGATGAACATGCACACACATACAACACAGCTGTGTGCTGTAGCTGCTTACTAAGTGCTGAACCACACAGCAGGCTGAGGACTCCTGATGTCATAGCGGGGAACAGGAGCCAGGAGCAAGGTAATTAAGAAGGGGAAGGATGAACAAAGCACAGAAGCCACCCAGGGAAGAGCCACAGTCCAGGTGGCCTCAGCCCACGATCCCCTGAAGCAGGTTCGGTCCCCAGGAGCATGGGGCACGCCCCCACAGAAGCATATACAGGTCCTGCTGGGGCAGCATGGCAGGGCAAGGCCACCCTGGCTTGGACCCTGAGGACCCAGGCCTGCCCCCTCCTCACACCCGGAGGGGCACAGTTCTCACAGGAAGGGCCCCATCTTCAGACGGTTCCTAGCACTTTGAGCTGTCACCACAATGGCGAAGGATCACGGAGCTCTCAGGAGGGAGAGCACAGCTGGGACGCTCAGCCTGCAGGCCCACCCCAGGAACTTACCAGCAGCTCCCTGCCTTGTATGCTGGGGACCCCTCCTGTAGGCCAGCTGCCATGGCTTCGAGAGTGGCTGAGGCAGAAAAGAGACATCAGCATCATATCATCACATCTGTCAGAAACAGCCTTGACCAAGTGCTTCTGGGCAAGTCAGGTCATGGACCTCCAACCCACAATCCCTTCAAGCAACCACGCGTCTTGGTGGCACCAGACTCAAGCCTTGAAAATCCACCCGAATACACAGATAGGAGAGTGCTTTCCTAACAAACCATCTAGCTGTTACCACCACCGCTCTGGAGACTAGATGTGAAGCCAGCAAAGCTGGTCTCCAGAGAAGACTGCAGTGAGTTGGTCAGTTTGTACCCCATCACAGCCATCAAAGGGCCTCTGGAGGGCATGACTGAGCTGGAAAGGCAGGAGCTACAGGAACCCCAACCAGCCGGGCCCACAGGGCTACTCACAGGCCAGCATCCGCTCAAGAACAGTAGCGGCGATCTGTGGGGACAGAACACTGCAGTCAGCTGTGTGCAAGCAAGCCTGCCATCACCCCAGATCCAGTCTCCAGACCCCCTTGGGGGGGTCTGCCCAGGACACCCCTCCCCCTGTTCCCAAGCACTGGCCCAGAGTCTGGGAGCTTCAGAAACCAGCGACGTAGGGGAGAGACCACTGCCCAGGCCCACGCCCTCACAGCTGGACTCAGGGAGCACCCCCATATGGGGCTGCACACCCAAGCCCCTCATCCTGTGCCCGCTGCCCAGAGTCCAGCTCCACTCGCCTGGCACCCACCTGGGCCATCTGAGCTGGTGCCCCGTCTCCCTTCAAACCCTCGCTTTTCTGGAATGCTCTCAAAACAAACATTTGCACAAGATCTGAAAAGCACAAAAGCAAAGTGTTTTTGTGCACTGTGATCGCTGGACAGACCACCAGCTTCAGAGAGTCTGGGAGGGCAGGATTTGCATGAAGCTGGAACGCTGGCTCTGGGCACAGGGGGTCCACCAACTGCATCCACCAGACCCAGCCAAGCCTTCCCTAAGCCCACTGCACAGAAAGGGAGACATAGCCGGTCAGGTTTATGGAAGGATGTTCTCACTTGAATAAATTTCAAGAGGGTTTCATGTGTCCTTTCCCTCCTACACCAACCAGTCTAGGACGCTTTTAGGGCCCGAAAGTGTTAAACTGTGGGGAGAAGGACAGGAGATGGACTCAGAGCTTCTGACAAGGTTACCATCAAGGGACTGAAATTAAACAGTTTAAGCTTCATATGGGAGCAGACTGCAGGATAACTCACATCGCAGAACAGTTTTAAGAAGAAGGAACGCCCCTTCCGCAAAGGAGACTGAACAAGCCCCACAGGGAACCCTCTCGTCCAGGCTTCCATTTACTCATGGGCTGCACTCCTCGGGGAGGATGGGGGACGGCAGGCCTGCTGACCCGAGAGCCGCAGGGGCCGGGTGTCTGAGTGAAGGGCCACAGCAGGCAGCCCTGCTCACCCAGGGTCGCCACATTCAGAGCACCTCAGGTTCCTGCCCAGTTTCCTCTCTGCTTCTCCGGGGCACCTTCTAAAATCACCAGTTGGAGCTGGGCCTCGCAGAGGCATGGATACTGCGCAGGTACTAGGAGCCGACTGTCCGCCCTCTCCCGCCCGCTTGGGGCCTGGGAGGCAGGACAGGTCATCCACGGAACCCCTGCCTCTGTGCTCAGAAGGCCACCACGTGCCCGTCCTCAATATAGCAGCTGGCCCACCCATCAGGCCAAGAGGCTGCTGGCGCACGCCCTTGAGGACAGGTGTGCCTGCGCTGACTTCTGCCGGCTCTCCACACCCCAAGTGCAGCCCGCTGTGCTGCCCTGACCATCGCCGAGGGAAGCACCCGCCTGCGCCATGCACTCACCGGCAAGCACAGCCCTGGCGACCTCAGCATGCTGACAGGGCACCTCTATCTGCTCACACAGCAGGCCCAGGTCCTTGCAGAGCCAGACCACCACGGCCTGGGTGTCAGCGCGGCTGAGGGCACAAGCACAGCATCCCGTTGTCTGTCACACTCACGCCACCAGGGAGCTGAGGCCACAGGCAGCAAGCCAGCACTGCTCAGCCCCCTGCCCAGCCCCCTGCCCCCACCACTGTGGGGCCAACCAAGTAAAAACCATCACTTTTCCCACATAGTGTAGTTACTTGGAGTGGCTTACTATTGTTGGGGGAAAAGAAAAATCTTAATAACAGTAATGAGAGTAGTAATAATGGGCTTGGCTCTAGACCAACAAGGGAGTATCTGGCAGAGCAATGCTGGTTCGGGGGCATCGCAGTGGGTGGGCAACTCTCACTTGCCGGGTTTGTATTTCCATGGTGACTAATGATGGTGAGCATCTTTTCACGTGCTTGGCTATTGGCGGATCTTTTTAAAATTTATTTTTATTTATTTGGCTGTAGTAGGTCTTAGTTGTAGCCTGCAAACTCTTAGTTGTGGCATATTGAATCTAGTTCTCTGACCAGGGACTGAACCTGGGCCCCCTGCCTGAGTGCAGCATCTTAGCCACTGGACCACCAGGGAACTCCCTGAAAGATCTTTAGAGTATTGAAATCCTTTATCTGCTTTTTGACTGGATTATTCCTCTTATTGTTGGACTAGAGGAATTATCTGACTTGTAAACAGTTTCCTGTGTACTCTTTTCATTGTCCTGATAGTCGCATGAACTTCAGGTGTCACATCCGAGAAACGCCTGCCTGGTCCAAGCTCATGAAGATTTACCCTTAGATCTTCTTTCAGGAGGGTTATGGTTTTACCCCTTAAGTTCAGGTCTCGGATGCACAGTTAACTGCTATCTGTAGTGGAGGTAGGGGTTCAACTCCATCCTTCTACATGTAGATATCCACTGGTCCGAGCCCCACTGCTGAAAAGACCATTTTCCCCCCATTAAATGGTCTTGGCACCGCTGTCAAAAACAACTGACCATAAATGTATGAGTTTACGTCTGGACACTCAATCCTGTTTTTCTGTATGTCAACTGTTATGCCAGGACCCCGCTATCTTGATAATGACTCTTTTGTACTAAAAGTTCTGAAAACAGGATGTGTGGCAACTTCCCTGGTAGTCCAGTAGCTAGGATTATGTGCTTCTACTTGCAGGGGCCATGGGTTCGACCCCTGGTTGGGGAATCCCACAGGCCGCATGGCAGGGAAGCAAGCAAGAACTCAAACAATCGATAGAGTAGGTGTGACTCCTTCAGGTTTTCCCCTCTTTCTGAACAATTCTTGGCAATTCAGGCTCCCTTGCATTTCCATATCAGCACTGGGACAAGCTTGTTAAAGTCTGTGAGCAAAGCAGCTGAGACCTGAAGGACACGTACTGGGTGCACAGGTCGTGTTGGTAAGCAGTGCCATCTTGATAAGAATGTCTGATCCAGGAGCCTGGAGCATCTATTTAGGTCTCAGCTTCTTTCAGCATGTTTATAGCTTTCAGTGCACTAGCCTTGTTCTTTAACTTTTTCTTTTCGATGCACTATTAAATGATTTCTTAGTTTCACCTTCAGGCTGTGTGTTGTTATCGTATAAAAACAAAAGTGTGCTTGTGTATAGGTCTGGTACCCTGCGACCACACAGAATTCATTTATTCACTCCAGAACTTTTGGTGTGGATTTCTGAGGATTTTCTATATGCAAGATGATGTCATCTGCAGACAGTTCCAGTTCTTCCATTCCAATCTGGACGCCTTTTTATCCCCTTTGCCTAGTTCCCTGGCCAGAAAGTCTGGTGATACTGAACAGAAATGTTAAGAATGTTCCTGATCATACAGTCTGCAGTCTCAGTATGATGTGAACTGTGGGTTTTTCTCAGATGACCTTTATCAGGTTGACACGTTCCCTCTATTTCCAGCTTGCTGAGTGTTTATCGTGAAATAGTATCCAATTTTGTCAACTGCTTTCTGCTTCTATTAAGATGATCACTCTTGTCCTCTATGCTATTAATATGTATGTTAATTAACACTCAGATGTTAAACCAACCTTGCATTTTGGGGATAAATCTCCATTATCATGTGTTTAGACCCTTTTTGGTTGCTGGATCCAGTCTGTAAATATTTTGCTGAGTTTCTGCATCTATATTCATTAGAGACGCTGGTTGGTAGTTTCTTGTCCTGCGGTCTCTCTGGCCAGCTTTCCTGTCAGGGTACTACTGGCCTCATGCAATAAGGTGGGGAATATTCCATCGTCTTTATTTTCTGGAAGAATTTATGAGGAACACTGCATTTCCTCTTTAAATGCTTGGCAGAGTTCTCAAGAGGAGCCAGGACCTGAGGGTGTCCTTGTGGGAAGCCTCTGTATCATTTAATAGTGACTTGGTTTCCTCTCCTGTTACAGGTCTATTCAGTGCAATCTTTTGTATCTTTCTGGAAATTCATCCATTTCATCTGTTTTCTAATTTATTGGCATAACACTGCTCATAGTATTATCTTACAGCGCTTTTAATTTTCTGTACGATCAGCAGTAACAACCCCCCTTTCATCTTGATTTTGGCTGGCTGTGTCTTCTTTTCTAGCTAAAGGCTTATCAATTTTTCTAACATTTTCAAAGACATCTTCATTGATTCTCTCTGTTTCTCATTTCACAGATTTCTGCTCTAATGGTTATTATTTCCTTCCTCCTTCTTGCTCTGGGTTTGGTTTGCTTTCCTCTCTCTAGTTTCTTAAGGCCAAACTTTAAGTCACTGACTTCAGATCATTCTTCTAATATAGGCTTTTGCAGCTATAAATTTCCCTCTAAGCCCTACTTCAGTAGCACCCAATATATGTTGGTATGTTATTCCCATTTTCTTTGTTACGCTATTTTCTAGTTTCCCTTGTGATTTTTTTTGCCAATCCATTGATTATTTAAGAGCGTGTGGCCTACTTCCCAAACACTGTGGATTTCCCAAACTGTCTTCTGTGGATTCTTTTCAGCTCCTCTGTGATTTGAGAAGACACTTGTATGGATTTCACCCTTTTAAACTTATTCCCACTCTCTCTAGGGCCTGAACCATGTGGCCCCCTCCTGCAGACGGTTCCACACTTGAGAGGCAGTGTGTTGCTACCACTGGGTGGGACATGCTGCAGGTGTCAGATACGTTGGCTGGTCATCACCAGTCTGACCACTGGATCGACCCATTACTGAAGGCTCCAATTAGTATGGTTCAAAGTCCATCTCTCCCTTCACTACTGTAATGTTTTGCTTCATATATTTGGAACTCTGACATTAGGTATGTGTGCTAGCAGATAATGGTTTTCATGTAGTCAAACTAACCAAACCTGCATAACTTCTGGATGCGACCCACACATCATGGAACCACTGGATTCAATATGGCATTTACCACTGTGCCTGACAGTCCCCCAGACTAGACACTCTGTGTTTCTTCTGACCAGAGGACAAACACCTAAACCTCCAGCCTTCTGTTGACCAGGAGGCTGCCTTGAGCAGGGCCGGCCAACCACTAAGGCTCCTGACGCTTCTCACATCTGGACAGATGGCAGGCAGTGTGCCCGTCCACCTGGCTCCGCCTGGACCCCCTCTCCTTCAGCCCCTCCACTTTTTGCCCCTCCTCCCCTTGTTTCTCCTAACTATATAGGGTTGTTCCTTTGTAAAACCCCCTTTCTGACTCTTGGTGGCATTTTGGGAGGTAACAGTTGCACACATTTTACCAGTCATATTTACCTGAAAAAAATATTTTATCACATTATCTATCTCATAAAAAAAAATTACCAAGTCTCTGCATGATGAAGATTTCAATTATAACAACGTTCTCTTTAATAAAGCAACTGCTTCTCTGGGTGATTTTTGGTTTCACATATACATGAGTCATATTAGACTAAATTACAAAAAGTAAATCATGTAATATTAACTTTATGTTACATAAAGATTTCATTTTAGCTTATTTCAATGCTAAATAATCACTGGTTTACCTTTCCAGCAGCTCTGGGATGCTTACAACATTTTGAACGTGAAGACGCCACACAGCTTCAAGCAGCAAAGAATTCTGAAGAAAGTGACAGAACTATGAGTCCTTCACCCACACCTTTTCTTCTAAGACATTCAACTTATATGCCTAAAGATGTGCTTTCCTGAAAACCAAGCCTCCAACACTCACGTGACCATCTGAACCCCCATCCCCACCATGATCCTGCGTTCAGGCCCAGGCTCCAGCTTAACTCACCTCCAGGCCTTTCTCCAGGGTGGCCAGCACAAGACCCCACAGTGTAGCTAGCTGGTCACGCCAATTTCTTCTTTCTAGGGCCCTTCAGTGGTTTCTCTCCACTTTCAGGACAAAGGCCCTCCGGTTGCAGCCCTGACACGCCCCACCCCTTGGACATGGTGCCCCAGTCTGACTCGGGCCCCCACACCCACTCCACCCTTCTCTTCACCCAGGAATTCTGACTCAGGCCCCACCCCCAATGAGCTTCTTCCTGGAAGCCTTTTCTAACCACCCAATCAGACACCCTGCCCACTCTTCTCTGCTGCCTGCAAACACCCGGACCATCACAACCCTCATGCATTCAGCTCATTATCAGCAGGTGCTGGGACCATAGTAAAGCCTGACAATCACCTGAACTCTAGATAAACGCTGGATAAAAGTGGGGAAAAAACCATGAGTGCATCACCACCCTTGGGTTTCTTCTTTGCTACATAACTGACCCGATTTAGTAACTAAGCAATAACTTTCAACTGTAAATCAACTGTGTGCATCCTGTCGCTCAGTTGTCTCTGACTCTTTCCAACCCCAGGGACTGTAGCCCGCCAGGCTCCTCTGTCCATGGGATTTCCCAGGCAAGAGTACTGGAGTGGGTTACCATTTCCTTCTTCAGGGGTTCTTCTCAACCCAAGGATGGAACCTGTGTCTCTTACGTTGGCAGTGGCTTCTTTACCACTGCACCACCTGGGAAGCCCTGTCAGTCAACTATACTCCAGTAAAAACGTCTGTTCAAAAACCTGTAGGCCTACTGAATTTATAACTTTTCAAAAAACAACAGATAAGGGAATTCCCTGGTGATCCAATGGTTAGGACTCGGCCCTGTCACAGTCTCGGCCTGGGTTCAATCCTTGCTCCAGGAATTAAGATCCCACAAGCTGTACAGTGTGGCCAATAAAAATAAGAATAACTTTAAATTACGTTTTTCTAGTTTACTACCCTGGGAAATTATTCATCATAGTACACCTAAGAAGGCATAACATGATGTTTCTGTGTACAGCCTATTCTAATAAATATGACTAATGATGGGAGAATACTGATAAATATGGTAATTGAGGGTCCTTCTTCCCCATTCACAGAGACACTTGCTGAAAGCTTTCCACTCCAGTCTCTGTGATTAACAAGACGCTTGCTGGAAATTCCTAACAGAACCTGGGGATTCTATTGGCTCCACCAAAATGAACAAGATACTGCTTGAAAATCCTGGAATCAGAGTTACCATCTCAACTTTACCTGTGCTTTCCATAATTCTTGACAGAAGTAGAGACGGGAAAACATGCTCTGCGCTAATAAGTTCTGAGCGATCTCCAACAAGGACGACAATTTCTTCTGAAAATAAATTAAATCCTTTCTAAGAAAGCATATTAAACGTCCAGTTTTCCCAGACAGATGAACAGCAACAAGCACAGTCCCCTCACTCGCGCTGTATCTTACCCTCTGCTCTGGTGTCAGCAGCACCTTGGGAGGGGGCCTCGTGTCTGCCTCACAGATCCGCATGAAGCCAGATGCCACCACCTGGCTGGACAGGACAGCCACCGGAATGCCCAGCCGTGTGGCTTGATCCCCCAAAGCAGAGCCTTAAAGACAGAACAAAATATGGAGATACCCAACAAAATCTACTGAAGGAGACTGGTTAAATGCCTTCTCTTAAGCTCTAGCACTACAGAAAACTGCCTTTTGAAGGGGAGAAGAGACCTGGGGGACACAACATATAAAAGTAAGGCAATTTCAGTCTGGTTGAAGATCTCACGATGGTCTGGGGCCCCTGAAGCCTAGGGCTGCATACCCATACACACACATTTGGACATTATGGGTGACACAAACAGGGCGCTTGGCAGATGGATTCTCTTTCAATTTAATTTTTGGCTGTGCTGGGTCTGTAATAAATTACAGAAATTGAAAAAAGAAGAAGTGGAGCCTGAAGATGTGACTGATTTACTGCAACCTCGCGATAAAATTTGAAGGATGAGGAGCTGCTTCTTATGTCTGAGCCAAGAAGGTGGTTTCTTAAGATTGAATATAGTCCTTGAGAATATGTCAAGCAGCTGCTCAGATGACAACAAAAGATTTAGATTATTACAGAAACTTAGCTGATAAAGCAGCAGCAGGATTTGAAAAGACTGACTCCAACTTTGAGTCAATCTTTGAGTGGGTAAAATGTTATTACCCAGCACTGCAGGCCACGGAGAGAGAATCTGTGAAAGGAAGACACAGAGGACTTCACTGTTATCTTGTCTTAAGAAATGGCCACAACCATTCCAGCCTTCAGCAACTTCTACCCTGATCAGTCAGCAGCCTCAACAGTGAGGGAGACCCTCTTACCAGTAACAGAGATTATGGCTCTCTAAGGGCTTAGACGATGGTTAACATTTTTAGCAATAAAGTCTTTTTTAAATTTTAGCAATAGAGCATTTTCTAATTCAGGTATGCACACTGTTCTTTTAGACATAATGCTGTTGCACACTTAGTAGATTACTGTGCCATGTAAATGTAACATTTTTATGCACAAGGAAATGAAAAAAATCTGTGGGACTTGCTTGCCTGCAACACTGGCTTCCCAGCAATAGCCCGGGACAGCCTTCATCTCCAGCTGCCTTCTGCTCTTCCCTACCCAGCATGGCCTGTTCCTGCCACTTCCAGAAACGAGGACCATATTTCTGTCCCATCTTCCCAGGGGTCACTTAGGTTCCTACTGTTCTGAGCCCGATGCACAGTCGCTGTTTTTAAACAAGAGCCTCAAAACAAGCCCCAAGTAAGCCACAGAAACTTGTTGTTGGTGACCACAAGTATAAGTAAAAAACCATTATTTGGGGGAATTTAAACATATCTGCCTGTTAGAAGCACATCAACGTCACTTTACGAACAGCTCTGCCATAACGCAATATATTAAGAAAACAAACCTATAACTCACCTATCAATGAACTGGAAAGCTTAGTGTGGGCCTCAGGACCATCACAATCAATCAACTGGCGGAGACACAGCTGGTCACAGGGAGGATCTTCCACCTAGAAACCAAACACCAAGAACTCCACTTCAAAATTCAAGCCATGTCCTGAAGACAACCAAAGTGTACACAGTGCTTGCCTACTGTTCGATTCCCAAATAATCTGAGGTGAAAAAAATTTTAAGGTGAAACTTACTAAAACCTTTGAGAATTACCAGACTCCTCCCTGGACTATTCTACCTCCAAATAGATAAATGCTCCTCCCAGATACTCACGAGTCTTGCCAGGTGTCTCTTCATAAAGGTGATGCCTTTGAGAGGCTCAAAAACCTGCAACCCAAATGTGCTTACAAAGGCAAAGCCAACTGCCTCTCACCTCCAGAATGAGGTCATTCAGGTTTAGATGGCGTCTCAGGAGGCGAAAGGCTGACTCTCTCACCTTCTGCTCCCCTTCGGGACTCAGTTTCTGCCTCTCAACCCTTCCCTCTAGGGAAGAAAATCAGTTTCACAAAAATTACAGCACTCCTTAAAAACTCAGGCAAGGAAACACTGTGACACGCTGTACCCCTGAAGGTGATGCACCCTGGAACGTTATGTCCATGGGACTCCTGCCAAAAACCGCACAAGCTTAATCTAATCCTAGGACATATCAGACACACCCAACAGAGGGGCACTCCTTCAAAAGCCCAGGTCAGGAAGACCCAGGAACTGTCACCCACGCAGGGACCAAGGAGAAGGGAGTAACTGACACGTGGGAGCCTGGACAGAAAAAGGACTTTACGGGGAAAACTGATGAAATCTGAGCAAAGTTTAGTTTAGCTGGTTAGGATTGTACCAAAGCTACTTTCTTGGGATTGATCCTTTCAAAGGTGACTCGGGCTGAGCGGAGCTGAACAATTACTGTCATCCAGGCTACTGGGGGGTGGGGGAGGTCAATCTTACGTCTCTACCTTCTGGAATCGCCCCTCGTGACCGCACGTAGGACAGAGTGGACAGAGGGCTGCCAGAATGGCAGCGGGTGAGCGTGGAGAGATCAGGACTCCGGGATCAGGATGAAGGGGGACGAGGATGGGCAGAAGAAGATTCGGGGGAGAAGGAGTCTTGGGGCCCGCGCCCACCTACCCAGCAGCTCAGCCCACGATCTCCTGCGGACCCCAGGCCCCTGATCCGAGGCGGGGACCCGGGCCCCGCGGGCTGACATGTCGCTAACAGAGCGCGGGGCCAGGGTTCTAGGGGTCCTACCCGCGCTCCCCTCTCATTGGCTGCGGACAGACGCGAGCGTCCATTGGCTGCCAGCTGCCAGGCCACACCCACCCCGGGGGCGGAGGCTCGGCGGCCATCTCGTCCGGCGCTGAGGCGGCCATCTTGCAGGTGGCGGGAGACCGGGGTCAGCCGTGTCTGTGGAATTTATTTAGGTCCGACTGAAGGCGGAGATTAGCGGCGCTGAGTCAGACGGAACCACCGGGAGAAGACTGTGCCATCCCTTTTGCTTTATTCCTGTCGAGGTGAGCAGATGTGTGTGTGAGGAAACAACCGACAACCCCAAATTCCGGAGACGCCAGAACGACGCCGCCTGTAGGGAACCGAGGAGAACGAGTCTGCGCTCGGGAGCCCGGCGGCGGTACTGAGGCTGCCCCTCCCTCCTCCTCCCCAGACTTAAGCGAAGTGTCGCCGCGAGGCCGCGCACGCCGGGGTCGCACAACAGGGGTCTCCCACTGAAATCCATTTCCAGCCCCCTCGCCCCGCTCAGGAGGATGTGGGGAGGAGGACTGGAATCCGGGCTTGTAACCACGGTGACCAGCTCATGTCCCGGAAAGTCCTCTTGTTAGAAAGATGCTCCCAATATTCAGCCCACTTAGGAATTTACAGGGATTCAGTGGGTATGTGCCTGGTCTGGGCGCAGACACTGACGTGCACCCCAGTCTCTGTGTCCAGGTTTTCAGGCAACGTGGTTTCCTCGGCCGTGAAGTCGGGGTGAGGGATGCCCTCAGACAGCGCTCACTGCCACCCGCTGAACCTTTTCCAGGTGGCCGGAATGTGCGTGCAGGCCGTGACCACCACTCCTGCTGCCCCCCGCCATGGGGGCTGTTGAACTTGAGTAAACAAGGGTCCGAGGGAGGTGGGCCTTGTGGGTTGCAAAATGTGGCCAGGAGTCCAACCCCTCAGTCTTTGTCCCTTCCATTTGGGCTGGTGATGACATGCGAGTGACATGATGCAAACAGGAGTTTGAAATGAGCTCATGCTGAGAGTCAGGGAACCTTCCCAGCGACCCTCAAAAGAACAGCCTGAGCCAGCCCACCAAGGACCAAACATGGAGGAGAGGCAGCCGCTCAGCCAGCAGGCCCTGGCCAGCTGCCTGCCTACTGCCAGAACCTGCAAATTAGGCCATCCAGCTGCCAGTGACCTGTAAATGAGGGGTCAAGACTGGCTGACACCAGAACTGCCACAGGCACATGATCAGGCGCTAAGCCCACAGCTGAGGAGGGGAGCACCCACGTGGCCTTGTAAGTATTGAGAAGACCTTGCCTCCAGGCCCAGTGAGCAGAACCCTGGCAGGTGCATGTCCCCAGTTATGCAGCTGGTTGAAAAGAGACTGGGGAGGCAGAGGCGGCTGAGATGGACTCAGACCATCATTCGGCAGTGGAACAGGGGCTTGACCAGAGTGGTGGCCTTGAGGTGAAGAGAAGTGATGAGATCGATTCCTGCCTCAAAGGTTGATCCCCCAGCTGAGGAAGAAGTACAGAGTTTTCTAACCCGAGCCCATGGAAATGCGGAGATACACATATTATACACACAAGCACAACACACATGCACATCATGTTTGCATACATCATACCATATACTTGTACATCATATATGTACACGTGCATCATACGCACAAACATCGTATGCATGCATTGATACACGATATGCACGTGTATGTATAACCTACATATTCACGTACACCATACACACACGTCATATTCACATACATCATACCATATACTCATCATTTGTATACATGTACACACAAACATGCATACATACATTGGGATGCCATATGCATACATGTATACATCACACATATATCATATACACACATCACATACTTACCCACATACATCAGCCGAGAGGTGGCAACACTGGGAGGACGGTTGAGAGACAGTAACAGGACAGGCCCAGAGTTCAAGTGTGAGTGTGTCGGATTCAAGATAACAGACCCTGGATGGGGCTGCCAGGGAAGTAGGCTGTAGGAGCCTCAAAACACACATGCGCACACACACACCAGGGCTACCCGTCCCTGCCCATCTTGGCAGTCCTCACCCGCCTGCTTCAAAGAACAGTGGAGAGCAGATACCCAGTCATTGGAAGCATGTCAAACATGCCATTGTCGTGACCCATGTGTCCCCCTGTGCTGGATGGACCTTCTCTGGGGAAGGGGCTGTAACTAAGTATTTCCAAAACATCGTAGGAGCCTGTGCCTTGCCAGCATCTGCTGATAGTCTACATTATTTAGGGGCTGCTGCTGTTAAATCCAGAGAAGGCAATGGCACCCCACTCCAGTACTCTTGCCTGGGAGATCCCATGGACGGAGGAGCCTTGTAGGCTACAGTCCATGGGGTCGCTAAGAGTCGGACACGACTGAGTAACTTCACTTTCACTTTTCACTTTCATGCATTGGAGAAGGCAATGGCAACCCACTCCAGTGTTCTTGCCTAGAGAATCCCAGGGATGGGGGAGCCTGGTGGGCTTCGGTCTATGGGGTCGCACAGAGTCAGACATGACTGACGCGACTTAGCAGCAGCAGCTGTTAAATCACTTCAGTCGTGTCCGACTCTGCGACCCCACAAAAGGCAGCCCACCAGGCTATTTTCCTTTAAATTTAGTCATTTTTTTCCTCTTTCCTTCCTGTTTGGCTACCTTGGGTCCTGCTGTGCACAGGCTTTCTGTAGTTGCAGTGCTTGGGCTTCTTATTGCAGTGGCTTCTTTTGTTGCAGAGCCCAGGCTCTCCAAGTAATTGTGGCTCGCAGGCTCTGGAGCCTGCAGACTTCAGTAGTTGTGCAAAGGCTTAGTTCCCCCAAGGCATGTGGGATCTTAGTTCCAGACCAGGGATTGAACCCAGACACCCTGCATTGGGAGTGTGGGGTCTCAGCCATTGAACTACCAGGGAAGTCCCTGACTGCACTTTATTTATTTTTAAAATTTATTTATTTGTTTAATTTTTGGTTGTTCTGGGTCTTTGTTGCTGCCAGTGAACTTTCTCTCACTGTCGGATTAACAGTGTAATTAATAAATTATTTATTGTTGGGTTATTTTTGTTTTGTGACAAGTGGGTGCTACTCATCTTTGCAGAGCTTGGGCTTCTCGTGGTGGTGGCTTCTCTAGCTGTGGCACGCAGGCCCTAGACCTGCAGACTCAGTAGTTGAGGTGCACAGGCTTTAGTTGCTCCTCGCCATGTGGAATCTTACCAGAAATCTAACCTGTGTCCCTTGCATTGGCAGGCAGATTCTTATCCACTGTACCACCAAGAAAGTCACCTGACTCCATTTAAAATAAGGTTTCTGTTAATTTTCACACTCTAAAGAAACCCCCAATGTCACCAGTGGGAAGCAAACAGTGTTCTTGAGTATTTTCTCAGCTGCTGACCAGGAATCCAGAGAAAGCACCTCTGTAAGCACTCCCTCCTTGTCCCCTCGGCAGAACAGCCCTGTCTGCCTCCCCTCCATCGTAGTCTTGTGGGATTTCTTCTCACCATCTTGGTTTAGCTCTGGGTCCCCACTTCCTGCTAATACCAGCCTAGAAATCCGTAGTCATACCCAGCCCCAGTGCCCTTCCCCCAGAGCTGTGTTGGCTCCTTTTAGAAATCAAGCACAGCCTAGCTGAATCCAGCACCCCTGGGAATTCATGGCCTTTATCATTATCCCAAAATAAACCTAAAGCACAAACCACAGCCTCTTGAGTTTCAGCTTTCCTCCCAGACCCCTGGGCCCTGCCTCTCTGCACGGATGGTGACAGAGAAGGCATTCAGGGGCTGGTTGCTCACAGCGTCCAGTGTGCACAGATCCCCTGGGAGAAGCCGACCTGTTTTTCAGGCTGAAGTGGAATTCAGTGCAAGCTGAGAGTCTCTGCTTCCTTTGCAACAGGTGAAATGGCTCTGCCTCTGTCTAGGGGAATTAACTGGCCTTTCATCTCATGTCTGACATTTAACCTAGTTGCTTATATGCCTGACTCACTCTGACCTTTGTCTCTGAACTCTCAGCATGCTCTCAGTGTGGCACCCTGGAGCCCTACACTGTCCTCCTGGAATCAGGTACGTGTATTCCACATGCCACCTGTATTTCCGGCTCTAACTTTTTGGCATCCAGGGGTCAAACCAGGATCTTTTAGTTTCTATTCTGCTAAGATCCTTAGATGTAGTATTCCTGGAGATTTTAGCCTCTGGCCAGTGGCAGTCATGAGCCACCCACCCCTCTGATGCTCTGCCCTGGCACAGACACTATCTGTAATCCCCTTAGCACGTCGGACACAGATAGTGGGAAAAGCAGACGTAACCAGTGGGGTTGTGTAGCCATCTGTCCATGTCTCACCTGCAGTGACCTTTGTTTCCCTGTGGCTGTTTGCCCCTGAGGACCTGGGGGATTCTTAGGGGGACCTGGTCAGATTTTTCAAACTGATCCCAGTCTTAAGACATGAACACTTAGTACTCAGCAAATATCTGTGAATGAACAGCCTACACTATGAGTATCTGGGGAGTGTGCTAGTCCAAGTACTGGTGGGTTAGTCACTGCACTGAAGGTTTCCGTTCTGACTCCAAGCACAGCCCATGGTGCCTGACAGCCTTCCTCGTGTACTGGACATGAAGGGTGAAAGACACGGCTTCAGGGGTGGGCTACGGCTGATCCCATCATTGTAGAAATGACCTGGATCCAATGCTTTCCCGGTTGGTTTCATGGCTGACCCATCAGTTTCTGTTTCTTGTTGAGACTGAACAGCTGGAGATACACTAGATTTTCATTTCTAAAATCCAGGGGGCAACTTGGAAGAACTGTTTCTTCGACTTAGTTCTGTGTAGTGTTATTGGTGGACAAAGAGCTCCATGTTTTGACTTGAAAGCCACTTTCTACTGGGATGAACCCCGTTCACATCTCAACCAGGCATCGTCTGCCCTCCCTCGGTGGCAGAGTTACCCACACGAGTTTTTATTAAAGTATGGGTGGGACTTGGCTTTCCACTCCAGGAAGGAAGTGAACACCTTGACTCTGACTTGTAACCACTGTGTGTGCCCACCAACCAGATCAGAAACCACTGCATCTGGTTGATCAGTTTCGGTCTGGCAGAGTCACTCCATTGCCCTTTACTGACTAAGAAGCCACACTTACACTCCCAGGCTACACCCGTGACACCCCTCTCGCTGCCACCACCTGCAGGCTGCTGTTGCTTGCCTGTGTCCATTTCTGGAGCTCATTTGGGACTTTTTCGGGAGATGTGTGAAAAGTGACCTGGCAGGAAAAAAACAAAATGGTTTCTAGGGGCATCTTGAGAGCTGCCTGATGCTTCTGTTTTCATAATTTGCTACAGCTAGAGAGACAAACCTTCAGATATTGAGATAGATAAGTAGAACCTAACAACTTTTTTTTTTTTTTAGTAAAACCCCAGTGTTGTACATCTTGCTGGCTAAAGTGCACAGGGGTCCCTGAAAAGATAATGACAGATCAGAAGTGGTCTTGTACCTTACACAGGTGATTGCAGGGCCCCTGGATCCGGTAGATGTGAGACATCACTATGCCAAGTACAAATCGGCATAACAGGTCTTCAGGTAGTTATTTTCAGAAGATTTTATAAGCCCAATTCTTATATGTCCTTGTGTCTAGAAAAGCAGTAAAAGCACTGTGACATCTGCTTGTGACTAGTACCAAGCCTCTGGCAAAATGTGTGCCTGGCTGTACATCCCCCTTTACTAAAATCATGTACATACTGACCTTCCCCTGCCTCTTAGGGGCAGTTCTGTGCAGCTGTCTGATGCTGCCTCGTTCCAGATAAACTTACAGTTCTCTTGGTGGTCCCCCGCCCCCCCCCGCCCCCCCCCCCCCCCATGAACAACTAGGTCCTTACCAAGGCCTATCTCCATCAAACAAGACCCTCAGGGAACTTGAGGCCCTTTGAAGAAGTACCAAGAAAGGTACTTTTGCTACAACCCAAGCATCTTCCAGTTGAGAGTACTTGCCACTTTCTGCCCTGGGGCCAGGGTGCCCCTTTTGAGAGGCTCATGCTAGCAGGAGGCAGGGGGTGGCTCTGCCCAAGGTAGGAGCAGTGACCCTAACTTCCAGTGAGTTGGTGGTGGTCTGAATGGAAGACTTTACCTGCACGGAGTCTGAAAGCACCCCTTGTGTGGGTTCATGGGGAACAGCCACGTGGGGGAGGAGAGGACAGCTCCGTGTCCTGTGAGTCTGGGCCTTAACCTCACCACCATCTGGGAACTCCCCACTGTTGTAAGACACACCTGGAGGTTCTCCCTGACCTCTACTGACAACCATGGGTGGGGGTTCCGGTGGGTGAAGTTTAGGCAGAAGATCAGGTCTTAGCTGTCATGCAGGATCTTTCCTTGCAGCACAGGGACTCATGCTGTGCAGGCTTTATTGCTCTGCATGTGGAATCAGTTCCCTGACCAGGGATCAAACCCTGCGTCCCCTGCATTGCAAAATGGACTCTTCACCACCAGACCACCAGGGTCCCTAGACAGGAAGATTAACTTGAGTCCAAGTGCTTGCAGTTCTTGGAGCCCCCATGCTCCACCTTCTTCACAGTGGTGGCACTGCCTGGTTTCTGCCTGCATACGTGCCAAGAACCAGGAAAGCTGAGAAAGTGCCCAGCTATTGGACGCCAAAACTTGTACGATTGATTCATCTGTACAAACTCCTTTTTTTGGAAGATGAAAATGCCAGATGGGGTTATCTGAGAGTAGGGCCCTACGGGGCCGCCTACAAGTCTTCAATGAGGTGACATTGCAACTCTGCTGTGATTTCTATCTAAAGCTGTTGAGAATTCCCAGGAACTTTCCAGTCCCAAGTTCCACTACAGACCTGAGAGAATCGCCAGCATGGAGAAATTCAGGAATCTAGGCCATGCGCTATCCAGGGTGGGGACCGTCGCCTTTCTTGCCTCACCTACCAGTGCATTCTGGCCTTGTCACTCTGACCCAGTGCAACCAGGGCGGAAGAGCCCGCGGGGGCGCCTTTGAGCCGGTGCTCTAGGCCAAGGGTGAAGCGCCGCCAGAGCTGTCAACACTGACGCGTGTTTCCGCTGGAAAAGGGACACTTAAGTGCTTCCTTCCTCGGGTCTTCCTGGCTCTCTTCACGGAGTGGTGACTCCCGAGGTGACTTGGCCAGCTGGCTCTGCAGCACCGCCTGCCCCTCCGGGAGTCACAGTCCTCCGGCTCCCCCGCAGTCACCGGGGTGGGGCTTGGGCGGGATGTTGGCCTGACACGCGTGTTGAGAGCCTAGTGTGCGTTCGCGGGCCGGGCGAGGAGGACCGCGTCTCCGTAGGTGCCCCCCACCCCGGGCGCCCCTCTGCGGGTCGACCCTGCGCACCCCTGCACCCTCCCCCGGACTCTTCCGGGACCTCTTCCCGGCTCTGCGTTCCCCCAGCACCCTGATCCCGGCCTGTCCATCCCCGCCTCAAGCCCAGCTCCGCGCCCTCTCCCGCCTGCCCATCCCCTCCGCGGAACTCCCCTCCCTTCCCCTCTCCTGCCCTCCTCCCCTGCGCGCCTTCACCTGCGGCCGCTCGCGCTGGGCGGGGCCGGGCGATGACAAAGCAGCGGCCGGCGGCGCGGGATCCGCCCCCCGCGCTTCGCGGGCGCGCCGGCCCCGGCGCGGCTGTTATGGAAACCGGCCGGGCGCGCAGGCGGCGATGATGGGGCGGCCATGGCCCGGGCCGGCAGCTCCAGCGGCGACGCGGCGGCGGGCGAGCGGGCCGGGGGCGCGGGGCGCTCCGAGCCGTGGGAGCTGTCCCTGGAGGAGGTGCTGAAGGCGTACGAGCAGCCCATCAACGAGGAGCAGGCGTGGGCCGTGTGCTTCCAGTGCTGCCGCGGGCTGCGGGGCGCGCCGGGCGGCCGGCGGCGCATCCGGGACACGGCGGACATCCTCCTGCGCAGAGACGGCTCGGTCAGCGCGCGGCGGGAGTCCGGCGCCGCTGGTGAGGCCGGGGACGGGGTCGCTGCGGGGCGGGGGGCGGCGCCCGCGGCGGGGAGAGACTGCGACCCTCCCTCCCTCCCTCTGCCCAACCTGGCCTCGGAACCGGCGCCCCCTTTGCCGCGCCTTCTCTCTGCGGGACCCGCCGACCTCTCCCACTTCCGCGCCCCCTCTGCCGCACTGGGGGCCCTCCTCTGGCTTCTCTCTCTACTGGACTGGAAGGCCCTCCTCCCCCTCTCCCTTTTCTGGGTTGGGAGCCCCCCCAACTCTCCGTTGGAGCTCGGACCTCTGTCCCTCGGCTCCCCCCAACACACACACGCACACCTGGAACCCATCTTACCATCAGGGCCAGTGCTGGCTGGAGAGGAGAGGAGCTTTGGCTCCTTGGCCGAGGACGTTCCTCAGGGAGACCAGACTCTGCCTTTCCTGCCCGCTCTCCCCACCCGGTCTGCTTCCTTCTGCTCTGGGAGTCGGTCCCACCCAGTGACTGGTGGTGTGGATCGTTGTTGGACTGGTATTTAGGCAAGAAAGGAAACGTTTTGCTTGGGCTCTTTTTTGTGGGTCTGCCGATTTAATAGAGAAAGGAAAATGTAAGATTTGGGGAACAGCTTGCTTAGTATTCGACTCTTAACCATGAGCAATATTCAACAATGAAGCCCTTGAAAGATACTTGAAATCTTTGGAGAATGATGAGTTTAAGTGATTTTTAGCCTCTTTAAGAAAAAAGTTTTCTTCCCTGGAGAACCAGGGTGCTGGTGCCGAGCATACTACCCCTAAAACGGATATACCTGGGGAAGTGCACCGACCAGCTGTGTGTGCTGGAGAGGTGGGTTTGCAGAAATCCATGCGATGGGCCAGGCCGAAGCTAGCCAGTAGGACAGTTCCTTTGATAACCAGGCAATCTGCTGAATGCTTGCCACTCCTCGACCCTCAGTATTCTTCCACAAGCTCCCATCTCATCTGTGTGCCCTGTTCCCACCTCCCTAACACAGCAGTTGGGTGATATTTGAGAGTTGCTCTATTTGCACAAAAAGCTCTAATATATTTGTCTAGATGAAATAATAAGAACTGGACTCAAATGGTACTGTTTCCATTCTGCGCACAGGTAATCTGAGGCTCAGGCTTACCTGTCACACAGGAAGGGTTAGGATCTGGATTCAGCACAGATGCTCTCAGTGCCTGTGGACACCGTCCTCACAGGTGGGCTCAGAACATGGGACAGGGTGGCCTCGTCTCACCTGTGGGCCCTGGAGTCTGTATGTTCACAAAGAGCTTTTCTCTCACAACTGTATTTCCTCCTTGAAAGACCTTCCCTGTGTCCCTGCTCATCCCTGGAGACAAACAACATAACCCAGGGACTGGCTTCTGCCACCGCAGAACAGGGCTGTAAGGGCCTGCCTGGTCTGACCCTCTGATTTAAAAGGTGGGGAACTGAGGCAGAGAGTAGTAAGTGGTCTGCTGCCAGTCCTGGCAGGTGGCTAGAACTGAGGGCTTCTCTTTGTAGAGGAGTCAGTATTGTCCACATGGAACCACGATGGCCATCCTCTGGGGTGGTGGTCTTCTGGACCTGTCCACCTCTCCTGCCCACCCCCTCTTCAGCCCCTTCTTCCTGGTCCCTGCAGACCCAGAAGCACTGACCTGTACCGGCCTGTAACACAGGAGCCCAATTTCATTTTCCATTAGATACGATCTTTAGTTTCTGTCCATAAGCATGTCTTGTAAAGGTGGATGAGGTTTGTGACTTGCTGCCTCTATAAAGACTGAGAAATAGACTACCCTGAACTTCCTCTTCTGTCCTTGTCGAGCTTTCATCAATCAGCTGAAACTTTAGGCCGACTGTCTCCTGTAGGTAGCTAACGCAGCATTTCTCTGGGACTTGGGTGCTTCTTTCAGTGGATTCACTGCAAAAAGTGTGCTGTGATAGCCGTCAAGAAAAAGGTCACATGGGCCCTCAGTTCCCAGCCCCCATCATGAAGTTCTGGTAAAGCTAGGCATTAAGTCATTGTTTAAGATAATGGTAAAGAAAGCAACAACCAGGTACTTCCCCAGTGGTCCAGTGGTTGAGACTCCAGGATTTCATTGCAGGGGGCACAGGTTTGATCCAAAAGGAAAAAAAGAAAAAAATCAACAACCAAACTAAACTTTACCTGGGGAGGATGAACAATATTATCTTAGGACATGAGCAGGAATACTTCCCACTTTCTGCTACTTGGGAAACGCTGACTTGAGTAAACTTCCTAATCTCAACCTCTTCATAACTGCTTGGAAGCCCCCCTTCTTCAAGTGGGGAAAATGAAGAAACATGTTAAGTGAAGTTATTTTTAGGAGGCTATTATTAAAACTTCCTGATAGGCAAAGGTTTTGTTTTTTGTTTAATTAAGGCAAGAAACTCCATCAGGCAGCACAGGTGCTGACCGTTCCCTGAGACAAAGCTCACTCCTTCCATGCAGTGTGGTCGTGGTCAGTGACCCTGGGGCAGTTTCAGTGGCATTTGTCCACCTGATGCCTCCAGGACAGGCCCCGCAGGACACTGGCTGCTCCCAAAGTGATGCTTGGCTGCCTCCTTGCTTGAGACCTGCCCGCCCAGCTGACATCTGCAGGGGAAACAGACATACTTTTCTCTTTGCACAGGCTCTCCACCTTGAAAGCCCCGGGCAGGCGGAGGGTGGATGCGGGGCTATCACAGGGCTGTGCCTTCTTTCACCTCCAACCTTCTCTGTTCTTACATGAATCCACACACTGCCCTACTTTTCCATGTTTGGTGTGTTTTTTGTCAGTTTTGATGCTAAAATTTTTCACAGGACCCATTCTGCACACCTGGGTGCCTCACGTGGCCCATCCACCAGCTCACACCTGCATCTGCAGCCCTCCCTCCTTTTCTGCCTGTAGTTCTGCGGCCCCTCTGCCACCCCCCAGACACCGGCACCTGTCCCCTTGCTGCCCACCGCTACCTGGAGGCAAGACTTTTCCAGTTTACCTCCTTGGCAGCCCTGTGTCATGACCTCCGTTCTTCACCTCTTTACCTCCAGCCCAGCAGCTGGAGTTAGGGTGAAGTTTAGGGGCCCCCTTTCCTCCCCCATAAACTGGGGTGAAAGTGGCACGTGCCTGGGGACAGGGGAAGACTAATGAGGGAATGTTAGTGTGAAGCCGGTGTCCACCCTGGGCCCAAGGACCTGTGCACACAGCAGACATATGGACACACACACAGGCACACAGACACGTGGGCACGTGGACACACAGTGCTGCCGCCACCACAGCTGCTGCATTTCTGTGCTGCCGGCACTGTGTGTGTAAGTGGGGCTGCCCCTTCCCATGGGAGGCACCTTTTCACGTTTCTCCTGGCTCAGGGTGTCCCCTCCCAGAAGCTGAAGTGGGACCCCCAGTGTTCTGGGCAGCCCTGCGTGTCCTGTGGGCTCTGGGCCCTCATGCTGGACTTGCTAGGCCTCTGGCAGGTGGCCTCCTAAGTGACCAGGGTTGCCTGTATCTTTTAAACGGCCTTCCTCACAGGGGGGTGTGCAGTGATATGGGGAGAGCTTGGGATGGCTGCAGGCTGGGATGCTTCCCCTGGAAGACAGCACACATCCTGAACAGAGGAGCCAGAGCTTTTCCCATGTGGCTCTTGTCTCCTACTTCTTGGCCCTCTCCGAAGCTGCTGGTGCCACCCACCCTGGCTGTCCCCCAGCTGCCCCCTCCAGGCCCTTTGCTCCTCTGAGGGTCACCCAGGAAGACATGGTGTGGGGCTGCAGCGGCTCCACCTCGTCATCGAGGGAGATGGGGGCTTGCTCTGCAGCCTGCAGCCCACTGTCTCATTCAGGCCTCTGACGGGGAGGCAGAGCTATAAGCCCATCATACAGACAAGGAAACTGAGGTTCAGGAAGGCCGAGCAGCCATGCAGTCACCCGCGGGGAGACATGGGGGCAGGGCTGGGGTGTGGGCTTGGCTGGCTTGCGCCCACCCCTGCCTGACCTTGGGAAGTTACTTAGGCCTCTGGGTGCTTCAGTTTCAGTCTCTGTGGAATGGGGCTTTGCTAGCAGCTGCCCCAGAGGTCATGTGGTATCTGTGGAGCCTTGGGACATGCTGGCCCCGGGGAGGTGCTGCTCACATGCCCCATGTGCACCTCACCCAAGCATCGAGGAGGCTGTGTTGAGCCCAGGGCACCTGTGCGCATCACTGCCTCAGCTCCACCAGGAATCCAGTGGAAGCCTCCCCCAGGAATTCAGTGAGTGCCAAGTTCGTGGGTATCCACTCGAGCATTTTCCCCGGGGATTAGAGAATGCAAGCAAGCGGAGTGTTTTAAAAAATCAGGACTACTGAGGGAGCAAGCTACACAAACTTACTGCTTAATACAAATTTACCGTTGTAAAGCCATGATAATCCCTTTGCCTTAAGGTCATCTGAGTAACAACTGAACCTCCATCTGGACCCCAAGACAGAGTTCTGTCTTCTATCTTGGGTCCCTGGGGCTTGACTCGCTTCCTGGGCCTTGCTGCTGGGTAGGAAACCACACCCATGGTGATGTGTGAGTTTATGGCAGAAATGACCTGGAGGAGGAAGGACACACCGCAAACACAGGGCGCCTTTGACCCCTGTGCTGAACAAACAGCTTCCGGGTTTGGAGCACTTGTCTCCTCTTGGCTTCAGGTGGCATCTTGCTTTCACCAGCTCCTCTCTCGAGTGAAGAAGTGAGGAGTGGAGAGGAGAGTCCAAGGCTCCTTCCTGTGCTGACCCCAAGCCCAGAGGACATCATCAGCGGACGATCACCCCCCCCACCCGGCATCCTAGCAGGACACTGCATCCCCGTCCCCCTGTTCCCTGCGGTCAGGGAGGCAGGACACCAGGGTCCTTACTCACCACAATGCTCCTCAGCCCCAGCCCTGCAGAAGGGGGAGAGGCTGCCGGCACCCATCCCACCACCCCCTGCTGGCCCTAGGGAGGCACTGCCCCCAGGATTCCAGACTGCAGAGTCCTCACAGAGTTCTCTCCCACAAACGAAACCTGTTTCCTGTACTATGACAGGGTCATCTCAAAGAAAACGCCCCCACTTCTTGACTTTTTGTCTTTTGTTGTTTCCCGGAAGAAACTGAAACAACTTTCCACCCCGGCACATACTGGGGAGGGTGGTGAGGATGCCAGGGAAACCAGGTGGCTGCGTCTAGCTCCCATCTCACCGTGCATCAGTAGAGCCTTGCGTCTATCTCCGTCTCTCTGCTCTTCCCCAGGGAGAAGTTGGTTTGTAAATAAGTGAGCTAGTGTGCAGGATGCCAGGTGAGCAGCTTGTTATGTCAAGCTTCTATCAAAGTTATGTCAACTCCAGGTGTTCTGGGGGCTCTGGAGGGTGCAGCCGGGGTCTGGCTGTGCCTGGTGGGGCTCCCAGCACCACCATTCCTTAGCTGTGTGATCTTGGTAAACCCTCTCTGTCTCTAAGCTCCAGCTTCCTCATCTGCGGGGAGGGAGGCGTGGCCCTGAACTTTGCAGCAAAGCACTGGGCACGGGACCACTGCGGAGCTCCTTGCTCTGTACAGCCCAGAGGTTCCCCAAGCCTGAGTGACTTTAAATACAGCTGGGTTGGTGAAAACTCACCTCCACACCATGCTGGGTCTATAAAGAGTTCTGAAGAGTTGGCTGCCCCCTGCCCTTTATAGCAAGGTAACTCGGGGCCCCGGCCCCTCCATTTCTCCCACTTTCCACGATCTCTGTCCTTCACAGCTACAGACTTTTTACTGAACCTTCAATACAGGCCAAGGTATATGCCCAGGTACTCACTATTCCATCAACGCCACCCATGTTGGGAGTGCAGTGTTTTAATGGGAAAGTGTTTTCATGGCTCAGCCCTACACAAACTCCCTTTATCCCTGGCAATCTTCCTGTCTCTTGATGGCATTTGGAAAATATTTGCAGAGTTAGCAGGTTCACTCAGCGGAGAATGTCATGGTTTGTGTTTTTATCCACCTCAATTAAGGCAGCTGAAATTCATACCCTCCCACAGCTCTGTGTGCTTTATTCAAGCAAGGCTGTGGAAGGAGGTGGGTTTCCTGTCTTTCCAGCCTGGCCTCTTGGAAGGCTGGAGGGTGGCTCAGGCAGTGACTGGAGCACAGATTCTGGGGTCCCCCAGCCTGGCCGCAGCCAGCACCACCACTTACTAGCTGTGATACCTTGGGGCACATAAGCTCATCCCCTAGAGCCTCTGTTTCCTTATCTGTGAAGTGGGTACCAGGACCATCGACCTCCCAGGCTTGTACACTGGCTTTGCAAGTGCTTATAAACATGCCAGCTCAGTGCCATGTTTAATAATAAAATACCCACAGCCAAATTCAGCACCTGGGCACCCTGTATGAATGGCTGAGGTGCTGATAGTCTGGGGAGAAATCCCCAGTGCCAGAGGTGCAGCCAGATGGCAACTCACTCGCATGGCTGCTGGGAACCCTGGAGCAGAGCCTGCCTTCCCCACTGCAGCCAGCTTTCTCATCCGACTGGTTTGGGAGTGCATGGCTCCCTACAGCACCCAGGTTTCTCATCTGACTCTGAGTTGGGGGTGCATGGCTCCCCACTGTACCCGGGCTTCCCATCTGACTGAGCTGGGGGTATGCTGCTTCCCACTGCGAGGCCTTTCCTTGGGCCTGGCTGACCTGAGCTGCCCCCTTGACCCTTCCTCTCCCCTTTCACTCTTGCCCCCTGCCTACTTCCCCAGGGGGCGAGATGGGCTTCAAGGCCCTATAGGCTGCTCCTGTCTGAGTGGTCACTTCAGGGCGTGACTGCTGTGCAGGGTGGGACCATCTGCCCCAGGGCAGGGCCACAGGGCTTGCCTGGTGTCCGGCACAGAGCTGGGTCTTCTCAGTGTCCATCCAGTGACTGATGGCTCGGTGCCCTGGTTTCTGGTGGAGATCTTGTGAGATGTGCTGTGTGTTCCAGGGGGTAGGTGGGGGGCTGGCCCAGGGGATGCTGAAGCTTGTCTTGACTGCTGCTTCTCTTCTCTTGTAGAGCCCACAACAATGGTGTCACCGGCCAGCTCGGAAGCCCAGGTACTTTAAAAACAAAATTTAAATGTACTTGATCCGAAGTAACAGTTAGGTGTGTTGTATGCTGTAAATTAGCAGCACATACAGTTGTCCTTCTAGAAGGACTGGGAGATAGTGAAGCCTGGCATGCTGTAGTCCGTGGGGTCACAAGGAGCTGGACATGACTGAGCGACTGGACAACAGTTATACAGTTGTTCCTCTGAGGCAGGATGTGGATAAGTGCTCAGTGGCTTGGTGGAAAGGCTTGTGGGGAGACTATGCCTGAAAACAGGCATCGTGTATGGGCAGGGAAGCCTGTACACACGGGCTGGGGTGGGGTGGACTCGGGGGGTCTGAAACGTGGGATCTCCCCTGTGACCACTGGGCTCCTGGAGGTGCCTCCTGCTGACCAGAGGGCAGAAGGGGCAAAGGAGATGTGGTCTCCGTGGTCAGAGCGTTGGGCAGGCGTGGGGTTGGGGGACAAACAGGAAAAGCAGCCCATCCCCCGTGTCCCTGAGCTCCAGTGCCTCATCCCTAGGACCTTTATCTGTGTCTCCTGTCCCATCCGCCTGGCCCCAGGTGCTTTGTCCTGAATTTGATGTTTATTCCACTGCTTTATAAAAAATGGTTTTGTGTAAATACATATTTGTATGTTAAACACAGTGTTATAGAAAGGGGGTGGGCACAGCCAGTTGGTCTGCTGTGAAAGTGAAAGTCACTCAGTCATGGCCAGTTCTTTGCGACCCCATGGACTATAGCCCGCCAGACTCCTCTGTCCATGGGATTTCCCAGGCAAGAATACTGGAGTGGGTTGCCATGCCCTTCTCCAGGGGATATTCCTGACCCAGGGATCGAACCCTGTCTCCTGCATTGCAGGCAGATTCTTTACTCTCTGAGCCACAAGGGAAACCCATTGGTCTGTCACCGAGGATTTTTACCAACAATAATAAAACCATCGCAAAGTTTTCTGACTTTTTCTAGTCACCACATGCTGGCAATTCTTAATTGTGTCAGTGATAAAGTACATCCTCTGGCTGGGCGGATGCCCTGCTGTTTATACAACACGAGTTCCCAGGGGTTGCTCTGAGCTCACGCTGCACAGTGTCCTGGAACCTGAGTAAGAAAAGCCTTGCCCTGTTTTCAGGACGCGTCCATCTCACTGCTGTGCGTGGCTCCTGCTGCCAGGCTGCCCTGCCCCGCAGCCCCAGTGAATTTGTGTTCCCCACCCCTGATCCACTTGTGTTCCCTACTGTCATCAGTCTTGAAAACACTTACAAAGAACTTTGTATATAGGCTCGGGAATCGACGTGGGGGCCCCCAGGAAGTCGGTCAGGGCAGCCTCCTGGCCTGGGTGCTGAGATTCTCACTCCGGCCCTTCAGTGCCTTGGGCTGGTCCCGGGGCCTCAGCTGCTTGGTGCCCACACTGCCAGGAGCAGGGGGGCTCGGGGTTCTGCCTAGACTTTTCCCTGGGGGGAAGCCAGTGGTCTCTCCAGTGTCTGGGTCTGGGGCGGCTCTTTAGAGGCTTGCAGTGGAATTAACCCTTTCACTGATGTGAGGCCAGCACAGGCCAGAGACCAGAACCAGGGGAGGCAGGCCCAACAGGGGTGCTCTGTGCTGCACTGGAGCCAGGAAGCTTTGGTGTTAGGCCTGCTGCCTGCCCGGCCCGAGGGGTAGAGTGGTCTCCCCCAGAGAGGGTCACCCTGGGGTCAGCGGGGTCTGTGGGGCAAAGCTGGGGTGAGGTGGAGTTTACTCTGCTTTTTTTGTAAAAGTGATTTTATTCGTTTATTTTTGGCTGTGCTGGGTCTTTATTGATGCGTGGGCTTTTCTCTGGTTGTTGAGAATGGGAGCTACACTTTGTTGTGGTTCATGGGCTTCTCATTGCGGTGACTTCCCTTGTTGTGGAGCCTAGGCTCGAAAGCACAGGCTCATTAGCTGTGCCACTCGGGCTTAGCTGCTCTGCAGTACATGGGATCTGCCCAGACCAGGGATCGAACCTGCCACATCTCCTGCATTGGCAGGCGGAGTCTTCCCTCCTGAGCCACCAGGGAAGCTCATCTCTGTCTTCTTCCTGCACCTCCCTCTGGGCCAAGAAAGGACTGATGGGAACTTGTGTGAAGTGAGGTCCTTGCCCGCCCAGCAGTCCCAAGGGGCTGTCCCAGGGACTCCACTGGCCAGAGCAGGCCCTTTGACTCCTGATTCTGGGGTGTGACCTGTAGCCCAACTGGTCCTCGCCTCCTGAGGCAGAGATAAGGTGCCTCCAGGCTGGGAGCGTTATTGACTTTCACTGGAACTTCGCTCCCACAGGGCCTCACCCTCCCCAGGCGTCCCTGAGCCAGGCAGACCCCCCCTAAGCCCCTCCAGACTCAGGGCATCTTGGGAGGTGCTTCTGTAGACAGAGAAGGCCTGTTCTTGTGCCCTGCCCTCTGCCCAGCGCTGACTGTCACACTTTCCTTCAGCTCTGCTCTGACTCCTTCCCTTGGGGTCTGGGGGTGACATCACAGGAAACAGAGGAGAGACCAGAAAGGCCCAGAGGCCAGGTGGCCTGCACATGCCTGGCAAGGGTGTGGCTCCGTCCAGGGGCACGAGGTCAGGGCACAGGCTGCAGGCAGACCACCACCACCCCCCCCCCAGGCCAGCATGGCCCCCCTACCTGAGGCAGGCAGGTGACCAATGTTTTCCCCACCTGTGAGGGTCTTGAGACTAGTGGCAAAGAGCTGTGGCAAAGAGGTGTGTGTATATCTCTTGTACTGAGTCGTGAAAAGAAACCATTAATGCCCTTTCAAACACAAACACTTGGTGCTGTCAGCACTGGAAGCAGCTTCCTCATTCTTCTTGCTGTGCGCCACTGCCTGGCATCGAACCGCTTCCCCGGCGCCTCCCTGGAGCAGACCCAAGGCTGTGGGGCACAGACAGTACAGAACCTGGATCTGAAATGCTAATGGTGGTCCCTGAAAGCTCAATTCCCTAGGGGCTAAGTAACACCAAAAGCAGAGTTAAGAGGAGTGCAGGACTCGTCTCTAATGTGCTAATCTGCTTTTTAAAACCTTGTTGTGGAGAAAGAATTTTGAGTTTATGCAAAGCCAGCAGAATAGCATAGTGGCCCCACACAAGGCTCCACCAGCAAAGGACTCACCTATTCCCTGCAGCGCCCCCCCACTACCTGCCTGCTGGTGACCCCACCCCCTCTCCCTATATAGGTACAATTATTTTTTAGGTTTTTATCTTTCAGGTTAAATTCACATACATTGAAACTTACATGCAGCTGAAAATACTTGAGGGGGTCTCACTTTTTGTGAGATCCAGTGTCAAGCTTTATATGTATCATTAAGCAATTACTCCAGCAGCATTTATTGAATAAGCTAGCCTTTCTCCTCTGATTTAAAACATACTGTCATTGCACATGAACTAATGCTTCCTTAGGCTGCCTCTCTGTCTTTTTCTAAACACTTTTGTTGGGGGTAAACTGTACATGTGGCGAGCTCTGACTGGTGTGTAAGCAACACCACACACATCTTTCCCAACATGCTTCCCCCACCCCCCGACCCCCGGGAGCCAGGGGCCTGCCCTCTGTGGCTGTAGACTGCTTCTGTGTTGTCTGGAGCTCCAGAGTCCTGGCTCTGGGCGGTGCTGGGGGTTCAGGGCTGTGCACGGCTGACTAGTTAGTATCCCTCGGATCACCACCCCACTGACCTGGGGTGGATTTGACCTTTGTGGATTCCCCCACAGGGATTTCCGGTTTTCCTCTCTTGGTGAACCCCCCCCCCCGCGCGCCCCCCCCCCCCCGCGCGCCCCCAGCGCCCAGAGGAGCTGCAGTCTAGCGGTAAAGCGTGTCTTAATTATAAGAACCTGCCACGCAGTTTTCCGCGGTAGCTGTGCTGCTGGGGAGCACTGTGTTTCCCGGGTGGGGGCGGTGGTGCACCCCTCAGAGGACAGCTGCTATCCCATTTCACCAGTAGAACCCACCCGATGGTGACCTCCTGCGGCGGCTAGAACGCCCCCACCCCGCCCTGTGTGCCCGCCCTGCCTTGGCCTAACAGCAGGGCCCTGGCCTAACAGCAGGGCCCTGTCCCGCAGGTGGTGCAGTCGCTGGGCTTCGCTATCTACCGCGCGCTGGACTGGGGGCTGGCTGAGCACGAGGAGCGCGAGCTCAGCCCGCAGCTGGAGCGGCTCATCGACCTCATGGCCAACAGCGACTGCGATGACGACGGCGGTGGCGGGACGGCCGACGAAGGATACGGGGGTCCCGAGGAAGAAGAGGAGGCAGAGGGCGGCCCTCGCACCGTGCGCACCTTCGCACAGGCTATGCGCCTGTGTGCCGCGCGCCTGACCGAGCCCCGGGGCGCACAGACCCACTACCAGGCCGTGTGCCGCGCGCTCTTCGTGGAGACGCTGGAACTGCGCGCCTTCCTCGCCAGGGTCCGAGAAGCCAAGGAGGTGAGGCAAGCGAGTGGCCCAGGCTGGAGGGCCAAGGATTTGCCTGGAGTGGAGGGTAGTGGGTGGGGCCAGCCGAGCGAGGGGTGGGGTCCCAGAGGCGCCTCCACACGCAGAGGTGGGGCAGATGGGCAGGGCCCGGCCCTCTCCCTGCCTAGTTCCTTCTGTCCCTCCGTCTGTCCACAGTGGGTGTCCACTCTGTGGCAGACAGTCCTGAACACTTTGTAGGTTTTAGCTTAATCCTCAGTGTCCTGCTTACCTGGCTTTGCACAGAGGAGACCAGAGGCTCAGAAATTCACAAACTGGTGCCTTTACCCATGACCTCACTCGTGATGTCTCTAAGTCAGTCCTTAGCTTCCCTGGTCCTCATGTTTACATCTGCAAAAGGGACTGTGTCTCCAGGTCTCCTGTCCCAGAGCTGGTTCCTTCTGAAAACAGGGAGCAGAGGTGCCAACAGGTTGGAGCTTTGGGGAGGTGGGCAGTTCAGTGAGGGGTCACTCGTCCTGGTGTTTGTCCCTGGATGACAGTCCCACATTCCTCTCCACCCCCCACCCCCACCACCCCCCACCCCCACCGTGGTTTTCACCCATTTCCCAGTTGAGCAGCTGTAGGCGCTAAGAGGTCGTGTTCTCACCCCAGGTCACAGCTAGTACGGAGCAGAAGTGCTTGACCGGCTCCCGGCTGGCATTCTCCCCACAGCTGTTCTGCCGCTTCATGGTCTCAAAGTCAGGAGGTGACAGTCTTTGCTCAACTCTCACAGCCTCTCCCTTGGAGAGAACTGAGGTGTTTCGTTGAAATGGGGGTCACAGCCCACAGGGACCCCTGCCTTCCACCAGCATTTCACAGATGAGGAGGAAAATGGAGACTTTGGAGAGGTCAGGAGGTACTTTTGGAATTAACCGGTGCTGGTCCCTGATGTTACCCTGACCCTTCATTGGCGAGTGTCTCCTTCCTGCCCAGCTTCCCCAGACCTGGGCCTGAGCACTCTAAGGGTTGTTCTCACCAGGGGCCTGGCATCTAGCGCAGGACAGCTCAGATGCTGCTCTGGTCACTTGGCCTCGTCTGCAGCCCACTCGTAGCCCAAAGTGTGTGTGTGTGGTCCCTCTGCCCACCTGCTGCCCCCCAGCCCCATCCTTTGTCTTCCCTCCACTCCTGCGCAGCATCGCAGAGATATCCTGCCAGTGCTTTAATTGTGGCTGCCCCTAATGCTTGTCTGCTTTTCCTTTTGTTTTGATTGGACTCTAGAGTATGAGTGGGGACTATGTCTGAAACTCATGCCCCACTAGGGAGATGTCCATTCTGGTTTTCCTGAGACGCCCTTCAGAGCATTGTCTTCTTGGAGCCACTGCTCTTGCTATAGCAGCCTCTTCAGGTCCACTGCCGAGTGGATCCTCCCTGGAAGACAAGTTCCTCTTTTTCTTGAGGACCCTCCTGTTTCCTGACTTTTCAGGGTGACTGTGTGGTTCCTTTTTGGGGAAAGATTTCTTCCTCTGGGGAGGAACTCCACAGCCAGCTGTCTCTTCAAGGTCACCACTAACTGGCTCCTCCTTGGAAAGCATTTCTTTTCCTTGAGTTTGAGAAGGAGACAGATGGGTCTTCCATTCCATTCTCCCGAAGAGCCTCTTGGGCTTGTTTTTTCTTCTTTGGGGTCTTTTGCTTGTCTCCTCGCACTCCTGTGTGGCACTAAGGATCCTAATGATTTTCAGTTGCCTGGCTGTTGCTGAGGTCAGTTCCTTGGCCAGGCAATAAAAGCTCTTTCTTTAAGTGTAAACAGCTCTAGACTTCAAGCAGTTGACCCAGGAGAAGTCGGGACTGGAGGAGGCAGTGAGAAGTGGGCTACTGGCAGTGTGTGACTGGGCTGGCATTGAGAGCAGAAACAGCCTGCTCAGGGGCAGTAGAGCTGCTCCAGAAAGGACAGGAGACCCACCTTCATGCCCTTTGTCCACAGAGACGCAGGTCACACCCAGCTCTATTTTTAGAACCACACACCTTGTGCTTCTCAGAGACTTGGCTGAGTTTTCTAGAGCATCCCAGGGCAGTTTGGCAAGTGGCTTGGGAGGGAAGCTGGGGTGACCGGTTCTGTTTGACCTGGGGGATGGGGTGGCAGAGGCTGTGTGCTAAAGGCAGGTGCTCCTCCAGCATGGAGGGCCAGTGAGAGCAGAGCCCCCGCTGCTGCTAAGATCCAGGGCAATGAACTTAGCAGCCTCTTCACAAATTCTCAGCAGAAAACAGCTTCCTGAGCATTCCCAACATCCTTCCTGGGCCCTCACCTTGCTGGTGGCGTTTTTCCCAGTTTGTGAAATACATCTCTATGACATTGGGGTCTGCTGAGTGACTCGCCCTCTTGCCCATCCGTCCACCCATCCAACTATCCACTTACTGATTCATTTATTCACTCAACCAATGCTTAAGACCTAGCATGTGTCACACAATACTGGGAGCCAGATTTAAAACAGCCCCAAAGCTGAAAACATGGTTCTGACCTCATCGAGCCAACCATTCAGAAAACAATCAAAGAAGCAGATGACTGTAGGCTCCAGATGGGATGACATGCACAGAAGAGGCCGTGCTGTTCCACGAGGGTGGGTGTGCCCTGTGAGCGGCAGTCTGGAGCCCTTCCCAGATGCGGGAGGGCCTCACGCCTGCATTGTGGAGGATGGGGCCCCCGTGGAGGAGTGTGGGTCAGTGTGAGGAGGCCATGGGTTCTGCTGCAGCCAGGGGTTGCTGCAAGGGTCATGCTTCCCCCGGCCCTTGCACGGGAGGAGCGGCCACCAATAGCCAGCAGGACATGAGTGTTTCCATGTGGTTCTAAGGCTGATGGCTTGGTTCCCTCAGATACCTTTCTGTGCCCCAAAGCCTTGTCCAAAATGCCCACGTGGTGCAGAAGCGTCCCCAGGGGGCAGACCAGCAGGGCGCACAGCCCCACTAATCCCGTTCTCCCATTTCTCCCGGACTTAAACAGATGCTGCAGAGGCTCCGGGAGGATGAACCGCAGGCAGAGAAGCCCCTTATGGAGCTGGACAGCCTGAGGCGCACAGACTGGGTAAGACACATGCCCCCCACCCCCACCAGGGCACAGAGGGGGCACAGGCCTGGAGCCCCGCCCAGGGCTAAGGGCCATTTCCTTCTTCTCGTGGGCCTAGGCCCGACTCTGGGTCCAGCTCATGCGGGAGCTTCGCCATGGGGTGAAGCTGAAGAAGGTGCAGGAGCAGGAGTTCAACCCCCTGCCCACAGAGTTCCAGCTCACCCCCTTCGAGATGCTCATGCAGGACATCCGTGCCAGGAACTACAAACTGCGCAAGGTCATGGTGAGCCACTCAAGGTCATAGTGGGCCAGGTTAAAGAGGTCACATGTTCAGGCCCCTCTGCCTGCCGGAGCCCCTGCTTGGTGCGCTGGTCACTGAACCAGGGAGTCCAGTGGGAATGGGCAATGTGGCCTCGAGTCATATACCTCATGGTCCTTTCAGGGACATAGTGTGACATTGGCAGGGAGAAGGGGACCAGGGGCGGGAGCTGAGGCTGTGGGATTGTCCCACTTAACTCTCACAGGGCCTCGTGGTGTGCCAGCGTTGCTCTGAGAATCTAAACATGTGAGTTAATCTCACTCTTACGAAGACCCTGTGAGGTAAAGCCACTGACCCGCGTTTCAACATACAGAATCTGAGATGCAGGGAAAGCTGGTGGTCAGGTCTTGAAGGCCACAGCCACACAACCACTGAGGGGGAGGCTGGGTGAACCCGTTATGGCTGCGGCCCAAGCAGATGGCCCCTTAGCCTTGCTGCCCTCCTTCTCTCCCACAGGTTGACGGGGACATCCCTCCCAGAGTGAAGAAAGATGCCCATGAACTCATCCTGGACTTCATCCGCTCCCGGCCTCCACTGAAGCAGGTACCAGCCCCGCGGGGCATCCCGAAGCTTGGTTCTGGGACGCTGCCTGCCAGAGCACGCAGGGCCTCCAGGGAGCTGGCCCCCCACCTGGTGCTGCTAAACCCCCTGCAGGTCTCAGAGAGAAGGCTTCGCCCCTTACCTCAGAAGCAGAGAACTCTGCACGAGAAGATCCTGGAGGAGATCAAGCAGGAACGCAGGCTACGCCCTGTGGAGAGCAGGCGCTGGGACGGCCGGGGCGAGCGGGGTGAGCACGGGACACCCCTCCCCTGCACCTTGTCCTCCCCCGCACTGTCCTGTCCATCCTGCCTCACCTCCTGCCTCCCCCAGGGTTCGGCTCTCTGCCCTGCATCCTCAACGCCTGCTCTGGGGACGTCAAGTCCACTTCCTGCATCAACCTGTCCGTCACGGATGTTGGGAGCAGCGCCCAGCGCCCGAGGCCCCGGGTCCTGCTCAAGGCCCCTACGTTGGCTGAGATGGAAGAGATGAACACTTCTGAGGTCAGAGCCCACAGGTTCCTGAAGAGAGACTGACATGAGGAGGAAGTGGGGCAGGGGAGGAGGGATGAAGAGGGGAGGGGAGGAGGGATGAGGAGGGGAGGGAAGGAAGGGGGGAGGAGAAGTAGGGGAGAGAAGGAGGTTCTAGAGAACAGAACACAGCCAGGGTGCAGCATCCAGCTGTGGGCCCTCTGCTCGGGGTCCTGTCTGCACCCTGCTGTGAAGCTGTGTCCTGCTGTGGGGCTGGGTCTGCCCTGGGGACAAGCCTGGCGGGGCTTAGGCACCCTCTCCCATCGTGGTCACTCACAAGGGTGACTGAGACAGTGGCCTTGAGCCTCTGTTGCCTCAGCACATAAAAGGATGAAATGGAGAGCCACGTCCTCCTGGGCTGGGCAGCCACACTTGGAGGTGCAAAGCCTACAGGTCCCAGCGTGACTCCCCATCCTGGCTGCATTACCCTCTGACCCTGGCGACTGGGCTGGGGGCTGTCTCCACGTGACCCCACGTGACCCCACGTGACCCCAGGCCTGTCATCTCCAGGACTTTCCAGGGACCTCAGGGCAGGGGCTGGCTTCTGAAGCATGCGTCTCCCCTGGCTGGGGTAGTGCATAGCAGTCAGCTTGTGCACCCCACGCCTTGGTCCAAGGACAGGCAGGAGGCACTGGGGCAGAGCGGTCTAGTGATGCTAGACTGGACTGTCCACAGGAGGGTGGACAGGGTGTTGCTGGGCTGATGTGTCCACAGGAGGAAGAGTCACCATGCGGAGAGGGGACGCTGAAGCGAGATCGTTCTTTCTCTGAGCACGACCTGGCGCAGCTCCGGAGTGAGGTGACCTCTGGTCTGCAGCCGGTCCCTCAGCCCCCCGGAGGCCTGGAGTTGTCCCGGCCGCGAGCGGGCAGCATGCAGTCCTGGAGGCCGAGCCCCCTGGAGCCGGGTACGTGGCCCCTCCCTCCCTGGACGCCTTCCTGCAGGTCCTGCTGCTCCAGATGGAGCTTACACTGCCGGAGGGACATTTATCACTTAAAGCAGCCACATTCCACCTTTTAAAATTTTAAAACTCTGCTAAAGTAGTAATCCATATCCAGTGTAAAACTTCAGAAAAATCCCCACAATTCTTTTACCTAGAGGTGTTAACTTTGCCATATTGGTCTGTAGAAAGACAACTGGACCAATGGATGGATTGACAGACCGTTCTAATCTTTTTCTTTCCTGTCAGTGGGAAGGGGCCCAGAGAGCATGCACACCACTCTGGACTGGATTAGTCCCCTGGGGTTTGTCACAGCCCCGTCCCTTCCCGTCGGTCAGCCGGCCACTCTAGGTTAGCTGGTCCCGCAGTGCTGAGGCCTGGGGTTGCCATCCCGCCCACTGCCTCTTCGTGCCTAGCACAGCCCTGCGGCCCAGAGCTGCTGCGGGTTGTCCTGACAGCCCCTGTCTCTTCCACCAGGTTCTCTCCCTGTCAGTGTCCAGTCCCAGCCTGACCCCAGCTCCCTACCACGCAGTGACATGAGCTCAGTCGAGGACAGGCAGGGGGCCTCCGTGGCCCCGGACGCCAGTCACCTGTGGCTGGTGAGTGACAGAAGCGCTGTGGGGCAGGGTGGCCAGGGTCAGGGGCAGCGAGAGGGGATGGGGAGTGCCCCTTTCAGGCTCAGGAGTGGTGGGGGCCCTCTCAGTGGATGCCTGGGGAGGTTGGTCTTTGCTGCCGCCTCCTGGGCCTTCTGGGCACTGCAGCCCAGGCCAGAGAAGGACCTTGCTAAGGGCACAGCCTAGTCCCATCTCTCAGGGTCAGGGCACATGAGAAGGCAGCATGCTGACACTGGACAGCACTTTCTCGGGTCTTAACTCTGGCTCCGGGCCCTTCCCTCTCTGTGCCGCAGTTCCCTCTCCTGTGAATTCTGTCTGACCTGTAATCATGAAGAACTAAGGCTTCCCACTTGGACCCCACTTGAGGCTCCCACTTGGACCTGAGCCAAATGGAGTGCCTGCAGGGCCACAGGGCACCTTGCTGGCATGTGGAGGGGGATCCAGAGGGTGGCTGTCATTATTGCTTCATTGAGGTTTTACTGAGAGGCTCAAGTGAGAACAGATGTTCAAAGGCTTTGAAAAGTCAAGGTCATGTCACTGTAATACTCCCCAACTGAAGGGCATGCTTTACCCTCTGAGCCCTGTATTAGGTATCTGACCACCTAGAAAATCACCCCTCACTTAGCAGCTGCAACAGCACACAGTTACCATCTCATCATTTCTCTGGGTCCAGAGCCCGGAAGTGGCCTCCATGGGGCTGCAGTGGCAGGGCTGTGTCTCACCTGGAGGCTTGACCTGGGCTGGAGGACCCTTCCTAGGAAACTCCTCCCCCGGCTCTGGGCGGGGCCCCAGCTCGTCCCAGGTGAAGCACCCTCAGGAGGTGGCTCCCCTGAGTGAGCCATCAGAGAAGCAGAAGGAAGCCAGTGTCTTTATGACGCATTCTTGGGACTGACACTGTCAATTCCACCTTATTCATTCCATACAAGTCAGTCACTCAGTCCTACTTAGGGAACTACATCTTATTTATTTGGCTGTGTGGGGTCTTGGTTGCTGCCCTCGGGATCCTCCTCGCGTTCTGCGGAGCTCTTTCCTTGCGGCACATGGCATCTCTAGTCGTGGGGCAGGCTCCAGAGCACAGTAGTGGGCCAGTGGTCATGATATGAGGGCTTCGTTGCCCTGTGGCTTGTCCCCTTTTTTTAAAGATGGATTCTTTATTAAAGATGTTATTTTTTATTTTATTTATTTTTGGCTATACTGGGTCTCTGTTGCTGCATGCCAGCTTTTTCTAGTTGCAGCGAGCAGAGGCCACTCTCTAGCTATGGTGTAAGGGCTTCTCACTGCAGTGGCTTCTTGTGCTGTAGAACACAAGCTCTAGTAATTGCAGAGGGTGGCTCATTAGTTGCAGCACATGGGCGTAGTGGCTCTGTGGCATGTGGGATCTTCCTGGACCCAGGATCAAAGCCTTGTTCCCTGCATTGGCAGGTGGATTCTTAACCTCTGGGCCACCAGGGAAGTCCCAGGACCACCTCTTGAAGGGAAGGATGTCGAGCAATCAGGGGACATGTGTTTAATAGCAAGTCTCGTGAGTCTTTCTCCAGCTCAGGACTCGAGAGCTTTCCAAGAGGCTTGGCTATCAAACCCCTGAACTGCGATGACCTTGCCTCAACCCAATCTACTGAGCACCCAACTTGAGATCTCTTAGCAATCTGTACAGTGAGTGTAACATCTGTAAGGTTAGAGGGAAATTGTTCACATATAAACAGCACCACCAGGCTACAGGAAACACTAATCAGAAGCCCGGAGACCTGGATGCTTCAGGTGAGAGGAGAGAATGCAAGTTCCCAGATTCACCCAGTGCCAGACAGAAGCAGCTGACCAACAAGTGTAAATAGGAGAAAATCTGACCACAAACACCATCCACTTCCACATCCTCTGGTGCCTCCCATGCCACCTTGTCTTCGTAGCTAACATTTTGATTCTGGTGCCAGACACTGCATCTTCTTAGTGGAGCTGAAATACCCTACTTCATAGAAGAGGAAGTGACCCTTTGAGAAGTCAAATTCTGTGCTAAGAACACAGGATTGTTCTCCTGGGGCAGAACAGGGTATACTCACCATGACAGCCCAAAGGGCCAGGCGGTTATGACGAGGTGGACAGGAGCAGCCAACTGACTAACAGACCAAGAGTGGCAGTGGATGGTTAGCCCTGGGAAGGAGGAGGGAGTACGGTGGTCGGGGGTTCCAGGAGGCTGGGGGCAGAAGGGGGCGTGGTGGTGGTGGGGTTCCAGAAGGAGTGAGGCGGGGGGCAGGAGGGCACTCTGGTGGGGGTTCCAGGAGGGAGGCAGTGGGCCTGGGGACTCTGGGTGACTTTGATTGTCCTGGGGTGTTTTCAGGTGAGCGACAAGGTTGGAGGCAGATGGTTCAGGTCTGGGTAGCATCATGAACAAAGGTGGGATGTGCTGAAGGGTTATGTGAGCAACGAGGTCATCGAGGGGCTCGCTGCCAGTAAGTTGTTGGGCCCAGGTCAGAGAGCTGCCTGTAGGAGTGTCCCAGGAGCAGTACAGCCTCAAGGCATGGGCGTTTTGGGGAGCTTGCCTGGACTGAGGCCGGGAAGATGCCAAGTCCTCAGGGAAGTGGGGAACTTGTGGAGATACCCTGAGAGCCTGAGACCAATGCCTCAGGCCTCCTGCCCTAGGAGTTCAGCCACCCCGTGGAAAGCCTGGCTCTGACGGTGGAGGAGGTGATGGACGTGCGCCGTGTGCTGGTGAAGGCAGAGATGGAGAAGTTCCTGCAGAACAAGGAGCTCTTCAGCAGCCTGAAGAAGGGGAAGGTGAGGAGCTGGGTGGGGGTAGGTGTGGGCAGGGCTGGGCCTGGCGAGTTTGGGACAACACTGGGCTCCAACCAGGCTCTCCTCACAGATTTGCTGCTGCTGCCGAGCCAAGTTCCCGCTGTTGTCATGGCCACCCTCCTGTCTCTTTTGCAAGAGGTGAGCCTTCTGTACGCACCTTGGCTGTGAATTCACAGGGGAAGGAGGTAGGAAGCCTCTCGCTTTCTGTCCAGTAGGGCTTCCTGTGGTTCGGGGCATGTTCCATCAGGCACGGTGACCAGTGCAACCAAGGAACAAAATTTTCAATTTAACAACTGAGGGACCCCCACTTTCATCCAAGATTGGGTAATAGGAAGCAGAACAGGCATTTCCCACAGGAAACGGCCAAAAAAAAAAAAAAAAGATGCAAAAACATGAAACATTAGTTCTCAAGAACCAATCAGGTATGAAGCAAGTACCAGAAAGCAGACAGGGTAAGCTCTGTCCTACGACTGCCTCAGCTCTGGACTTAGGCCTGTTCAGCTGAGAACAGGGGTACCCGGGCAGCTAGAGTTCACGGTACAGATCTCCACAGGGGAGAGGATTCTCCAGGAAGCAGGTCTCAGACCTTCACAAGGTCCTCCTTGCATATTCAGAGTTCTGATCAGCACATACACAAAGGAAATTACTGAGGGTGTGGAAACCTGGCCCACTGCCTATTTTAGAAATAAAGTTTATTACAACACAGTCACACCCACTTGTTTATTATTCATTTAGTCACATCTAAAATGTTGACTATCTGAGCTTTTAAAGGAAAAGTTTACTGACCCTGTCCTACAGATTTAAAGGAGCAGTACCAGGAATAGTGTCTGTTCCCACCAACCAAGGTGGCAAGTTGTGACTCATGGGCTGCTGAGTGAATCACAGAAAGGTCTTGCCTCACTACCAGAAATAAGCGCCCCCACAACTGAGCGACTTCACTTTCACTTTTCACTTTCATGCACTGGAGAAGGAAATGGCAACCCACTCCAGTGTTCTTGCCTGGAGAATCCCAGGGACGGGGGAGCCTGGTGGGCTGCCGTCTATGGGGTCGCACAGAGTCGGACACGACTGAAGCGACTTAGCAGCAGCAGCAGACTGAGTGCTGCTCCAGAACTAACAAATCAAAGTCAGACCAGAAAAGACCAAACTATTCCCAAGGATCTTAGCTGCTTCCTAGAACAAAACTCAAGTCTATGTGTCTACGTATATTCGCTCAGTTGTGTCCAACTCTTTGTGACCCTGTGTACTATACATGGAATTCTCTAGGCCATAATACTGGAGTGGGTAGCCTTTCCCTTCTCCAGGGGATCTTCCCAATCCAGGGTTCAAACCCACGTCTCCCCGCATTGCAGGCAGATTCTTTACCAGCTGAGCCACAAGGGATGCCCAAGAATATTGGAGTGGGTAGCCTATCCCTTCTCCAGCAGATCTTCCCGACCCAGGAATTGAACTTGGGTCTCCTGCATTGCAGGTGGATTCTCTACCAACTGAGCTATCAGGGAAGCCCATAAAACTCAAGAATAGGAGTAAAAAAATAGCCAGCATCAAGCCAGATAAAACGCCTGTCATCCAGTTGCAGATTATCAGGCATGTCAAGAAGCAGGAAAACATGACCCATGGTGAGAAAAACCAATCAAATCATGGAGAACTGACTCAGATTATAGGATTAGCAGATAAGGACATTAAAAATTTTGAACTGCATTTTATACCTTGAAAAGTTAAAGACATGGAAGATATAAAGAAGTGACAAACGTCTAAACCTGAAATGTATGAGATAAAAAAAATTACACTGGATGATATATAGCAGATTAGACATTTAGAGTAATGTGCAGAAGAAAAGATTAGTTAACTTGAAGACACAGCAGTAGAAACTATCTGAAATAAAACACACAGAAAAAAAGAATTTAAAATGAAAATGGCATTGGCAAGCTGTGAGGTAACATTAAGAAGCCTAATACAGCTATAAAGAAAGTCCCTAAAGATGTGGGGGCAGAAAAAGTATTTGAATAAATAATGGCTAAAAAGGTTTTCCAAATTTGATGAAAAGTATAAACCCACAAGAAACTCAGTGAACCCCAAGCACAAGAAACATGAATAAAATCACACCAAAACTCAACAATCAAATTGATCACTGATAAAACCAATGATAAAGAAAAATTCCTTTAAAGACAGACAGAAATTCCTAACTTCAGTCAGCAGATAAAAGACATACTGTGTATAGAGAAAGATAAAGATGACTGCAGATTTCTCTTCGAAACACTACAAGCAGGATGTCAGTGGAATAACATCTTTAAAGTACTGAAAGAAGAAAAAAGTGGTCAATCTAGAATTCTGTACAAGAATATTTGTGTCAAAAACAAAGGCAAAAGTAAAGACACTTCGAGAAATACGAAAGCCACCAGCAGACCCATACTGGGACAAATGATAAACGAGGCCTGCTGCATAAAATTAAAATGATGCCAGATGGAGATGTGAATGTACACAAAGGAATAAGAGCACTAGGAACAGTAGCTACTAAGATGTAAGTCTCCTAACATAAAAGATTCTCTTCCTATGCCTCCTTGAAAGGGAAACCGGTGCTTCCCTGATGACTTACTGGTAAGGGATCTGCTTGCCAACGCAGGAGACATGGGTTTGATCCCTGATCTGGGAGGATCCCACTTGCCACACAACGACCAAGCCCATGTGCCACAGCTATTGAGCCTGGACTCTAGAGCCTGGGAGCTGCAACTCCTGAAGCCCAGGTACCCTCGAGCCTGGGCTCCACAAGAGCAGAAGCGACTGCAACGAAAAGCCTGTGCACCGAAACTAGAGTGCGCCCCCACTCTCTGCACTGGAGAAAAGCCCAGGCGGCAGTGAAGACCCAGCACAGCCAAAAATAAACAGATGAGAAAAATACAAATGGTAAACCAATATGTAGCACCCAGCAAGGTGAAATTCAGTCTGCCATCCAAACAGAGTTTATTAGGAATGCAAAAAAGTAATAAAAAATGTATTTGGGGGCTTCTAACAGATGTATAAGTAAAAATATCCTAACAATATCATTAAGACTGAAGGTGAGGATCAGAAATATGCTGTTATAAGTTTTTTATACTGTACATTAGATGGTAAAATATGACTAGAAGGAAAACTGTGATAAGTTAGAGATGATCCTGTGAGCCCAAACACAAGCATTGAATTAGCCTTTAAGTCAAAAAGAATATACTGGATTGGCTGAAAAGTTCATTTGGGTTTTTCCAAATAAACTTTTTGGCCAACCCAATAAAATGGAATCATAAAAAAAAATACTCAATAAGGAAAAAAGAACAAACACGACAGAAAAAACAAATCTCAAGATGACAGACTTAAACCCAACTGTATCAACAATTACATTAAACATAAATGGCTTAAACAGGCCAATTAAAAGACAGAGTTTCCCATATTGATTAAAGAAAGCAAGACAATCTGCTGTCTATAAGTCGTGTATTTTTTTGGCTGTGCCATGCAGCTTGTGGGATTTTAGTTCCCCTACGAGGGATCAAATGCACACCCTCTGCATTGGAAGTGTGGAGTCTTAACCTCTGGGCCACCAGGGAATTCCTATGACCTGTAGTTTAAATAAAAGACACAAATTGATTGGAAGAAGGATGGAGAAAGATACCTCATGCCAATAGTAGTCTAAAGAAAGCCTGAGTTGGTATGTTAATACCATACAAAGTAGACTATGGAGCAAAGAATATTACCAGAGTTAAAGGAGTTCATTTCATGGTGATAAAGGAAGGAAATAATTCTGAACACTTTCTGTACCTATCAAGAGATTCAAGATACATGGAACAAAACGTTGACAGAACGGCAAGGAAAAATAGCTAAATCCATGGTTATAATTAGAGAAATGAAAAACTAAGGGTATAGGAGATTTGAATGACACCATCACCAACTTAATCTACATGATGTTTACAGAAACTAGTCCTTACAATGGGATGTACATTCTTGTCAAGTACACATGGAACATTAACCAACATGATTGTATTCTGGGTCATAAAACAGGTCTCAGAAATGTGGAAGGATTCATATCATACAGAGTATGTTCCCTGACCACAGTGAAATCAAGTCAAATGAATACAGAGGTTTGTTGATGGCAGATTAAGTATGGGACATCCCTCTAAGAGTATATGGTCCCTTGTTTTAAAAAATGAATTTGGACAGTTTGCACTGATGTGGAGAAGAACCCTGGTGTATCTTGATAGGATAGTACACAGGATACCCCATGCCATGTATTTTACTGTTATTTTAAATGTATGTTTTTATTCATTTATGCTTAGATCTGGAGCCTGGAAAGTGTGCTAGTAGGGAGCATCTCCAGAATGGGCTATACAGGAGAGAACGCATGACTAAAATTCTCTCTAGTGTTTGAATTTTTACAACAGAAAGGCATGTACTTTTGAAATCACATATGGATGGGAAATAAACATTACTCACTGCTTAAAGCTGGGCATGTCACCTGACGGCCCTGTGGCTGTGGCAGTGCTCATGTGGGGGAAGTCAGGCACCCTCCACTGCGGATCCATGGTCCCCAGAAAGAGCCTGGAAGGAAGGAGTATTTTGGGTGTGGAGCTAAGTAAAAAGAAAAGCAAGATTTGGGAGTAAAATGAGACTAAAACACTGATGTGGCCAGGGGGCAAGCAGAAGGCGGCAACAGTCTGGCCTGGCCTGCGTGCTAGACCCCTTGAGCTGACCCTACTAACCCTCTTCTTTCCTCTCCAGAGCCGTCTGCAACTCCTGTAGCATAAAGGTGAGGACCACCTGGGGTCAGAGCGAGGCCCCGTGTCCTGAGCGTCCTGCAGCCTGGCTGGGTTGTCTGGGAATGAGGTGGGGGGTTGACAGAGGCTCTGCTATCTCGAGTCTGATGACCCCCCCCTCCCTAGTCATTTCTTTCATCTTCTCCTTCCAGGAAGAACCCACTCCTACACTGCCCAAGACTGCAGTGGAAAGACCCTGTGGATGGTTCTTTTTTTTTTAAAAAAAATTCTGTTTTAGTAGGCCAGTGCCAAGAAACCCTTCTCTAAAGTCTCCTTCCAACACCACAATCCTCAAGTGTTTTTGGAAGGGCTTGCTTTAGATACAGCAGCCTGTAGTGTCTGTGTACACCTGAGGTGCAATTTGGGTGTCTCTCCTTCACCTCGCCTTTATCCCAGAGATAGTCCTCTGTGTGAGAGGTTTTTACCACCATGATTTTCAAACCCTTGCCTTTTATGACCATTCTCAATGTTAAGTGATGGTTACATTCAGGCCACTGGGCTACACCTGGCATGTTAAAAAGGCACACTTTGCTCTATAAGGCAAGGGAACCATACCTTCAAATGCCAGGCATGAAGGGGCGTCCAGTGAGCATGTGGGAGCCAGTGACCTCAGGCAGGGTCCTCTGCTGGCCGGGCAGGTGGCCTTTTTCGGGGGAGCAAGGTGCCTGGAGTGTCTCTCTGTATTGCAGATGAAGATGCCTTCTAAGAAGTTTTCTCACATCCCCGTCTACACACTGGGCTTTGAGAGTCCTCAGAGGATGTCAACTGCCAAAACCACGCCAACACAGAGAAGAGACGCCTTCCAGTGCGTGCTGCCCTTGGTGATGTTCCTGATGGGCTGGGAGCTGGGTGGGGGTTTCTCTTCTGGGGAAGGAGGGCAGAGTGGTCAGAGCCCGGAGTCCCAGTTCTTCCTGAGGAAGGGCTTTTGTGGGGTGGACTTTGCTCTGCCTGGCGTGGGTGTGGGGGATGCAGAGGCTCGGGCAGAACCCCCTGACAGCCCTGTCCTGCCCCAGATCGCTGCAAGGGCTGCAGTGGCGGAACGTGGAGGAGGAGTTCCCGCACATGTACACCCACGGCTGTGTCATGAAGGACGTTTGCAGCGACTGCACCGGCTTCGTAGCGGATGTGGTGCACTCCAGCCGCAGGAGTGTGGATGCCCTCAACACCACGCCGCGTCGTGCCCGCCAGACCCAGTCCCTGTATGTCCCGAACACCTGGACACTCGACCTCAAGTGATGACCTGTAGCCCCTGGGCTGCCTGGCAGATGCTTCTCAAGGTGCCCCCAGATGGCCATGCCTCCAGGGAGGAGCTGGGCTAGGCCTGGACCAGGACAAGTCTCCATCCTGGGACAAGAACCCCCGTCCTCCCGATGTGCATGTACATATATACATACGTTTATGTAATATATACACACAGCCTATATATTTATATTCACATCCCTTGGCCCCCAGAGCTCACGCCAGGACCCTCCCTGGGGAGACTGTTCCTCTCAGGATTCCTTGGGCGGGGTGGGAGCAGGTCTTCTCACTGAGACAAGGAGGGGCAGGTGGGTGTAAGCAGCACACTCAGAGGTGCCGGGGTGGTGCTGGTCCGGGGGCCCTGGTGATGCTGGAGGTCCTGGTATGGGAAGGCACTCTGTAGATTGTGCCCATGGCTACTCCTGGCCTAATAAAAGTGGTCTCACAGTCTCCGGTGTCGGGTGTGAACTGAGCTCTCTAGTTGCAGCAGTGGGCCTGTGCTCCGAGGGCAAAGGCTGGGCTCTGAGGGGCGGAGGCCGTCATGACACAAGGGTGCTCAGGGTCACTCCATGACCTGGCCATCTTGGTCTTACAGTCAGCAGGGCTGCATGTGTGACAACCGCTCAGCTGCTTTCTATCACCTGCCAGCCAGGGAGACCCTTCGGCCTCGTCCCCCAGATCTCTGCTGCTGTTCTCTAGGCAGAGGGCTTGCTTAGGGCCTGCAGAGCTGGGGGAATGTGTGAGCGGCCACCCAGGTGCTCTGCAGTGGGCTTCTGTGGTCACGCCATCTTACAGATGAGGAAGCTGAGGCTCAAAGAGGTGAGGGAACCGACCAAGATGCACAGCCAGGCCCACTGGATGCCAGGCTCTAAGGCCTGAGGAGGCCCCAGGGACAGAACGTGCAGCAGACGGGCCTTCGGGTGAAGTGCTTTCTTTCCCCAGCTGCGATCCAGGGACACTGAGTGACACAGAGAGAGCAGCCAGGAACAACATCCAGTTCCCAGACTTGTTCTAAGCACTTCCTGTGCAGGGAGTATTATTCCCATTTTAAATGGAGAAAACTGGCACAGAGAGGGTAAGGAATTGTGCCCAGTCACACAGCAAGCAAGGAGAAAACACCTCCAAGGGTGATAACATCCCCAAGGGCAGATAATCCTGCAGGTGAGGAAGCAGGCAGGGGACACATGCAGGTCCAGGCTCCCAATAAGGAGAGACTTGGGTTCTAATCCTCACAGGGATACTGTGAAATGAAAGCCACCCTGGGACAGCTGGACTAAGCCAGGAGGGCCCACATGTCTCCAAGGTGAGGTCAGGAGGGAGGGTCTAGGGTTCCCAGTGTTCCTGCAGCCTGGGTGCTGCGGGTTCGCCTCCTGCTGAACCCAGGGGAAGCAAACTCTGGTGTCCACCCAGCAAACCCGCCCCACCTCTGCTCACCTAATGTCACCCTCCTGACACGAAGGTGCTCGCTCTAGAACTGTTCACAGCCAAGCTGCCAGCTCAGGCCAGGCCTTTGGGAATACTGGGAGAGACCCAGGCCCAGAGTTGCCTGTTCAGGGAGGGCACCCCTCACAGTTCCCGGGCAGTCGACTTAGGGACAGCAGAGCAGGAAGCAGCTTTAGGTGACACCCCCGCGTTTCCATCCACAGGTGAGGTGACAAACCTGCATAAGCTAGTCACATCTGGGACGAGCCTGGCCCTGCACAGTCAGAATCTTCCTGAGGAGGGTGGCCTGGAGGTCCTGTGTGTGTGAACTTAACTCTTAGTGGCTGCATTGGGGCCCGGGTGGGGGTTGAGGCAGCAGCCACGTGCCAGCCACAGTGAAGGAGTCCCAGGGACTAGCATGGCTATCGGACCAGCGGTGCGAGCACTGGCACACAGAACTGCCTCCCTCTGGGTCCTCGCCAGCAGCCTTCCTCATCTGAGCTCTGCAACCGCAGGCAAGAAGGAAGAAAGACCTACGTTCTACGTGGGCCAGTTCCCTTACCTATAAACGGATGGATATCGACCTTCTAGGGTGATGTAAGAACGCAGTTCAGGGATCGGCCTGGTGCCGCAGTCGGAGTCGTCCGACTGACCGTGGCCCTTTGCTCTCCTCCGTCAGGGAGGGAGGGCCCATTTCCACGCAGATCAAGATTATCTTTCCCTCGCGTTTGGAGCTCTGCAGGGCAGGGGTTCTCAAATCTGCCTGCACGTTCTAGTCCCCCGAAGATCTCACGTCTGTATTTCTAGGGATGAGTCGTCGACCTTCACTGTAAACCGCTCCCCCCACACCCGCCCCGGGAGGTTATGACGCACGGCCAGAGTGGCGAGCCTCCACGTTAGACCACGGATTCCCCCATCCAAATATGTGGAGGAATCACCGGGGACTCACTAATTACAAGGCCAAATTCCTAGGGTGGACCCTAAGGGTCGGTTTCAGCCTGTCCGGGGTCCAGAGGACCTTCATCTTCAGCATGTCCAGTCCGCAGCTTTGGGAAGCTCCTCAGCTTGGAGGCGCCTACTTTTAAGGACAGAACCAGCCTCACAGGCGGCCGGCACAGGATGGCCCCGCCTACCCGAGGTGTTGCCCGGCCCCGCCCCCGGCCCACCCAGCCGACCAGCACTCGGGGCTGGAGGCTCGGAGCCCCACCCCGCCCAGAAGACCCGGAGACTCCGGCCCGTGGAGGCTCCCAAGTCGCGCGAGAACTCGCCCGGAAGTGTCAGAGCCTTTTCTAATACTATCGACAACAGAGAGGAAGTTCCGCAAGGCAGCAGCGCGCAGACGCGACACGCCAGCCTCGCGCCACCGCGCCTTAAATGCGCAGGCGCGCCGGCTGCTCTCTTTTCTGCTCTTCCTTCTGCCTGTCTCCAGACGTCAGCGGCTGTTGGGTCCTATGTCGCGCCGGGCCCTCCGGAGGCTGAGGGGGGAACAGCGCGGCCAGGAGCCCCTCGGGCCTGGCGCCCTGCAGTTTGTCCTTCATGATGACGATGATGTGGAAGAAGAATGCCCAAAGCGGGGTCCAGGTGGCCGGCGCCCCCGGGGCGCAGGGAAGGAGGGAGTCCGAGTCAACAACCGGTTCGAGCTGGTGAGACGTGGGGCTACCTGGGGTGGGGGCAGCAGGTGGGGGCGGTGTGCGAGGCGGGTCCGCGACGTCACGGGGCGGGGCGATGAGGGTCTGGGCTGCAGTGGGGGGGCGGGGCGAAAGAAGTGGGCGGTGACCTGAGGCCAGGGGCGGAGCTACGTTGGTTTTGTGCCGCGGGGAGGGGAGGGGCCATAGCGTTCAGGGGCGGGGTAAGTAGGGTCCAGGCTGCCGCGGGGTGGGTAGGGTCTGTCATGGGGGCGGGACCGCGGTTTGGTGGGCGGGGCTTCACTCCTATAGACTCGGGGCTCCAACACTGATTTCAGGGTTAAGTATCTCCCCCGCGGTGCCGTCGCAGGGCCTTCGCAAATGTCCTCACAACCCAGGACTCTATGCCTCTCCCTTGCTCGTCGTTTCGTCTCCCACAGCAGGGGCCAGGCACCGAGGAATAACGCCCCCACCCTGGGTTCTCCAAAGCTCTGGCTTCAGACTGTAGTTTTATTTTTTTTCTTTTGTCTGCGTGGCTAGTGATATCTTAGTTCCCTGACCAGGAGTGAACCTGGGCACTTGGCACTGAGAGCTTAGAATCCTAGCCACTGGACTGCCAGGGAAGACCCAACTGGGTCTGTAATTTTGCACGTGCTGGTTCTGGCTCCACCGACTCCCCTGTGTAGCAGGTAGCATTCTGCTTCCTGTGCCCAGCACACACCTGGGGCTCCACACGACTGCCCAGCGATTGGAGGAGTAGCAGTAGGTCTGAAGATCTAGGAGAAAACACCTCTCTCTTGGTCTGGCTCCCAGCTTCCCAGGAAGGTGGCACGTTAGGACCCATCCTAAGACAATGGGGAGTGTAGGCCGCCCGTCCCACACAGGAAGTTTGGTTTAATGGTTGTCCTGTCTCTCTAAGGTGAGAAGGCCTCACTCCAGTTTCTGCTGGAGTGCTGGGGGTGGCATGAAGTCTGTCTTCAAAATCTCTGGATACTCTGTCCACCTCTTCTGAGCCTCCCCGCACCCTTGTTTCTTGTCATTTCTTTCTTTGTAACTTTTTATTATGGAAGATTTCCAACATATGCAAAAACAGAGTGTTACAAGTAACCGCCATGTTCCCCCACCAAGCTTCCCTGCCTCCCCACACACAGCCAGGTCTGGTGGTTTTACCCCAAGGCTCTCATCACATCATTTATCCCTAAATTTTGCAGTTACTTTTTGACTTGTCCCCAAACCATCAGGGCTTCTTTCCATCCCACTTGTTCACAGTCTGAAATGGGTTTGTGCTGGAGTTGGCCATTTTCACGGACCTTCTGTCAGGGTAATTTCTCCTTATTCTGACATCCTCCAGGTTTAGTCTTTTTTTTTTTTTTTTAAGTCAAACAATAATAAGTTATTTGGAGAACATTCACACATCCCAGGCACTGTTGTGATGTTGTGTGCCATACTGTCTGCGCAGGTCATGTTGTCCCCATTGTACAAATGAGGTGGTAAGTGACACCCACTATGTAAATCCAGGCTTGATGACTTACAGTTGTACTCTTAACCATAACCTGGTATTTGTCTCTGAGGCATAGTTAGTGTCCCTTCTGAAGAAGAATGAAAAGTAGATGGATGGTAGGCCAGGATATGTGGGGTAAATGGGAGAAAAGGCAGGTTCTTCTCTGTGTGAACAGAGGGAAAGCATGCTTATGTGGAGCCCCATGAACTCAGGTCAGGGGACCAGTGGCTGCACCTGTCTGGTGTGCTGTGTGTGTTTCCTTGTGCTTTCCGGTAGGACACTGATGTGGCCGGCACAGACCTCCATCGTGGTCTCTGGATTCACACCTCACCTCCCATCGTCCCCTTTAGATGTTCTGCAGACATCTCAGACTTGGTGTGTCCAAGCTTCAGCTGCCTTCTGCCTCCTCCAGCCCTCCCTGACTGTTGAGGGAGCTTCACTGTCCTGTCACTAAGGCCAGTAGCCTGGAAGCACCCATGACCCTTCTCTCTCACACACCACGTGCAGAGCCTGGTAAGGCCTGGACGGCTCCAGGCACAGCGCCGGTGGGGTGGCCATCGCCTCCGCCTGAATCATTCTGACCACTCCCGCTCATCCTCTTGTCCTCTGCCGCTGTCTGGACGCAGTAGCCACAGGGATCCCGTCAGGTCCACGTCTGCTGTCAGCCCTGCTTCCTTACAGCCCCCGAGGGCCTGGGTCATGTTGCTCATATTCTGGAGCCACGGGCCGGAAACACAGGTCTCCCGCCATCCCCTCTGCCTGGGACGTGCCGTGTTCCCCCGTCGCTCACTTCTCAGGCTTCCCTCAGATGTTACCTTCTGAGTCTTGCTCATCCTTCCCAATTTAAAATTACACTCCCCTCCCACTCCTGTCTCCATTCTTCTGGTCTTTGTCCTTTTCCCATGGAGGTTTATCACAGAGGAAACCAGCCAAGTTACCTCCATGTTCTTTTTATCTTGTGCTGCTTGCCTCCCTCTGCCTTGTGAGAATGGAGATTTCATTGTTCCCGAGTGTGTCCCCACCCCCCAAGTGGCATCTGCCCCCGTGGGTGTGCAGGGAGGTTCTCTGAGGCCAGCCTGTGAGAGCTTACACCTAGCTTTGCAGTCAGAAAGACCCAGATTTGCATCCTGGCTCCACCTGTCCTTACCCGTGAGAACTCGGCTGGCATTCGTAACATATGTGAACCTATGTGTCAGCTCCACTGCTTCCTGCCTCATGGGGTTGTCACAAGGGGTCAGTGAACTCCATGCCAGGCACACAGCACTAAGCAGATGTTGGTATTAAATGATGTTAACAACCGAGAAAGGGTGTAATAGTACTTAACTGGTTCCCTTACCATCCGTGGGAGTGAGAAGATCTCTAGGGTGTCTGTGACTGGGGCTGTCCTCTTTTCTGGCTCTTGGGTGAGTTTCCTTGGCCTTAGATTAGAAATCATCTGTCCTACCTCATTCCGAGTGGGTTTTGAAAATCCATTTTATTGAACTATAATTTATATGATAAACATGCCTGTTTTGAGGGTATAGTTTGAATTTTGCAGCATAACATACTGTACAACTGTTAAATAGTGTTGTGAAATAGAACTTCCTAGTGTTTTGGGGTCAGGGACCACTTTGACAACCTAATTAAAATTACAGAAACTTGAAAACTATCAAGTTTTACTCTATATCACTGAAAAGTTTTAGCAAGAAGACCCATTTTGTTCCAGAGAATTGCATGAGTCTGTCTCTCTGTTTTCATGTACAGTGCAGTAACCAGTCTCTGAAAGAAACCTCACTTATAAAGGAAATCTAAAATTATGTAGTTAAATAAAAACAAACTTCTTTCAAAATAAGCGTCATTGTTCAGGTTGCTATTGTTTGAGTGGAGTAAGAACTTGATGTTGTTCAGTGACCATCAACTTGCCAATATGTGTCATCTTCATCTTTGATGTCCAGTTCAGGAGCAAAACACCTGGCTTCATATTCACAAATGCGTTTAATATCAGGTGGCGTTAGAACCTCTATAGCTGTTTTCACTGGTCAAGGGCACATTTGGATGAGGATTACCATAGTTTTCTAAGATTCTTCGTGTTAACGTCATGTCACATAAATTGTTTTATCCTCAAGTCTGTGAGAAAACCTTAGCAGAGATGGCCTCATTGATGCCAGTGTCTACCTACAGTAGACAGTAGATGAGGCATTGTCCTTGACTACACACCATAGGAGTACTCTGTCAGTATTGCAGAGATTTAATGTTTTCTCTCTTTAAATGGGAAAACAAACTAAAATGAAAGGCTTTTTGTTTTTTTCAACCTGCAGGATCTTAGTTCCCTGACCAGTGAGCAAACCCAGGCCCCTGCAGTGAAAGCACCAAACCCTAACCACTGGACCGCTAGGAATTCCCCAAAAGGCTTATGTTTGTAGAGCCAAAAATAATCTCTCAATAAACCAAGCAGTGCATTAATAGAAACAAAAGTAAGATTTCTACTTGAGCCCTGGCAGAATAACTGGTACTGAAGTAGCCCTCTTGCCCTAAACAACTGTAAGATCAGTAGAATACTGAACTAATCGTGTTCAGACATTAGACAACAAACGTTGCAGGTCTCAGGTCCCCAAGTCCCCTGTGCCAGCTCTCTGCTTGGAGACACTCCAGAGATTAGCACAGGGAGGCTGTCCCAGCAGATCACGGTGCTCTTGGTGAGTCAGGGGGTGAGGGGTAGACTAGATTTGGGGTCTGCAGAGGTGGCTTGAGTTAAGGAAGAGGGAGCTGATAAGAGGAAGTTCTAGAAGCCTGCTTGGCGTCTTGGGCTCGATACCTGGCTGTTTGGGCATAGAACAGCCAGTGAAGGAGGGACAACACCAGAGATTGACCGCCGCTTGAGCTCATGGGCTTGGGAAGACATTCAGCTCTGACCGACCAAAGCAGAGAGGCCTCATAGAGAAAGCTGGTGACGAGTGGAGGCTTCCGAAAGGCCTTGCCGTAGGAGTAGGGCACAGTCACCCTCCAGTGAAGAATGCCCTATACCCATCCTAAGATAGCCTAAAGATAAAGTTCGGAGGAATTGTGCTAGTCTGCAAGTAAACTTACTGCCTGCCTAAATAAATATTGACACTCTGTTAAGGAAAACTACAAAATCCAGTCACTCGGCAGTGTCACATCATGACAGTCCGTGCCCACGAACAAATTCCAAGCACATGAAGAAGCAGGAAGATGTGATTTGTAATCAGGAGGAAAAGCATTCAGTAGAAACAGACATGCTGATGACAGATGGTAGAATATACACAAGCCTAGGAAAGGTACAGACGCTCAGAGATTTAAAGGAGATCACGGTCATAATGAGGGAAAAAATAGAGAATCTCCTTATAGAAGTAGAGACTACAAAAGAGCAAGTTCCAGATGGGAAAATATTTACCATCTGGAATGAAAAACTAACTCAATGGTCTGAGTAGCAGATTAGGTAATTGAGAAGAAAAGATCACTGATCTTGAAGTAAGGGCGAAAAAAAAAAACCATCCAATGATCCAGAAAGGGGGAACGTTTTGGGAAAAATTAGTACTTTGTAGAGCAGTATCAGGTTGTTTAATGTCTGTAATTGGAGGAGCAGAATGGGAGGGGTTCTGCAGAAAAAGCCATCAATGAAATTGTGGTATAAAAAATCTCAAATTTGACACAGAAGAAAACCCCATTGATCCCAAATGTCCAACAGACTCCAAGTGGGATAGGATTTAGCAACAGTTTAAATCATAATTGCTGAGAACCCATGGTGAAGAGAAGTCATAAAAGACTCTGGAGGTAAGAGACAGGTTGTCTATAGGAAAGCAATTACTGACCCACTCTGGCTTAGGGTGGGTCAGCATCCTTAAAGTGCATTCTACGTCCAGTGAAATGTTTATCACAAAGGATTGTGAAATAAAGATATTTTCATAAACACAAAAGCTGAGAAAAATGATTGCCGTAATGCCTACACTAAAAGAAATGTTAAAGGAAACTTCATTTTGAGAGTAAATGATACTAGCTAGTAATGTGGGTGTATGTGGCGGAGTGAGGAGTGATGGATATGGTAAATATTAGGAAGTACACAATATTTTTTAGTGTTAAAAATTTCTCTCAAAAGTAATTGGCTGTTTGCCTCTTCTTACTCTTTATTTACCTAATGGGGATTTGATATTCTTTTATTTCCCTTTCTGTGAGTGTTGTCATGAAGTTCTTTGTGCATTGAGCACGAGGGCATGGGTTCACTTCCTGGTCTAGGAAGATGCCACATGCCGAGGGCCGTGTAAGCCCCGGCACCGCAACTGCAGAAGCTCACTCGCTGTGGAGCCCATCCTCCGCGACAAGACAAGCCCCAGCAATGAGAAGCTCAAGCACCATAAGTAGAGAAGGCCCACATGCAGCAATGAAGAGCCGGCGCAGCCAAAAGCAAATAAGTTTTTTTAGAAAAAGAATGAGATGACCATATGGCTCAGAAGCCATACACTGTGGGACTAGACACAGAAGACACTGGCCTGTGGGTGCAGTGTGCTGGGACAGGCAAAGTCACAGTGGTGAGAAGCCTAGGACTCGGCCGCCTGAGCCGTGGCCTGTGTTTCTGGGGTCACGGAAGGGCCTTGTCTCTCGACCAGAGTTTGGGTCACACACCTCCTCCAAAACTTGTCCTGTACATTCATTTCAGGAGTTTTAATAAAAAGCTTCCTACCCCCAACAGACATCCAGCCCCTCCCACATGCTCACTATTAGTGTGCTTTGTGCCCTGTTGTACTGTGGATCCCAGAGTGCACACTGGCAGTGGACAAGAGCCTCTGGAAGTTGGCATCCATTTGGGACCCTGAAGCTGATGACCGACCTGGAGGCTTCTGGATGGGAGTCAGACACGTCAGGGTGCTGGACAGAGGTGCCGGGTGGCACCGGCCAGTGTGGGTAGCAGTGAAGCTGCTGACGTGCAGAGCCCTTGCGTCTTACGTGCACAGTCAGAGGTTTTCTTTCCAGAGAAGTTGACCTTGGGATGGAGCTTGTTATTAATTGAAATTTCTCAAAACTTTCTCAGCTTCCAAACGGGGTTCAAATATGAGAGTTTGTTTGAAGGAAGTGAGCAGGACTTAAAAGAGAACTAGTGCCTAATTCCCGGAGGTGCAGAATCCTAGACAAAGTGTGCGGGCCGTTCCTCCAGGACCCCCGCCACAGAGAAGAAGCATCACAAGACCCTTCCTGTACTTCCTCCCTTTGTGGCACGGGTGTGGGGAGCAGCCCCCCACCCCTGCTGCTCCCCGTTTCCAGTCGTTACAGAAGAGCTGTGAATTTGAGGGACAGGCAGCCATCACACAGCCTCACGCTTTGTCCCTGCCCTGTGGGAACCTCTACTGCTGAAGACAGGAAACCAGGGCACCCATACAGGTGTATGTCCCTCCCTGAGACCTTCCGTGGGAGCCCGGGCCTGCAGGAGCAGGCAGTGCACGGTCGCTGAGGACGTTGTCCAGTTTTGTTTTGAAATCATCCTAGGACTCTGGGGTTAGAGTGGATTTTATTTTTTGAGCTTTATGTTTTTTGGATGTTCTGAATTGAATGTGGTTTTTTCTCTACTTTTGGACCTCAGCAAAGCAGCGTGGGCCCCTCAGATCTGGCTCATGGAGCCTGGTGGTTGGTGCTGCGTTGCCTCTGGCTTGCTGGTTCATTTACTGGCCAGAGGGCCAGAACTTGTCCCATGACTTGTCCCCACCCCTCTTGAGCACGAGGGTGTGCGTCTTCCGGGACCTACCATCCATCCAGCATTGGGTCCCTGAGGTTTGCGTACATACCTACGTGTGGCTTATCCCTGTTCACCACCCGCTGAGGTCCCATCCTTAACTCATGCGTGTCACCCACCTCCCCAGCGCTGGTCCTGTCTCCCAGTGTAGACCGGCTAGCTGGAGTCCAGGCGGGAAAAGGGAGCAGTGAGGCATTAGCTGAGCGAGTATGTTTGCAAACCATCGCTCTGGAGTGGTGCTCGGAGGAGGAGCACTTGTCACTGCTGAGCACAGATGACGTGGCCTCATGGCGCCCATGGCGTTCCCTGGGGACCCTAGACCGGTGATGTTCATGGTCCTCCCCTTTGCCACCTCAGTGACCTAACATGCACCCGCCACCCCAAGACAACGTGTGTCTCAGATTTCACCTTTGTAATTGGTGACTAGGATGCAGCCCTAACACCCTTGCTTCCCCATCTGTTTCCAGATAAACATCGAGGACCTTGACGAGGCACCCGGGGTGAACGGGGAGAGGACAGACTGTCTGCTTGTGGACGCTGTGGTGTCAGGGAACAAGAGGAGGGCCCAGAGCGGGCACTCAGAGTCCACCAGAGGTGGCGACACGGCAGACACAGCGGTTCCCTCAGAGCAGGTGCGGCCCACCCTCCATCCTGCTGGTGTGCTCTGTGACTTGCCCGGCTGCCTGGATTGCCTTGGGAGCCATGATCAGACTTGCATGGACTCCTTGAGACTAGTTGTGGCCGGGGAAAGACCACAAGTAGGGGCCCCTAGGCATGTCTCCCTGGCACAGGGCCTACCTCCCACTTTCTGGGTGTGTTGTTTGGGACTGGGTGGATGCTCCTTGAAGAAACACATAGGCTAGGTTAGGGTTGGATGAGAAGGGGTCCCCATAGGAGGCCCCTCATCGTTCACCTGGTAAGTGCTTACTGCAGGCCCATCTGTGCCCTCCAGTGACCTCTGGTGTAGCTGGGCACCTGACTGGTCTAGGGGTGTTAGGGGGCTTCCTTGAGGACCTTCACACTGATGGAAGGAGGTGGCCAGGTGAAGGCACGAGAGATCTTGAGGCAGGGCCCCTGCAAGTTGGAGGGGCCTGCTGACCACGGTGGGGAGTGGCTGACTCGGTGAGGCACAACAGCAGAGGGCAGGCGGGTGTATGGTCCAGAGCCCATGAGTTGTCAGGGACACCTAAGAAAGGTGGGGTGAGACCAGAGTCAGGGAGACTGGGGGAGGCTCAGCTGCTGGAGAGAAGTGGGTATGTTCCTAGGGGATTCAGAAGGCAGGCGACTGGACAACAGGCCTGCTGCTGTGTTCCCCTCAGCTGACTCCCCGCCTCCAGCTAGTTCTTGGGTTTAAGATGTCCTCTCTCTATTGAGTGAAATGTGCTTCTTTTGTTAGTCCAATGCCTGTAGCAAACTCCGCAAGAAGAAAAGAAAACAGAAAAATAAGAAAAACGCAGGAGAAACCTCGGTATGTATAGCTGGCAGATTTCCTCTCTGTTCTTTTCTGTTTCTTGAGGTGGTGTTGAAAACAGGCCAGTGTTACTGGATATTTTGTTGACTATTCAGAGGTTGGGGGAAACTAGCGAACTTGTTCACTTAGGGCCCAGAGTCTTGGAGCCGTCTGTGCTGTCCATTTTCTGGCAAACATCTGAAACAGTGCAGGCACTGAGTCCCTTCCTGGTCCGTGGTTCTGAGTGCCCATCTTACGACACACCTCTCCTTTTTCCTCACTGTACCTGCAGTACATGGTGTTCGGATCGGACTGTCTTTGAGGAAGGAGACACGATATAATACTTGCTTTTAGTGAAAGTAGATTTTGCCACTGATGCTCTTTGTGGTGTGTGTGTCATTTGGGACTCTCAGCAGAATGGCCTGGAGGACATTGACCGCATCCTGGAGAGGATTGAGGATGCCAGCGGTGCCAGCCGCCCGGGCCCGCCCCCCCTGAGCGCCAAGAAGCACGTCCTATATGTGGAGCACAGGTGCGGCCTCGCCGAGGGAGCAGTGGGCATGGGCGGTGCTCACCCGGCAGGACCTTTCTCTAGCTCTGTGTGCCTGGGAATATTCCAAGTATATGACCTCCTCTGCTCCTGTCCCTACCACCGACTGTGGCCTCCTTCCTTCCTAAGGCAGGGAAGACCCCTCAGTCTCATGCCCAGCGAGTGGTGGCCAGCGTGGCCACGTGCTGTATGGTTGCAGAGAACATCAGCCGGCAGGAGAGCGATTTTCCCTGTTGGGTTCTCATGTGACTTTCTAACATTCCCAAGATTGTTGTCAGAGCACTCATCTTCGTTTTTTTTCTCTAAAATTTTCAATCCTCTAGACACTTGAATCCAGACACAGAGCTGAAAAGATATTTTGGTGCCAGAGCCGTTCTCGGGGAGCAGAGGTAAGGCCACTGCTGTGTTCTCGCTGAAGGGGGTGGGGAGGGGCTTTAGAGCCACAGTGACAAGCAGAGTCCCAGGGCCTGAGGGGAGCTGGGGAGAAGTCATGCGGCCTTGCCGATGGGAACCGGGCTCCGTCCCTCACCGCCGCTGCCCACCAGGGTCCTAGTTTTACAAAGCCTTGAAATCTCAGCCAGATGCATTTTGCCTTGCAGTCGAGAGCAACTCTGACCTGGAGTTTGGGTTCTGACAGAAGTCTGATCTTTGTAAAGTGTGTTCAAGGCCATGGGAACAGAGCACTATGATCCCAGGCTCCTGTGGGAGGGGCTGTTCTGCCGGGCACTCCCTTGCAGGCCCAGCCCCAAGTGAGGGAGTTTTCCCTCAGCCCAGGCTGTATCTTTTCTTTCTTTTTTTTCCTTTTTTTTTCTAATTTATTTATTTTAATTGGAGGCTAATTACTTTACAGTATTGTAGTGGTTTTTGCCATATATTGACATAAATCAGCCATGGGTGTACGTGCGTTCCCTATCCTGAACCCCCCTCCCACCTCCCTCCCCATCCCATCCCTCTGGGTCATCCCAGTGCACCAGCCCTGAGCACCCTAGGCTTTATCTTTTCAAGTGCATGTGTTTCTGGTTGTAGGACTCAGTGCTTCTGTAAAAATCAGCCACTTACTCCAGCAGCTCCAGGCTGGCTGGCTGCTGTACATCCTGGGCCTGCGGGTCCTGCTGTCTTTCACGTTCCTGGTTTGCATGGCTGAGCCCTGGGCACTGTATACCAGGGCACGGGTGCTGGGGTGTGTTTGACTGCAGCCTCTGCTGGCACTTGACATGGGGGTGCCACCCATTGCCCTCTTGAGAGTTGAACCCCTGCCCCCAGTCTAGGTGTGGCTTCCTGCTCGGATCCATGGCAGGGGTGGGAGGCTTTAAAGACTGTTGTGATAACAAGATGAAAAATAGTCATGTGTTAAGTTTTGTTGGTTGGTTTTTCTTGGCCTTGTTGCTTACCATGAGGGATCTTGGTTCCCCAGCCAGGGATCGAACCTATGACCCCTGCGGTGGAAGCACAGAATCTGAGCCATTGAGTTTCTCATTGTATTTACTTTATAGTTTGCTTTCGTTTTTGATGTTCAGTTATTCAGGACACAGGGGTTTCTGGCTTTGTCTTCTTTTTTGGAATATTAAGGAAGAACGTTTTTAGCGCAAAATGCCTTTTTCCCCTGGGCTCCCCTGGGCTCGACCTTCCACCCTGCTTTCTTGCCTGGTCTTCTGTTCCACATCTTTACATGTTTGCCTGATCGTATTTCTGTGCAAATTACAGTTGTTAGTATACTAGTATTTAATAGCTCTGCATGTGTGTTTTCAGTGTTAAATTGTACTTTTTGTCCCATTTACTCTGTTGAACACGAGTCCTGTGTACCTGGGCCCCTGGCCCCACACGTCTCTGGCCACCTCGGGACCTCCAGGTGCCCTGTGCACCTCACCTTCTCTGCTGCTGGTGTCTGCCCCGCCCCTTGGCGCACCACCTCCCAGGGCAGCCTCTCTTGCCTGGCAGCCCCGTGCAGGGTTGGACCCTCCCTAGTATTCCTAGATGGGACAGTTCTGAGCATCTGGTTAATTCTCCTTTGTACACCTTACCAGTCACCCAGAACCATCCCACATTTCAGTTTCCTCCAGGTTTTGACCACTGTTTCCTTAAAGAGTTGTGTTTTCTTCTGTAGGTTTTTACTTTTTTTTTTTTGGAGTAAGTGGGATTTTAAAAAATTTATTTGGCCACATTGGGTCTTAGTTGTGACATGTAGGATCTTCGTTGTGAAATGCTGGATCTTTTGTTGTGGCCCATGGGCTCCAGAGCGGGGAAGCTCAGCAGCTGTGACATGCAGGCCTGGTTGTCCTGCGACATGTGGGATCTTAGTTCCCTGACCAGGGATCAGGCGCATCCCCTGCGTCTGAAGGGGAAGGCAGGTCCTGAACTACTGGACCACCAGGAAGTCCCAGTTTTTTACTTCTCTGTTGGAAGAAGGGACATACTTTTTCATCCCATTCCTCACCCAATGCAGATTCTTACTCATTTTTTTTCCTTGATGAAATAATTCAAATAATCAAAGAATTATCCAGAGAAATGTAGACGAGTCCACTAGGCCACTGCTGCTCAGTTCAGTCATAGAGGAGAAAGCCTTTGGTGTGACTATGGCTGGGGGGAGAGGCTGGTGCCTGCAGCAGAGAACACCCCTGTAAGAGGTTGGGGGAGGGCTGGGGCAGGGAGCCGGGCCACGGCCCGCTCGTGCTCGTGCTTGTGTGGCTGGCTTTCTTCTCCAGAAGTGTGCTGGTATTCGGGCACTGATGCCCCATCCCTCTGGGGCTTGTTGGTGGACCCTGCTCAGCGGGCCATCGTTCAGGGAGGCCAGCGCATCTGCAAGTCGTTGCAGGCTCCCTCTTGCCTTGTCATCTTCACGTTAGGTTCCACCTGTTGCTGCTTTTTTGACTTTTCCTGCTGTTTCACCAGCCTGAGTTTCTTGTTTTTCTTACCTCTACATGTGTGGTTTGGTTGCTCGGATCACAGTGTGCAGTCCTGTCTGGCAGCCAAACGGCTGTTGTCCAAGCAGTTTATACACTGTCTTTACCCGCCGAAGTAAAGCCATGCCCTGTCCATTCTCCCCAGGCCGCGGCAGAGACAGCGCATGTACCCCAAGTGTACATGGCTGACCACCCCGAAGAGCACGTGGCCCCGGTACACCAAACCAGGTGAGGGAGTGGGGCCGCCGGGCTCTGTGTGTGCACGTGCTGCCAGGGGCTCCAGCGTCTGGGCTCAGACCCCGCCACCGTCTGTCTTCTCAGCCGTGTGGTAACCCGCTTTTCGTCACCTTCGCTCTTTGTGCTTTGGCTCCTACCCCACAGGAACAGCAAGTTCATTCTTAAACTGTGCTGTTCTCTGTTCGGTTGCAAACTCACAAGTGTACAGAATTCACAGAACAGCCACAGAGCAGAAAGGTTTGGATGTGGGGTAGTGCCCTGCTGGGGGCTTGGCTGTGTGGCGTGATGGATGAGGGGGCCCTGGGGCCTGGGGTGCCCTGCGAGACCCCTTGTGCCCAGTGAGGGCCTGGTGGGTGCCTCGTCCCCCTGGCCCTTCCTTCCCATGCTCGCAACAGTGGCCCCTAAGTGCAGGCAGAGGACACAGTGCCACAGGGTCCTGTTGGGCTGGAGTAGAGTTTGTCAGAGACTGTGGCTAAGGGCATCCCCAGACCCTGACGGGTCTCACAAAGGTGCTGAAGGAGGTGAAGTTGTCAGGCTTCTCAGACCCTGGACCTGGCACCCAGCGTCAGCGTAGGAGCAGAGGTGCCATGAGTTAGCAGTCCCTGTCGCCTCGGGGGTGGCATCTGCATCCTGACTTTAAGCAAACCATGTCCAGGGCTGACCAGGTCGGGGGTGGGGGCCGGGCTCTGCATGTCCCCCTGTTGTCCCCGTTCCTCAGGGGAGAAAGGGTAGAATGGGTGTCGGAGGTGTGGCCTGAGCCACGGGCAGTTGGCTCTGGGCATCCTGACGTGGGCAACCCCCACCCCAGGTCTGTCGATGCGGCTGTTGGAATCCAGGAAAGGGCGCTCGGCCTTCGCCTTTGAGCACAGTGAGGAGTACCAGCAGACGCAGCACAAGTTCCTGGCCGCCGTCGAGTCCATGGAGCCCAACAACATTGTGGTGCGTGGGTGCCCTGGTGTGGTCCTGGGGGCGTCTGGAGGCCCGGGGCCTGCCTGGGTGTCATCTCGTAAGCACGCACCCCACCCCACCCCACCATAGGTCCTGCTTCAGTCAAGCCCCTACCATGTGGACTCGCTCCTGCAGCTCAGCGACGCATGCCGCTTTCAGGATGACCAGGAGACGGCACGCGACCTCGTGGGTAAGGCCGGCCAGTGCCTGCCTGCATACAGGCGGGGACGCTCTGTAAATACAGCTTTATGGATCTAGTGTACTCATAGCTGTTCAGCCACACCCCTGCTGATTCTGGGTCATTCCCATGGGGTGTTAAAGGACCTTGACCATCAGCCGTCACCTCCCCTCCCCGGCCACATCAACCACCAGTCTGCCCTCTGTCTCTGGACTGTCCTGTGAATGGAATCTCGACCAGACCTGTGTCTCCACCTGGCTTCTTTCATTTATCACGATGTCCTCAGGGTTGACGTGTGTGAGCCCTGTGTCAGCATTTCATCCCTTCGTTCATTCTCCTAGCTGGTTCCCACCCTGGCTCCTGGGAGTTGGCCCCTGGGGGCGTCTGGGTTTCTTGAGGGATGTGGTCAGGTCATGCCTCCCTTTCTCTGTGACTGACGCCTGCTGTATGTCTGTTGGCCGGCAGAGCGTGCGCTATACAGCATGGAGTGTGCCTTCCACCCCTTGTTCAGCCTCACCAGCGGGACCTGTCGGTTGGACTACCGCAGGCCTGAGAACAGGTGAGCCGACCGCCTGGGTGTTTGTGGGCCACTGTGTTCACTTGCGGGGGTCATAGGCATCACAATGTGAGGGCTGGACAGCTGTGAGGGGCAGCACTGGGATCCTCGGTATCTCACTGTGTTTAAAGCTTGGATACAGGAGGGCTGGGCCCAGGGATGGACAGGACCGGATGGCCTGGGGTTGACACTTGTGGGCAACAGGACAGAAACCATCAGCCATTTCACCACATGGGGCCTGCAGTTGTACTTCCTCTTGTGTCTGGACTCAGGATCCTCTGGAATGCCTGTGGGCAGGCGTGCATGCTGGTGCTGCGAGCGCAGTCATCATGTCCACGTGTGGTGGTCGCACGCACATGTGGGGCCCTCTTCCTGCAGATGCCCCTCCCCCGAAGCCCCTACTCAGCAGCACAGCCTCCCTCCTGGGCCTCCGCCTCAGGGCCCTGCACACGTGGACAGGCTCCACAGCCCAGGCTCCCTCCCTACCCTTCTGTTGTGTCCCACATGGGCTGTGTCTCCCCAGGTGGGGGCTGTGCTGGGCCCCAGGGCACCGGGCAGGTCCTGAACTTTCTCTCTTGCTTTTAGTTGTATGAGCTCTTTACAGTGAAACTCTTTAGTTCTTTGAGATGCTGAAAACACTGATGTTCCTGACATTAGCAGGCATTAACAGGGCAGTGGTAGCAGTTGAAATTGGAGGATAAATAAAGATGGTGATTACAGTTGGAGGTGTTAAGTCTCTTCCCTTAAACGAGAGTTATTTTTAAGAGAAAGCCGAAGATGGAGGTCTCCACTAACACATCAGCTTGGTTTTCTGTCCGTGCTCCCACACGTGACTGCAGACAACAAGCAGAGTCACCTTCTCTGCAGACAGGACCCTGGCGAACGTTGGCGCTGATTAGGCCACACGGGATACGCCAGCGAAGCCCGCGGGCAGAGGGTGGACGCGGTGTTGGACGAGGCGCCGAGCGACGTGCGGTGCGGCCTGCTGCCGCGCTCATTCACGAGGAACTGTCTTGGGTCTAGGAGCTTCTACCTGGCCCTCTACAAGCAGATGAGCTTCCTGGAGAAGCGGGGTTGCCCACGCACGGCGCTGGAGTACTGCAAGCTCATCCTCAGGTAGGGGCTGCCGTTGCTCCCCAGCCCGGGGCTGCGGCCCGTGGGCGTCCGCGCCGGCCCACTCTGGGTTTTGTCTCCCTCTGCCTGCCCTGCTCACCATGCTGCCTCCCCCTGGAAGCCTGGAGCCGGATGAGGACCCCCTGTGCATGCTGCTGCTGATCGACCACCTGGCCTTACGAGCGCGGAGCTACGAGTACTTGATCCGCCTGTTCGAGGAGTGGGAGGTGGGTGTGCGCACAGGCCAGGCCGGGTGGGGCCTGCAAGGAGGCTCTGGGGCAGACCCTAGTGCTCCTGCCTCTCTGCCTCACCACCTGCTTACAGGTGAGTGCAAGCGCAGAGGAGGCCTGGGGGAGGGGACGGCCATCGGGCCCCTGGACACGTTGGTGCCGGAGGGGTCTGAGATTGGGCAGGACACCAGCAGTCCAACTGATGACCTTCACGGTGGCTTCACGCGCAAGCGTTGCTGTGTTAGGTGCGCTAGGCCGTGTGTAAGGTATTAGCATCAGTTCTACCCATCTTCTTCTAATTTGCTGCTAGAAACTGTATACTGATGGTGTGCTCCTGTTGGGTGGTGCTGTCTCGGGGGACACCTCCAGTCAGGAGTGGGTAGAGGCAGGAGGTGACAGCCATTACTACTCTTTGAACTTCCTCATAGCACATGCCCATGTATAACTGAAGGCTAACTACATGGATCCCTTTGAACTCTGGGTCTGTGGTGTAGTTGGGCGAGGATCCCCATCCATGGGGTCTAGTTCACACAAGTTCCTGAGGTCACAGGAACATAGCTGCAGGGGCTGCGCCTGAATGTTTGGGGTGAGACTGTGGCTTCATCCTCACAGAGCATCATACATTGTGTGTGTTCTGCCATGTGCCCGTGGGCAGGGCGGCAAGGGCCGGGTGTCAGCAGCCGTGGAGGTGGGGGGCGGTTCCGCTGCCCAGATGACCCTGAGCCTTGGGAAGGTGGACATCTGGCCTTTTCTCGCTCACCCGGCCTGCCTCTGTCCCCACACCTGGGTCCTTTTATTTGCCTTTCTGCACAGAGGAAGGGACAGCTTGCCCATGCAAGCCATGTGCCTGTGAGCATCACCTTGAAGCCCCTAAACTTCTCCTTCCCCTTGTAGGCCCATCGGAACCTGTCCCAGCTCCCAAACTTTGCCTTCTCTGTGCCGCTGGCCTATTTCCTGCTGAGCCAACAGGCAGACCTCTCTGAGCAGGAGGTGATCTCTGCGAGGGAGGAGGCCTGTGTCCGGATCCAGCAGGCGCTCACCATGTTCCCCGGAGGTGAGTGTGCCCTGCAGCTCCAGGCACAAGTGGGTCCCATGCCGGCCCAGCTCCCAATGATGCATCTGAAAGCCAGCTGTGCTCTCAGAGCATCTGCGGGGCTTAGGGCACCTTTAGATATTGACAGTTCTAGCAGAACTTGTCACCTGAAGCCTACACTTCCAGGGAGAGGGCTCTAGGCTGGGTGTGACAGGAAGCAGGGTGTCTGTCTTTGTCCTGAGGACCCAGTTCTCACTGGGTGAGGAGCTCGGGGTCGGGGTCGCCCTGGGTTCTCTCTGATGACCTGCCGGTTTCCATGGGCCCCTGAAGTCTGGCTGTGTGGATGGGAACAGGGCCCGCTGCCCTATCAGGCCCTGGTGGTGTTGCGGTCCTGTGCTGTGTGTAGTTCCTGAGGGGCTCCCTCCCCGGTGCGAGCCTGCCTGCAGGTGGCCTGGTTGCTCAGGGTCTCCTGCTCATCTCGATCTGGCTCCATCCACGCATGGGGCTGCTGGGCTGGGTCTGAGGGGAACTGACCTTGCCCCGTTGAGACCCCTGCACAGGGAGGTCACCCGCTTCATGGGGAAGCCCCATGGGGCAGGTGGGCAGCTGTAGTGTTGTCCATCCCAGGGAGAGTGCGGGGGGAGGGTCTCTGATGACAGCGTCCAGCGCACGTGCTCCAGAGTCCTGGGTGAGCCCCTCGGCCTCAGCGCTTCAGGGTGCCGCCCTGCTCCCCCACAGTGCTCATGCCCCTGCTCGAGTACTGCAGTGTGCGCCCCGACGCCACCGTGGCCACGCACCACTTCTTCGGACCTGACGCCGAGATCAGGTACAGACTGGAGGTGCCTGGGGCCTGGGGAGCAACCACCTAGGTGTCAGCCTGGGGCCACTGCAGCGTGTCTGCTGGGCGGATAGTGTTGCTGTAGCTGTGCATCTGGTCCAGATGCCTGTGTTGCCACCTGCTACCTTTTGAAATTTCTCATAATAAATGAAGAAAGACCTGTGACGGGAGCCAGGCACCTCAAGGCTGGTCAGCACACCAAGGCGGGTCCTCAGGTCTATGTCCACAGGTGTACACGTTCTCCGAGTGTTTATGTTGTCATTGGGGAACTTGTTCTTAGTAAGGGTGCTGGCTGTACAGAAGGAAATGCCAGGGTGCCCTGCCCTGGGGGCCGCATCCCAGGGCAGCAGCCCCCTCGGGGTAGCCTCCTTCTGCTCTAGGTTGCCAACAGCCTGGGACCCCCAGAGCACCAGTGGGCCTGTGGAGCCGGTCCATGGGGTCTCACAGTCCCCGCTGCCCACAGCCAGCCACCTGCTCTGAGCCAGCTAGTGAGCCTGTACCTGGGGAGGTCACACTTCCTCTGGAAGGAGCCGGCCACCATGAGCTGGCTGGAGGAGAACGTGCACAAGGTTCTGCAGGCGGTGGACGCCGGGGACCCCGCTGTGGAGGCGTGTGAGAGCAGGTGAGCCAGGGCGTGGGAGTGGGCAGTGTGGAGGGCCGGCCTGTCTCGCGGGGCCGCGGCCTCCTGCAGCGCCACCCTCATCTCCCGGCCCCAGGCGCAAGGTGCTGTACCAGCGCGCGCCCAGGAACATCCACCGGCACGTGGTCCTGTCTGAGATCAAGGAGGCCGTGGCTGCCCTGCCGCCGGTAAGGAGCGGGCTGACTGCAGGCTCTGTCCCTCCAGCAGCTCTGCCCCCCGGTCATGGTCCATGCAGAGCCCCCTGAGAGGCAGAGCCATGCCTGCAGCTTCCGTGATCTTATGGGGTGCAGAGTGGTAACCTGGCGGCTCAGGGCCCATGGCCTGTAGCCAGCAGCCCTGACATTTGGGGGGAGTCACAGCACCTGTGAGCAGAGGCCCTGTGATCCCCACACATGTGCTTGTCCCGGCTTCACCCCGATCCTCAGAGCAGACAGGCTGAGTGTCCTGGTGGAGGAAGCCCCTGCCCCAGACTTCCCCGACAGGGAATGCGGCCCGCCCCCAGCAGAAATGTCCAGTCCAGAGCTAGGTCAGTTGAAAGCAGACCATGCTCTTTGTCCCTTCCCGTAGGATGTGACCACACAGTCTGTGTTGGGCTTCGACCCTCTACCCCCACTGGACACCATCTACTCCTACGTCAGACCAGAGAGGTACTTCTTGCTTTGCTTTTGGGCTTGCACTGCTCCGAGGTCAGTGCTGGGGCTCGGAGGGTCTCAGAAAAAAGAGTCAGCCTCTGCAGGCCGTGTGTTTTCACATATCTGTCCACCCAAGGCCATTTCTCTGTCAGATTCTGGAGCAGGTGGTGGATACAATGGGATGTGGGTATTGAATCCAGGAGTAAATGTAGTCAGAACTGATGTAAGAACCTGGAGGAGATAGCCGTGAGCCTGGGGTATGAGAGGCAGCTGGTTTCCCATGGGAGCTTCAACCCGTGCAGGCCCCAGGGACAAGTGTCCAGCACAGCCAGAGGCTGGGAAGGAGGCCCCAAGGCCCGATTATCCAGGCTGCTCCAGAATCATGTCAGAGACAGGCTTTTTTCCCTTTCCTGATGGCCTTTAGCACTGAGTGAGTAAGTGCTTCACTTCACGCAGAGCCCACCTCACAGTCCCCAGCCTAGGAGACCCAGACAGACTTTCTCATGTCCAGGGCTCAGGCGGACGTATTTTCTAGAGCCAAGTGTTTTTTTCCTCCATTGAGGTATAAAACTTCGGGTACACATTCATAAGGAAATACAGTCCCCAGTTAAAATGTCAGTGGGTTAAGATGAAAATTATTAATGATTAGTATCAGAAGGCTCAAAACCAAGCTGGCATGTAGGGTGTGGTCCCACTAAGGACAGTTGGGAGCCATCCTGGTTCCAGGCGCCCGGAAAGTGCAGGAGGCCCCCGAGATGCACTTGCTAGCATCATCTCTCACTGCACAACTCGGAGGGAAGGACACTTGGAAACATAGTTTTTCTCAAGATGCAGTGGGGCTCGGCTGCAGTGCCCCACTTTGCACTCTGCTCAACCAGCCTCATTCCAAAGGGCCAACCCCACTCTAGATCCCCTTCCCCCTCAGGCCCCAGCCTCCATGGGGGCTGCCCTCCCAGCCCACCGGGCCTTTCTGAACATCCTGACTCCCTCCTGCAGGCTCAGCCCCGTCAGCCACGGAAACACCATCGCCCTTTTCTTCCGCTCACTGCTGCCCAACTACACTGTGGAGGTATGTGGCGTCAGCCCACGGGGCACCAGCCTGAGACTGGGCATTGGGCCTGGAGGCCCGGCTCAGACGAGTCTCGTTTCCACAGGGGGAGCGACCAGAGGATGGGGGGCCTGGGGGTCTGCACCGTGACCAGGGCCTGAACAGACTGATGCTGGCCGTGCGGGATATGATGGCCAACTTCCACTTCCACGACCTGGAGGTGCTGCCCGAGGAGCACCCTGAGGGCGATGGGGAGTGGGACTGACTCCAGCGAGGCGCACGCCCCAGCGCTGCACAGTCGTGCTCCGGGTTCTGTTCTGGTCGGATCGGCCAGGTCGCCACCTGCTCTGCTCTTCTATAAACTATGTGGGTTGCACTCTGCCGCGTGAACTCTTCTTTCCCAGGGCTGCAGTCGCCGCCCCCAGCTCCCCTCATGGGCAGGACCTCGCCGCCACTGCCCTGCTGCCCCAGGGCATCACAGGGCCAGAGTGCACGCTGGCTTCAGGGGACGCAGTTGGGTGTGGAAGCCGAGAGATGTGTCTTGGGAAGATTGCTCATCCTGGCAGCTCTGGGGAGTGAACGAGGCAGAGACTAGGGGGCACTTGATCTGGGGGCAAATGGACTGAGGGGTGGAGAGGGCGAAGACTAAGATGCTTCATCCAGGATGCGTCCTAGCACTCTTGAGTGACAGCTCAGAACCACACAGGCCACCCATGACTGAGGACGCTGTGTGGTGGTGGAAGGATCCAGGCCACTGAGGTTGTGAGTCCCACTGGGTACTCTTGTCTACTGAGCACCCTCCCAGCCCTGACCTTTGCCCACAGAGGCTGCCAGGGCAGATGCTCCAGGGCAGCATCTGGGCCCCAGGCCGGTCAGTGTGGCAACAGGTGTGACCCAGTCCTCTCCTGTCAACAGCCACCCAAGTCCTGTCCGTCGCCCACCTTCCAGGAAGTCCAAGGCATCCTAGTGATGTGAGTTCACCCTCCAGCCGTTCCCAGGTGAGGGACACCTGAACACCTGGCAAGGACAGGGTCTTTCAGACATGATGCTGTAAGCTAAACTTCCCCCCATCCACACCTAGCTCCCCCATCCACACCTAGCTCCAGAGACCAGGCCTGCCCTGGAGCCACACAGCCCCAACCAAGGTGCCCTGTGATGGATTTTGGCCAGTAATACAGCCTGTTGGGGATCTTCTGGGAAGTGACTTGCTCTCTGAAAATGACTGGCAAGCAAGGAGAGCTTGCTGCCCTGCCTCTTTCAACCTTAATGCATTTAGGTGGGGGTGTGATGTATGGAGCTACAGCAGCCATCTTGCAACCGGCAGTCCAACTTTACAATGAAGAGCCAGGGTCCTGGGATAGTGAAGCAGAGGCTGGGCCCAGGCCTGCTGCCCACACAGTGCTTAGCCATGCTGCTCTGGCTGCTCGAGTTAGACAGCCAGGGCACTTACGTCTAGACATCTGTGTATAAAGTCTCACCTGACCACTCAGACCTTGTGTTGCTCATGGATTGCTGTTGTACTCTTCCTGTCGAGTCACACCACACCGCAGGTCTTCAGCACGAGCACCAAAGAACGGACACAAAAGCCGCTTCCTTCTCCAAGTTCAAAAGAAAAGAGTTCTTGAACCAAGACCCTATGACTTGACTCTGGGCCAGGCCTTCCTGAGCTCTCCCTGCGGGGTGGGGTGGGGAGTCGGGGTGCGGCAGCACGTTCCCGTGGCTGCCCTCGGGTGACTCCTTGAAGGCGGGCCACACTGGTGTGACTGGCTGCGTGCAGGCGCCCTTCAGTTCTGCAGGGAGAGGCTCCTCAGGCTCTGGCTCCCAGGAGCTCCCTCATGGGACGAGCCTCTGTGTGTCTGGCCCTCTTCTGGTTCTGGGGTTCCCACTCAGCCTCCACATGTGGTCGGCACATGGTCTCACGTGGTGTGTACTCTGAGGGGGTGGCCATGCCCCCTGCCCTGCCTGTCTCCCCTCACTCGTTTACTCCCGGGGGCAGAGGCAGACGGGCTGCAGGGTTAGCTGTGGGTTTGCATGGATGGTTCCCAGGACCGTGACCAATCGCAGCTCGGCGGTCCCGCTGTCCCCCGCCTGCGGGTGAGCACCAGATGGGGAGTTGCGAGGCCTCCCCAGGAAGAGGGCTGTGGCTCCTGGCAAAGGCAGCCCAGTTCTCACGCCCTTTGAAGTCTCAGGCTGGGCTACTGGGGGTTGGAGAGGCACAGGCAGCTCAAAGGCCTCATTTATGGGGCAGCAATGACATGGAAGCTGAAGGCAGGACGCCACTCACCCAGTGGCCTTGGTTGGTACCTGGGGAGTCCTAGGCTCGCATGGCTGGTTCAGGGCTGAGGTCCCAGCACAGGCCTTGCCGTGGCTCTTGCGTGGTCCTCTTCTGGGACCCTTTTCTCCTTTGGGGGTGGGAAGCTCGTGCCCAGCCAGGAACAGGCAAACAGTCCGCCAGCAGGTAAAAGGGTTTCCCTGAATCTACCAAAGCTGAAAGTGTGGCTCTGACCAGGTGGTGTCACCCAGCAGCAATGTTTGTGACAAACAGCCGCCCAGATGCCCACGTGGCCGGTGCCGTGCCAACCACTGAGTGCAGCCAAGAGAGTGCCTCCGTGCTGAGTGAGGACGGGCCCCGAGTCCTGTGGCACAGGTTCTAAAACGGCAAGAACGGTGGTCAGGGAGTGGCTGCTGGGCAGGAGGCGCCCCGGAGAGTCTGGTGTGGTCCTGTTAGGTTGACTGGTTACGGAGTGCTGCAGTCCCAAGGGTGCTGGATGCGGCATGCACCAACCTGCGTGTTTATAACTTGTGTACTGTCTCTCACCTGCCATGTGCTTTAATAAACAGCATCAACAGAGCCACAAAGGAGAGGGCCATGTGAGTCCTAGACAGGGAAGGGAGGTGCACGGCGCAGGTGTGGGCCTTGCCCGTCTGGCAGGAGGAGGAGAGACCCTGACGGACCAGCGCCCGTAGCATGCCAGCCCCATCAGCCCACCTCTGACTCCCCGCCACCCCCCGGTGGGACGGCCTGTACACCCCACCCTCCTCCTAGGAGGGTTTGTCGTCAGCACCATGCACTCCTCAGTGAGAAAGTGCTGGGGGGCTGGCAAGCGGCTGCAGACAAAGGTTTGTCCTTGAAGTGGTTGCTGGCTTTGGGCCGGCTGTGGTGACCTTTCACAGAGGAAATGGGGGCTGTCAGGGAAGGACTGGCAGTGCCCCCCCCCCAGCCCCCGCACCCCAGGGAGAAGCCACAGTGCAGTGAAGGGGCTGGGAGTCCTTGGGCGGGGTTGCCCTCAGCCAGCCTTTAACATGAGTTGGGGGGAGGGTGGCTAGGGCCAGGCTGTGGGTTCCTGAGGCAAGATTGGACGGCTTCAGGGAGGAGGTAATGGTTTTATGTTGGGCTTGGAAGAGGGTTGGAGGTCTCAGGCAGGTCTGCAGGGCCCCCACCCACCACCTGCATCGCCGGGAGCACCCGTTGGCCGAGCACCAACTACTGCACAGGCCGGACTGCCTTGGTCTGACAGGCCCGGGTTCCGCCTGCGCCACCAGGTGGCGGACCTCGCTGCAGCCCGGCACACGCCCATCATGTGGCCACCTTCAGGAGGAGGGACTCCGTGACGACTTTAAAGATGCCAAGGAAGGCTCTGTTCTCCCTGGACCTCAGCCCACCACGGCCGGGTAAGGCAGGAGGTCCCCACAGGACAGGAGGAAGCAAGCGGCCCAGAAATGTCTGCCTGTGGGCAACTGCACATCCAGAGAAGAGGCAGGGAGGCGGACTGAGGGCGGAAGAGCGACACTGCACCCAGAGGGCTGGCCCCACGAGCTTGGGGCCATGCCTGGGCCGACATTTGTCCAGCCAGGGAGGGGGCGGTGTGAGGCTCCTCCCAGGGGAGCCATGAGTTGGGCAGGACCCTGAGAGCAAGCACCCTTTCCTGCTCCCTGCGGGACGATGCCTGTGCTCGGCTCCCAGAGGCGGCTGCTGGGTTCCCTTAACTGCACACCCCCAGCCACCCTCCCCCTCACACTGGCCCCCAATCGGACAGGGCCCCAGTGCCTGGAGGTGTCCATCCCCGATGGGCTCTTTATCAGCCTGGGGCTGGTGAGTCTTGTGGAGAACGTGCTGGTGGTGGCCGCCATCGCCAAGAACCGCAACCTGCACTCCCCCATGTACTACTTCATCTGCTGCCTGGCCATGTCCGACCTGCTGGTGAGCGTCAGCAACGTGCTGGAGACGGCAGTCATGCTGCTGCTGGAGGCTGGTGTCCTGGCCACCCGGGCGGCCGTGGTACAGCAGCTGGACAATGTCATTGACGTGCTCATCTGCAGCTCCATGGTGTCCAGCCTCTGCTTCCTGGGTGCCATCGCTGTGGACCGCTACATCTCCATCTTCTACGCCCTGCGGTACCACAGTGTCGTGACACTGCCCCGGGCGTGGAGGATCATTGCAGCCATCTGGGTGGCCAGCATCCTCACCAGCGTGCTCTCCATCACCTACTACAACCACACGGTCGTCCTGCTGTGCCTGGTTGGCTTCTTCATAGCCATGCTGGCCCTGATGGCCGTCCTCTATGTCCACATGCTGGCCCGGGCCTGCCAGCATGCCCGGGGCATCGCCCGGCTCCAGAAGAGGCAGCGCCCCATTCATCAGGGCTTTGGCCTCAAGGGCGCTGCCACCCTCACCATCCTGCTGGGCGTCTTCTTCCTCTGCTGGGGCCCCTTCTTCCTGCACCTCTCGCTCATCGTCCTCTGCCCCCAGCACCCCACCTGTGGCTGCATCTTCAAGAACTTCAACCTCTTCCTGGCCCTCATCATTTGCAACGCCATTGTGGACCCCCTCATTTATGCCTTCCGCAGCCAGGAGCTCCGGAAGACACTCCAAGAGGTGCTGCAGTGCTCCTGGTGAGGGTGGCAGTGCCATCGTGTGCCCAGGCCTGGAAGTCTGGGGCAGTCCCTTGACAAAGAGGATCGCTAGACCATCTCTGAAGGTGAGGGTGCACAGGCCTTAGGGGGCCTGAGAGGGGAATCACAGGACTCTCCAGGAGGCTGTGCAGAATGAGGAGGCTGGGGAGATGGTGGGGCATGGCCTCCCACACCTAGAAAGGAGGGTCCCCACCCCTCCATCCAGAGACCCACTCCGGGGCCGGTGCCCACACCCCACCCCGCCCAAAGCTGTGGGAAGTCCCGCTCCAAGGACTTCATGACCAGCACAGGAGGAGGTGGGGGCTTCTCTCTTCAAACGCTCTGTGGTGACTGGGAGTCGGGCTCAGCCCGTCTGCGAGCAGCACATGCATTCGGCAGACACCCCAGCCAGGCCTGCTCTGGGGACCCAGCAGCCAGTATGCAGGCTCCAGGGCCAGGAAGCAGTGCAGCGGTATTAATAAATGTGATGCTTGGTGCAACCTCCTTCCCATCTTTCTTGCCTCTTTCCGGAAATTGCCTGAAGCTTGGGGTGGAGGAGTAGGGGTGTGGTGAAGAGGGGAAAGACCTAAGTCCCAGGAGCCAGTCAGAAAACATGGCTCATCTGCCCAGGTCATGACACCACAGCCCCCAGTGTCAGAGGGCTCACCTGGGGGAGGGCGAGGAGATCCCAGTCACACCCACTCCATCCTGTGTCTTTGCATTCTGTCTGTGGTGCAAACCCCAGCCCAGAGGTCCCCCACCCCAAGTCACCTCCATTGTGACAAGACCCTGGCACTGCCCAGCTGCCCTCAGCTGCAGCAGAGGCAGGACCATGGTGACCCGTGTGTGACTCTGGCCAGAACATGGCCCTCTCTCAGCCTCCATATCTGCTGCAGGGTGGCCCAGAGGCTGGGGTCTGCTCTTAAGTTCCGTCCTGCTGGGAGAAGGGTCAGTGCCCTGCCAGCCCTGGGAGATGTGAGACAAACTGCCCAGAATAGGGTGTGGCTGTCCAGGGGCTAAAGAGGTGTCCAAGCCCCAGGGGTTTGGGCTGGGTCCTCCCTCTGCCCCCCCATCCCATTCCTCCACAGACAGAGCATATGCCCTACCCTCTTGCTGGGACAGGCTTACGGACGAAAAGCAGGGGTACCAGCCAGCCCTGCAGCCCCCTGGCCAGTCCCCTACCCTGGTAGCACCACCAGACTGTTGGCCTCAGGGCTGGGAGCTGGTTCCCGGCAGGGCCGGCCTTTGCTGGGAGATGGACGATGAGTCAGCCTCGAGCCAGCTTCAATTCCTCTGGGGACGGAGGGGGAGCAGTCCTGGCCGGGAGCCATCCCGCAGGGCGGCAGGTGGGTGATGGGTCCTGCTCAACTGGGTGCAAAGCTTCTTCCTTCCAGGGAAAAGGACCCCCTGAATGGGGACAGGGAGGGGCCCCAGGCAGCTGGAAACCAAACACAGGAAACCACATCAGAGACACATTGTGGGGGAGGGGCATCTCTTGAGAACAAAAGACCCTTCCAGACTTGCCAAGTTGGGGAGCTTCATGAGGGGAAAAAGGGGCACCCACAAGCAGTGTGAGCACATGGGAACAGGCTATACACGCTGTGGCTGAAACCCTTCCAGAGGCTTCTGTCACTGAAATGTAAGACGGGCTTTCTTGTGTGGATTCACTCTACCCTCTGACCTCAGGAGACTGGTGGTGTCCTCCAGGGTGTGTACCGTGAGTCTCTTCTTTTCTGACAGTGACCTCTCCCGTCTGCAAACACCAACTCCTTACAGAGCCTCTCCCCACCCACTGACTTTACTTGGCCTCATTTGGACCAAGACTCCAGGGGTACGAGTGACAGCAAAGAGTGAGTCAGACACACCACCCCCCAGGCTGATAGTTCTGTGTCTGGCTTGTTTGTGTCCTTATGACAATCCTGGACACCAGTGCTCACTAAGCAGCAGCTACATCCAGGTGCATGTCTGGCAGGGGTTCAAAGCACCCAATCGCAATAGGTCCACCTGGAATGTCATGGCAGTGCCCTGGGGCAGCAGGGACAGGTGGCACCCCACTGCAGAGAGGAGCAGTGACAGAACTGCCATAGTAACCCACCTCCAACTCCTGCAGCCACCGCCCTTCTGACTCAGACGTCTAGGAGCCTTGCCCCAGCTTGCTTTCTTCTGGAGAGAATCTAGCGCCTGCTGCAGCCTTGCCTGCCTCCCCCACCATCAAAGGCTGCGGGCAAAGTTCAGAGTACCTGGTCTGCCCCTTCTGACAAAGGAGGGCTGCTGGGAGGCGTCCCTTCTGGCCTTCCGGTGTGGGAACATGGGGTTGGTCCCTAATCAGATGTGCACAAGAAAGACCTTCCTTGTTGCGCCGAGGGGTGAGGCTCCCGCTGGGAAGGGGAACAGAGGGCAGTCGGGGCGGGGGTCAAGGGCCAAGGGGGGCTTCTATTGTCCTCCCTGGAGCTCACCAGCCCCGCCTTCCCGATGCGCGGAGCCCAGAGACCGGATAGCAGAGGGAGGCGGCGCCGCCGCAGCGCGCGGTCGAGCGGGGATGCGCGGCACGGATGCTTGCTGCAGCCGGTGCCGCAGTCTTCGGCGGCGCCCGGGGATTGGCCGCGCGCGATGACGCCGGGCCGGGCGAGGCGGGCGGGGCCCCGCCTATAAGAGCGGGCGGCGGGGGCGGCAGAGCCTCCGCAGCCAGCTGCAGCCGGTCCGCTCGCGTCTCGCAGCCGCCCGCCATAGCACCGAGCATGAGGGAGATCGTGCACATCCAGGCCGGCCAGTGCGGCAACCAGATCGGGGCCAAGGTGAGGCTGCGTGGCTCCGTGTGCCGGGCCCCGCTCTGGGCGCGTGTCCCGCATCCCCAGCGCGCCTCCCGCGTCCCCAGCGCGAGCGGGTCCCGAGGGAGGGAAGCAGCGGGGAGGCGTTGTGTGCGCACAGCGGCACCCCAAGCCCGGCTCACCACTACGAAACCCAGGAAAAACGGACGGGATCGTCCCAGCTGCTGGCGGGCGGCCGGGACGCCGGGTCGCCCCTCTGCCAGTCCTACCCCGGCCTTTCCGCTGCCCCGCCCGGGTAACCTCCGGCCTGCCGGAGGCACAGCGCAGGTCAGCGGCTCCCTACTCTCCAGCCCCCCGCAGCTGCAGGTGCAAGTGGAAGGCGCTGGCTGGGCGTGGCCCTCTTTTCTGGGGTCGCAACTCGGCCTCGGGCGAGATGGGTGGGGTGGACAGGCTCGGGTGGGGCGCCCCCAAAAGCCATAACGATTCCCTCTGCCCTCCCACGCCAGGAGCTTGATGTCCCCCGACCGTTCACAGCCGCCCCCATTCCCCTAGCTAGCTTTGACAACCTTCAGCTCCCTGGCCCCGCCCTGTTCCTTTGTTGGGGAAGGAACTGTGCCCGGACTCAGAATGACCTTGGTCCAGGACTGGGCTCTCCCTCGGCGTAGCACCGCCCGGGCCACCCCTCCCCCAACCCCACTTAGGGACGGCAGGTCTAGGGGTCGGTGGTGGGAACAAAGCCGGGCTGGAGGGGCGCGGTCCAGAGCTGCTTCTCTGCTAGGCCCCTCCCCTTCATTGTTAGCCCCCCTCACAGATGTCGGGACTGAGGCGCTCAGGCCACGTTCCCCCCACCCCGCCCCCAACCCAGGAGGCAAGTGTGGTATCCCCAGGTCCAGAGACGCTGTTCCTTGTCCAAGGTCACACAGCAAGTGGAGACGGAGCCTCTCCACCCTCCGGCTCTCGGTCCCTTCAGGTGCCCACCCAGCACAAGGCTCAGGCTGAGTGGGTGGGGCCTACTGCCCTTTGTCAGCACCAAGGCCAGGGGCCCAGCCGGGATGGTGTGGAGTAGGTTCCCAAAGGAGAAAGTGGGAGGAGACAGGTCCTGGAGGGGAAGGGACCAGGAAAGCCTGCCTCCGGAGGCTGTTGCCATGGAAACCAGGCAAGAACAAAAAGCTAATTACAACAGGGCTGGGGCAGCCACGTGGCTGACATGTAAATTGCAACTTGGGCTCTAGGGTGGTGGCGCCTCGGATGGGGGGAGGGCCTGGTGGGGAGACACCCTAATCACTGAGGAGACAGCTGTGCCTGCCCGAGGAAGGGAGTTGGGGGAGGGGAGGCCTGGGGGACCCAGGCCTCAAATTAAATCAGGCCTCTGGGGGCCGTCACTGACAGATGCCCTGGCCGGGCAGGAGGGGCCAAAGACTCATTACTGTGGCCACAGAGGCCAGGCCTGCCCTGAGCATCTGCTCCTCTGAGGGTCAGGGGTCACTGACGGGAAGGAGGGCAACCCGAGTTCCATCGCAAGCCTGGGGAAGTGTTGGTCGGGTTGCTCTGTTTCCTTCTGCGGCTGCACGGGCACCGATCGGGCAAAGGTAGGTTCATGCCCAGCTGCAGCCCCAAGGGGCGGGGTGGGGTGGGGTAGGGATGGGCAGGGGGGACAGGGGCAGCTGCCTGAGTGCTGGGCAGTGTCCTCTGCAGAGATTTTTTTCCTGCTTCAAGTTCCATGTCCTTTGGGTTTTCCTCATTACTTCTTATTCATTTGAGGTTAATTTCCTTAACTCTTGTTTGTTTTTAAAAGTAGTATCTGATGCTTTTTAACAGTACAAAAGAGAAGTGGATTTGGGAGGAGGGGAAGCAGTGAGCAAAGGAGGCAGTCAAGTGATTTCCTTCTGGCCCCCCTGCCCTGGAGCACCTGGGCAACCAAGCTGGAAGAGCTCAAAGCCCGGCGGGGGCGTTTGCCTGCACAGGCGCTCAACAGCGGCCTGTGGACAGGGTCTGGCCGTTTCCTGCTCCCACACAGGTGTGGGCTCTTGGGGGAGGGAGACCAAACTTTTCCCGCCAGTTGCCAACGGCCGCTGACTGGTGGGGGCCGGGCGGGTGCCGCCAGACTGTTACAGGTAGGCTGTTACCCTACTTGGAGGCAGGCTGCCTGCTATGGGGAGGGTCCTGGCTGCGGGTGGGGTCGGGATGGGAGGGGTTATGGAGGGAGGAGGGGAAGTCTGGGCGATCAGGGCTAGCAGAGAATGTGTTGGGCACTGTGCCAGGTGCGTCCCTCACTGTGCCTCTCGAGGTTGCGGTGAGGCAGGGTGCTACCCTCCCCGCAGGGCACGGGTGTGAATCCAGGCCTGTGTAGGCACATCAGGATGGGCGGGGAGCCCCCAGCCCCCACCACGGGGCGAGGAGTGAGAGTACCCCACCCCCCTCGCCTAGGGGGTAGGGCGGTCCCGGAGCCTTTGTCTGCCCCCCCTCCTTGACCGCTGGGCGGGGCCTCGGAGACACGGCCCTGGCCATGACAGCCAATGGGAGGAGGGAGTTTCTGGTTTCCGACTCCACCCCCACACGCCCACTGATGCTGTGAGCCTGGTGGGGAAGGGCGTGGAGTCCTAGAGGGGCTTAAGCGCGGGAGTCGGGCCAGCCCTCCCTCTGGAGCCGCACACTCAGCTTGCTTTGGGCTCCTCTGTGTGTGTGCGCCCCTCTGCCTCCCCGCCCCAGGTGTGGGCGCGGCGACCGTCAGCACCACGGACAGCGCCGCGGGAGCTACAATTGAGCGTGTGAAATAGGAGCCTGGCCTGGACCCTGGGGTCCACGCGCCACTTCTCATCTGTGGTGATGATCATAATCATTATTTAATTTATAATATAGTATTTTGTTGTTTATTAATGTTATACAATACATGTAATATATTCTGCTAAGCTTTTATTAATAATATTTTAAATTGCAATTTATATTCGTTTTAACTACTAAAGCTATTATTAACATATGTCCCTTCTAAGACGTTGAAGCATTGCAGATAAAGTGCTTGTTTAAGCACCTCCCCCTGGTGGTCCCCCTTTTCTGGGTGGAGCAAGTTTTTTTTCCTTATTCTAGTCCATTTTCTGTGCATGTGCACCTATGCATAAGAATTACAGCATCTGTTGTGAGGTGCCCGTTTTTACCCTGAATATCCTTGCCATGTGCCGTTCCCCCCAAGGATGTGCCTTGGAGATCTACTCATACCAGTGATAATCTTTTATTGTGCCACAGTATTCCAAAATATATTGATTTTTTAAGTACTTTTTATTTTATTTATCAGTGAATGTGCGTTGGTTGCTCAGTCATGTCTGACCATTTGTGACCCAATGGACTGTAGCTCAATAGTCTCCTCTGTCCATGGAATTCTCCAGGCAAGAATACTGTAGTGGGTTGCCATTCCGTTCTCCAGGGGATCTTCCCAACCCAGGGATTGAACCTTGGCCTCCTGCATTGCAGGCAGATTCCTTACTGTCTGAGCCACCAGCGAAGTCCTTGTCAGTGAATAAGGCTTGACAAATTTAGATAGCAGCCTAAGGACTTTTAACTTGGTGAGACCAACGTTTGCTAAACACTTTTATTTGTCAGGCCTTGAGTTGACCACTTGAAGTGAGTACTGTTGTCCTGTCTACTTTACAGATGAGAAAATGGAGGTCCTGAGAAGTGGCACGCACTCTGGTCTGTTGCATTCCATACATGAGTTCCAGAGAACTCTCCATAGATGTATTGGTGGCTGGGTGACTGAGTCGCTTTCTGCCGCCCCCTCACCTGCCATCTCAAGCTCATTCCCTCTCTGCAGGGGTTGTGGATGTCCCAGGGCTGTGGGCCAAGGTCCTGGAGCCAAGCAGTGATTTAAAGCTCTGATCAGGTCCAGAAGGCCTCAGTAACACCTCCAATTACAGCATTAACACATACCTAATGCAGGGAGAAAGAAGAAAACTTATCAATGACACAAATCACAAAGACCAGCTGAGAACTGAACTTTGCCAACAGTCTCTCTGGGTGAACTGCCAAGATTCCTCTGTGCATTTGATAATAATGACTCTTCATATTTTTCAGGTTTTAAATTTTTAGTCTTTTAACCATATATATATATATATATATATATATATATATATATAATTTGGCTGTGCTGGGTCTTAGCTGCAGCATGTAGGATCTGAGTTCCCTGACTAGGGATCAAACCTTGGGCTCCTGCATTGGAAGTGCAGAGTGTTAGCCACTGGACCACCAGGGAGGTCCCTAAAATTAAAAAAGTTTAAAAAATTTTAACTAATCTTTTTCTTTTCTTTTGAGAAGTTAACAAGTGCACGTGATAAAAATTAAAAACCACCAAAGAGTGTGCAGGGCAAAAGCCTCTCCTCACAACCAGGACCAGGCTTCCCTTGTGGCTTGTCGGATAAAGAATCTGCCTGCAATGCCAAGACCTGGGTTCGATCCCTGGGTTGGCAAGATCCCCTGCTTCTAGAAGGAAATGGCAACCCCCTCCAGTGTTCTTGCTTAGAGAATCCCGTAGAAGGAGGAACCTGGTAGGCTACAGTCCATGGGGTCACAGAGAGTCAGATATGACTGAGTTACTAAACAACTATGAGCCCCATACAGCGTTCCCCATCCAGAGTAACTGGATTTATTCTCACAGCAATCAGACTTCATCTTGAGGCCTTTAGGCCTTAACAGAGAAGCTTCAGGGCTTGGCCAAGGTCACGCTGGGAAGGGGTGGTCCAACTTGAAAGCAAGACCCTGTCCTGCCTTAGTCCTGAGAGAAGCGCTGTGGGTTCTGCCCAGGGCAAACAGTGCAGATTGCAGTGTGGTGAGTGAGCCCTTGAAACTGGGGCTACGCCATCTCAGCTCAGACAGGCTGGGTGAGCCCAGGCGAGTTACTCCCCATGCAGGGCCCCTGTGGGCTGAGGCTGCTGCTGTGGGCTGCTTCCAGGCCCTGGCACTAGACGGCCTATGCTCGACACTGAGGGGTTTGCATATCCTAGGCCTGCTCTCCATCACTTACCTTCCTGGGCCTCAGTTTTCTCATCTAAAAAGAGGGAAATTTTAAAAAATCCCCCAGGTGGGTGTTTGCTGCTAACCCTCTCGTGGAGAAGTGGACTTTCAAGGCCCCTGTCAGCAAGTGGAGAGCTGGGTCTGGGGCCTAGGTCTGTGTCAGTTGGGCACGGATCCGCCCTGAGGGTTCTAGTCTCCATGGACATGCATATTTTTTATTATGACGATTCTCTTGATGACAGAACTGGGACTCTTTTTCAAAGTCACTCAAAGGGACTAGTGCAGGCTTTGGGTCCACATCACTCATTTTATACCAGGGCCTTGAGGCTACCAGAGGGCGGGCTTTGCCAGGGGTCATGACCGCCAACTGGCCCTTCCTTTCCCTGCAGTTCTGGGAGGTCATCAGCGATGAACACGGGATAGACCCCAGTGGCAATTATGTGGGTGACTCAGACCTGCAGCTGGAGCGCATCAGTGTCTACTACAATGAGGCTTCTTGTGAGTCCCCCTCCTTGACCGGGTGGGGGTGGGGTGGGGGCCTTGACTGCTGGGTCCCAGCATCCCTGCCTTCCTTCCCTTGGCTGGCAGGTGTAACCAGAGACTAACAGAGTAAAACAAGGAATCCCAGGCACCCTAGTGAGATGCAAGTGTGTTTAATGGCCATGAGACTCACGTAGGGGAATGACCAGGGCTAGGCAGGGTCCCAAAGACCCTTCAGGAGGCCCATGGAGGGTCCAGAGCAGGGGTTATCTGGAGAGGTCAGTCAGGGGCCATTCAGAAGCTGGTGTGAAATGGTGCCCTCAGGGACACCTGCCCATGTTCAGGTGTCAACCATGACCTCCTTGTCACATGTGATCCCTGCCTCTCTGATCCCAGAGTCTAAGCTTTTAGGTGAGAGCATGAGGCAGAAAGGGTGCGTAACTTCTGTGATCCATGTAACCCACCCCTCTCCTCTCAGCACACAAATATGTGCCTCGAGCCATCCTGGTGGACCTCGAGCCTGGAACCATGGACAGCGTCCGGTCTGGGGCCTTTGGGCACCTCTTCAGGCCTGACAACTTCATCTTTGGTAAGTTTCCCTTGTCCCCACCTTCTCATGGTGGATCCCACCACCAGCAAACCCAGATCAACAGAAACAAGGTCAGAGTTACCTCTGCCCACAACGCTGCAGAGCATCACTGAGTTCCCCGATTTGCAGTGAAAGAGTCCCAGAGAAAGAGTTTTGTGCAGGAAACAGTCACTTGTGATTTCAAGCAGCACAGTGTGTGCAACAAAGCTTACAGGATGTTAGAGAGCTGGAAGGGGTCTCCAGAGCACACCAGCTCATGAGTACTCTGCATTGCTGGGGTCAGGGGTTGCCAGTCCTCATGCCCACGACGGTGACAGGTGGAGGGCCTCACCCCACTTTCACCTCCTAGAGCTCAGCACCCAATGCATGGGCATGGCCTGCATCCTGATCCTGAGCTGCGAGGCACTCAGGGTTGTAGTTTACCCTTCCAGCACAGCGGGCTAGAGGGTGGGTGGACTGGAGGACTGGGTGGACCAATTCCACTAGGAGTTCCTCCTGAGGCAGAGCAGAAGCAGAAGCTCCAGAAGCTGTGTCTGTGTCCAGATCCCAGAGCACTAGGTGCCGGGGGTGACATCCCCAACACGCAGTGTGGCTGGCGCAAAGAGCCGTGGAAGTGAGAGTTGCGTGCCCCCACTTCATGGAGGGCAGAACAGGCACCGAGCTGCCTCCTCAGCTGCTCTCTGAGGCGGGCTGTTCAGGCCGGTGCTGGAGCTGTGACCCTGTCTGTATCCCCCTGCCCTCCCCCCCACAGGTCAGAGTGGGGCTGGCAACAACTGGGCCAAGGGCCATTACACGGAGGGCGCCGAGCTGGTGGACTCGGTCCTGGATGTGGTGCGGAAGGAGTGCGAGAACTGCGACTGCCTGCAGGGCTTCCAGCTGACCCACTCCCTGGGTGGTGGCACAGGCTCGGGCATGGGCACACTGCTCATCAGCAAGGTCCGCGAGGAGTACCCTGACCGCATCATGAACACCTTTAGCGTGGTGCCCTCGCCCAAGGTGTCAGACACGGTGGTGGAGCCCTACAACGCCACGCTGTCCATCCACCAACTGGTGGAGAACACGGACGAGACCTACTGCATCGACAACGAGGCGCTGTATGACATCTGCTTCCGCACCCTCAAGCTGGCCACGCCTACCTACGGGGACCTCAACCACCTGGTGTCAGCCACCATGAGTGGGGTCACCACCTCCCTGCGCTTCCCGGGCCAGCTCAACGCCGACCTGCGCAAGCTGGCCGTGAACATGGTGCCCTTCCCGCGCCTGCACTTCTTCATGCCCGGCTTCGCCCCGCTCACTGCCCGCGGCAGCCAGCAGTACCGGGCGCTGACTGTCCCCGAGCTCACCCAGCAGATGTTCGATGCCAAGAACATGATGGCAGCCTGTGACCCGCGTCACGGCCGCTACCTCACTGTGGCTACCGTCTTCCGAGGCCGCATGTCCATGAAGGAAGTGGACGAACAGATGCTGGCCATCCAGAGCAAGAACAGCAGCTACTTCGTGGAGTGGATCCCCAACAACGTGAAGGTGGCTGTGTGTGACATCCCACCCCGCGGGCTGAAGATGTCCTCCACCTTCATTGGTAACAGCACGGCCATCCAGGAGCTGTTCAAGCGCATCTCAGAGCAGTTCACGGCTATGTTCCGGCGCAAGGCCTTCCTGCACTGGTACACAGGCGAGGGCATGGACGAGATGGAGTTCACCGAGGCTGAGAGCAACATGAACGACCTGGTGTCCGAGTACCAGCAGTACCAGGACGCCACGGCCGAGGAGGAGGGCGAGATGTACGAAGACGATGAGGAGGAATCCGAGGCCCAGGGCCCCAAGTGAAGCAGCTGAAGGGGTGGGACGCGGCTGCGGCCAGGACCAAGTGGTCTGTCCCCCGAGCCATGTAGCCACTGACACACCCCCAATCTCACCCCCATGAGGTTCAGTCATGTCACCCTGGGGCTCCCAAGTGTTTTTCCTCCAGTATTTACAGCATCCCTTCCCTGCGTGAGTTCTCTCAGCTATCTTCCGCCTTAGGTCAAATCCGTTTCCTGTCTCTGCTTTATTGTTAGCTCCAGGCCTGATGTTTCATGTTTTTTTTTTTTTTTAAACTGGTTTCTGTTTATATTTTGGGGGGGAATATTTAATAAATTTATTGCTGTCAGATACCCATGCCTGGTGCTGGAGTTTTCCTCTTTTTCTAGAAGGATGGGGCCAGAAGAGGTAAGGAGGGCAGATGGGGAGGCCTGATGGAAGCAGGATAAGTGACAAGTGGGAGGGGTTGAGACGGGCCTGTGCTTGGAAACTGCAGGTGCCTCAAGGTGCTGCCCATGGCAGGGGAGCTGCTGGCGGTGGTGTTGGGAGAGATGGCCAGGCCTGGAGGAGCCTCATCCTCGAACCCCAGACAGGCTGTCAGGCAGCTCAGGACAACCCTCCAGGGTGACTCATGCTGGAGAGCTTTCCCCTGGCTTCTCTGTGTGCCAGACATTAGAAGCAGGTGGCTGAGACCCAAACAAGTGTGAGGAAGTAAGGAGCTTGAGGATTCCCCCAGAAAATGTGGTGTGTTGGAAGGTGGGGGTTTGAACCCTGGGGAAGGGCTGGTTGGGTCAGCAAGTTGTGGCCACTGCACCTGGGTGCAGGGGTGCTGGGAGCAAAGTTCTGGCCCCATGTGCCTCTGGAGATCATTTCCATGGCTGCAGGGCACCCAGGGTCCCACAGATAGGGGCAAATCTGGCTGCCCCCTCCTCCTACAGAGAGAGAAGTAGAACCCAGAGCTGTTGTCTGCCTGGGGCCCAGGTGAGCACGCATAGAGCTGGACAAGCCTCAACCCTGGTGCCCTGAGCCTCCTCATACCCCACCCCTAGAAGCCAGGACACCCCTGCATGCTCTCCTCCGGGTGGATACCTGAGCAAAGAGAGGCCGAAGGGGCTGATCTGGACTGGGGAACAGAAGCCCCGAGAGGGCCTGCATCCTGGGCTCGGGCAGGAGTGGATGCTCTGGGTACCTGCTCCGTGCTGGGTGGCTTGAAGTCCACTGCACTGCTGGTCCTGGAGGTGGCCAGCTGTCAGCGTGTGAGCCTATGCAGGGCCCTCTGACCCCACCTTCACAAGGCTGCAGCCTCCATGCCGTTGGGGGGAAGGGTGTCCACAACCCAGGTTCTCCAGGCTCCCCATGATCCCCAGAAGGTTGAGTCACCCACTGAGTGTTGACAAGAGTGCCCAGGCTTCTGATATCCCGGTGATCATGCTGGGCTCTCAGTCCACGGTCTTGTGGGATCTCTCCTGAGGGTTTAACCTTCACAATGAGACCACCAGGTTCCTCAGCAAGAAGTGGAACTCTTCTGCCCACTGCCAGTTGGCAGGTAGCACAGCAGGAGGCTGGCCCAGGCCACATGTTTCTCCACTTTGCTCAGATGGCCGGAATCACACACCCCTCCTGAGCACCTGCACGGTGAGAACATCATCCTGGCTCAGGTCACGTAGATGAATCTGGCCTGCTGGGGCCACCCTGCCTTCTCCCTTGGACCACACCCACTCTAGCCCTTGTCGGGGAGAGTCCTCTCTGTCCTTCCTCCAGCAACCCCCTCACCTCCCCTTGCTGAGTCCCTCAGCCCTACCCCTTGAGGCTCCAGCCCACTTTCTGATGAGAGGCCTTTTAGTTCTCTCCTGTGTTCCTCAATCATCGCCTCACTCCTCACCCTAGAGCACAGGCGTGGTGGAGCAGACGCGGCCCTGAGCAGGGTGAATGGCTATGCTCCACGTCACTGCATTTCAGAGTGGTTTGCTGTGCACCTGCAATTGGGAACACACACGGAAAGTGGCTGGGACAGCATGTGGCCCGTAACGAGAGCCCTAAGCGTTAGTGCTCATTTATCTGTGACTATGCTGAGGGGTGTGTATTTGCAGGCACACCTGGACAAGAGGGGGGCAGCCCATTCAGGGGTTACTCCGTCTCACCTGAGCCTCCCAGAGGGCTCTGACCGGCCCAGCACCGTGCAGTGTTGACAGTGGGCACTCTTGGGCAGCCTTTGGCGCCACCTACCTCCTTGGCTATTTGCCTTCAGATCAGTCTGTCCCTTTCAGCCTGGTAATAGGCCAGGGGTGTCCAGACCTGGGCACACTCCTGTCTTGGCCCAGCACCCTCAGCCTGGCACGCAGAGCTGCTCAGGGGCCAGCAGATGGCCTCACACCCAGGGGAAGGGCAGCCAAAGCAAATCCAGGATGCCCAGTCACACTGGGATTTCAGATGATGAATAAATAGCATACTTTCTGGGGACATGTTTGTACCAAGAGGTTGCTCCTCAGTTACAAAGCTAGGGTGATCCTAGGCTGGGGGCTGGCCAGCCCTGCACTGGGCCTGTTTGGGGGGCCCAGCCGCCTAAAACTTATCATCCACCATGTTACACATCCCCACAGACTTGTGAGGTGGATACTTCCAAGGAAGAGGCTGAAGCCTGGAAATAGGCAAAGCTGCCCCAAGACCCCAGCTGCTGGGGGCAGGAACACAGGAGGGCACTGGGGTTGTCTCTGCTCCCACCATGGTGGGAACCACAGCAGATGTGAAGGGGGACAGTGAGTGTGGGAAGCAGGTGACCCTCAACTCTGTCACGCCACCTGGCAGGGCACATCCCCTCTCTAGGGCAGTTTCTCCAGTGGAAAAGGACATGTCCTACTCATATTTTGGGAGTTGAAATTCCAGATGGACTCACTGGAAAGAACACATCTTGCTTAGATAATAATAAATGAGTGGGTGCACATATGAGTGTGATAAAACCCAGCATGCCGACTGGATGTGGAGTTCGCTGCCAGCACAAGTGTGGGTGGGGACCGGGGTGGTGGTCCTCCCAAAGAGGATGGATCAGAGTTACAGGGGGTCCAAGACTGGATAGAGTCAGGCTATCAGAGCTGAAGGGAATTGAGTCACCATGGGCGGGATGTGAAGGTACCCTCCTCAGACCAGGACCCTGACACGGGTGGGAATCTGCTCCCTGGGGCGCTGCTGAGCCCAGGTGCAATGGGGACATGGGTGTGTGTGCATCTGTGCGTTTCCCTGTCTCCTTCTCCAAGGGCCTTTGGAGGAGGGCTGTATTCTCCTCTAGCAGGAGCCGTTTATGAGGCAGCTTAGTGTCTCCCCGAGATTCCCACACTTTCCAGCATGTTTACAAGGGCCGCTCCTGAACATCCCCCCAACTGTCCCCCACCTCCCTCATTCTTACCCTTGGGAGCACTGGGGAGTAAGAATTTGTCGGCTACCTTGTCATCCTGTTTATTTTCTTGCTGTGCCTCACGTCTCTTACTGATGTGCACCTTTGTTTACTGTCTGGCTCCTTGCATTCTGGGGCTGCGCCAGCCTTCTCCCTGCTGAGTCAGAGTCGGCCTGGGCCCCTGTTGGTGGAGCAGGGGCACAAGTGAAATGAGGCCAGCTCTTCCTTAGTCCCTGAAACTAAGCACCTAGGAACTGTTCTAGGCCCCAAAGCAGTGAAGAAAACGAACAAAACCCTTGCCTGCAGCCTTTAGTTTCTGGTGCCAGGTGGAGGTTGGGGGTGCCTGTGGAGAAAGACAAAAATAAAGCGAAAAAGTACAAGATGTAGGACATTGGGCAGTGACAATAAGTATGGAGAGAACCATAGCAGGGGCCTCTGGAGAGCAGTAGGCTTCTCCAACACCTCTCCCATCTGCACTGAACAGCCTCTTGTCTCACGGTGGCTCAGTTTCCTCCTCTGTGAAATGGGTAGCATTGCAGTAACCTCTCCCCAACCAGTGATGAACATGGTGGAGGCAAGCACAGCTGCTGCTTCGGCTCAGCGATCACCTATTCCATTTTCCCCACAATTGCTAGGGTTTAAAAGAAAATCAAACACCATTTTTTTCTTATACACACACACACACACACACACACATTTAAAATTTGGCTGCACTGAACCTTAGTTATGATGTGTAAACCCTTACTTGCAGCATGTGGGATCCAGTTCCCTAACCGAAGATCAAACCTGGTCCCTCTGCATTGAGAGTGTGGAGTCAACCAGTGGACCACCAGGGAGGTCCCACCAATTTTAAAAAGAGTGTTTGGTTTTTATTTAAATCAAAACTTTTGTGATTATGGAAAATCTAGTCAGTGCTGTCTCACTCCCACCCCCACCCCAACCTACCATTGTGGGCAAAAAATCAATCAGGTGATCTAAGAAATAAATGGAAATTTTTATTCAATCCAAATTTGAGGATTATAAGCCAAGAACAGCATCTCAGAAAGCTCCAAGGACTGTTTTGCCATTAGAAGTCACAGTTATACAAGTTTCTTGAGACAGAGCACAGGAGTGTAATCCACAGTTTACATAATTCAAATCTAAGCTCATCATGGCCCCTCACAAGATCAAGAAGCTGTTCAGTTGCTAAATTGTGTCCAACTCTTTGTGACCCCGTGGACTGCAGCATTTCAGGTTTACCTGTCCTTCACCATCTTCCAGAGTTTGCTCAAACTCATGTCCATCGAGTTGGAGATGTCATCCAACTATCTTGTTCTCTCTTGTCCCCTTCTCCTCCTGCCCTCAGTCTTTCCCAGCATCAAGGTCTTTTCTGATGAGTCAGCTCTTTCCATCAGGTGGCCAAAGTTTTTGGAGCTTCAGCTTCCAAGGAGCAATAGCTCTTCCATTGAATATTCAGGGTTGATTTCCTTTAGGATCGACTGGTTTGATCTCCTTGCAGTTCAAGGGAGTCTCAAGACTCTTCTCCAGCACCACAATTTGGAAGTATCAATTCTTTGGTGCTCATCTTTCATTATGGTCCAACCCTCACATCTGTACATGACTACTGGAAAAACCACAGCTTTGACTATAGGGACCTTTGTTGGCAAAGAAGTTCAGGAAGTGACCTTATCTTTTAAGCAGCTGTGCTGAATTCCAGGAGGCGTTTCTGCCGATGGGGGTGGTTTGGCAGATGCATAAATGCAGATAAGGTGCACAGAGAGGAGAGAGGCACGTAAAGGGCAGAGAAATTTTTCGTGTTTAAGTTTCCTTGTCTTCCATGAAGCGTGAATTTTATTTCACACCATCTTCAACAATTGGCATGAAGGGTCACCCATTTCTTCAATTGGGAGGTGAAGGCCTGAGTCCGGGAGTGGGACGCGCAAACTCCGCTGTGTCGTGAGCCTCCCGACCGCAGGAGGCAGCAGCGAGCGAGGCGGATACAGTGTATCCAGGGCGGCGATGGATACGCTATAACGAGCCCGGCGGGGCGGCTACAATGTAACCGGGGCGGCGGTGGTCAGGTGAGCGGCGGGAGGGGCGCGGGCGGGGTTCTGGGTGGCGGGGACTCGGACGCTCGGGCCACCGCGCCCCGGAGCCCGGGGAGCCTCTCTCCCGAAACGGACACCGGTGCGTAGGGGGCGAGGAACCTGGCCGAGGCCCAGGCCCGGGCGCAAAGTAGGATTCAGACTCCCGGACGATCACCTGGGGGCAGAGGGGCTTGGGGACCTCAGCTGCCCCGATCCCGCTCTGTCAGGGTCTAGCTGGGAAGGCCGTCCCCGGGCACACTGTCACCCCTTCCAGCTGTCACCGCGCGCGTCTGTGGGATGCAAGAGGCCGGAAGGGACCCCACGGCTGTGCCACCGTGCTCTGGGGCTGGACCACTCTGAGCCTGTTTCCTCATCTCTGAAACTGACGAGGTGTGGTGGAAGACACCTGTCCCTGTGCGGAGCCACTTAGCGAGGGTCCCCAGAGTGTACGTTGCTGCTGTTGTTGTGGGTGAAGGTGGGGGAGGCCCTTTTGGGGTGGCGTCACCCAGAGGCAGGGGTGGCGCTGCCAAGCTTCAGTGGCAAGCAATCCTTAAAGGGACAGTAACGGCCCTGCTCCCGGTGGGGTCCTGGAGGCCTCCTGATGGCTGTGAGCAGCTAGGGTGCACCTTCGCCTTGTGCCCTCTGGGGCGAAGTTTAGGGACCTCTGGTGGCAGCTGGGTGATGACAGGACCTCTGGTGGCTGTGTCACAAGCAGAACAGGCAAGGCTGGTTCAGGCACCTCTGAGCTTCAGCCCTGTGTTCCTCAGGGCCTGAGAGATGCTGGGCTTTGTTCTCAGGGTCCTCTAAGTGCAAAGTCGTGGGCACCTCACCCCGACCCCCGTGAGAGGAGGTCTCTGGAGAAGGGGAGACAGTGGACTAGTGGGTTTTCTGCATGCTGCTTGCTCAGTGTCCACCTTCCGGCCTGCACCTGCGAGGTCAGGCCTGAATTTGGGGTGCAGAGCTCTCTGTTGGCGGAGAAGGCAATGGCACCCCACTCCAGTACTCTTGCCTGGAAAATCCCATGGACAGAGGAGCCTGGAAGGCTGCAGTCCATGGGGTTGCTGAGGGTCGGACACGACTGAGAGACTTCACTTTCACTTTTCACTTTCATGCATTGGAGAAGGAAATGGCAACCCAGTCCAGTGTTCTTGTCTGGAGAATCCCAGGGACGAGGGAGCCTGGTGGGTTGCCATCTATGGGGTCGCACAGAGTCGGACACGACTGAAGTGACTTAGCAGCAGCAGCAGCAGCTCTCTGTTGGTGAACCTGGTCGGGTGGTTAGGGTTGCTATTGCTCTCCTCTAAGCCGTTGCTGCGTACTTTGTCAGCTGGGCCCCTGCATTAGGGCCCCTTCTGGCTGCTCCTGGTACCCTCTTCTCCTTGGAAAATGCAATTCTCTTAACTTTGGCAGGAGAGGAACTGAGGCTGAGAGAGGTCAGGTTACCCCAGTCACTCACTCATCCATGGCCTCTCTGCCTGGCCTACCCATCAGGAGCTTAATGAGAAATGTGATTTCCAGGAGGGCTTGTATCCCAGAGAAGGGCAGCTGAGCAGTGTTACTGCCTTTGAGCTCCTCAGGCCATATTTTATTTTCTTTCTGACTAAGGCCTAAGAACCTGTGCATTTTGAGTATTTTTAAAAATTTAAATGTAATTGATTTACAATGTTGTGTTAGCTTCCGGTGCACAACAAAGTGCTTCTGTCACAGATACAGTTATCTTGTTCACGTTCTTGTCCATTATGGTTTATTACAAGATGTGGGCTATATTTCCCTGTGCTATACAGAAGGATCTTCTTGTTTATACATCCTTTATATAATGGTTTGCATCTGTTGACCCCATAACCCCAATCCAACCCCCACCCTCAACCACTTGGCAAACACAAGTCTGTTTTCTACATTCGTGTGTCTGTTTCTCGTTTGCAGATAAGTTCATTTGTGTCATATTTTAGATTCCACATTTAAGGGATATCACATAGTATCTGTCTTTTGGACTTAGTGTGGTAATCTCTAGTTGCATCCATGTTGCTGCAAATGGCGTTATTTCATTCTTTTTTTATGGCTAATATTCCATTGTGTATATTTGTACCACACCTTTATCCACTCATGTGTTGATGGACATTTAAGTTCTTTCCACGTGTTGGCTATTGTGAATAGTGCTGTGATGGATGCTGGGTGCGTGTATCTTTTTGAATTACAGTTTTCTCCAGATGTATGCCCAGGAGTGGCATTGCACGATCATATTGCAAGTCTATTTCTAGTTTTTTCAGGAATGTCATCCTGTTCTCTATAATGCCTCTGGCTGTATTGTAAAACCCTGAGAGGTTTCTGAGGAGAGACCCATGGGGGTGGCTCCTGACCCTCCAGTCTTTGGGGGCTGGACTGACTGGCATGTGGTGTCACTGCCATGCACCTATGCTTAGTCTCCAGTTTGTAGTCTCCTTTAGACTGTATCTCTTTACAGCGGATACTCTTATTATCCCCGCTTGAAACATGCCAGCTCAAAGCACAGAAAGGTTTAGGCATTTGCCCCAGGTCACATAGCTAGAGCTGATAGAGTGTGGATTTGAGTAGGGCCAATTTGCCTGCTGATCACAGTCTGTTGGGGGTGATTAGTATGGATCTGTTTTGGCTGCAAGAGACAGAAATCCTCATCCCGATAACAGTAGTTTAAGCAGAAGTTTATTTGTGTCTCAGTTGAATGAAGCCTGGGGGTGAGCAGCCCAGGGATTCTTCGCCACTTGGGAAGAAGGGTTTGGTGAGTATGGGGACAGCTGGGTCTCCCCTGCATTCTGGAGGCTTCCCTGGGCCCTGTGGTTCCTGTCATCTGGGGAGGTGCTGGGCATCAGAGCTGAACAGTTTGTGAGCTTCCCAGAGACCTCAGGTTATAAGGGAGATAGGGGTTTGGGCTCATGGCACCATGTCCTGCCCTGCTGTGACCAGTAGGTAGCTGGTCTGCCGGTGCCAGTTTTACCGGTCCAGAACCTTCAACCCACATCCCTCCAGAGGCAGACAGGTCCCGCAGAGGTGTGGGGGTCCCCACCCAGGTGCAGGGCAACACCAGGGGTGAAGGGTGGCTTTGGGCCATTGCTGCTGGCTCAGTTTTCCTTTCAGTGTGTGTGTGGGCACACAGGAGTCATAGGATTGCCTTTTATAGTTACAGGTTATTTCAGACTGCAACCCAGGTGTCAGTAGAGCATAGCCAACATCCATGTCCTTCCTACAAAGTTTTGAAAACATCTTTCAACCTCCTGTGAACTCATTTTGTCTTTGGAGCAGAGAGAAGCTAAGGAATGTAGGTCAGCTAGTTAAGTGTGGGCCTCTGTCTCAGGAGCCACCAGCCCTGTGTGTCTGGTTTGCTGATCTCCCAGCTGTGAGCTCAGCACTTGTTGCCTGTGCCCTTGGGTTCCGGGGTGTGGGGCCAGCCATGGGCTCAGGCCGCATGGTGGTTATAGAGCATTCAGGAGGCCTCTCCACAGGGCAGTGTTAAGGTTGGTCCTGCCCTGGGCCACATTGCAGGTGGCAGGGAAGGCCTGAGCCCTGGCATCAGCACTGAGCCTTCTGTTGGCTGGGCTTTCTGGGTGCTCTGACAGGGAAGGAGCACCCTGGGTCCTGGGCGAGAGGGAGGCACTGAGTGTTGGCTGTCCAGGCAATTTGTGCAGGACCAAAGGGGCTCCGTGCCGGAGGTCTGGCTGGGCACCCCCAGCCCTGCCTGCCCCATGGGTGACTTGGGCATCACTACTCTCACTGAGGGGCCAGCCGTGGGGGCTGAGCTGGCTTGGGGAGGGGCTGCAGGGGGGAGGCCATCGTGTGGGGATATTTGGCCTGGACCCGCCAGGGGAAGTGAGAGGGGCCAGGTCTCCACTCTGATATCTCAGGCACTTGAAAAGGGAAGGAGACCCCAGTGAACCTGGGTTCTGGACACCCACCTCTGCTCTGCTCTGCTGTCTGCAGGTAGGGTGCTATGGAATATGACGAGAAGCTCGCCCGGTTCCGGCAGGTCCATCTCAACCCCTTCAACAAGCAGCAGCATGAGCAGGGGGCTGGCGAGGAGGCCCTGGACATTACTTCTCAAGGTGGATGCGGGGGGCTGGGGTTGTGTAGGTGGTCTGCCCTGCTCACGCCAGCCCTCATCCTCTTAGGTGGTTCCCCCTGGGCGCATGCAGGTGGCTTCTTCACAGATCAGACTGCTTCCCCGTCGGTCCTCAGGAGAATGAACACGCCCCTGGGCGGGGATGTCTCACTGTCTTGCCTGCCTTGTCCCAGGGGCCGCACACAGCAGGCACTTCCTCAGGGAACACTCGGGGCGTGAACTCAGAGCCGAGCCCTGCAGGGTGAGAGGTCAGCAGGATGTGAGCCCTGAGATTGCAGACTGAGCGCACAGGGTGCCAGAGTCCACCCAGGGGCTCCCATGTCCTGGTATGTAGCCCTTCAGAGGTCCTCCTCCAGGCCACAGATGCACGCACAAGCTGTGAGCCTTAGAAACTGGCGTGCTTCTGTAACCCTGGTTTTGCACGGCTCTGTCCTGTGGCCACAAGGACACAGGGTCCTCTGCTGGTGGACACGGAGCTCACCCCAGAGTAGAGCCCTGCTTCCCTGGGCACTTCTGTGGGCTCCCTGCTCCCTGAGGGCCCCGCAGTGCGCTCCTGGGGTGGCAGGCTGACTCGTCTCTCTGCCGCCCTCCCCACCTGCCCTGCTGCAGCACGCCTGCCTGAGCTGCCTCCTGGGGAGCCAGAGTCCCGCTGCCCAGAGCGTGTAATGGATCTTGGCCTGTCTGAGGACCACTTCGCTCGCCCCGTGGTAAGGTTCAGGGTCTGTGGGTGGACAAGGTGACCCCCCCCCCCACCAGAGTTTGAGGGGTTGGCCATGTCCATCTCAGCTGGGTCTCCTAGGTGTGGAGTCTGAGGCCTGTGTGACACCTGGCTCCCACCTTATACCTGTGTGCCGGCCTGCAGAAATGGGTTGGATGCGGTGTTTGGAAGCCTGGGCTCTGTTGTCCTGGGCAGCCATTCTCTCCCCTCCATGCAGGATACTACAAAGCAAATATGGGGGTTGATTCCATCTGGGGTTCTGGGGAATCCTGTGGTCCACTGCAGGGTAAAGGCGAGGGCAGCCGCTGCCCACCACCACCTGCTCAGCTAGGCAGGGCCACTCCTGTCTGAGCTAGGTTTTGTTCCATGAAAACCTTGTGGGGTGTTTTTTTTTTTTTTTTAATTAAAGAGCTCTAATAATTCCTTTAAAGTTTCAAAATCTTTGCAAACTATCTCCAACTGTTGATTGAGAGAGATGCTATGGTAACATTAACATAGGACTTTAAGATTCACCTGAGCCCCCGTTTCTCGTTTGCTGCTCATTTTGCTGGTCATGTGGCCTTTAACTTTACATTCTGCAGGTACATACACTCCTCTTAGTTATGTGTTTGAACCCTTATTTTGCACTCCTGTGGGCAGTGACACCCCTTTCTTGGGGCCTCAGCCTCTAACTCTGAGACCTAGCCTGTTTCGTTGCCCAAGTTTAGGGCTTTGTTGGACCCGAGCTCGGGTCAGCCTGTTAGGTGCTTAGCCCAAGGGCAGGTGGCAGCCAGGGGTGTCTCTGAGCTTGGCAATTGAACCAGAGGCCACTTCCTCTCCTTCTTGACAGACAAGTGTCATTTCCCCTGCTTTCATCCAAGAGGAAGTTCTGTAGAAGCAAGCGAGATAGCACAGCCAGAAAAGCAATTGGATTTCTAAAAGAGGGAAGTTGTGTTTTGAAGAACACTGTGAGTTAGGTCTCCAGAGGCCCATGGGTGGAAATGTCCAGAGAGCAGGCAGGTGGTGTGGGCTGGGGCCGGCCTCTGCTGCTGATGGTCCTGGGCCTTGAGCAAGTCTTTGGGCCATCGGGGCTCGAGATGGGTGGGGAGATCTGTTCTGGGCCCAACGACACACAATCTGACTATCATCATCCCCAAACTGCCCTCCCCCATGTGAGCAGGGCCTGTTCCTGGCCTCTGATGTCCAGCAGCTGCGGCAGGCCATCCAGGAGTGCAAGCAAGTCATCCTGGACCTGCCAGAGCACTCGGAGAAGCAGAAGGACGCCGTGGTGAGACTCATCCATCTCCGGCTGAAGCTGCAGGAGCTGAAGGTGGGTGCCGGCCCACCCCCACCAGCAGCCAGAGCTGAAGTGGGGGCTGGGGGAGTGATGGGCCCTCAGCCCAGCTCTGATCCTGCCTGTAGTCCTGGGTCATGTGTCCACCCACTGAAGCAGGTGGGTGAGTTAGTCCCACCTTGAACCACATGACCCAGAGCGTGGCCTGGTTCCCTGGAGATGACAACAGAAGGGGTCATGGATCCTGGACGCCAATAACCACTGGGGTCCATCATGTAGTCCTTGAGTCTGGTTCATGAGTCCATGGGATTTGGACAGTGGTAGGTTCATTAGAATATAGGTAAGGCAATAGTATGGGCTCAGACACCCCGAAAGACAGTGGCTTAAAGGATTGGTTGTGTAGATTTACTCACATGGAAGTGTTGCGGGTTCCCTGGGCCCATCTGGCAGCTACTGGCATTGGAGACTGCAGGTCCCCCTCTAATGTTGCTCTGCTCGTCCCTGGCAAGTCCAGGACAGCTTCCACCAATCTGGGTCTGCTCTCAGCCAGCCGAAACAAAGCAGGGAGGGCAGCGAGTGCCCCTCAGTACTGCTTACATGCCCTTGGCCCTAATGTGGCCCTGGCGCAGCACCTAGGTACAGAGGTGGTCTGTAATCTCAGTGGACCAGGCCTGACCGGGCACCCTGTTCTATTGTAAAGGGAGGGGTCTGTGGTAACCTTTGCTGTATGTGGTGCCTGGAAGATGCAGTTGAGGGACTCATGTGCCCAGAAGGAGCTGTGACCCCTCCCTGGTCTCCTCCCTAGGACCCCAATGAGGATGAGCCCAACATTCGAGTCCTTCTTGAGCACCGCTTCTACAAGGAGAAGAGCAAGAGTGTGAAGCAGACATGTGACAAGTGTAACACAGTCATCTGGGGCCTCATTCAGACCTGGTACACCTGCACAGGTGGGCGGAGACCAGACTGCCCTTCTGGGCTGGCAGTCTAGGTCTCCAGGGAGAGGGGTTCTCTATCGTGTCCTCAGTATTTGCAGAACCCTGCAGTGTGTGGTGGGTGTAGCAAGAGGTGTCTGCCTTCACTGGGCTTAAGTCCACTAGCCACATGTGACGTTTCAAATTTAAATTATTGAACATAGATAAGTAGCTCCTCAGTTGTACTGTGCATGTTCCAAGTATACCGTAGCCATGCAAGGTTGGTGGCCACCCCGCTGGACATTGTAGAAACACATCACTGTATTGGAGGTGCTGCTCTGGATGAGAAATCAAATGAGTCAGCGATGTGGTATGTTAGAAATAGTGAAGAAGGCTAGGGGAGGCACAAGCATGTCAGGGGGTGGGGTGCTGCTATTTTAGGGTGAAATGAAAAGGCTTCATGTGACATTTAATAAAAAAGCTTGGAGGTTAGGGGCAAACCAGGAGCATATCTGGGAAGGAACATTTCTGCAGGGGAGCTGTCTGTGCAAAGGCCTGTGGTCAGTGTGTGTCCAGGGTATTTGAGGAGGAGCAGAGAGCAGCGTGGCATAGAGGTGCTTCAGAGGTGGCAGGGGGCTTTTCTCTAAGTGCACTGGGGCCATGTGGGTGGATATACTTAGGTTTTAACTCCACCTGCTGATCTGAGTGTGGCATGGGGGAGGGAAAATGATGGGCTTCTGACCAGGGTGAGACTCTGACATTTAGATGAGAAGGGCCAAGTGCAACTGTGGCTAAAGGACTGGACATGGGTGTAAGAGAGGAGTCGGGATGACTTCCCAGTTTGTAGTCTCAGGAGGTTGAAAGACAGAGTCCCTGAAACCTGAGATGGGAAGCTGGGGTGGATTTGGGTAGGAAGAACCAGGTTTTACTTAGATGGCTTGGCCTTGATCCCTTGGGTATCCCAGTGGGCATGGCTGGTAGGCCCCTGGACTTCTGAGTCTGAAATTGGGGGAAAGGTGTGCACGTACCTTCAGGGCAAGGCTTGGGGTGGGGACATTTGGGGACCTGCAGTGGCACCTGGAGAGGCTCTTGGGTTGGTCTGGGAAGCCGAGTGGAGCCCCCTGGGGGTCCCAGAAGCTGAAGGTCATCCTGGGCTGCAGAGTGGTGCTCTTCCTAAGAGGCCTGCTGTTGGGCCCCCATCCCAGGGTGTTATTACCGCTGTCACAGCAAGTGTTTGAACCTCATCTCCAAGCCCTGTGTGCGGTCCAAAGTCAGCCACCAGGCCGAGTATGAGCTGAACATCTGCCCCGAGGCAGGCCTGGACAGCCAGGATTACCGCTGTGCTGAATGCCGAGCACCCATCTCTCTGCGTGAGTGCCCCCGAGGTGGGGGGCGGGAGTTGGGCAGGGCGCAGGGCTGAGGGGAGCTGTTCTGGGCAGGGTGCCCTGCTATCAGCGGAGTGAGTAAGTGGGAGGAATGCGCAGTTGAGCTCCTCTCCTTGGGAAGCCAGAAAGGACTGCTTTTGGCACCTTTTCACTCCCGCCCAAACTGACCAAGGTTCCCCTAGGAGTCCCTGCAGGGCTGGGCTACAGTTTCCCTCCTGTGACTGCATCATCACAGAAAACCCACCCCATGGGAAGACCACACTACACTCACACCCTGTGTGTCAGGCCTTCCTAGAAACACACTGACATTGACTCAAGGGATTCCCTATCTACTGTCCCATTTTACTGATGGGAAACGGGAAGCGGGGCGACTTAGAAGAGGACGAGTCAGGGGCGGGGCCGGGCGGGGCGGGGGGCGGTGGGGAACCCTTGGTGCAGCTGGGGGAGAGGACCTCTCCGGTCTCCCTGACTTTGGGACGTCTCCTCCACAGGGGGTGTGCCCAGCGAGGCCCGGCAGTGCGACTACACTGGCCAGTACTACTGCAGCCACTGCCACTGGAACGATCTGGCTGTCATCCCAGCGCGTGTGGTGCACAACTGGGACTTCGAGCCGCGCAAGGTGCGGGGGGGGGGGGGGGGGGGGGTAGAGAGAGCGGGGAGCGAGGGCTGCCGCCTGGGGATTGGGTCGGGGCGTGGTGTGGCCGGGGGCGTGGCGGAGCGCTGGGGGGTGGGACGTGGCTGCGGGGGCGGGTCAGGACACAGACTGGGGCGGGGCCTCGGGGTGGGGCAGAGTGGGGCGGGGCCCGAGCCAGGGCGGTGCTGCGGGGGCGGGGCGGAGTGCAGAGGTGGCACCTTTCCGTCCCTCTGGCCCAGGTGTCCCGTGGCAGCATGCGCTACCTGGCGCTGATGATGTCGAGGCCAGTGCTCCGGCTCCGGGAGATCAATCCTCTGCTGTTCAACTATGTGGAGGAGCTGGTAGAGATCCGGGTAAGACAGGGGAGGGCCGGGCGTGGGGCAACCCTGCTCTCCCTTCGCAGCTGTGTGAGGAGATGCCACCTGTGTCGCTGGGCACCCCCCTCCCCTACTGTCCTTCAAGTTAAAGTCGCTAGAGCAACTGTCCAGTCACAATACGAAAGAGGACGCGAGGCTCAGAGGCAGTTTGAAATTTTCTAGCAACCACAGTAGAAAAATGAAGTTCATCTCAGTGACGTCTTTTAGTTCGTGCACATTATTGAGATACATCGTGTGGCGTGTCTGTATTGTGTTAGTCTGCATCCCAGTGTGTATTGTCAAGAGCAGCCTCACATTGGCCCAGCCATGTCTGGTTGGTGTTCTGAGGAGCTGTGTGTTACTGAGGGTCCTCTCTTTGGCACTCAGCAGGAGGGCAGGGTGGGGTGTGCCTCAAGCAGGTGCGGAGAGGAATGGGACTTGTTGGAGAGGAGCTGAGGCACAGGGCCACTGAGCTGAGGAGGGAATCTGGGTTCAACTGGGCCGTCTGATGCAAGCTCAGGTGCTCCCAAGGGGTGTGTTCACGTGTGGAGCCGGGTGGGGAGCAACTGTGCACGAAGGAAGTTTAGGGTCCTGCCTGGTGGGGAAGCTGTGGCTTGACCTTGAGCTCGGCTGGAGGGCTCAAAGCTGGGACTGTCGTGGGGGGACGGGAATGCACTTACAGTCCTCTACTGACCCAGAGTGTAAAGTGACAAAGCTTCCCACAAAGCCAGCCCCGCCCCACCCGCACTGACCATGAAGACATGCCTGGCACAGCCCCTGCTCTGGCCAGAAATGCCCACCTGCCCCTCTTGTCCACAGAAGCTGCGCCAGGATATCTTGCTCATGAAGCCATATTTTATCACCTGCAGGGAGGCCATGGCAGCGCGCCTGCTCCTGCAGGTCAGTCCACCCGTCCCCCGGGGTAGGGGAGGGGTGGGTGGGGAAGGGGTCCTCCAGGAGGGCAGGAAACAGACCAGGATTGTGAGGGGAAGGCTTGACACTGAGCGTGTGCTGTGCCGTCAGCAGAGGGTCTCCGCACTGTTCCAGGGAACACCAGGTCTACCCACAAAAGCCTTCTACCCGCAGAAGTGGTTTCTGCTTCTGTCAGCACGAGAAGCACTGAGAGAGTGGGTGTCGCCCTGCAGCCTTCACGGGAGCCTCCACAGAGTGGACCCAGGGAGGGCCAACCACAGAACACTTCGCGGCTCACCCACTTACTTGTTTGCAAGCGCTCACTGGGTGCCTGCTGCGGCCGACGGTGTTCTGGGTCCTGGGGAGCAGCGAGCAGAGCGGGCGGCACCTGGCCCTCACCTAGGGGTGCACTCTCCAGATTGGGCTGACAGGAAGAGTAGGAAGCAGCGCTTGGGGTGGTGAGATGTGTGGACAAGATAAAGCTGGGAAGAGGGCTCCGGGCAGGCAAGGGCCCCGGTCTGGTGGCCCCGGGGTCACATGGCTGCGCCTGCAGCTCCAGGACCGGCAGCACTTTGTGGAGAACGATGAGATGTACTCGGTGCAGGACCTGCTAGACACGCACACGGGCCGGCTGGGCTGCTCTCTGGCTGAGACCCACACGCTGTTTGCCAAGCACATCAAACTGGACTGTGAGGTGGGCCCCCACAAGCCAGGTGGGGAGGTGGGAGGGCGGCTCGGGAGGATGTATCCCCCCACCTGGGAGTGGGCACTGACCTCCCCGCCTCGCCTGCAGCGGTGCCAGGCCAAGGGCTTTGTGTGCGAGCTCTGCCGGGAGGGAGATGTGCTGTTCCCCTTCGACAGCCACACGTCCGTGTGCGCCGACTGCTCTGCCGTCTTCCACAGGTCTGTGTGAGCGTCTGCCTCCATAGACTGTAGACAGGTGTGGGAGAGACAGGTGCTGGGAATGTTGGGTGGGGAGAGGCTGGGGCTTGACCTTTGCCACCTGGTTTCAAATGGGACTTAAGTTTACTGAGGCTGGAGCTTCCTAAGCTCTCTAGTTTTTGTGATTTTCTTTTTTCAAACATCCCTAGGCCACAAGAAATACCCAGCAGTTTTATTTATTAAGTACTTAGGTTCAACAATGGAAGCATTTATGTCCTAAAGACTTGTGGATGTTTGGAAGAATGACACACAGAAGTGGGAAGAAGATATTTGAACTCTTTAAGTACACTTAACAGTAGGCGTGTGCCTGTGGGGCCCACACGGCTTGTCACACTGGGCTCAGATGGGACCCCACCACCCTGTTTCTGTCCACACTGGACTTTCCTGGCCCTTGTTGTTTCTCAGAGTGACCCGCAGCCTCACAGATCAGCAGAGCTGGACTGCAGTCTCAGTAAGGACTGTAGCAGAAAGTGTTGAAACTCTGAGCTCCCTTGAGCTGGCAGTTTGTGTGGTGTCCTATCAAATGTTGCTGTGTCCCCTTCAAAAATTAAGCTGCCATGGGAACTGTGTGCACCTCCACAGAGCCCTGGGCGGGGGACGCTTTACACAGTAGTGGAAACAGGTCAGGGAGGGGAGTCACTGAGAGGGTCAGAGGGTACCAGGTGATAGGTGTGGCCCCTTGGGATGTCTGTGCAGAGGTATGTATGGGATACAGGCCTGGCCGGCACACCTGGGTGAGACTGCTGCAGGCTCCCGTCTGTTAAAGGAGTGTTGTGAAGACTCAGGGTTACAATTCCACTTGTGGAGCCCCCTCTTCATGGCCATTCCTGTCTCCCCCAGGGACTGCTACTACGACAATTCCACCACGTGCCCTAGGTGTGCGCGCCTCACTCTGCGGAAGCAGTCGCTCTTCCAGGAGCCTGGTCCAGACCTGGACGCCTGAGCAATGGAAGCCCTTCTAGGCCTGTCTGTCCTGCTGGCCGTTGCCACAGTCAACATGTTTCCTGTACTGTGGAGACCTAGGGTCTGGCCCCTGGACCCCGCCACTGCTGAGCCAGCACCACCAGGACCACCGTCCCCCGGCTCGTGTTGGGGCTTGAAGTGTCTGTTTTTTGGGTTGGCTGCTGTGAGGGCCAGGATGTGCACCCTTCCTCCACTGCAGAGCTTTGAGGGTCAGGTGGGGGGAGCATCCCTCACCTCCCCTTTGGTCAAGAGCCCCCCACCCTACCCTGCCCACCTTGGGAGCAAGGCTGCTGGGCCCTGGCTATCCTGGAAATCCTGGAAGTCTTCCGGGAGTGCCAACAAGACTGAGGATGCAGCCTTAGCCTGACTTTTGCCTGTGGTGGATGGTGTGGGTTCTACTTGGAGGCCCCTCCCCCAGCCCCTGGCCTCTTTGAGGTCCCCTGGTTGTCCCTGGCTGGGGCTGTGTTCATCACTATCTCCTAAGGGCCCTGCCCCTGCCCCCGGGTTCTCTCTCTGGGGTCTTCGCCAGTAGGACCATTCCAGGGGCTGCTGGCTGCCGTGGAGATCTCACCTCCTAACCACCCCTGCCTTGGCCCAGCCCAGCTCACTCTGGTGCTTCATGCTGGGTGGCTGAGGGGGTCCCACCCAGTGAGGAAGTATGCTTCCAGGTATTGGGCAAGACCGTGCCCCTGGCAGGTCAAGGTTAGGTGAGAGGGCTAGGGGACAGTAGACCTGGACCGAGTGTGCCTATGGAGGACTCCGGATTACTCAGAGACCCCCCAACCGGGGCCTTCTGTTTGGGGAACTGAGATCAGGCACTGGAAATACTTGCTCAGGGGAGCACCAGGCAGGACTCATGAGGTGTGGGAGGTCCTGCCACCAGCGGGCAGAGGGAGCTGGGCATGGAGGACTGACCCAGTGGGGAAGATGCATTTGTGGGGACCATCCAGGGGAAGGCTGCCCTGGCCTTGCTGGCCTTCTTCTTGCCCTGGATTGTGCTTGGCTGTTGACACCTGGGGCTGACACACACATGTGGTGGCTGGTGGGCAGGAGGCTGTCACCTGGACATCCATCACCTTTGACTGGGAAGCGCAAGGAGAGGCTTGGCCAACAGGGAGGCCAGCTGAGCCAATGTGGGGGGTGGGTAAGGACAGTGCCAACCCCTCCGTGCCCCTTTGCACCCCAGGGAAGCCCTGCCCAGGGACTTTAGGCCACCCTCTGACTGTGCTGGGCTGTTCAGAATGTCAGTGTGGAGGGCTGGTCCAGATGGGGCCACCCTGCTTCCCATTCTTGGGTCTAGGGGGTTAAAGGCTAAGCACCCTCTTCCTACACCTCAGATCTGTACGTCTCACTGTGGCATCACATTTCTGTCCCAGGGATCCTGGCTTCTCCCAAATGGACTCTGTAATCAGCATCGTGTTATTCCGGTTACAGTCACTGTGTCCGTAAGAAATGTCAGTAGCCATTTGTTGAGCAAGGTTGACTCTTTTTTTTAAACTTCCTCCCACATCACGTCTTCTCCTCCCCCTTCTGGGTGACAGATTCTTTAAACGGAATCATGTGTAGGTCTTTCTGAGACCACATCACAGAACCCAGAGGAACCAGTTAGTATGGGCAGGCCTCCCAGGAGAGCTGTGTGGGCTGGGTGCTGCGGACACAGCAGGGTTTGCTGCAGGGTTAGTCAGAGCCCACAGGCCCCTCCCACAGGGTCAGGTGTAAATGGGGCACCTGACCTTGGCCTCAGTGTGCTGACACCTCTGTAGGCTGCACTAAAGCACACCCTCTGGGGTTGTTTGGGTTCCAGGAAGTGCTGAGCCCAGTCTGACTCTGTAACAGAACCTATGTCTTCTCTCCTGAGTCCTCCCAGAGGGAGGACTGTCATGTTAACTCAGTGTAAGCAGTGCCAGCCCAGGTCTAGCTCCCAGAAGCACCTCTGGTCTTCAAGTTTGACTCACTGAAAGGGCCCTTGGAGCTCAGGAGAACCCGAGACCCCCTCCCAAATGACATTCAAACCTCTGTGTATGTACATTTCTCTCTGGAGATACGACCTCTGGTTTTGAGGATGATCTCAAAGAAACATCAGCAGTGTGTGACACAAGGGGTGGGGGAAGGGTGTGTGTGGGCTGTCTGTGGGCCCACGCTGGTGCCTCCACGTCAAACAACTAAAGCCACACTTTGGTATCAGAGGGAGCATGCAGTCTCCACCCATCCACTTCAGGTATGAGGATGAGTTTTTGTTAAACTTTTAACTTTAACAGCTGTAGGTTTACAGAAGTGCTGCAAACACATTCCCAGGTACCCATCTCCTGGATTCCGTGAATGTTAACATTTTCCCCATTTTGCCTTACTCTTTCTCCACACACTTTCTTTTGAACCATCTGGTGGAAGTTGCAGATGGTGCCCCTTTGCCTCTAAGTGCTCCTGTGTCACCCCAGCAAGGACATGCCTCCCACAGCTACGGCGTAGTCATGACATCAGGATGCTCACGTGGATGCCGACCATAAAGCCTACAGCAAGTGTGTTCAGATTGAGCCACTTGGTTGCCATGTCATTTTAGTCTTTAATCTGGAAGGGTTCAGGACTCTGACACAGAAAATCACAGATAAATTATTCTGAAGACTTTCCTTCAGTGTGGGTTTTTTTTGACTGGACTCAGGCTTTGCACTTTTGGTGGGATTTTCCACCCACCAAAGTGGTGGATGGGTCCAATTTGTCATCTGTCCTACTCAAAACGCTCTGGTCCACTTGGTCCAGCTGACTGACATCTTCCTGGCACTCTTTAGGCACTTTCTTACTTCTAGCACAGGAAAGTGTTTCAGGCTTAGTTAGTAATTGCCCCAGTCCCAGCCCTGACACCAGTCATTTCTCTGAGGAGCCTTGGGATCTTCTGGTGGAGGATGAATGTGATAGTTGGGTGTGCTCACTTTTGGGCTGATCACTGCCCATAGGTCCTTTCAGTAGTGTGGAAATAGTACTCCTTATCTATTTCTTTTCTGGTCTATAAACATTAAAAACCATGAGTTCACAGTGAAACTTCCAACTTCAAAACAACACAAGTCATTCTTTCCCTTTTTTATGTTTATTATTTCCTTGCTCGACAGTGAGAAAGCTGGCTCCCTTATCCAGAGTACCCTTATTTGCTCAGTCCAACAGTACACAGAAAGCACCTTTGGGACTGGTCACTTACGCTGGTGAGAAATAAGGCTACTCATGAGCCTTTAATATTTGTCTATAGCCCAAGGGCATACAGTCAAAAAGTACTTGCTTTTGCTTCTTCATTGTGGGTGTGCGGTTCCTGTGAAATACGGTTCCATTCAGGTAGTCTACTGATTTATTTCCCCATCCTTGTTTACTTTTGTTTGTGCAGTACATTAACATGGTCCCCAAAGTCAGAACTTCATAAAAGGTAAAAAAGTTATATCTCCTCCCACCTCTGGAACCAATCTCTTTAGTCTGATTTCTCCCACCTTTGTTTCTTATTGTACAAATGAGTATGATGTATGTGTATTTTCTTACTTCCCTGTCTTTCTTCCACAAAAGGTAGCATACTCTACTCCTGATGTTGCTTTTCTTCTATTAATAATATATCCTGGAAACCACTCCACATCAGTTAAGTTCGTCCTTGTTCTATTATTGTAGTTATCATCACAACTGTCTAACTCGCCCTTGTGTACAAGCACCATTTCATATTTGACTTTTTACATGAGACTCTTCAGGCTATTTCCTAGGTTTTGAAGTTACAAACAAGGCTGCAACAAAATCCATGCATCTGTATTTTCTTTTGTTGGAAGTGTATCCTCCTAAAAGTGGGATTGTTAAATCAAAATAAATATATTTTGTATTAGTGCTTGATACTCCTCTGTAAGGGACGTACCAGTTTGTGTTCCCACCAGCAGTGAGGGTGCCTGTGACCCCACAGCCTAACCAGTGGAGTGTGTAGCCATACTTTTGATTATTGCTGATCTGAATAATGAGAAATGGTATGAGTGTTGTTTCATCTGCACTTATGTTTGAAGAGCTAATTTACTTACTTATGAATTATATCTTTTGTCTACTTTTCTATGGGGTTTTTGGTATTTTCTTCTCAATCTTTAAGAGTTCTTCACATATCAGAGATATTAACTCATTATCTGTGAGAAATTTTCTTCCAGTGTGTCGTTTGCCTTTGACTCTGTTTGTCCTCTTTTATTCTCATGGAAAAATTTTATTACATTTTCATATCATCAAACTGATTAATCTTAAATTTCACCTGGACTTTGAGTTACAGAAGATCTTCCTGATCACCCCTGGGGAAGAGGCATATATCCATGGGTTGTGTAGCATTTGTATTGTTTCAGCTTTTACAGTTAGATCCCTCATCTGTTTGTTTATTCCTGTGTATGCTGTGAGGTGTGAACTGACTAGCTTTTGCCAAATTTTAACTAGCTGTCCTGCACTATTAAAAAAAACCTATCTGTATCTACTTCTAGACTTTCTATTGTATTCTACACATTTGAGTACCTCCTTGATTCAATCAGAGGTTTTATAGTGTGTTTCAATGTCTAGCAGGGCTGGTCTCATTGTGTGTTTTAAATAACTTTTCCTGGATTTTTCTTTCAATCTTCTTAAAGCGCATATTTAAGCACAATTTCAGTAACAAGATGTGATGCTCTTTAGTGTCAAAATGAATGTACCAGAAGCAGGGTTTCCAAGGATGTTAAACATCTAGAAGCCAAGACTTGGCCAGGTGTCACCTAGGAGGTTGCCCTGTCATGTCTGGTCTTCCTGCCGCGGAGTGTGTTGTGCACTGAGGTCACCTAGGAGAGCTGTTTGGAGCACCGCTCCTTCTCACTGTACAGCTCCCTGTAGCAGCTTATTGCATCATTGATTGCTCTTGAAACTTGACGTTTCCACATGGCATCAGGGCTGTTACTGGTAAGGACCTGCAAGCCGGCCTCAAAATGTGAGAAGGCTGCTGACAGCTCCCGTGTGGTTAGTTGGCGCAGGGCAGGGGCAGCCTCTTCACCCTCCTCCTCCTCTCCTGCGGGCTCCTGCTCCAGCTGCATCAGCTCCTCATTCGAGAGACCCTCCTCGTGGGACTGCAGCAGCTGGTCCACATCAGCTTCTCCCACCTCTCCAACAGCCACACTCTTGGCAAGGATCACAATATTTTGTTGAAGCTGTGCAATGCCATCTGTTTGGGAAGCACTCTGGAAATGAACACACTCAGGCCAAATCTTCTTCCACACACTGTTCATTGTTGCTGGTCTGAGCTCTCCCCAGGCTACTGCAATGTTGTCCACAGCGTCCATGATGCTGTAGTTTCTCCAGAACTCCCTGATCTCTGCTGTATCCTCTCCATCTGTTGCTTCTAGGATGTGCTCAAAAGTCCTTCTCAGGTAATGAGCTCTGAAGGCAGAGGCTACACCTTGACCCATGGGCTGGATCGAGTCAGCTGTGCTGTCATGAAGATACTCCACTCTTACATTATCAGACAGATCGCTCAGATTGACTGGGTGGCATGGTGCCTTGTCTAAGATGAGCAGGGCTTTGTTGGTCAGGTTATTTTGGGCACAGTATTTCTCAATGGCAGGGCAAAAAAAATATGTGAACCATTCATGAAAGATGCTCCTGGTTGCCCAAGCCTTTCTGCTTGAGCGCCAAATCACGGGCAGATTGGGCTTGGAGTACCCCTTCAGAGCCTTGGGGTTTTCTGAGTGGTACACCAATAGGGGTTTCAACTTGAAGTCCCCAGCTGCGTTGCCACCAAGAAGCAGCATCAAGCGATCTTTGGATGATTTAAATCCTGGCTGAGCTCTCTCTTCTACTGAAAGAAACGTTCTTTCAGGCAGTCTTTTCCAATAAAGACCTGTCTCATCCACATTAAAAACTTGCTGGGGGGTGTACTCACCTTCCTGAATGATGCTCTTCAGTATTTCTGGATATTCATCCTCCTTGGCAGGAGCTGCAATGTTCATCTTGAAGTGGGGCAAACAGTGGCGTTCCTTGAATCTCACAAACCACCCTTTACTTGCAGTAAACTTTTCTGTTTGAGAGCTTTCACCTTGCTCACGCTGTAAGTCATCAAACAAACTCTTGGCCTTCTTCTGAATAACGGTGACACTCAGGGGCACGTTTCGCTGGCTCTGGTCTTCAAGCCACAAGCGCAACAACCGCTCCATGGTCTCCATGACTGCACTTCGGTGGCGAGTCAACCGGGAGGCTCTCAAAGGAGTGGCTATTTGTGAACTCGCTTTGATTTTGTCTTTATTATCTCTGATGGTCGCCACTGTAGAGGTAGCAAGGCCTAAGGCCTTTGCGATCTGGCTGAGCTTCTCACCCACTTCAAACCGTCTTAACACTTCTAACTTCACGTCGAGGGTGATTGCTTTCCTTTCCCTTTTGGCACTCCGGATGACTGCGGCGTTTAGGGGCCTTTTCCCAGGCATCTTTGCCGCCGGTATGTACTAACCACAGCAGTCTCAGGGGCAAGAAAGCCTGTGGTTGCTCCACGCCCCTTCGCAGAATTTGGGGAAGAGAAAGTGGGGCTTCCCGGAGGCGCAGGATGACGACACCGGGGACGTGACCGGGTCAGCACAGGCCGGCCCACGACACAGCCCAGGACAGGGCCGGTTCCTTCTGGGTTCCAGGGAGTCGATCAGAGCGGCCAAATCCCTGGACAGCAGGACTGGGTTTCCCTGATGCAGAAAACAAAACTCCGTGAGGGGCGGTAATACCGCACAGCCCACGCCGCCCGGGGTCTTCGGTTCCTGGGGAACCGGTTCCCAGCGCTGTACCTGGACCACAAGGAGCCGGCGGGCAGGGGGGCTGGTGTACGCCGCTTCCCAAGGAGGACTCCAGATTTAAAGTAAGTCTAAAGGGTGTCTCCTCAGCACCTAGCCCGCGTCTGCCACCGTAGTGTAGGTGGCGCAAACGTTCAGATCCGAGTCAGGCCGGACAGTAGACACCTGAGGCAAGGTCCCTACCTAGGCGCCTTGGCCTCACCGCGCATGCGCTAGACGCCGCGGTCCGCTGGAGGTGTGGTGCCCTATGACCTACTCGCCGCCGCACTGGGCGTGCGCGCGCCGGGCGGCGCGAGGTCTGAGGGGGAATGTCGCAGCGGCTGGTGGCGGCGGCCGGCAGCAGGGCTGTGGCGGGGCCGCTCGCCGTGCTGTGGCGGTGCGGCCTTGGCCCACGAGGGGGCAGGACGTTCGGGGCAGGCGTGAGGGCGCTCGGAACCGCTCAGCAGGTGAGCGGAGAGGCGCAGCCCGCCAGTTCCGGGCGGTGGGGGCGGTGGTCGCTCTCGACTCCGCGGTGACGCCATCCACGTGCGACGCCGGCTCGGGGAACGGGTGAGGGAACCAGATGCGCGAACCCGAGCCCCAGAAGCTGAGGCGCGTCGGCGGCGGCCACAGCTCTGGCCGGCTGGCTGGCCCCGGGGCTCCAGCCCTTCCCAGCGGCTGAGGCGGCTGCCGCTGGCCGGAACAGGTCTCCGTGTGCTTTCCTTCCTGTGGCCTCTTAACTCCCTTTTCTTTGAGAGTTCCCTGAGCCTCAGTGCCCTGCCCACTGCCCCTGCATACTTGTTCCCCGCTCCCAAGAGCCGCGTTGAGCGAATTGCGTTCAAGCCTTGTTCCGCTGTGAGCCTACCTTGTCTTCTCGGACTCTCGCTCCGACTGCGAGGTGGTTTCCTCCTGGGCTCAGCGGTGATACCACTTCTGCTCAGTGTCACAGGGTTGTTCTCCGTCATGATACAATTTTGTAAAGTGTTATGTATTTTTTATTCGGACAGCATTCGTCGAGCCCAGTTCTACACTGTAATCATAGCTAACGTTGTGTGAGGGGTTTCATCCTGAGGGCTTTACAGGGACTGTCTCATTTAAGTCTTATACCCGTGCGGCAGGTAGGCGCTGCACTAAACCCTGTTTTATAGGAGAGGAGACGCTAGAGCATAGCTAGTCAGTATCTCCCCTTTTAGATACTTTTGTATCGTATGCCTTCCTCTGGGTTAGATTCTCTAAAGTAGACCATACTTTAAGGTTTATTTTTGTATTGAGCATCCCAGGGGGACAGTGATCACGTTGATTTCTTTCGTGGCGTGATGTGGAGCCTCTGGATTCTGGTCAGAGAAAGCTGTCTTGATTTCAGACAGTATTAAAAGAGGAAGAAGGGGGCCCATGCGTTTGTTTTCTGTCCTGTTTCCAGGAGTCAACTTTTCCTTCTTACCTCTTCATTTTGGGCACCGTGCACTGTCAGTTTGATTGTTTTTGGCAATATCAGTGAAAGGAGAGCCTTTCATCTGTGGCCACGGGCCAACTCAGCATTACAGGGGACTGTTCAAGTTGTTAGCTGGATGGAATGCAGTGATTGAGGGGTGCAACACAGTTGTGTTATGAGGCACTGAATTCCATGGAGCTCAGTGGTTTTAGTTAGGGAGGGAGGAAGTTGAATGATCTTTGAGTTCCTTCCCAGACAAAGCTGTTCCTCTGTGGAGTCTATTAGCCACGGCATCTCATCTGGAACAGATGTGAGCTCTCTTTTGAGGGACTTGAAGGCTTAGACCTGGTGTGGGAAGGCTGGAAATGAAGTCGCAGTTTGCCTTCTGGTTAAAAGAAGTGTGGGAGCAGTCAGTACTCCTCAAAGGGAAGCTTATGTTTTGGATGCTTCTTGCGGTTACGTTTTCATTGACTGAGCTTCCTACATTGTCCATTCCACTCCAGAAGGAGAACCAGACAACAACATGTAGGTAGTGTATTAGGAGATATGAAGGAGAAGGAAACAGAACAGAGGGAGTAGACAGTGAAGAGAAGGGTGGCGGAGGATGAGTGCCACGCTATGAGAGGTGGGGTGATCGACTCCTGAAGGATGTGAGGCTTGAGCAGGAACTGTCAGCAGATTTGCAAGCGCCTGCTGGGGCTGCACCTGTATGCATCTGAGACACAGGCCGGAGTCACCTGATTCGTGACCTGACAAAGAAAGGACAGTGGCACTTTGCCTGTTACGGGAAGACTGCTGTGCACAGCTTCACATGCTGGCTTTGCATATCCAGACACCAATAATGGGTGGTAGATCCCTGTCTTTGCAAGCTGTATCTGACCTACTGTGGTCCCCTAAGCAAATCAAAACACTAAGTCGTGAAATAAAGGAGTGGAATGTTTCTCAAGTTTTGAAGGCCTGAAGATCATACTTTGTCTTTCTAGGGCTGGAGACCTCCTAACACCTCTAGGAGCCCCAGCTCCTTCTCTGGGGAGCTGCTGGGGAAACCCTGGGGGCTGGGCGCTAGAGCACTCATCACATACTACTGGCTCCCAGTCACCTTACCTCAGGCCCTCACCTCCCTCTCCTCACTTCTGTGTTTTCCACCTGGCACGGGAGGGCCTTGAGGAGCAGAGGGGCCCAGGACCATCTTCTTCTGTGAGCCTTTGTCTAGGCCTCCCCTTACGGTGACAACCTTTGTGACATTACGTTCTGGTCCCCTTGCGCGTGGTGACTTGCTGTATGGGGGGAGGGGACACTCATGGAGCAAAGGCTCCAGGAGCCTCATCACCATTTCTGCTGTGTCTCCTTCCTGAGCCCCTTGTTTATGGTTTTCCCAGATTTCAATATTCTCATGGCTTATCTGACTTTTTAGTGCTCTGTGGCCTCTGATAAGGATGTGTGAATGATTGGGCTTATCAGCAAATTAATAATTACTAGGAGATGGAGTTTGCACTGGGGAATAGCTTGCCACCTTGACAGACGACACGGCTGAAATAACACAAGAGTCGTAGTGTATGGATCCAGTTTAATTTTAATAAAATATTGGGAACAATCCAAATCTTTGGTTGGGGTGTTTTTTTTTTTTTTTAAACCATTTATGGACCTTTTTAAAAAAGAATTTTGTTTTTAATTGGAGGATAATTGCTTTATAATAATGTGTTGGTTTCTGCCCTGCATCAACATTTAAAAGAGTTTTTTCTTTAAGTATTTATTTGTATTGGCTTTACTGGGTCTTCGTGGCTGTGCGGGGGGGCTACTCTCTAGTTGTGGTGCAAGGGCATCTCATTGCAGTGGCTTCTCTTGTTTCAGAGCATGGGCTCTAGAGCAGGGTCTCAGTAGTTGTCCAC